>NC_083607.1:42177280-42863955 GCF_029168945.1 Cannabis sativa | reverse complement strand
AAGACAACACAGCGGCTACGATACCAAATTGTAACACCCTAACTATCTTAGGCGTATTACGTGATTTTTAAACGTACTGTGCAGCTCGTTGCTAATCAACGAGGTTTATGGAAAAACGTGATTAATTAAAATTTTGCTTTTTCATTAAACTTATAAACCATTTTGCAAAAAGTCTCGAGATCTCGATTTATAAAAATATTTACAAACTTTTTATCTGTTCAACTTTTACATCAAAATGAAAGTCGTCTAACGACAGTTACAAAAAGTCTGAGCCCTGCTGTCCCGAGGATCGTACGCTCCAGGCCTAACCGCCCCGACATGTACAATCTCATATGCTCGGTCACGGTCCATCAGCTACAGCCTTGCCTTTACCTACACATGAACGTAAACTGTGAGTCGACAGACTCAGTAAGAAAAGCATAATAAAATCAAACATAAAACTGATTGCCGTGTCCAACACGATACTGAGTCCCGCTACTGCCATGTCCAACATGGTACTGAGCACTACTGCCATGTCCAACATGGTACTGAGTTTTGAACGTTCAGGGGACGGTACTATTGACAAGTATCCTCCTGATCGGTCGAACCGGTCATACTCCGGCCGGTCATACTCCGGCTCGTACCGACGGGATAGGTCAATAGCACTGAACCACCAACCAGTGTCAGCCTGATCGGTCGAACCGGTCATACTCCGGCTGCTGGTCATACTCCAGCCTGTACCGACGTGACAGGGTTGGGTGGTTCGAAGCCTAACTACATAACTAATGTAATCTAACAGGCTTCCTACATGCACGCTAAACATGTAATCTACATATGCATACCGTTATACTAATCTTACCTGGATTCCGATTTCAGGTGTGCCGGTCAACCTGACCGGAACCGAAGCCGAACTACGGACATCGGCTCCTAAACCATAAAAATCACAACGCTATAAGTGACACGCTAAATCACTTCCGGGGACTAAAACTTGAAACTAAAAGTTTCCCTATCGATAAAAAGCATGGCAATACCCCTAAACACCCAAAAACGAGGAAAACTAGGGTTCTGAAAAATCCCCAACCGAGATCGGTTGCCCAACCGGAATTCCGGTTCTGGGAAATTCTGAACCCCCATCCGGAATTCCGGATGCTCAACCGGAATTCCGGTTCCTCGCAGGCAGCAACCATAAAAACTCATAACTCGACCAAATCAACCCCAATTGGTCCCAAACTTTCCAGACCTGTTCTATAGGTCCTAAATGACATTTCTAAAGCATCAAACCTACCCAGAAACCACATACACAAAAATCACCATTGGAGCTCAAGCTTTGAGTTCCAAACTCAAGCTTGAGCAAACCACCTAAACAAGCAATCAAACTAGCTTAAAACCCCTTAAACTAGCATAATATCACCTCTGAAAACAAACAACAACATCCAGTAATTCACAGAAACAAAACATCACATTTTCTTTCAAATTTCATAACTTTTAACAAAGAAACTAAAAGCATTGAACACCCTATCTAGCATGCTTCAAACAACTCAATTAATCAACACATAAACATGCTTTGATCCTCAAAAATCAACAACAAAAAGCAGCAGCAACAACATCTAAAACAACATGCATGCATCATCACTTTTCATCATTTTTCTCAAGCAATTTAAAGAGGAAGAGTTAGAATTTACATACCACAACCTAGAGTTCACAAATAGGATTAATTTAGCTTTGAGAATTGAAGAAAAAACCCAGCTTTGCACCCCAAAGTACCCAGCCGAAAGTGAAGAGGAAAAGAGAGAGCTTTCTTTGAAAATTTTCTATTTTTTTTTTCTAAGTGTTGGAAAAGAAAGGAAAAAGGATTTTTCAAGCATATATTAACATTTTATTAAATCCATTTTCAGCCAAAAGATTATTTAAAAATAAACATTTAATTCATTTATTAAATCATATAAGACAAAACACTAATGGGGCAAAAAGACCATTTTGCCCCTCCACCATAAAATCACTAAAATCATACTAAAGGGGTATTTTTGGGACATTCTAAATTCCCGGCCATTCCCGACATTCCCAATGTCTAAAACCCGTCCCCAAAATACTAACATACTAAGTTGTGATTTCTACTGAGCCAAACGCCGAGTTCCAAAATACCGGACACCGGAAATACGAAACATAAAAGCTACTGATGACATAATTATGCATATCTGAATTCCATAAATAACAATGATAAATTATTTAAATAGCTATAAATAATTTCCTGATTAACATAAATAACTGCTAATTTCCAAATTAACTAAGCGGGCTTTACACTTTGTCTCTCTACAGCCTACTCACAAACCATCACCCTCTCTCACAGTCGTTTGTTGTTCCTCCGATCACCAATCATCGTCTTCTTGAACTAGGACCACGACAGAGGTCCCTGCTCCCGAAAACCCCCCACCCCACCACTCACTATATTCTCTCTCTCTCGCTTGTTCACGCACCAACAACAGAAGGAAAAGAGCATCGGCAATCGTTCTCTTCCTCGAACGGCTCGGGAAGCCATTCGTGGCTTCCATTTTGGCCGCGGATGGACGAAGACAACCCTCCGACGTTGGGCCGCGCAAAACACAGAGAGAGAAAGAAAGAAAGAAATCGAATGGTGGTTTGGGGTTTGCTGTGGATGGACGGAGACAATCGGGTTGGAGTTTTTGGGTCATGGGGATTATTCAATGGTGATTTGGCTTCCATTTTTGTCATGGATGGGTTTTTGGGGAGGTCGGATGGGTGGATGTGCGATAATGAACAGAGGGAGAGAGGTGCGATATTGAACTGAGGGAGAAGGTGGGAGATGCAGTTGAAAGGAAGAGGATGCGATAATTTAAAGTTTCAAAATTAGGGTTTTTTTAAAAATTTTAATTTATTATGTTTTATATTTTATTTATTTTATAATTTATTTATTTTCCTAATTTTAAATTATTTTTAATTTTTTTTAAATAATTATTTATGTAGAACAATCACTACTACAATTTATACATTTAGTGACACAATTTAGTGACACGCACAAAAAGTGCGGGTCACTAAATGTTTAAATCATTTTTTAGTGACACACATTGCTTGACAGTAAAAATTTCACATATATGTTTCATAATGCGGGTCACTATACATTTGAAGTGTCACTAAAAACTTATTTATTTATTTATTTATTTAAAAAATATAAAAATATATAGTGACACGCACTGCCTAACTCTAAAAGTGTTAAGAGTCATACAATGCATGTCACTAAAGACTCAATAAAAAAAATTAAAAAAAAAAAAAAAAAATTGAAAGAGGCGGCTGATTCAAAAATAAAGCCTCCTTAATCTCTCTTAATTAATTATTTATTAAAGGAAATAAAAAAAAAAGATAGAAAATAAATAGGGGTATAAAAAGGATATGGTGAAACCCTAAATCTAATTCACCATCTTCATCAACCTCTCTCTTCCGTTCTTTTATCAAAAAAAAAAGAAAAAACAAACTCTCTCTTCCGCCTCTATCTCTTGCTATCCAATCACCTCCCTTTGTTTTTGCGTGCCGCTTCGGAGTGACCACGGCTGGGCTATCGTGGTCCGGTCATGGCTTCCTCAACCCAAGAAAACCCGAAGCCCCGACATCTCTCCTTCCCTCTTCCCCTGCGCAGTGGTGCTGCCAGGCCACGATGGCCTCTCTCCGACTGTGGTGGTCTAAATGGACCATGTGATGATGCTCACAGCACCTGGAAACCCAGACGGCGGTGGTTTCCCCTTTTGTTTCTCATTACAACCTAAGCGGCAGTGGTGGTTTCTCATTCGTCTCCGGTCTTCTTCTCAAACGACGGACAACCCAGCATCGTCGTCGACGAGCTAAACGAAGGTCACCGCTGCCTGAGATTTTACTGGGATTCAATACTAGGCATTTCCAAATATTTGTATTTTTTTGTTTAAAGATTTAGGTATTATTGTTTTATTTTGAATGTATGTAAATGCCCTTTTTTTTTATTATTATTCTGATATTTGTTTTACTCCTTAAATGGGGTATAGATTTTGATTAATTATTACTATATTTTGTTGTTTGGTTTGTATATATCTTTTTTTGGTATTTTTGTTATATTGATTTACATTAACTCTTGATATATAATTAATTAATTATACGATTAAGTATATTATTAGTAAAATATAATTAATTAAATTATTTTAATAAATTTTATAATATATAATTTGAATTAAAAAAAAATTATTATTTATTTATTTTTTTTTTTTGAAAAAAATAAATATAGTGACACTCCTAAAGAGTAGCTGATTCTGACAAAGTCTGACTCTAAATGTCTATAGTGACGCACAAAGAGTGACTGTAAAAGTGTTCAGTGACACATATGAAGTGTCACTAAAAATTGTCTTTCCAGTCACCCTCATTAGTGACGCGCGGTGAAGTGTCACTAAATAGTTTTAGAGTTACTCAATGTGGGTCACTAAAACTATTTTTCTAGTAGTGAATAAAATTGTGTCACATGTACACTGTGTACACGTAGACATTCTAACATGACAATTAACAACTAAAAATGGATGAAAATATTAAATTGCTAACAGAACATGAGCTTAGTAAATTTTACCACCAAAATTTTAGAATTAAAGGTTATTGCAATAAACTAAACACTTATGAAAGTTATGCCGCAAATTACTCTTTTCTTTATTATTGTACATGGTTTAGTTAACCTATTATTGTTGAATTTGCTTTTTAAGTGATATGTTCATGTAATAGATTTTGTCCAACTTTCCTATTAATAGATACATCCATTTTCTTTTAAAAAAAAAATTGCCCCTACGAAATTTTTTTCTATTTTTATATTGAGTAATTAATAATTTTTACCCTGAACTTGATTTCGCCTCCTAAAATATACGACTTGTTAAGAATTCTCCTTGAACCTCTACATTTATAGAAATTTAGCCTCTCTGTTGGGTTCGATCCCATTATTCCGTTTAAATGATGACATGTCTTTGTAAATTAGTAACTTTGGCCCCTAAACTTTCACAACTATCAAATCGTACCCACTCAAAATAAACATAAGAAAGATTTAACACTTCTTTTAGTAAATCATAAAAATTTAATTTAGATCTTAAGAAAAATTATTTGAATGATTAAAAAAAATAAAAAAAATAAATTAAATATTCAAACTAATTAAGCGATTTAAAAAATTATTTATTTTTTATTAAAAAATTCATTTAGATATTAAGAATAATATATTAAATATTTAATTTTTTAAAAGACTAAATTTTACGGGCACAAACTTGAGATATTTTGTTTTTCTCAAAAAATGTAGATTTGTTTAAGTAAATATAAAAAAAAAAAAAATTAGTTTACTTTATAATTTTTTTTCAAAATAATTTTATAATTTTATTGAATTTTTAATAATTTTTTTTATTTGTTAAAATATGAGTTTATAAATATAAATAAGTTTTATTTTTTCTTCAAAAAAATCTTAATTTATTTGAATTATTTATTAGATTCCCAATAATTTTGGTTTGATTTTTTAAGATACCTGATTATAAATAAAAAAAGTTTGAAAATAGTTTTTGAGGAATAATTTAAATTTTTTAAAAATAAAATTAATATTTTTATCAGTTTTTTATTAATTTTTATTCCATTTTTTTCAAAATTAATAGAAAATTATAATTTCTTTTAAAAAAAATAAATATTGTAATTTTTAAAATTAATTTTTTTTAAAAAAAATGAGAAATTTTTTGGTCAAAGTTCAAGGGATAAAAATGCTAATTTTTAGCGGTAAAATAAAAGAAACCTAACAAAAAGGGGCATAATTATGTAAATGTTATATTTTAACGAGAATATTTAACAAGTCGTATATTTTAGGGGGCAAAATCAGGTATTACCGAAAATTCAAGGGGCAAAAATACTAATTATTCTTTTATATTTGCCACATTACTATCGGCTTTAAGAAATAAATCAAGTGTGGCCAAGCAGAGCAGTCGAGACTCGCCACATTTACATATGGTCTAAAATGGGGTATGCCTTCATTTAGACTTCACGATTAGTACCATAGGTCACAAAATTGTTATTGGATGTCAAAGTGCCTTCATTGGTCAGTTGCGGTTATGTATTCTAACTACCTTTTTCCTTCTAACTAACTTCTCCTCCATTTCAAACCTGTTTTCCCTCTCCTTTTTAGTTATCTTCTTGGCTTGCTTCTTCTTCATCCGGCCATGTCCCATTCCCCTGTTTGTTGACCATGTTATCCTGATCTCCATTTGTCTCTTTACTGTTTAGTTCTATCATGGATCCAATCATGAACGCAATTAACACTACTTTGTCTTTAACAGAAGAGGAAGGATCTGTTTTCACCCTTCCTGAGGAGGCTGCTGCGTCTTCTAATCCTCACTCCAGTCACATGTTTATTGCTCGAGTTCTCACTGATTCATATGTCCATAAACCGACATTCATTGATCAAATGTCGGGACATTGGAAAGGCCGTTTTCCTGCTACGATTTCTGCCTATGGAGAAGACATGTTCAAGGTTTCTTTTAGTTGTGCGGGTGATAAGTTTCGGGTGATGAATAAAGAACCTTGGCACTTTCAAAATCATCTCATAGTGATGCACACTCCAAGTACTCTGCAGAATGTCTCAATCACTGATCTGTTATTTACACCATTTTGGGTTCAAGTACATCGTCTACCCTTTTTAAGTAAATCCAAGGCCTTTGCCAAGGCTTTGGGAAATCTAATTGGAGAATTTGTAGATGTTTATGAGGACTTCCTTGATGAAGGCTGGGGTCCTTTTCTTCGAATCCGAGTGAAACTCATGGTCAACAAGCCTCTTCCTCGTGGAAGAATGATAAGTCTACCAAAGGTTCGAGATGAGTTTTTGATAGATTTTCGATATGAGCTGTTGTCCTCAAAAGTGAGTGTTTTAATATTTATACTCGCAAGTGCACGAATCGTTTCGGAATATAATGTTCATGTAAGTGCAAGATCGAACCCATGGGAGTTGGCTAACATCAAAAGAAACTATTTCAAACAAAACAAGAATATTCTAACCTAGCTCCATCCAAATATTTGATAGGATTTTTGTTTTGCAAAATAAATAAAAGACAAGTAATTAAAATACTTAAGATTAAAAATGAGTGAGTATGAAAATAATTTTCCAATAAGATGTGTAAAATAAGATTATTAAGATATTAGAATCCACAAAATGCAAGTTCAATAGTATTTATAAGTATATTGATTTCCAAGTTCATATATACATATATATAGTTGAAATAAATCACACTATATTTTCCAAAATATATTTTTCTTTTAAGTACAAGTTATTTTCAAAAATGTAGGATTTTTCTTCACTTATAAAAGGTATAATTTCTAAGCATTAAATGTGTTACAATTTAATGAAACTACACAAAATTAAAGAAACTATGTTTAGGCAAAATATAACACTTATATTCTAAGAATTAGATGTAAACAATTTAATGAAAGACATTTAATCAAAGAGTATTATATTTTTGCATAATGAAGAACTAAGTGGAAATATGCTTTAACAATCAAAAATACATGATATTGAAGATGAAAAAGACATATTTTTGATAGAAAAATCCATAAACTTTATAGCACAAATGGGAAATCAACATACAAACATAAACACTATCTAGTTACATTTTGCTTCATCATCATCTTAATAATCTTGAAAAAAGATTAGAAGCTCATAACTAGATAAAAATTACAAAAGATAACCATACTTGACATGCTCTTCAAAATGTAAAAATGGTAGAAAGAAAATGGTAAAAATGACGAGTGTGGAATGGAGAAGTGTTTTGGGTTGAAGAGGTGTTTAGGGAGGGTGAAGAGATGTGTTTTGAAATGGTCTTCCTACACCATATTTATAGGCGAAATTTGAGGATTAAATTAATCAAAATAAAATAAATAAAATGATTAATTTAATTAGTGTTGGGAAGAGAAAGGATAAATAGAGTATGTGTAAGAGTATTGAAAAAAAATAAATGTTTGTTTGGATGGAAAAATAGTGAAAAAGATAGGGTAAAATAAAATAGGAATGTTTATTTAGGTGAAATAAATTGGGAAGATAAAATGGATATTTAGGTGTTAAGTGTAGGAGAAAATTATGGATTTTTTGGATTTTATTTGTAATTTTTGGCTGAACACATTTAATCAGCCATTTTTTTCTTCTTTTCCTTCTGCAGGTGCCACTTGGCGCGGCTTGAATGGAGGAGGAGCTGACGGAGAGCTCGCGTGGCGCTTGCTGGTTGGCTGGGAAGGCTGACGGTTGGGGACCACGCAGGCAAGCTGGAGAGAGAGGATTCTAGGCGTCACTTGCGCCTGCCTGGGGGTGACGTGCACTCGCCCATCTGGGCCGTCGGATCAGAGCACGGACGGCTCAGATCGGGTCAAAAGTATGACCGAAAGTGAGCTTTGCAAAGGGCCTCATCTGATTTTCTTTGAAAATTACACTTTTGGCTCAATTTCTCCAATATTTCTTCAATTTAATCCCAATCTTTTTCTTCCAAATACACCTAAAATACATAAAATTAATTAGAAAATTAAAATAAAATTAAAAATAAATACCACATAACATATTATAATAAAATAATTATAAAAACACACAAAAACATATAAAATTACAAAAAAAAGCTAATAAATTCAAAAATAATTAAAAGCTTACTAAATTAATTAAAAACTTAAGAACTAAGCAAATTTTAGTTAAAAAAAATGTGAAAATAACTCTAATTCCTAGAGTTATCATAACCCCAAACTTAAAATTTTGCTAGTCCTCAAGCAAAAGAAAAAATTAAAAACACACACATTTTTTTTTTTATTTTGGTGATATCAAAAATGTCCTCAAAAATTGCACATTGAAAATAGCTTATATAAAACATGAATAAAAATTAAGCTTATCTAATTAATTCAATAGTCAATCTTGCTTTGAAAATATATTTTAAATTCTAAATCTAAAATCTATTCATAAAATTATTATGTGAATTTTTGAAAAATTATTGTAACAAAATATTTATTTCACATAATAAAATGAATAATTTTTTTTTTTTTTTCAAAATTTGAATTTTTTTAAGCAAAATTGAGCCAAGAGTTAAAAATAAAGCTTAAAAGATATTCATATTTTTATAAATTAAAATCAAACTCAATCAAGGGTATTATCATAGGAAAAGGGGATATCACCAAAGGTTTTTTTTTTTTTTTAAGGCATAAATAGATATAGAAAATAAATATATTTTCTGGTTTTTTTTTTAAAATAGAAAAACGATAATAAACATTTTTTTTTTATAAAAATATATAATATAACTACTTTAGCATCCAAACAACAATTTTTTTTTTAGTGAAAAGTATTCTACCATTTCTAAGCACATGAAAGAAATAACCATAGGAACTCACCACCCCAAACTTTATTTATGCATTGTCCTCAATGTATCAAAATACAAATATAAATTGAAAGTGAAAGAGTTGAGAGTTTAGAATGGTCATACCTCATCTTGGAGCAATGTCAAGAGCAACAAAAAGATAACAACAATCAAAACAAAAAGTTAATCTAAAACATAAAGAAAACACATATTGCCAAGAATTGATGAGAGCAATTAAGGATCATGGTAAATTGGATCCTCAAGGAGGATTTCATCCACTTCTACATTTTCAATTCTAAAAATGGTTTCAATTTTTGTCCATGAACTTTGAATACATTACAATTATTAGGATTTTTCGATTTCAATGGCTCCATGTGGAAAAACAGTGCGAACAATGTATGGACCTACCCACCTAGAGCGTAATTTTCCCGGAAAGAGATGCAAACGAGAATTGTATAAAAGGACTTTTTGACCGAGAGAAAAGTCTTTTCTCAAAATGTTTTTGTCATGGTAAAATTTCATTCGGTCCTTATACTTTTTCGAATAGTCATATGCATCGTGCCTAAGCTCTTCTAACTCATTCAATTGAAGCTTTCTTTTCTCACCCGCTTTGTTTAAGGAAAAGTTTAGTTGCTTGATAGCCCAATAGGCTCTATGTTCTAACTCAACGGGTAAGTGGCATGCCTTCCCATAAACAAGTCTATAGGGAGACATTCCAATGGGCGTTTTGTATGCAGTACGATATGCCCATAATGCATCAATGAGTCTTAGGGACCAATCTTTCCTAGTGGGGTTGACAGTTTTCTCTAAGATGTGCTTAATCTCCCTATTTGATATCTCAACTTGGGCACTAGTTTGTGGGTGATAAGGTGTAGTGACTTTATGTGTAATGCCATATTGTTTCATTAAATGTTCAAAAGGCCTATTACAAAAGTGTGTACCATTATCACTAATGATCGCCCGTGGTGAACCAAATCATGAGAAAATATTCTTTTAAGAACTTAAGCACAACTTTATGGTCATTAGTGTGACATGCAATAGCTTCTACCCATTTACACACATAATCAACACCAACAAGAATGTATAAATTACCAAAAGAATTAGGAAATGGACCCATAAAATCAATGCCCCAAACATCAAATATTTCAACAATAAGAATAGGATTTAAAGGCATTGTTGGAAATTATTTTACCAGGATCTAGATTTACTAACAAGTATGTTGGATTAACAACCTAATATGAATTCTAAAACAATGAAAATAAACACATATAAAGTTAGAAAATCTTACAGTGGGTGCAGCGGAATAATATGACTCCTTCCGTTCAGATCTCTAGCCCTTGATTCCTTTCTGTAGCAGAGCATCACCAGGATCTGAACCTGGATCTTCTTTTCTCCTTCTTTGATGCAGAAATTCCATAGTCTTCCATACTATGATTGAGATGCCACTTGATGTGTGTGGGCACTACTCATTCACTCAAAGTTTCGAAATTTAGAGAGAAGAAAAGAGAGAGAGGCGTGTGAGGCTTTTTCTGAGAGAAACAAAGTGATCAAAGATGTGTGTGTTAGTTTCCTCAAGCCAACACTTTCTATTTATAGAAAACCCTCTAGGTTTAGGTTAGAATTTTATGGCATTAAAATAATGGAAACTACAAATGGTATTTCTCATGCATAGGGCTGGCCATACAAAGGGTATTGGGCCTCACTTTGCAACTTTCCCATTTTGTTATTTTCCATTCCCATTTTCTCAAAAATGCCAATTTTCCAATTTAACCTTTTAAATGCCAATTCTAATTATTTAATAACTTGGAAATAATTATTAAATAATATTGCCATTTAATATATTTATTAATTTAGACATATAAAGTCTCTTAATCAATAAATAAACCTAAAATCTCTTTTCTTTACAATTTCGCCCTTGCTTAGTGAAAATTCATAAGGTAGACATAGTCTAACTTTTAGAATTTTAATTGATTAATTAAAATCAATTAACTGAGTCTTACAAGCAGTATGGTCTCAACTAGTGTGGGGACCATGGGTCTATATAACCGAGCTTCCAATAAGTCGAACCGAATTTACCAAGTAAATTCCCTAACTTATTAATTCCTCATTGAATCCACACTTAGAACTTGGAATTGCACTCTCAGTCATATAGAAACGCTCTATATGTTCCACGATATAGACACGTCATTAGTTATCCATTGTTATAACCCTAATGTGATCAATGATCCTCTATATAGATGATCTACATTGAAAAGGCACTACTGTTACCGCTACACCTTCAATGTATTTTATCCTTAAAACACTTAACCCTGTATAAATGATATTTCACCTAAGTGAAATGAGATCTCCACCATTTATCTTCGTTTGGTTAAGCTCGAAGGAAATCATCCTTTACTTCTATTTGCCAAATAGAAGCTATAGATTCCATATTTATGTTAGCGCTCCCACTCAATTGGACTACCGTGTTCCCAAAATGTCCGTATCACCCTGACCCAAAAGTAGGCTTAACTAACAAATCAAAGAACACGAGTAACACTCTTGAGATTGAACCTAACCATATCAGGATTAAGATCATTTGATCTAGGATCAATAGGTGATATTGAATTGAATAGATATTACGGTAAATTTTAATATATCTAATCAAAGTTCAATATCGGTCCCTTCCAATGTATACTCCATACATCCGATACTGGTAAACTTTGCCAATGTCCTGGAAAGGACATAACACTTTTCCAAGGTGTAAGAATACCTATCGCTGATTATACCATGTCAGTCTAAATCCAGTGTTCTGACAAATCAGGGAATAAACTTTTGAACATATGATTAAGATTATATTCCACTGTGCTGACAACACTATAATCTTTAACCAACTCATATGTTCTGGACTTAAAAAGAATTCATACATTATATACATATAATCATGAAATAAATCATGTGAACCATGCAACATAAAATGTTATTTCTGATCTTTATTAATAAGTAAATCTGATTATATGAAATGAGTTTTATTTAGGGCATAAAACCCAACAAACTCCCACTTGCACTAATATAAAACAAAAAGTGCATTTCAAATAATCATTAACACCTTGATATACAAATCAAGTGTAATAGTAGTAAACTCCTCGTAATGGGATCTGACAGGTTGAATTAAACACAACCTCATCTCCACCATTACTCTTCCTTAATCACAAAATCCTTGATAATGTGAAATTCCTCTCTATATGTCTACTTTCTTGGGATACTGGATTCTATACTTTTGGGCAACTACTCTTTGGTTATTCAGGAAGTAACCCTAGTAGTTAAGGCAAGTTGGAACAGTGCCACAAATGTATAGAACTTTCCTTAGACTGAATAAGTATCTTTCCTGCAACTTTTAACATTCAGTCTCTCTCTGGTAGACCAAGAGATTTCAGATAGGTTTTTACACTTCTCCAAAATCACTATTCCACCCCCAAAGTAATCACCATCTCATCAGCAAACTTTCTAGCACACAGGCAAGTCTCGAAATCTGATGTGGTGTAGTCTAAGAGTTTCAAACACACTCTTATTGACTAACATATAGTTCCTCTTCTTAATCTTAAGATTTACTTGATTGTCTTCCAATGTTCTTCTACTAGATTAATCTGATACCTACTCATTACTCCCACTCAACAGCAGATGTCTGGTCTAAGGCATACTAAAGCATATCTGAGACCTCTCACTGTTGATTTAAGAAACTCTTTCATGGCTTTATCTTCTCTGGAATAGTTGAGACTCTGTTGGAAATTATTTTACCAGGATCTTAGATCTACTCACAAGTATGTTTATTAACATCCTAAATAAGAACTTTCTAAAACGATAAATTAAACACATATAAAGTTTAAGAAACCTTACATTGGGTGCAGAAAATATAATGACTCCTTCCGTTCAGATATCTAGCCCTTGATTCCTTTCTGTAGCAGAGCATTATCAATATCTGAACCTGGATCTCTTTCTCTGAATCTTTGATGCTGAAACTCCTTTACTGATGATCTTTCTTCACGATCTTCCTCACTATGATTGAGGTATCACTTGATGTGTGTGGGCACTACTCTAATCACTAAGGATTTCGACATTCAAAGGAAGAAGAAAGAAGAAGTGGCAGCTAAAGATAGGGAGAGAGAAGGCTTAGGTTTTTCTGATTCAGAAGTCTTAAGAAAAGTGTAATTTTCCTGAAGCCTTCACTATCTATTTATAGCATTCCACTAGGGTTAGATTTGAATTATATGGCATTAAAATAATGAAAAAATCAACTTAAAATACACACAATAGGTGGTCGGCCATGCCTTAGTGGATTGGGCCTTGGGTTTTGCAATTTTGCAATTTTAACACCTTTTGTATCTGATTTTCTCAAAAATGCCAATTTCCTAATTCAACCATTTAAATGCCAATTCTAACTATTTAATAACTATAAATAATTATTAAATAATATTGTCATTTATCATATTTATTAATTGAACCATACAAAGTATCATAATTAACAAATATGCCCCTATAAACTCTTTCTTTACAATTTCGCCCTTACTTAGTGAAAAATTCACAAATAGACATAGTCTAATTTGAGAATTATAATTGATTAATCAAAACCAATTACATGAGTCTTACAAGCAATATTATCTCAACTAGTGGGGGGACCATGGGTCTATATAACCGAGCTTCCAATAAGTAGATCAAGAATTTAGCACTAAAATTCACTAAATTATTAATTCTTCGTTGAATCCACGTATAGACCTTAGAATTGCACTCTCAGTATATAGAATGCTCTATATGTTCCACCATATAGACACATCATTAGTTATCCATTGTTATAATCCTAATGTGATCAATTATCCTCTATATGAATGATCTACACAGTAAAGGGATTAAATTACCGTAACACCCTACTATGTATTTTATCCTTAAAACACTTGACCCCGTATAAATGATATTTCAGCTTATGTGAAATGAGATCTCCACCATTTATTTTCGTTTGGTCAAGCTCGAAGGAGATCATCCTTTGCTTACTATTCGCCAGATAGAAGCTATAGATTCCATGTTTATGCTAGCGCTCCCACTCAATTGCACTACCGTGTTCCCAAAATGTACGTATCACCCTGACCTAAAAGTAGGCTTAACTAACAAATCAAAGAACACGAATAGCCTTTCAAGATTGAGCCTAATCATAACAGGATTAAGATCATTTGATCTAGGATCAACTAGGCGATATTGACTTGAATAGATTTTACGGTAAGTTTAATTAAATCTAAGTCAAAGTTCAATATCGGTCCCTTCCGATGCATACTCCATGCATCCAACCTGAGCTTTACTTTAACCAATGCTCTGGAAAGAACATAGCACTTCTCCAAATGCAAGTAAACTCTGTTGTAGATTATCATATCAGTAAAACCCTATGTCTGATAAATCTAAAAAACTTTATTCACATAGTCATGTTTACTTTCCAATGTGTTGACGGCACAATAAACAGGATCAAGTATGTGAAAAGGGTTTCAGATGAATCTATACATTATGTACATATAATCATGAAATAAATCATGTGAACCATGCAACATTAAATGTTATTTCTGATCTATATTAATAAGTAAATCTGATTATATTGAAATGAGTTTTATTTAGGGCATAAAACCCAACAAACTCCCACTTGCACTTATATAAAACAAAAAGTGCGTTTCAAATAATCTCAACACCTTGATATACAAATCAAGTGTAGTAGTAGTAAACTCCTCGTAATAGGATCTGAAAGGTTGAATTAACCTCAACCTTTTCTCCACTATTACTCTTCCTTTAATCACAAAATCATTGATAATGTGAAATTCCTCTCTATATGTCTACTCTCTTGGGATACTGGATTCTATATCTTTGGCAACTACTTTTGGTTAATCAGGAAATTAACACTAGTAGTTTAAGGCAATTTGGAATGATGCCAAAAATGTATAGAACTTTCCTTAGACTGAATAAGTACCTTTCCTGCAGCTTTAACATTCAGTCTCTCTCTGGTAGACCTAGAGACTCCAGATAGGTTTTTACACTTCTCCAAAATCACTATTCCACCCCCAGAGTAACCACCATCTTATCAGAAATATTTACTAGCACATAGGCGAATTTTGAAATCTGATATGGTGTAGTCTAAGAGTTTTAAACACACCCTTATAGACTAACATATAGTTCCTCTTCTTAATCTTAGGATTTACTTGATTGTCTTCCAATGTTCTTCTCCTGGATTAATCTGATACCTACTCATTACTCCCACTCAACAGCAGGTGTCTGGTCTAAGGCATACAAAAGCATATCTAAGACCTCTCACTGTTGATATAAGAAATTCTTTCATGGCTTTATCTTTTCTGGAATAGTTAAGAATTTTCCTTAGATAAATAAAATCTATACCTAAGAAGTTGTGAAGCTTCTATAGATTGTCATTAGAAAGAAAATGCTTCAGCATCTTACTAAAGTAAGTTGCTTGCATTAAAGTAAGTAATTCCCAGGTATACCACAAGCCATAGGTTTAGATAAACTCAAACCTATAATACTAGGAACAGGAAGTTTTGTTAAGTCCATTGAATGGACTTATAAACGAAAATTTCCTTTTATGTCCTTGTAATAGAAAACTTTAGGTTACTCCATGTGAATGGATTAAACCATAGTTCTATTGGCTTTCTTCTTAGTTTCTTATCTTGACAATCCATTACTTGTTTAAACTCACAATGGATTTTAATCACTAGTGTCTCCCAAGTCATAAGAAGGTGAGTTCCTAGAAACTCTCCCACTACGACAAGGCACCGTGAATTATGTCTAAGAAAACTAAATGGTATTGATCCACTACTACAATTTAACCTTTTAGTGACACGATTTAGTGACATGCACAAAAGTGCGTGTCACTAAAGAGTTGGGAGTGATTTTTAGTGACATGCACAATTAGACTCTATATATTCAGTGTTAGTCTCATATAATGTGTGTCACTAAAAATATAGAAAGTCACTAAAGAGTAAAACTCAAAATTTTCTAATTTTTATTTATTTGAAAAATGCTGGTATATAGTGACGCGCTAGGCACGATTGGATAAATATATCCCGACCCACCTGGCGCGTCACTATATCATAATCATAAATTAATAAAAAAAATACAGCTGTTATGTAATTAATAAATAAATAAAAATAAAAAATAATTAATAGGTTCTCTCTCTTGAAACCCTATTATCATTTTGCTAAAAAAGAGGAGCTAAATATACGCTATCTCTCTTTCTTCCCCCTCTCATTGCTGCTCTTTCTTCTTCTTGCGCAGGGTGACCATTCAATGGTGTGGGGTTAGATTTTCTTGACTCTTCGAGCTCCAATGGTAATGGCTGATTTCTCTAAGTAAAGAGGCAATGGTGGTTTTTTAATTCTCTTTGTTCATGCTTCGCAACATATACCTTGGAGTTTCATATCGTTTTCTCTGTCGAATAAGTCGCTGAGATCGATTTCCTCAAGCGCCCAATCTATTTCGAAATCAACATGGTTTTCTTAGCAGATTCAAAATTAACACCCATATTCGAAATCAATTTCCTCACCTAACCTGTTTGAAGACCCATTTTCCTTTTCAATCTTTCGTTCCCCATCTCCCGAAACTCCATTCGACCGGTCATCGTCTCTGCTTCGTCTCTCCAATGCAGGTAATCGGTCGTCGTCTCCGCTCGTCATTTATGCGTTTCTCGTCGATAACCGAAGAGCCGACCCAAGAAACCCAAATTTTTTTTTATATAATATTTTGATTTTTTTTTTGTTCTGGGAATATTGTATATTATTCTGGGTTGATTTTTTTCGTTCGGGATTGTATATTATTACGGGTTTGTTTTTTTTTTTTTTTTTTTTTCGTGTCTTTACAATTGCATTTTAATAGAGTGGTCTTGAATTCAGACTTCCCAAGCAAAGGTGGTATTTCAATTGTGTGATACATATTTTCCATTTGGCAAGAGGATGCTAGAGCCAAGGCAGCAGCTAGTTTGTTGTATTTATGTTTGTAAATTCTTTTTCCTAGTTTGTTAATGTTGATTTTAGGTGAAAAAATGGTGGATCAAAATTGTTGGTAAATCATTTGCACTATGTTTGTTTTTGTAATTTCAAATAGTGTAATTTGGATCTTGTGTAAGTTTTGAATTTGTCTTTAATTAATTTTGATTAAAGTTTTTAATTTATTTTATTTACTGTACTTTGATTTTTTTTTACTATTAATATATTTTTTTGATTGAAGTTTATTTTTTTTAGTAAAAAAATAAAAAATAGATATTTCTTTTAAATTGAATATGATTATATTTTACATTTATTTAATTTAAATTATTATTGTTATATTTAATTGTATTTGTATATAATTAATAGAAATTATTATTTATAATATATAAAATTTGAATTAAAGCAAATTAAATATTATTTTTTTTAAAAAAAATATTTAATATAGTGGCACTTTTTGTGTGTCACTATATCTCCAAAAATAATAATAAAAAAGAAAAAAAAGGGATATAGTGACACTTCATGTGTGTGGCTTTTACCTTTTCAGTCTGACAAAACATGACTTTATACGCCTATAGTGACACGCAGAAAATGAATGCAAAAGGTTTCAGTGACGCGTGTGAAGTGTCACTAAAAATTGTCTTTCCAGTCACCCTCATTAGTGACGCGCGTTGAAGTGTCACTATACACTTTTAGAGTTACTCAATGTGTGTCACTAAAACCCAATTTTCTAGTAGTGATCTCTTCGGTTGTGACAAGACAACAGAGGCAGTGGGATCATCATCTGTTATATAAGATGATAGAACACTTTTGGAATCAAGAATTAAATATCTCCTTTATTTGCTACTTGTTTTTCAGACTTAGTCATTTTCTTAGAAAAGTAGTATTTGTTTGAACAAACACTTTCTTATCTATTGACAATGGGATGGTCCACCCCTAATCACTTAGAATAGCTAACAAACCATGGTTAACAGTTCTAGCTTTTCTTAAGATTTTTATTAGGTCATCCATGAATCTAGTAATGATTTACATTAAGTATACAACCATTACATCATTCTGAAATTGTATTACCATAGAAGGAATTAGGCAACCACTAGTAACTAATCATCAACATGCAACTCGAAATTTTTGGGGAGGTAAGTTTGGATATAATTCAAAAATCAAATTAATGATCTTTGAACTGCATATCTACTAACTATTTCTCCACCCCTATCAGTTCGCAAGATCTTTAACCACTTACCTTAATGGTTTTAACCATTGCTAAAAATTAATGTAAATTTTCAAACATTTCAAATTTCTTACTAAAAGGTATAATCTAGAGTTTTCGTTTGAAGAATACAACGAAAAACTCATATCCACCCCTGAATGTACATCCATCTGCGAATGAGATGAACTACTTTCAGTGGATATAGGCACATTAACTCTTTGCAGAGATTGATCTTGTCAAATCCACTATGAACAAGATACAAATGCCATAGATTAAAAAAAAATGTGGTAGTGTCTTTTGATGACATAGGTTTATAAAAGAATTCTTAGAATAGTGCAAGTGGATCCTGGTCACAGAATACCTAACTCATATTCCATACAGTTTTAATCCATTAATAGAAGATGGATATTAAACACTTGAGAAAGTGTAACTGTATTGTATTCTGGAATTAGAAATATAAGAAAATTTCTATTTGGAATCTAAAATTAAAGTCAAAGACTTAAATTTATACCAAATATAATGAGTAATTCTATCTTGGACCACCACTACTAATATAACTATAAGTCTGATTTGCCCATACAAGTAGGAGATTTCTAAGATTGAGGTTTTATATCAATTGGGAATAGAAATTCAGGATTATAATCATATGCGACATTTAATTTCTTAAGAGAAAATATAGAATGACATGAAATGATTTATAGACCATTCATCCAATGATATGTTTTGAAGCTAATTCAAAATGAATAAGCTAAGAGGAATTAGGATAATTTCGTTTATAAATAAGAATCCAACGATGCTTCGATTAGCGAATGTCAAAGTAATCTTATTTATACAATCTTCTTGTTTCATATCGTAAAAATACTAGTCTAAGGTGTCATCAATTGATGAACAGCTAGATGTCGCATATACAACATTTATCTTTCGAGATCTAACACTATTATGTATGTCTAATGGTCAAAATCCACTAGGGATTTATCTCATTAGAAAAACAAACATGTTAGACCAACAATGAAGATTCGAAATTAAACTACAACTTAATAACAGAAAATAACATGGTTCAATATAAATTCATACACAATTCAGAAATTATAAACATATAGCAAGTAGGAATGACTAGTGAAAATACTAAAACATACAATCCTAAATAATTTCCAAGGTTTTCAACAAACTGATACAGTGTCCCGGTAGGCGAGAGTCAAAGCATCATTTATTGAATAGAGTTGTCAGCTCATCTAAAATAGAAACCATTCTAGCAACCTTTTATTCGATAAAAATAGGAATCCAACGTTGTCCCGGTAGGCGAGAGTCAAGGTTATTCTCATTTTATGAGCTTCCACCATTGTTTCATGTTTCATAAGTTTATCTCTAAGTAGTCACCGTAGGGGAGAGTCTAATAGAGACGAAAACTTACAAAACACTTATCAAATGAAATCTTACGGTGTTAAATGCGTTCAACGAATAACCATCCATAGGGGGACGAAGTCTAGCGTCTCGAGGTTATATTGAAAACATTTAACTTTTGTAAGACCAACAATGGAGATTGAATATCTTAATAATAATCAAGCTCATTATTTAAAGTGAGTTGTATTTTCTTTGATTCTCTTTATTTAATCTATTTATTTTAAATATATATTTATTTAAAATTTCCAATTTAGAATGAAAAATTCTAAATATAAATTTTAATTTAATATTTATAAATTTTACTTAGATGGATATGAAAATAACATGTATTTCTTTCATCTTAGTAATAATTTCCAATAAATATTTAGAAAAATATTCAATTTAAGTTGTTACAAAATTAATATAAATTAATTTACAACTCAAATTTAATTTTCTATAAATATATATTGCATTTCGAAAAATTAAAGTATATAAGAATACAATTTTCAAAAAATGCATATTAAAATAAAAAATAAATTCTGGAAAAAATTATTCTAATTTAATGTTGGCCCAAAATTAATTAATAAAATTAATTTACAATAAAAATATAATTTTCCTATTTAATTAAATATATAAGAAAAATTTAAAATATTTAAGTATGATGATGAAAATCAACTTAAATATTAATTTTCTATTTAATTAAATACACTAGAAAAATACTTCAAGCAAAAATATCATCTATCTAGATTTTCCTTTGACTAATTAATTCAATTTCTAATAATATACTTTAATTAAATTTATTTTAAATTAATCAATAAATTAAAAAATCATTGATTTAAGTTGATCCAAGAATTAATTAAAATAAATAATTAATTTACAACTTAATCTATTTTTCAAGATAAAATTCGAAATTCTAGCATTTAAGAAATGCAATTTCGAAAATTGATTAATAAAATAAAGAAAAAATATATTTTGAAAATTATTTAAATTTAGTTGAAAAAATAAATTTCAACTAAAAATAATTTTCTATTTAATTAAATGTCATGAAAAAGAAATATTTAAGTATGATGATAAAAATCAACTTAGATATTTAATTTTCAAATTAATTAAATGTATTAAATTCAAGAAATAAATAATTAATTGTAGAGAAGGCTTAATTATTAATCTCTAGTTTAATACTAGGAAAAATATACTTAAAATAAATTGTACCACAATTAATTATTTAAATAATTAATTTCACAATTTATAATATTTTCCTATTTAATATTAGAAATAATAAGTAGTCTAGAAATAACTATCTAGAAAATATCTTATTTGGCTAAGTATCTTTTCCACAAAATTTGAAAAAATATCTAATTTAAGTTGTATTAGAAAAAATCTAGAACTTAAATATTTTTCAAATTTAAATTTAATTAAATATCAAAAATTAAGTTGTAACCACTTAATTTGAAAATATTCCATTTTAAGTTAATATTCGAAAAGATATTAACTTAAAAAATATCTAAAGAATCTTAATAACCAATGCCTAAAATTCCTCAACTTAATTTTGAAATTTGAAATTCAAAAGATATTCAGATTTAAGTTGGTTAGTTGTAGATAACTAAATATCAACTTAAATAAGAATATTTAATGAAAAATTTAAATTAAGTTCCAGAAAGAATCTAGATGGTTATAATTCTATATTTAATTAAATACAAGAAAATACATATAGTTTAGCTTAGAATAAAAAATTCTTTAAACTATAATTTTCTTAAATTAATTTCAAAATAAATGAAATTAATTATGTTGCTAATCAATTTTATTAGGTTAAACTAGTGTAATTAACCTAGTACAGTTGTTCTAATCAGGCAAATGGGCCTTCACAATTGGGGTGGTTCATGTGAGGGGGTGCTGGGTTCATTATGTCGTACCCACTTCTATGGCTCCCAACTCTCACACAAGGCCCAAAAGAGAGGAATTCAACCTTAATAAGAACAACTGTTATTAATTGAATAGGCCCAAAAACTAAATGGGCCTAAATAAATTCTATCAAGAACTATGATAATTTATTTTAGCAACAACAACCTATATGTATCTATAATCAAATTAAACACATAGGCTCACACAGGCACACTTTGGATGGGTCCTATCATGTTGCTAGGTCATACACAGATGAAAGAAGATTGTAAATATACCTGTTACAAATTATTATCTTGACCAAGGGAGCCATCAGATCATTAGATCTGGCAAAAAGTAACCATGGCTATTTGCAATCAAGTAATAATAGGTTTTTGAAAACTTACAAACAAGCTAAAACACATACTCCTGCAACAAGGTTAGCTGAATAGTTGGATGTAGGATTTATTTAATTTTAAATTAAATAATTAATTTCGAAAATAATTAATTAATTAAAAAAAAAATCGAAAATTTAAAAAAAAAATTGAAAAAATTCGAAATTTTTAAAAAATTTAAATTTAAAATTAAACCTACAATTTTTGAAAAATTAGGTTTCAACCAACCTAAATATCATTTCAAAAATTTGCTAACTACTTTTAAATTTTAAATGTTATTTTATAAATAAAAATTAAATAAAAAATTAGAAAAGATAAATAAATATCTTTTCAAATTTTAAATGTAATTTAAATAAATAAAATAACAAAATTTTAAAAATTAGCAAAATATCTTATATCATTTAAAAATTACATGATTATAAATATCTTATTTTTAAATTTAAAATAAATAAGATAAGATATAATCAAATTTTAAAATAAGATAGATTTTTAAGCAAGAAGATAGATACTAATTCTATTCAAATTCAAATTACACTAATATCTTGAATTAAATTTAAAAAATATTAAATTAATTCAAAAAGATAATTAGAATTGAATTAGGAATATTAATAGTATAAATACAAAACTATACCAAAAATCGGAAGTTAATTCATGAAAAAGCATGAAAAATCGAAGAAAAACAAAAAAATTGTGAACTGTACGGACAGTTTCGCGATGGCAGGAAAATTTCAGCACAGCCCCGATTTTTTCAGATCTTCAAAAATTCATAACTAATTCAAATAAAATCGAAATTGAGTTCTGTAAAAGGCTAACTTGCTTAATTTTTTCCATACTATCCAATAAAAATAATTCCAGAAACAAAATCGCAATTATTATTCACGAAAATTTACAAACATCAATCAATCATCAAATAACACTCAATACAACATGATACCATCCAAAAACATACAAACAATCGTTTTAAAGTCCAAATTTCTTGCAAGTAAATCAATTACCATGGCTCTGAGGCCAGTTTTTGGAATTTATTTTACCAGTATCTTAGATCTACTCACAAGTATGTTTATTAACATCCTAAATAAGAACTTTCTAAAACGATAAATTAAATACATATAAAGTTTAAGAAACCTTACATTGGGTGCAGCGGAATATAACGACTCCTTCCGTTCAGATATCTAGCCTTTGATTCCTTTCTGTAGCAGAGCATTATCAATATCTGAACCTGGATCTCTTTCTCTGAATCTTTGATGCTGAAACTCCTTTGCTGAAGATCTTTCTTCACGATCTTCCTCACTATGATTGAGGTATCACTTGATGTGTGTGGGCACTACTCTAATCACTAAGGATTTCGAAATTCAAAGGAAGAAGAAAGAAGAAGTGGCAGCTAAAGATAGGGAGAGAGAAGGCTCAGGTTTTTTTGATTCAGAAGTCTGAAGAAAAGTGTAATTTTCCTGAAACCTTCACTATCTATTTATAGCATTCCACTAGGGTTAGATTTGAATTATATGGCATTAAAATAATGAAAAAATCAACTTAAAATACACACAATAGGTGGCCGGCCATGCCTTAGTGGATTGGGCCTTGGGTTTTGCAATTTTGCAATTTTAACACCTTTTGTATCTGATTTTCTCAAAAATGCCAATTTCCTAATTCAACCATTTAAATGCCAATTCTAACTATTTAATAACTATAAATAATTATAAAATAATATTGTCATTTATCATATTTATTAATTGAACCATACAAAGTATCATAATTAACAAATATGCCCCTATAAACTCTTTCTTTACAATTTCGCCCTTACTTAGTGAAAAATTCACAAATAGACATAGTCTAATTTGGGAATTATAATTGATTAATCAAAACCAATTACATGAGTCTTACAAGCAATATTATCTCAACTAGTGGGGGGACCATGGGTCTATATAACCGAACTTCCAATAAGTAGATCAAGAATTTAGCACTAAAATTCACTAACTTATTAATTCTTCGTTGAATCCACGCATAGAACTTAGAATTGCACTCTCAGTATATAGAATGCTCTATATGTTCCACCATATAGACACATCATTAGTTATCCATTGTTATAATCCTAATGTGATCAATTATCCTCTATATGAATGATCTACACAGTAAAGGGATTAAATTACCGTAACACCCTACTATGTATTTTATCCTTAAAACACTTGACCCCGTATAAATGATATTTCAGCTTATGTGAAATGAGATCTCCACCATTTATTTTCGTTTGGTCAAGCTCGAAGGAGATCATCCTTTGCTTACTATTCGCCAGATAGAAGCTATAGATTCCATGTTTATGCTAGCGCTCCCACTCAATTGCACTACCGTGTTCCCAAAATGTACGTATCACCCTGACCTAAAAGTAGGCTTAACTAACAAATCAAAGAACACGAATAGCCTTTCAAGATTGAGCCTAATCATAACAGGATTAAGATCATTTGATCTAGGATCAACTAGGCGATATTGACTTGAATAGATTTTACGGTAAGTTTAATTAAATCTAAGTCAAAGTTCAATATCGGTCCCTTCCGATGCATACTCCATGCATCCAACCTGAGCTTTACTTTAACCAATGCTCTGGAAAGAACATAGCACTTCTCCAAATGCAAGTAAACTCTGTTGTAGATTATCATATCAGTAAAACCCTATGTCTGATAAATCTAGGAAACTTTATTCACATAGTCATGTTTACTTTCCAATGTGTTGACGGCACAATAAACAGGATCAAGTATGTGAAAAGGGTTTCAGATGAATCTATACATTATGTACATATAATCATGAAATAAATCATGTGAACCATGCAACATTAAATGTTATTTCTGATCTATATTAATAAGTAAATCTGATTATATTGAAATGAGTTTTATTTAGGGCATAAAACCCAACAGACTCTTCCTTAGATAAATAAAATCTATATCTAAGAAGTTGTGAAGCTTCTATAGATTGCCATTGAAAAGAAAAATACTCCAGCATCTTACTAAAGTAAGTTGCTTGCATTAGAGTAAGTAATTACCAGGTATACTACAAACCATAGGTTTAGATAAACTCAAACCTATAATACTAGGAACAGGAAGTTTTGTTAAGTCCATTGAATAGACTTATTAATGAAAATTTCCTTTCATGTCCTTGTAATAGAAAAACTTTAGGTTACTCCATGTGAATGGATCAAACCATAGTTCTATTGGCTTTCTTCTTAGTTTCTTATCTTGACAATCCATTACTTGTTTAAACTCACAATGGATTTTAATCACTAGTGTCTTCCAAGTTATAAGAAGGTGAATTCCTAGAAACTCTCCCACTACAACAAGGTACCGTGAACTATGTCAAAGAAAACTAAATGGTATAGACCTCTTCAGTTGTGTTAAGACAACAGAGGCAGTGGGATCATCATATGTAATGAATAAGATGATAGAACACTTATGGAATCAAGAAAAAATAATCTCCTTTATTTGCTACTTTATTTTCAGACTTAGTCATTTTCTTAGAAAAAGTGGTATTTGTTTAAACAAAACACTTTCTTATCTAATGACTATGGGATGCTCCACCCCTAATCACTTAGAATAGCTAACAAACATGCAAACCAGGGTTAGCAGTTCTAGCTTTTCTTAAGATTTCGATTAGGTCATCCATGAATCTAGTAATGATTTATATAAAGTATACAACCATTGCATCATTCTGAAATTTTATTACCATATAAGGATTTAGGCAACGACTAGTAACTAATCATCAATATGCAACTCGAATTTCTGGGGAGGTAAGTTTGGATATAATTCAAAATCAAATTAATGATCTTTGAACTGCATATCTACTAACTTTTTCTCCACCCCTATCAGTTTGCAAGATCTTTAACCACTTACCATTGCTAGAAATTCATGAAATTTTTCAAACATTTCAAATTTCTTTTGCATAAGGTAAAATCTAGAGTGATCGTTTTAAGAATACAACGAGGACTCATATCCACCCCTGAATGTACATCCATCTGCGAATGAGATGAACTTACTTTCAGTGGATATAGGCATATTAACTCTTTGCAGAGAATGATCTTGTCAAAACCACTATGAACCAGATACAAATGCCATAGATTTATAAAATGTGGTTGTATCTTTTGATGACTTAGGTTAATTACATCAAAGAGTTCTTAGAATAGTGCAAGTGGATTCTGGTCACAGAATACTAAACTCATACAGTTTGAATCCATTGAAAGAAAATGGTTATGAAACACTTGTGAAAGTGTAACTGTATAATTAGTAACTCTTTCTTGGACCACCACTACTAATCTAACTCTATGATTTGCCTATACAAGTAGGAGATATCTAAGATTGAGGATTTATATCATTTTGGTATAAAATTTCGGGAATAAAATCATATGCGTCATCTAATTTCTTAAGAGAAAATAAGACTTTATATGATTTATAGACCATTCATCCAATGATATATCATTAAGCTAAGACGAAATGAATAAGCTAAGAGGAATTAGGATAATTTCGTTTTAAATAAGAATCCAACGATGCTCCGATTAGCGAGAGTCAAAGTAATCTTATTTATACAATCTTCTTGTTTCATATTGTAAAACACTAGTCTAAGGTGTCATCAATTGATGAACAGCTAGATGTTGCGTATACAATATTTATCTTTCGAGATCTAACACTACTATGTTAGTCTAATGGTGAAAATCCATTAGGGATTTATCTCATTAGAAAAACAAGACAAGTTAGACCAACAATGAAGATTCGAAATTAAACTACAATTTAATAACAGAAAATAACATGGTTCAATACAAATTCATACACAATTCAGAAATTATGAAGCACATAGCAAGTAGGAATGACAAGTGAAAATACTAAAACATACAATCCTAAATAATTTCCAAGGTTTTCAACAAACTGATATCAGTGTCCTGTTTAGGCGAGAGTCAAAGCTACCATTCATTGAATAGAGTTGTCAGCTCATCTAAAATGTCAAACATTCTAGCAACCTTTTATTCGATCAAGATGTGAATCCGCGTTTTCCCGTTTAGGCGAGAGTCAAGGCTATTCTATCTTATGAGCTTCCACCATTGTTTCATATTCTTGCAAGTCTTATACAGTCGCCACCATTAGGGTGGTCATAAACTATATAAAAAACTAACGAGATTACTTATCTTTCGAGATTAAACGGTGCTAACTTGCTAATGAACGTTCCTCCATTAGGGAGGATTACTCACTAAAACAATAGCTATGTAAAACCAACAATGGAGATCGATTATCCTTATAATAATAAAGCTCATTATTTAATGAAGGGTTGTATTTTCTTCTAATATTTATTTTAATCCATTTATTTTAAATATATATTTATTTAATTAAAATTTCCAATTTAGAATAAAAAATTCCAAATATAAATTTTAATTTAATATTTATAAATTATACTTAGATGGATATGAAAATAACGTGAATTATTTCCATCTTAGTAATAATTTCCATAAATATTTAGAAAATTATTCAATTTAAGTTGTTTCAAAATTAATTTAAATTAATTTACAACTCAAATTTAATTTTCTATAAATATATATTGCATTTCGAAAATGCTTTAAAATAAAATAAAATAAATCCTAAAAAATTACTCTAATTTTATGTTGGCCCAAAATTAATAAAAATTAATTTTCAACAAAAAATATAATTTCCCTATTTAATTAAATATCTAAGAAAAATTTCAAATATTTAAGTATCATGATTAAAAAATCAACTTAAATATTAATTTTCTATTTAATTAAATACACTAGAAAAATACTTCAAGCAAAACAGATAATATCTATCTAGACTTTCGTAGACTAATTAATTCTATTTCTAATTATAATATATTTTAGTTCATTTATTTTAATTAACCATTAAATGAAAAAGTCATTGATTTAAGTTGGTCCAAAATTAAATAAATAATTTTCAACTTTAATCTATTTTTCAAATAAAATTCGAAATTTCTGCATTAAAGAAATACAATTTCAAAATTTTGCGAAATGATTAATAAAATAAAATAAAATATATTTTGAAAATTATTCAAACTTAAGTTATTCTGAAATAAGATTCCAAACTTAAAATAATTTTCAACTTTAATTAAATAACATCAAAATAACAATATTAAAGTATCATGATGAAAATCAACTTAGATATTGAAATTTTCAATTTAATTAAATGAATTAAATTCAAGAAACAAATAATTAAGTAAAGAGGAAACTTAATTATTAATTCTAGTTTAATACTAGGAAAATATACTAAACTTAGATTGTACCAAAATTAATTAGGAAACAATTAATTTCACAATCAATGATATTTTCCTATTTAATATTAGAAATAATAATTAGTACTAGAAATAACTATCTAGAATATATCATTGACTAAGTGTTTTTCTAAAATTAACTTTAAAATATTACATGAAAAAAAATTTCATATATTTTAAAAGTTAATTATGTTGCTAATTCAATTTTAATTACGTTAGACTAATATAATTAACCTAATACAATTATTTAAATAAGGCAAATGGGCCTTCACAATTGGGGTAGTTCATGTGAGGGGGAGCTGGGTTCAGTATGTCGTACCCACTTCTATGGCCCCCAACTCTCACACAAGGCCCAAAAGAGAGGAATTTAACCTTAAAATAAACAATTGTTATTCATTGAATAAGCCCAAATCTAATTGGACCTAAATAAATTTCCTTATGTCAAAATTTATTTTAGCAACCTAGTCCATTTACTTAGTAAAAACTTAAATGGGCTTCCTATATGCATCTAAGCCCAAAAGCAAACATATAGGCTCACACAGGTCAAATGATTTGGATGGGCCCTATCATGTTACTAGGTTTACACAGATGAAAGAAGTACAAAATTTACCTGTTACAAATTATTTATAAGATCTATCGTCAATTGGACTATGATTAAAATCAGATCATTAGATCTGTCAACAAGTTAATCATAGCAATTTAGATCAGATAAATAATAGGTTTGTTAAAAAGAGTTTTTGAATAAACAATATTAATAAACAAACATTGTACATGTAACAAATGTGAAAATAAGATATTAATATAATAAAATTATTATTCTTAAACTAACCAAATAAAGGAAACTAATTTTAAAATATCTAGGTTTATTTGAATCAAATTAAATTAAATATATAATACGATCAATGATTTGAAAGGAAAGAATCTTCAATATCACTTTCAGATCTTATAATTTAATAAAATAAACCAATTTTTAAAATAGATTTGGTTAGATAATTATTATTTTAGGAATAAAATAATAAATGAATAACAATTACCATAATTATATGCCAAAATATCTCAAATTAAGCAATATTTAAATCTTTACAAAATTATCTATGTTATTTAAATATTTAAGATATGATTTATAAATTTCTAATAAGGAAAAAATGATATATATATATATATATAGAAAAAATATCATTTTTATACTTATAATTTATAAATAATTAAATATTTAACAAAATAACAAATTTTTGAATTTGAAAAATATTATGGTAAGTATATCTATAAAAATATCTATGTTAATTTCAAATTTATCAATTATTTAATTTGTCATATAAGATAATTTTAATATAATATTTTAAATAAAAAGACAAAGTTATCTTTTAATTTAAAATATCTTAAATATCAAAATATCTAATCTTATAATTAAATAATAAATAAATATTAAAGAAGTTAACAAATTTTTAAATCTGACCATAATAGGAAATATTTAAAATTGGAAACATTCCAAAATAGAAATATTTAAAAATTGGAAAAATTCCAAATTGAAAATATTTAAAATTGGAAACATTTCAATTTAGAAATATTTAAAATTGGAAAAATAAATTTTGGGAAACAATCCGAAGAAAAAATTGGATTTTTGGGGAAAAAACCTCAAAAATTCGCAATTTGTGGGGAACTGCCAGGATAGGCTGCATGTAGCAACCATGATTTCCAATCTTCCAAAATTCATATCTTTCTCAATTTTTATCGGAATCGAGTTCCGTAAAAACGAAAATTTCCGTAAAAACGAAAATTGCTCAATTTTCCACAAGGAATCCAAATAAAATATTTTGAAAAATTGAAAAAATATATTTCATGGAAAAATTTCGTACAACACATACATTCATTACATCAGCACATAAACCAACATGAAACCATCCAAATCAACACAAAAACATGCAAATCATCGTTTTAATTCATATTACATGAAAGTAAATCATTACCATGGCTCTGGTGCCAGTTGTTGGAAATTAATTTACCATGATCTAGATTTACTAACAAGTATGTTGGATTAAGAACCTAATATGAATTCTAAAACAATGAAAATAAACACATATAAAGTTAGAAAACCTTACAGTGGGTGCAGCGGAATAATATGACTCCTTCCGTTCAGATCTCTAGCCCTTGATTCCTTTCTGTGGCAGAGCATCACCAAGATCTGAACCTGGATCTTCTTTTCTCCTTCTTTGATGCAGAAATTCCATAGTCTTACATACTATGATTGAGATACCACTTGATGTATGTGGGCACTACTCATTCACTCAAAGTTTCGAAATTTAGAGAGAAGAAAAGAGAGAGAGGCGTGTGAGGCTTTTTCTGAGAGAAACAAAGTGATCAAAGATGTGTGTGTTAGTTTCCTCAAGCCAACACTTTCTATTTATAGAAAACCCTCTAGGTTTAGGTTAGAATTGTATGGCATTAAAATAATGGAAACTACAAATGGTATTTCTCATGCATAGGGCTGGCCATACAAAGGGTATTGGGCCTCACTTTGCAACTTTCCCATTTTGTTATTTTCCATTCCCATTTTCTCAAAAATGCCAATTTTCCAATTTAACCTTTTAAATGCCAATTCTAATTATTTAATAACTTGGAAATAATTATTAAATAATATTGCCATTTAATATAATTATTAATTTAGACATATAAAGTCTCTTAATCAATAAATAAACCTAAAATCTCTTTTCTTTACAATTTCGCCCTTGCTTAGTGAAAATTCATAAAGTAGACATAGTCTAACTTTTAGAATTTTAATTGATTAATTAAAATCAATTAACTGAGTCTTACAAGCAGTATGGTCTCAACTAGTATGGGGACCATGGGTCTATATAACCGAGCTTCCAATAAGTCGAACCGAATTTACCAAGTAAATTCCCTAACTTATTAATTCCTCATTGAATCCACACTTAGAACTTGGAATTGCACTCTCAGTCATATAGAAACGCTCTATATGTTCCACGATATAGACACGTCATTAGTTATCCATTGTTATAACCCTAATGTGATCAATGATCCTCTATATAGATGATCTACATTGAAAAGGCACTACTGTTATTGCTACACCTTCAATGTATTTTATCCTTAAAACACTTAACCCTGTATAAATGATATTTCACCTAAGTGAAATGAGATCTCCATCATTTATCTTCGTTTGGTTAAGCTCGAAGGAAATCATCCTTTACTTCTATTTTCCAAATAGAAGCTATAGATTCCATATTTATGTTAGCGCTCCCACTCAATTGGACTACCGTGTTCCCAAAATGTCCGTATCACCCTGACCCAAAAGTAGGCTTAACTAACAAATCAAAGAACACGAGTAACACTCTTGAGATTGAACCTACCATATCAGGATTATGATCATTTGATCTAGGATCAACAGGTGATATTGAATTGAATAGATATTACGGTAAATTTTAATATATCTAATCAAAGTTCAATATCGGTCCCTTCCGATGTATACTCCATACATCCGATACTGGTAAACTTTGCCAATGTCCTGGAAAGGACATAACACTTTTCCAAGGTGTAAGAATACCTATCGCTGATTATACCATGTCAGTCTAAATCCAGTGTTCTGACAAATCAGGTAATAAACTTTTGAACATATGATTAAGATTATATTCCACTGTGCTGACAACACTATAATCTTTAACCAACTCATATGTTCTGGACTTAAAAAGAATTCATACATTATATACATATAATCATGAAATAAATCATGTGAACCATGCAACATAAAATGTTATTTCTGATCTTTATTAATAAGTAAATCTGATTATATGAAATGAGTTTTATTTAGGGCATAAAACCCAACAGGCATCATGTTTCTTCTAGTTACACTTCCTAATTTTTGACAACGTTCACAAGATTTGCAATACATATAAGTGTCATGAAAAATAGTAGGCCAATAAAATCCACATTGTAAAATTTTCAAAGCAGTTTTCTTGGAATGCATCTTCTTATTATTTGATCAGGGCAATATTTAAACAAATAAGGATCATCCCACATGAAATTTTTCACTTCAGCATAAAATTTAGATTTATCTTGTTTAGGCCAATGAGAAGGAATTTCACCAGTGACCAAATAATTGACAATATCAGCATACTAAGGAAAAGAAGATACATGCATGAGTTGTTCATGAGGAAAAGTTTCAATGATAGTGGTGGAATCATGATTAGTTTCAACAACAATTTTAGACAAATGATCAGCTACAACATTTTCAGAACCTTTTTTATCACGTATCTCTAAATCAAATTCTTGTAAAAGCAAGATCCAACGAATTAAACGATATTTAGCATCTTTTTTCGACAAGAGATATTTCAATGCAGCATGATCAGAATAGACAATTATTTTAGATCCTAACAAATAAGACCTAAACTTCTCTAATGCAAACACAACAACAAGCAATTCTTTTTCAGTTGTAGTGTAATTCAATTGAGCTTCATTTAAAGTTTTGCTAGCATAGTATATTACATGAGGTAACTTGTTAATTCTTTGTCCTAAAACAGCACCAATTGCATAATCAGAAGCATCACACATTATTCAAAAGGAACATTCCAATCAGGAGGGCGAATAATGGGTGCACGAGTCAAAAGGGATTTCAATTTTTCAAAGGCAACATGGCATTCATTATCAAAGACAAAAGCATTTTCTTTTCCAAGTAAATGACATAAAGGGCGTGAGATTTTGCTAAAGTCTTTTATGAATCTTCTATAAAAACCGGCATGTCCTAAGAATGATCTAATTTCTTTTACGGTCTTAGGTGGAGGAAGTTTTGAAATAAGATCTACTTTTGCTCTATCAACTTCTATTCCTTGAGATGAAATCACATGACCTAAGACAATTCCCTTTTTAACCATGAAATGACATTTTTCCCAATTAAGAACTAAATTCATTTCTTTGCAACGAATTAAAACAAGAGAAAGATGGTGCAAACAATCATCAAAAGAATTTCCAAACACAGAAAAATCATCCATAAACACTTCAAGATTTCTTTCAACCATATCAGAAAATATTGCAATCATAGATCAATGAAATGTTGCAGGAGCATTACAAAGACCAAAAGGCATGCGACGATATGCAAAGGTTCCAAAAGGGCAAGTAAAGGTAGTCTTTTCTTGATCTTCGGGGGCAATGGCGATTTGGTTATATCCCGAATACCCATCAGGAAAGCAATAATAAGCATGGTCGGCTAATATTTCAAGCATTTGGTCAATGAAGGGTAATGGGAAGTGGTCTTTCCTAGTGACACTATTCAACTTTCTATAGTCTATACACACTCTCCACCCAGTTTGGACTCTAGTAGGGATTAACTCATTTTGTTCATTTTTAACAAAAGTGATCCCAGACTTTTTTGGAACAACTTGAACTGGACTAACCCATGGACTGTCAGAAATAGGGTAAATGATCCCTACATCTAACATTTTAATTACATCATCTCTTACTACCTCTTTCATGTTTGGATTTAATCTTCTTTGACTTTCTCGGGAGGGCTTAGCATTTTCTTCTAAATGAATTCTATGCATGCACACAGCTGGGCTAATTCCCTTAATGTCTCCCATGGTCCAACCTATGGCCTTTTTATGTTTTCTAAGGATATCTAACAACTTTGCTTCTTGTTTTTCATCTAAACCAGATGCAATGATAACAGGATAGGTGTTAGACTCTCCTAAAAATGCATATTTCAAAGTGTCGGGCAAAGGTTTGAGATCTAACTTTGGTGGTTCAGGAGTTGACTCAACACGCTCTAATGGAATACATGGTTCAATTTTGGCTTTCCATTTTTCAGTATCCATTAGTGGGGTAGACTCAAGCAAAGAATTGACATCATGAATAAAATCATCAACATTTAAGCACATTCCAAACATTTTAGCATAAGTTTCAAAAGATTCATTCATGTCCATTTCAAACATATTTTTCGTGTTAATCATGTTCATTTCATGTATTTCCTCACACTCAACAGATTTAGCAACATTAAAAACATTCAATTCAACAGTCATGTTTCCAAAAGATAATTTCAATACACCATTACGACAGTTGATAATTGCATTAGATGTAGCTAAAAATGGTCTACCTAAAATGATGGGTATTTGAGCATGAGCATTTTCAACAGGTTGAGTATCAAGAACAATGAAATCAATAGGAAAATAGAACTTATCCACTTTAATTAAAACATCTTCTATAATACCTCTAGGAATTTTCACTGAACGATCAGCTAATTGAAGTGTTATAGAAGTTGGTTTTAATTCTCCTAGACCAAGTTGCTTATAAACAGAATAAGGCAATAAATTCACACTAGCTCCTAAATCAAGTAAAGCTTTGTGAATAAAATGATCACCAATGATGCATGAAATTGTTGGACAACCAAGATCTTTATATTTCACAAGGCTTTTGTATTGAATTATGGAACTAACTTGTTCAGTTAAAAATGCATTTTTTGGAACATTAGTGTTTCTTTTAACAGTGCAAAGGTCTTTCAAGAATTTGGAGTAGGCAAGAATTTGTTTAATGGCATCTAAGAATGGAATGTTGATACTTACTTGTTTGAACACTTCTAAGATGTCACTATATTGGCTGCCTTTCTTGAGTGGAAGTAATCTTTGTGGAAAAGGAGCTTTTGGAATGGAAGGAAGAATTTGATCATTATCTTTTGACAAGTCATTTGTGTTGGAACTTTGGCTTTGGTCTTTTTCAACTTGAGGTGTGTAATCGGGTTTGGCAATTTGTTTTCCGGATCTAAGAGTGGAAATAGACTTAGCTTCTTCTTTATGACTTGGGACTCCTACTTCATATTGGCCTTTAGGATTTGGGACGGGTTGGCTAGGAAATCTCCCTTTTTCTCTCTCAGTTACGGCATTGGCAAGTTGACCCAATTGTGTCTCAAGTTTGGCAATGGATTGAGATTGATTTTGCATGATTTGTTGGGTGGATTGCATAAATTTTTGTAAAGTGTCTTCTAAGGAAGGCTTTCTTTGTGGAATGTAAGGTTGACTTGGTTGGGCATGATTCGGATTTGGCATGTTGAATTGGTTTCCTTGGGTCATTTTTGGTTGGTTTTGTCTCCATGAAAAATTAGGATGGTTTCTCCAATTAGGATTGTATGTGTTAGAAAATAGGCTATCATTTGGTTTACCATATAAATGTAATGCATTAGCCTCTTCGGAAAATGTTTCAAGAAAAGAAGGACATGATTGATCATTATGACAAGTACTAGCACAAACCTCTTTTTTAGGTTGAACATGAGAATTCATAGTTTGACTTATGACTAAGGCTTATACTTTTCTTGCTAATTTTTCAAAAGATGTTCTCTAATCAGTTTCTTCTTTAATTTCATATTTTCCTCCTCTTTTAGGTGAATTATTTGCTCTAGACCTAGGCCTAGGCTCAGAATAATTCCATTGTTGTAAATTAACAGATAATTCTTCAAGAGCTTCCCAAGCCTCTTGCCCTTGTAATTTCAAAAATTTTCCGGTATGCATAGATTGAATCATTTGTCGGTTTGAAGGGGTTAAACCATCATAAAAATATTTTACAAGTCTCCATTTTTCAAAACCATGGTGGAGACATTTTAATAATAAATCTTTAAATCTTTCCCAACATTCATAAAATTCTTCATTATCTTTTTGATAAAATTTGGAGATTTCTCTTCTTTAATTATCAGTTTTGGACATGGGGAAAAATTTGGCAAGAAATTTATTAAAAAGTTGATCCCAAGTTGTTATGGTTCCGATTGGAAGTGAGTTTAACCAAGCTTTGGCTCTATCTTTTAAAGAAAAAGGAAACAACCTAAGCTTAACCGATTCATCCGAAAAATTTTGAAAACGAAAAGTTGAGCAAATATCTAAAAAATCTTTTACATGCATGTAAGGATCTTCTCTTTCTAAACCATAAAAAGAAGGCAACAATTGAATGATTGATGGTTTAAGTTCAAAATGAGTGGCATTAGTAGTAGGCAAAACAATGCATGATGGAGCATTAGATGAAATAGGTGAAAAATATTCAAGTAGTGTTTTTTCTTGCGCAATATTAGGTTCTTGTTCCATTATGCTTAGATTTTCAAAAACACTTTCAATTTCACCTAAAGTTACTACTCTTTTTACCAAACAATTTTTAGAATCACGTTGACAATGATGCATGCAATGTCACAAATTTCACAAAGAAACACCAAGTAACACAAAATAATCTCAAGAAGACAAATTTCTGATGTGGAAGATCAGTTATAAACCGCAACCACAGAGCATACTTATAACACAAAGAGATTATGATTTCTTTAAAAAAAAAAAAATTAATTTTCAATTTTTTAATTTTTTTTTTGTTTGACTTGTTCCCAGGCCTATTTGATTCCACTTACTCACGACTTAATAACAACTCCCCGGGGTTAATTATTAAGTGTCGATGGGAACTTTGCCAAATTTTCTTTAAGCAAAAATTGCTTATGTTGAAAGAACAAGCTTTGTTTTTAATTTTTTTTTTCAAGTATTTTCTTAAGCAAACTAAATAAAATTACAAATAAATAAATACAATAAAAAAAATGACAATAATAATGATAGATAGTTATATTAAAGTTAGGAGGCACAAAATGCCATCAACTAACTATAATTGTAATAGTAGTAGTAATAATAATAAGATTTTAGGAGGCACAAGATGCCATCAACTAAAATGATAAACAAAAATAAAAGCTAGGAGGCACTAATGCCATCACTAGAGGAGATATAATAGGAGGCAAAAATGCACTCAACTATCAAGTATGTAGGAGGCACAAAATGCACTCAACCACTAAAGAAAAAAGAAAAAAAGTTAGGAGGCAAAAATGCACTCAACTAACAAATAGGTAGGAGGCACAAAATGCCATCAACTACCAATAAATATGTATATATAGTATACTATATAATATGTAATATATAACAATATATATGTATCACTTTCTTTTTTTTCAACTTTTTTTTTGTTGATGAAAATGAGAAAAGAAAAAAAAAATAACTAGTAGAAGAATATTACTTACCTTGTAGAAAGATCGTTTCTTTCTTGCAACTCCCCGGCAACGACGCCAAAAACTTGTTGTCCTCAAAAGTGAGTGTTTTAATATTTATACTCGCAAGTGCACGAATCGTTTCAGAATATAATGTTCATGTAAGTGCAAGATCGAACCCATGGGAGTTAGCTAACATCAAAAGAAACTATTTCAAACAAAACAAGAATATTCTAACCTAGCTCCAAATATTTGATAGGATTTTGGTTTTGCAAAATAAATAAAAGACAAGTAATTAAAATACTTATGATTAAAAATGAGTGAGTATGAAAATAATTTTCCAATAAGATGTGTAAAATAAGATTATTAAGATATTAGAATCTACAAAATGCAAGTTCAATAGTATTTATAAGTATATTGATTTCCAAGTTCATATATATATATATAGTTGAAATAAATCACACTATATTTTTCAAAATATATTGTTCTTTTAAGTACAAGTTATTTTCAAAAATGTAGGATTTTTCTTCACTTATAAAAGGTATGATTTCTAAGCATTAAATGTGTTACAATTTAATGAAACTACACAAAATCAAAGAAACTATGTTTAGGCAAAATATAACACTTATATTCTAAGAATTAGATGTAAACAATTTAATGAAAGACATTTAATCAAAGAGTATTATATTTTTGCATAATGAAGAACTAAGTGGAAATATGCTTTAACAATCAAAAATACATGATACTGAAGATGAAAAAAACATATTTTTGATAGAAAAATCCATGAACTTTATAGCACAAATGGGAAATCAACATACAAACATAAACACTATCTAGTTACATTTTGCTTTATCATCATCTTAATAATCTTGAAAAAAGATTAGAAGCTCATAACTAGATAAAAATTACAAAAGATAAACATACTTGACATGCTCTTCAAAATGTAAAAATGGTAGAAAGAAAATGGTAAAAATGAAGAGTGTGGAATGGAGAAGTGTTTTGGGTTGAAGAGGTGTTTAGGGAGGGTGAAGAGATGTGTTTTGAAATGGTCTTCCTACACCATATTTATAGGCAAAATTTAAGGATTAAATTAATCAAAATAAAATAAATAAAATGATTAATTTAATTAGTGTTGGGAAGAGAAGGGATAAATAGAGTATGTGTAAGAGTATTGAAAAAAATAAATGTCTGTTTGGATGGAAAAATAGTGAAAAAGATAGGGTAAAATAAAATAGCAATGTTTATTTAGGTGAAATAAATTGGGAAGATAAAATGGATATTTAGGTGTAAAGTGTCGGAGAAAATTATGGATTTTTTGGATTTTATTTGTAATTTTCGGCTGAACACATTTAATCAGCCCTTTTTTTCTTCTTTTGCTTCTGCAGGTGCCACTTGGCGCGACTTGAATGGAGGAGGAGCTGACGGAGAGCTCGCGTGGCGCTTGCTGGTTGGCTGGGAAGGCTGACGACTGGGGACCACGCAGGCAGGCTGGAGAGAGAGGATTCCAGGCGTCACTTGCGCCTGCCTGGGGGTGAGGTGCACTCGCCCATCTGGGCCGTCGGATCAGAGCACGGACGGCTCAGATATGGTCAAAAGTATGACCGAAAGTGAGCTTTGCAAAGGGCCTCATCTGATTTTCTTTGAAAATTACACTTTTGGCTCCATTTCTCCAATATTTCTTCAATTTAATCCCAATCTTTTTCTTCCAAATACACCTAAAAATACATAAAATTAATTAGAAAATTAAAATAAAATTAAAAATAAATACCACATAACATATTATAATAAAATAATTATAAAAACACACAAAAACATATAAAATTACAAAAAAAAGCTAATAAATTCAAAAATAATTAAAAGCTTACTAAATTAATTAAAAACTTAAGAACTAAGCAAATTTTAGTTAAAAAAAATGTGAAAATAACTCTAATTCCTAGAGTTATCATGATCGTTTGTCGAATTTTTACTTTCGGTGTGGTATACTCGGACATCCCTTTGAGAAGTGTATCAAATTTATGGAACATATGGACCATGGTAAAGATGATGATCTTCCTTATGGACCTTGGATGAAAGGATCAAAACTTCCTACCACAGGGTATGACAAGTATCGCATAGATTAATGCATGGCCATTATTAACCCGTCTTGCTCGTACCACCCTCACATCTACCATCCCTCGTTGAAACACTATAGGCCCTCCACAACCTCGACATTTGACTGATGCTTAATCACTTTCTGCCCCGGCTATTTCTCAACCAACACCTAGCCTCTCGCCTACCATTTTTTTCCCAAATAATTCTCAGCCAACAATCCCTCCGTCCACCATTAACACCCCACTGCCTCCACTATCAACAAGTCTTGCCACACCAGGTGGTAGAATTCCTCTTGGTTTACATTCCAACATACCCCTTTCATCTTCACACCCTTCTCAAACTCGATCCACTTCCCCACTGCTACTTTTTCACCATCTGTCATCCCACCAACATCAAAGTCTCACTCTGAAATGCATGCTGACTATAGCCACTTAGTCACCAATTTGTTTGGGATCTTTACACCAGACATTGGATCTGCATCTAGGCTATTTTTCCCCGTTGCCACGTATCCACCAACCTTGACACCTTCCCCACTTAAACCTGCTTACACAGCTGCTGATCTTGCAACAACCACACCTACAGTTTTGACTTCTTCAATTGTTACTGCTATTAGCAATAAAGAAAATGTTCCACCTATGCCTGTGACCAAAAGACACAATGACACACTCACTATGAGGCAGTTTCTCAAAAGATGCCGCAGCCAAAACAATTATGTTCCTACCCAACTTTCTATGGGAGAAAGCTCAAGCCAAAATGTTTCCTATGATGATATGGATTCGGATGGCTTCATTGATGATTCCGCGGAGATTGCTTTGCAATCCCGCGACACATTATGAAAATCTTAAGTTGGAATGCGCGGGGATTGGGGAACCCGTCTGCATTCAGGCATCTTCGATTGTTTGTCAAACAACAATCGCCCCATATTTTGTTTCTTATGGAAATAAAACTCCCACAAAATTCTATTTCTCGTTTTCGACAATCCTTAAACTTCACAAACGGCTTGGAATCACCACGGTCTGGCCTTAATGGTGGGTTGATGCTTCTTTGGCATCAAAGTATTGATGTTACACTTCTGAACTTTGGTAAAACTTTTTTTGATTGTCATGTTAAGGCTGAGAATGAAGCTAGTTTCCATCTAACAGCTTTCTATGGCGCTCCGAATGCTCAAAATAAGGCTGACTATTGGCTTCTTTTGCAACGACTTGCTGATGTTTCCCCATCTCTCCCTTGGTTGGTCATTGGTGATTTTAATGAGATTCTCTCCAACGACAATAAATCACGTGGCTGCCTCAGAAGTGAAAGACAAATGGAAGCTTTTCGTAAGTCACTTGATCATTGCAAGTTACATGAGACTGTTTTTGAAGGGGACCCTTTTACATGGATCAAAAATCGTTCTGTTGTGAACACTATTAAGGAGCGTCTGGACTGGTGTTTTGTGAACCATCACTGGGAGAATCAATTTCATGCACCTGTAGTTCTTCATCTCGATTATTTTAGCTTTGACCACAGGGCAATTGCAGCTTCTTTTGCACCAGTAAACTCACGGTTATAGCAAGAAAAGAGACGCAGTAGGTTCCGTTTTGAAAAACTTTGGCTCACTGATGTACAAAGTAAAGAAATCATTTCGGCTAGTTTGGAGCTCTTCACCAAGTTTGGATCCAATTGTTGTTGTTCTTGCTAATTTAGAGGAGTGTGCCTCTAATCTACAGAAGTGGCATATTGATAAATATGGTAACATGAAGAAGAAAATTATTGATGCTCAATTAAAGGTGGAAACTCTAAATAATGCTCCTTACCGAATTGCTGAAGCAATGAATTCTTTGAAAAATTCTGAAGCTTTTCTTGATGAGTTGTTGGAACAAGAGGAGATCTATTGGCAGCAACGCTCTCAGGTCGATTGGTTAAATGAAGGGGATCGAAATACCAAGTTTTTTCATGCCAAAGCCTCGGCAAGGAAGTCTAATAATACAATTAAGTTTATGCATGTTGAGAATGGTACTCGGGTCACTGCTAAACATGAAATTGCAGCTGCAATCCACGACTACTTTGCTGAGATTTTTACTGCTTCAACATTAGATGAGGATGCCCTTATTACCACTTTAAATGCCATTCCTACAACAATCGCTACCGAGATGAATGTCAACCTTCTAAAACCATTTGAAGTCGCCGATGTTGAAGTAGCTCTGCACTCAATGGCACTAGACAAGAGCCCCGGTATCGATGGTATGTCTCCAATGTTCTATCAACACAATTGGGTTGTGGTTGGTAACTTAGTAAGAGCAGCTGTCTTAAGTGTTTTAAATGACGGGGCAGATTCTACAAGGCTCAACAAAACACTTATTGCACTTATTCCCAAGATCAAAAAACCACAGCGAATGCAAGACTTTCGTCTTATCAGCCTTTGTAATGTTATCTCCAAGCTTGTCACCAAAGTGCTTGTCAACCGCTTCAAACAAGTCCTTATGTCATCTCAGAATCACAAAGTGCCTTCTTGCATAATCGTTTAACTACTGACCATATTCTTGTAGCCTTTGAATTGGTCAATGCTATTAAGAAAAAAAACATCAGGGCGAAAAGGTATTGTATCTCTGAAATTGGACATGAGTAAAGCGTTCGATCGGGTTGAGTGGAGATTCATTGAGAGAGTCATGAGTAAGATGGGTTTTCCTAGTGAATGGAGTACACTTGTTATGAGCTGCCTGCGTACTAATAGCCTCTCCTTTATTTTAAATGGTGAGGTCACGGGATCACTTACTCCATCAAGAGGGCTTCGTCAAGGTTGTCCACTCTCGCCATATTTATTTTTAATATGTTCTGAGGCCTTGTCAAGATTGCTACAACATGAAGAAGCTAGTGGTCATCTAAATGGGTTCAAATTAACCAGACATGCTCCCTCAATTTCCCATTTATTTTTTTACAGATGACAGCCTCCTTTTCTGTCAAGAAAATGAGTCTTCTTGCCTTGCAATTCAAAGATCTTTGGATATTTATCACAGAGCATCAGGTCAAGTTCTCAATCCAGACAAATCGGTTATGTCCTTCTCACCCAATACAACACTTGCTGCCCAAGTTTTCTTTCACCGACAACTGCAAATGCCAATCTGTGAATGCCATGGAAGATACCTTGATTTCCCATCTTACTCTCGGAGGGATTAAAAGCGTATGTTTAGTGATATTAAGGAGAAAACTTGGCGACTTATGCACAATTGGAGTGAGAAAATATTTTCAGTTGGTGGACGCGAAGTGCTTCTTAAAGCGGTAGTCCAATCCATTCCAACCTATGCAATGAGTTGCTTTCGATTGCCTGCTTACTTTTGCAATCAACTTGAGTCTATGATGACAAATTTTTGGTGGGGTTTAAATGAGAATGGCAACAAGGTTCATTGGCGCTCTTGGAAACTACTGTGTTAAAGGAAAGATAGTGGTGGTATGGGGTTTTGTTCTTTTATGCATTTTAACCAAGCAATGCTTGCTTAGCAAGCTTGGAGGCTACTAAAACAACCTGATTCCTTACTTGCAAAGCTGTTAAAGAGCAGATACTACCCAAACAACTCCTTCCTTCAAGCTAACCTTGGTCACTCTCCCACTTTAACATGGCAAGGCATCCATTGGGGTAGACGTCTTCTTACTGTTGGTTTACGTTGGAAAATAGGAGAAGGGTGCAGAATTAAATGTGCTGATGACCCATGGATACCAGGACATTCTAGCTTTCGTCCATACCACTTCTCAGGACCTCCTGATATGGTCGTTTCAAACATGATTACGGATGAAAGACAATGGGATTTGGCACTTCTTGATCAATAGTTTTCCCCACCCGATGTGGATCGTATCTTAACCATTCCGCTGAGTTTTTTCCAAAATGAAGACACCCTTGCTTGGCATCCCAGCTCCTCAGGTATTTACTCAATCCAAACAGGTTATCATCTAGCAGCTTCTCTTGAGGAAGTTGACGATAGCTCTTGCTCTTCACCAACGGGTACTTGGTGGAATTTTTTATGGTCACTGAAATTGCCACAAAAGATTAAGATTTTTATATGGCGTGTCTACAATGATGCTCTCCCCGTCGCAACAGCCCTTGTTAAGAGAAAGATAATAACCGATTCGACTTGTTCCGTCTGCCAGCAAGCATGGGAAACTGTCGGGCATGCCCTCTTTAGTTGCAAGTATGCTCGATCTGTTTGGCAACATTCTAACATCACTCACGACTGGAATAATGCTAGGACTATGCGCAAAGGAGATTACTTGGTACACTTGGCTGCAATATACACGAAACTGGAGATGGAACAAATTTGTTGTACGCTATGGGCAATATGGAATGAAAGGAACCGTGTGGTTCATGTTTATAAAGCAAAATCAGCTAAGGATCTTGCTTTTTTTACCAAGAATTACTGGCAGAACTACACACCGCCCCAACTGAAGCGCAGTCCTACTGCATCAGCATCCAATCCACCATCTGCTACTGCTGCTTCTTCGCTGCTACCCTGCTGCCGTGGACCCCTCCACTACCTGGAATGCTAAAGATGAACGTCAATGCGGCAGTTGACAGCACAAGGAAAATAACTAGTCTTGGTGCTTTAATTCGACGTTCAAATGGTACGGTTGCAGCAGCTCTATCAAAGCCGGTTGTTGGATGTTTTGCATCCCATGAAATGGAGGCAATTGCTATGTGTCACAGCTTAAACTAGCCTCTTCGAATTCAACCGCCTATAACTCTTATTAAAACGGATGCTCTTCGAGTTTCTAATGCTTTATGCAAATCTTCATCAGCAATTTCTTCTTTTCAGGATTTAATTGTTGATATCTCTAGCATTTTATCCTTTTTTCCTAATGTAAATGTTTCTCATGTCAAACGTTCAGCTAATGTGGCTGCTGACGGGTCGGCTAAGTTTGCTTTATGGGTGGATGAGCTTGTTTTTGGACAGAATGTATACATCCGCCTATAAACTCAGTTATTGTAAATGACTTTACACTTTGATTTATGATAACAAGTTTATTTCCTCAAATAAAAAAAAATATATACAGTGGAACCTCTATTTAAGAATACTCTATTCAAGAATAACCTCTAATTTGTTATAAAAGAAAAATCAAGTCCCAATTTGGGCCAGTTATAAATAAGAATAACCTCTAAATTGTAATTAGTTATACATTTTTAAGTCCCGTATTACCATATAACTCTATATAAGAATAATTACATCTTAATAAAATATATACATGTATTTTGTAAATTTATTTATATAAAATTAATAATTTTATTTTAAAATACAATACATGTATGAATATTATATTTACTCTAAAATATTTCTATTATGATATAGTATTAATGATTATTTATTGTTATTATTGTTACGTTGATATGTTTTGGTTTTTTAATTTTTTTTTTCTAGTGTAACTCTATTTAGTTATAACCTCTCAATTAGAATATAATTTATTTGGTCCCATGTGTATTCTTAAATAGAGGTTCTACTGTATATATATCTTTTTTTTTTTTAGATGAAGGGTTTATATATATCTTTGATTAAGAATCTTTTATGAGAATTTCCGAATGCAAAGTTTTGGCATATTCAAGGAGAAGGCAATGATGTTGCTCAATGCTCAGGGACCTAATAGCTTTAATGATAGAATATGTGAAGCGAAAGATGTTGCAGCAACAAGAGGGAGTAGGGACAAAGAAAGAAACTCAGAGGATAGGCAAACGAAGCAATTACGATAATATCACTAGTGTTGGGATTTCTTTAACACCAGACTTGTTATTTATGGCACTGATGACATTGTAATTGTATCAGGCACGAGATACAACTATAAGTGAAACCTTCAAATTACAGCCCATGTCAGTACTTGTGCCTATTCTCATGATATATTTTCAAATCGATCATTTTTTTCCTAATCAGAAATCAAGAAGCATATATAGAAAGGAAAACACTACGAAATCTGTTGTCACCTATGTATATGTTCACTAGTATCTACTTTAAATTTTAGAAGTCTCAAAATACACAAAAACTACAATCAATTAAAAATGGGGGCTGTTGAATAAACTGCTAGCAAAATAAAAGAGGAACGATATTACCGAATGAAAAATTCTGGATTGAGTCGCAGACTAAGTCGCTCTCTTTAAGACGTTCGTGGCACTGCCTAGGAGTGTGCAAGCAGTCGAAATTTGCCGGTCGTCCCCAGGATAAAACAGCCCAGTTGTCGCACTGTATCGGAACCCCACTACACTGTAGAGCACCGTCGAATAGACCCAGAGAATTTTGATATCGCAAATGGAATTTTTAATTTTTATGAAAACTGTATTTTTTTTAATACGAAAGAGATGTGTTCTTCCCATCAGTTCAATCGCATTATATAGCGAATGGATTGAATAATCATAACGGGAAGAATAACGTTTTCTGAATCGTGGGGTGAGTTGGTTTGAACGTTTCCCATTAACTGATATGACTGAGTAATCAGTTCCAATTAAACATGTTTCTTAATTAAATTAAAAAATAAAAAAAATAATTATTTTATTAAATAATTTTCTGTAAAAAATAATAGAGTGTCACACCACACCAACCAAGCCAACCCAGCTCGAATCGGACGGCGCACGCGCGTGTGTGGTGGGTCAAGTGTGTGTGTCCTCACCCATTTGCACAAAACTTGGTACCCCATGGGGCCCAAACCCAAATGCCAAGGTTGCACTCTTTATACCCTTGTAAATAAGGGTTCGTATCCCATGTGGGACTCTTTCCAATTCACACACACTAAGACACTTATATATTTTGTTAAAAGATTCACAAAATTTGAATACGATTTAGATTTTATTAGAGTGACTCGTAGTCTTCAACTCTATCTCTAACATTGTACCACGCAATAACCTTTTCAAGGGTGTAAACAAAAGCTCGTGCGTTAATGGCCATGCACGTCTATCCCAGTAAAGTGAACGCTCTAAAACTTTAACCCAAAATTTCATAGGAAGCAGCCCCACTCCCACATTCACATAGGTGAGTCTATCAAGAGTACTCACGTAGCTCTCTATTCCACTCCACTTGGAGTGTAGATCTCATTAAGAGTTTCTATTAACTGAGCCTTAAATCGCTTCAGGGATTCATGCTTCTCTTTTTCGTATAATTATAGCATGATCTCACTTGTATCACTTCATAACTTGTTATTACCCATTGAACCTATTTCTTGGGATCTCCAATCTATAGGTCGGGTTACCATTATGAGTGATTCATCAATCTAAGGGCAACACTCCCATTACTTTCGATGTTTTAAGGACTTTCTCTCTAGCTAAACCTTTCGTCAAAGGATCAGCCAAGTTATCATCAGTGCCTAACAGCTCCTGTTGAGAGAAACTCTCTAACAGTGTTGTGCTTACGACGTATTTGTCGTCTCTTACCGTTGTAATAACAGTTCTGAACTTTCGCAATAGCCACGGTACTATCACAATAGATCAACACAGCTGGAATAGGTTTTTCCCATAAAGGAATCTCAGCTAGCAGGCTTCTCAGCCAACCTGCTTCTTCACTAGCAGTAGCTAGTGCTATCATTTCAGACTCCATTGTAGATTGAGCCAAAATAGTCTATTTCTTAGACTTCCATGAAATAGCTCCACCAGCTATGCTAAAAATATAGCCATTGGTTGCCTTGGAATCATCTAATAAAGTGTTCCAATCAGCATCACTGTACCCCTCAAGTACAGCTGGAAACTTTTGATAATGTAATCAAAGAGTCAAAAGTTCTTTTGAGGTATCTCATGACCCTCTCTGTAGCATTCCAATGCTCTGCACTAGGTCTACTGGTAAACCTGCATAATAATCCCACGACTTAGGCAATGTCTGGTCTATTACAATCAGTGGCATACCGAAGACTGCCAATTATGCTCGCATATTCAGATTGTCTTACACCATCACCAGTGTTCTTAAATAATTTTATACTGGGATCATATGGTGTACAAGCAGGTTTATAGTTAAAGTAATTATATTTCTTTAAGATCTTCTATATGTAGTGAGATTAATCCAAAAAAATTCCTTTTTCAGACCTAGTGATCTGTATACCAAGGATTACATTCGCTTCACCTAGATCTTTCATGTCAAAATTTTCACATAACAAAGATTTCACATTGTTCACGACATGAATATTTGATCCAAAAATCAACAAATTGTCCACATATAAGCAAATAATAGTACACACATTATTTTCAGATTTATAGTAAATGCATTTGTCACTTTCATTTACTTTAAATCCATGTGAGATGACAAGATTATCAAATTTCTCATGCCATTGCTTAGATGCCTATTTCAAACCATACAAAGATTTATCTAATTTTTACACTTGATGTTCTTGACCAGGAATAACAAAACCTTCAGGTTGGTCCATGTAAATCTCTTCTTCTAATTCACCATTCAAGAAAGCAGTTTTAACATCCATTTGGTGCACAACGAGGTTATGAATAGCAGCAAGAGCAAAATGTACACGAATAGATGTAATTGTAGTAGCAGGTGAAAATGTATCATAGAAATCTACATTTTCTCTTTGTCCAAACCCTTTGGCAACAAGACGTGCCTTGTATTTTTCAATAGTACCATCGAGTCTTAATTTCTTTTTAAGAATCCACTTACAACCTATTGTCTTACAACCTGGTGGTAACACAACTAAATGACAAGTTCCATTTGACTCAAAAGAGTCCATTTCATCATTAATAGCTTCATTCCATAAATCAGCATCTAGTGAAGTCAAGGCTTCTTGGAGGTTAGAAGGATCCTCCTCTAGAGTATATGCACAAAAACCAGAACCAAAATCTTTGGTAATTCTAGCTCTTTTACTTATTCTAGGTTCAGTTTTCATAACCTCTTCATGCTCATTATCCCTAATAGCAGACATGTTACTAGATGATACACCCCCACTATTTCTCAATTTAAATGGAAATCTATGTTCGAAAAAATCAGCATCATTAGATTCCAAAATAGTATGCACATTTAAATCATAAAATCTATATGCTATACTATTATCAGCATATCCAATAAAGACACATTCATGTGCTCTACTAGCCAATTTAATTCTCTTAAGATTTGGAATTCTAACATATGCCAAACAACCCCAAGTTTTAAAATATGAGATATCGGGTTGTTTATTTTTTAAACTTTCATATGGAGAAATTTTCCTTTTAGATTTAGGAACTCTATTAAGCACATAACACACAGTTAATAAAATTTCTCCCCGCTAATGAGAAGCAGCACCCGAATTCAATAAAATAGCAACAACAGATTCAGTAAAAGTTCTATTTTTTCTTTTAGCTTTTCCATTCATTTCAGGTGAATAAGGAGCTGTCTTATCGTGTATGATTCCATGTGAGTTATAAAATTCAACAAAAGTAGTAGAATCATATTCAGTGCCTCTATCGCGACGAAACTTCTTGATCTTTCTACTAAGTTGATTTTCAATTTCAGCCACAAATATCTTAAACATATCAAGAGCTTCACTTTTATTTTTCATTAAATACACATAGGTAAAGTCAGAACAATCATCAATAAAAGTGATAAAGTAGCGTTTACCATTTCTAGTCAAAGTTCCATCAAGTTCACAAATATCAGAATGGATTAAATCTAGAGGCTCGGTTTCTTTTTCTATCACAGATTTATGTGGTGTTTTAGTATTCTTGGCTTGGCTACAAAATTCACATTTTTCAAAGTCATTTAAAGATAATTTAGGAATTAGGCCTAAACTACTCATGTTCTTGATTATGCGTTTATTTACGTGACAAAGTCTAGCATACCAAGTATTAAAAGAACAGAACATATAAGCAGAAGCATTAACTTTATTGACTAGAACATTCAATTAAACATTCCCTCAGTTGCATACCCCTTCCTTTCAAATATCCCATTCTTAGTTAAAATAAACAAATCAGCTCCTATTGTCTGTGTGAACCCCGCCTTGTTGAGAAGGTAGCCCGAGACCAAATTCTTCCTCATCTCTGGAGTGTGCATCACATCTTTTAGAATCACAGTTCTTCCAGAGGTGAAGTTCAATTCCACATTTCCAGTACCAGCAACAATAGTGGTGTGGGAGTCACCCAACAACACTTTCTGATCCTCAGTAGCAGCAACATATGTTATAAATATATTTCTATCATAGCAGACATGGCGAGAAGCACCAGTATCTACCCACCACCCTTCAGATCCACCAATGAGGTTGATCTCTGAAATCATAGCTGCAAATGGCAGCTCCTCTGTCAGGTTAGCCTGCGGAGCAGAACTAGGCCTGTTCTTACACTTTCGTGCCATATGACCTGGCTTGTTACAGTTGTTATACATGAACAAACTAGAGTCATTTCTATTAGGGGGTACTTGCTGCCTATTATTTTGGTTCCTTTGATGGTTCCAATTCTGATTGTTGTTATTAGTCTGAGGTTGATTGTTGCAATTTGGATTCGCTTTGCGATTCTGATTCTTAAAGTTTTTCCCATTGGGTTTCAGAACAGCAAAGGATCTTTTATTAGTGTTGCTTGTTGTTGGAAAGTTGTTGTTTCCAACAACAAGCACCTCTTCCTTTTGGTCTTGTTTTCGAGCTTCCTCCTCAATTCGAAGACGAGTGATTAGACTTTCTAACAAAAACTCTTTTGTTTTGTGTCTGAGAGTATTTTTAAAATCTTTCCACGAAGGGGGTAATTTATCAATCATAACAGCAACTTGAAATTGTTCATCAATAGTCATACCTTCAAACAGAATTTCGTGAGCTATTTTTTGAAGCTTGTGAGAGTGGGCTTCGATTGATTTATCATCGATCATTTGAAACTTCAGGTAGCGGCTCACAGCGTATTTCTTTGTTCCCGCCTACTCGGTATCATATTTTTCCTGTAATGCTTCCCATATCTCATTGGCAGATTTGTCAGAATTAAAATAATCATTCAAATCATCAGACAAACCATTCAAAATAAAATTCTTACACAGAAAATCATTCTCTACCCAGGAGTCTCTTTCCTTAACCTGCGATTCATACTTCTCGAATTCATCCTTCTTCTTGGCAGGAGGTGGAGTCTCAGACACAACTGGTTTCAAAACAGTACACACAAATGCAACTTTTTTCATAGTCAGAAAAAATAACATCTTCTGTCTCCAACATTTAAAGTACAAATCCTCAAACGAAAAGGCTTGTTAATGTCAGCAGTAGAACCATAACATTCATCGGTAGTAGTCATAGCAGAAAGAATGTCTTAAAATTGTTGAATAAACTGCTAACAAAATAAAAGAGGAACGATATTACCAAATGAAAAATTCTGGGTTGAGTCGCGGACTAAGTCGCTCTCTTTAAGACGTTCGCGGCACTGTCCAAGAGTGTGCAAGCAATCGGAATTTGCCGGTCGTCCCCAGGATAAAACAGCCCAGTCATCACACTGCATCGGAACCCCACTGCAGCACTGAGCACCGTCGAATACACCCAGAGAATTTTGATATCGCAGATGAAATTTTTAATTTTTATGAAAACTGTATTTTTTCTGATATGAAATAGATGTGTTCTTCCCATCAGTTCAATCGCATTATATAGGCGAATGGATTGAATAATCATAACGGGAAGAATAACATATTCTGAATCGTGGGGTGAGCTATTTTCTGAAGCTTGTGAGACTGGGCTTCGACTGATTTATCATCGGTCATTTGAAACTTCAGTTTGCGGCTCACAGCGTATTTCTTTGTTCCCACCTACTCGGTATCATATTTTTTCTGTAATGCTTCCCATATCTCCTTGGGAGATTTATCAGAATTATAATAATCATACAAATCATCAGACAAACCATTCAAAATAAAATTCTTAAACAGAAAATGATTCTCTACCCAGGAGTCCCTTTCCTTAACCTGCGATTCGTACTTCTCGACTTCATCCTTCTTCTCGGCAGGAGGTGGAGTCTCAGACACAACTAGTTTCAAAACACAAACGCAACTTTTTTCATGGTTAGAAAAAATAACATCTTCTGTCTCCAACGTTTAAAGTGCAAACCCTTCAAACGAAAAGGCTTGTTAATGTCAACAGTAGAACCAGAACATTCATCGGTAGTAGTCATAGCAGAAAGAACATCTTAAAATTGTTGAATACGCTGCTAGCAAAATAAAAGAGGAACGATATTACCGAATGAAAAATTGTGGGTTGAGTCGCGGACTAAGTCGCTCTCTTTAAGACGTTCGCAGCACTGCCTAGGAGTGTGCAAGCAGTCGAAATTTGCCGGTCGTCCCCAGGATAAAACAGCCCAGTCGTCGCACTGTATCAGAACCCCACTGCACTGAGCACCGTCGAATACACCTAGAGAATTTTTATTTCGCAGATGAAATTTTTAATTTTTATGAAAACTGTATTTTTTCTAATACGAAAGAGATGTGTTCTTCCCATCAGTTCAATCGCATTATATAGGCGAATGGATTGAATAATCATAACGGGAAGAATAACGTTTTCTGAATCGTGGGGTGAGTTGGTTTGAACGTGTCCCATTAACTGATACGACTGAGTAATCAGTTCCAATTAAACATGTTTCTTAATTAAATTAAAAAATAAAAAAAAATAATTATTTTATTAAATAATTTTTCTGTGAAAAATAATAGAGTTTCACACCGCACCACCCCGGCCCGGACGGACGGCGCGCGTGGTGGGTCAAGTGTGGAACCCCACTGCACTGTGCACCATCGAATACACCCAGAGAATTTTGATATCACAGATGAAATTTTTAATTTTTATGAAAACTGTATTTTTTCTGATACGAAAGAGATATGTTATCCCATCAGTTCAATCGCATTATATAGGCAAATTGATTGAATAATCATAACGGGAAGAATAACGTTTTCTTAATCGTGGGGTGAGTTAGTTTGAGCGTATCCCATTAACTGATACGACTAAGTAATCAGTTCCAATTAAACATATTTCTTAATTAAATTAAAAAATAAAAAATTAATTATTTTATTAAATAATTTTTCTGTAAAAATAATAGAGTGACACCACACCACCCCGACCCGAACGACGCACATGTGGTGGGTCAAGTGTGTGTCCTCACCCACTCGCACAAAACTAGGTACCCCTTGGAACCCAAACTGAAATGCCAAGGTTGCAGTCTTTATACCCTTGTAAATGAGAGTTCATATTCCATATGGAACTCTCCCTAATTCATACACACTAAGACACTTATATATTTTGTTAAAAGATTCACAAAATTTCTTGACACATCACAAGATGATAGTTTAGCTTAGTAATACAGATGAAAAATCCTCCATTCACTATTTCTAACAATTTTCAACGCTTCCAGCAATGAGCAAAAAAAATAGAAACATCTTCAACACTGATATTCCACATTTTTTGGAGACAAAAACTTCAAATGGAAAGGGAATCAATTACTCTTTCTAACAAATAAACATCAGAATTTCAACCAGGTGGCCATTTCAACTGTCTCCCTCCAAGGACATGCAAGTGCAAATGATAAACTGATTGGCCTAGAGAGAGTAAACAGTTCATTAACATATTGGCCTAGGAAAATTTAGCATCGTTGGATAGTTGGGTAACCATGAAATTTTAAGAAATCTTGGCACAACATTTAAGCGGAAAGAAAAATATTAAAGGAAAAACAGATAATGATGGTTGAGTGAGGATAACTTACAGGCATTTGGACCATTATTGATGACTACACGAAACCCATCAACAATACCTTCTTTCTCCGCAACTATTTTTGCAGCATAGAGAAGTTGACCCAGTATTTCCACCTGCCTTGGTTCAGCCTGACAAGAAACATATAGGGTGTCAGCATTTATACGCCATGTGCATATCATAAACTTGTTTTCCCTCAGCAATAAGAAACCTGCAAACATGTCAATGTAATTATCAAAAATAGCACAAGAATCACAATAATTATCATTGCAACACTGGAAAATTGGAGTTGTGACCAATACAAATCATGAAATACATACATGTGCAAATTGCAATGTCAATAAAAGTTGCCAGAATTGATTTTGCGCCTGGACAAAAAGAAACTGCATCCTGGATGTCCTACAGCACAACAATAACTACTGTGGATGCTTTGGTTTCAATGGATGAGAACTGTGTATTGAGACCCATAAAGTTCCATCCCAAAACTAATAATAATGGATGCAGTAACCTATGATCTTATAAATGTACTAATGTTTCCAAATCTATTTGATGTGAGACTTTTAAATACCCCTCAAGATGATGGTAGTTATTTTCTAGCACCAATCTTGAATTAGTACATCTTTCTTTTTCTTGTGACATTGGAGGTGACAGATTTGAACTCAAGAATTAGTAAGCCTTTTTAACTCAACATTCGTGTTCTTGTAGATAGTGTGCTCGTTTAAGCTGATAACTATATGGCACTGCATCTAAATACTTATTGATAATGAGTGAAATAACTCATAATCCTAAAATTGTATTAGTAATTAGTGTTCCCACTTTTAGTTGATGTGGAATTTTTTTACTATGCAGCTAGTAGCTACTCACACAAGCAATAGGAAGCTTTTATTATATATAAGAACAAAAGTATTTTAGAATCTAACTACCAAAAGTAAGAGCATGAAGGTCAATACTAGTTCAGCAAACATGATAATATAACTAAAAGGACATAATGTAACAAAAATCCTTTGGGTATAGCTAATGCTTAAAATACTATAAAGAAAGTAACTATATACTATCACTTCTCTCCTGCTGCGAATGTTATGAATCCATGTAAAATTAATATCACAAAACGACACTGTCCAAAACCAAATTCTGCTTCATTTTATTATTATTACAAGGTGTATTGAAAGATATTAATATAGTATGCCTTACAGAAAGAAATAAAAAAAAATACATGTGTAGCCATGTAACCAATATGATTAATTGAATGCTCATTTTGAACAAAAAGAAAGACATACCTTACAATATCTAATGAAATATAGTTGCATAAGCAGTTTGTAATTTCTTTAACAAATATTGTAGTAATTGTACATTGTTAGTAGTACCATTGCCATATTGTAGATATGACCAATGAGTACAATTTCACTTGAGAGGCACTATTCATAGTTGCAATTCAGCATGAAAAGAAAGAACATTTATTTGTAAGTTTCTGAAGGAAAAAGAAAAGACCTTTCCAAGCTGAGTTAGTCCATCCCTCAACTTTGGAATGACTAATATATGAACAGGAGCCTGTGGATTAACATCCCGGAATGCCAAGACCTTATCATCCTCATATACAACACTTGCTGGGATTTCCTTAGCTATAATCTTGTCAAATCTGAAAGAAATGAGAAAACAACAGAGCTGCTCAGTTATTAGGATCAAATATGCCTCAGCAATGAAGCTGCTGAAGCTCCAAACTTCGTTTTTTTAAAACCATTAATGGAAACGTTGCCATTATAAGTCAGATATGCATCTTAAAATTCTGTCATTCGACATCATAATGGTTCACCCAAATTTAAACTACTCGTAAGAAACTCTTCCAACTTTCTGAAGATGTTGGAGAATCTCCTGCACAATCAAAGTCTGCCACTAATTTTGACTTCTAAGTTGGATGCCTATTAAAAGATCCCATTATAATTTCCCGGGTAAATAGCATGCTATTACTTGAACATGAGATCAAACCAGTTTCACAATGGCAAAAGGAATGATACATGGTTGGAGCTCCACTGTCAGCATCTACTGCAGCTATCTTGGCAGCTGCTTCTTCATTGTTTATAGCATTGATATGACAGTAGGATCTGGAAAAAAAACATTTGCAAGTGATTACTTATATTAATGATAAAGAAGACATCACATGATATCTGTACAACAAAGCAATAAGTCAAGATATTCCATATCATAAGTCATAACTACTACATCAAATCAAACACGCCTTGATCTTTCATATACTGAAGGATCACCCACATTTATCGCACTAAATTATCCCCAACATACACGCCTTTTGATTAACTTACTGTTGGGTGTACAACTAAAGTCACACATTAGCTAGAAATAGGAAGGATCTTGAGTATATAAGGATGGACACTATCTCCATTGGAATGAGGCCTTTAAAGAAAGTTACCAATAACAAATCCGTGAGAGCTTCGGCCCAAAGCGAACAATATCATACTAATGGGGAAATAGATAGTGTCCTACGGTCCTAACACTTACCATTTCATTCTAAAAGCTTAAACTAGCACTTCGATAATAAGTTAGGCAACCGATAAAGAAATATATATTTTCAGGGGCAACGTTAGCTAGTTTAGAATCTAAATTGATAACTTTTATTAGAATGGGAATATATAACAAAAGAGATCAGCAATAAAATCTATAGTAACTTTTCCCACACACCCATTCTATCCAAAAACAATGGCATTTTCTCTTATAACTGTACTAGCAATGTAGATACAATCTTTTCCTTCACAAGCTTAAGCAATTTATGATAGATTTTCTTTGACATTTAGGGCTAGTTTAGTATGTCGTATTAGGTCGTATTGTATTGTATTAAATTAAGCAATATATCATATTTTTGTATAATATTATGTTAAATTTTACTTTATATTAAAATATTATCTATTTATATGTCTATAAAAGTCAAATACCACATATAATTTTATATAAAAATATGACATAAAATACAATTTAATATAATACTATACAATATTATACGGTGTATTAGGGCGTACTAAACGAACTCTTAAAAAGATGATAAAAATGCATATTATAAAAGGTTTCCTTTATTGCTAAGTTCATGCAACTCTCTTAATATGATATGGTATGAAAGAAAGCGTACTAGCCTTTCCTCCAATTAGCTTCACATAGCATTACTTTGGTTTAAAATCTTGTTTAAGGTTAACATATTATAACTAAAATAAGTTGTTCACAAAACTACATGGTGATTTATGAAACCCTCTAAAAATAATTATAAATATATAAATATAAATAAAATAAAAAGAAGTATATTTCACAAATAAATTAAGTCAATCGAAATATAAACTAAAAGAAATTTGGAAAAATTAAAGAATACAAAAATAAAGAAGGGGAAAAAGGAAGAAAAAAAAAACCTGCGTGTTTGAAAAGGAATAAACTTTGGAAAATTGTGGTTATAAGTTCTGACAGCCCCAAAAGCCCTTGCAGTGGTCGCCGCAGAATTCCTGTAGAAGAAATTCCACCAAAGCAAACAAAATTCGCATTATTTCTGAGAACAAAATTGAATTTTACTTCCAAATAAAGAAAAATATGTAAAAGTAACTGTAAAAAATACCTAAGTAGCGAAAATGATGGAATTGCAGCCATTACAGAGTTATCCTAATACCTTCTTCTCGCTAGCTATTCTCAGCTATAACAGACTACGTTTTGCGAGAAATTTTATTTAGAATAATTAGCCACTCAAATTTGGATACTAAGCATTTGATTGGTTTGTGATTCAAAAATTGTATTTTTTAAAATGTGTTTTAAAAACAAAAATTTAAATTTTGTATTTGAAAAATATTATTTTATTTTTATATTTACATAAATTTATTTTTGGAGAATTGCCTTAAATACTATTTTTTTAACCTTTTTTTTTAAATTTACGGTTTGAATTTCTAAAGTGGTTGTAGCGCTAGTTGCAATAGAGGTTTACGATTTTTTGTTACAATTTAGGTTACAGTGCTAGTTGCAAAAGGAGTTTCTATGTAAAATTCCTTAAAAATACAAAAAAAAAAAAACTGTTTTGAAGTGTAAAAAAAAAAAAAGGCCCCTTTATTTTATTTTTCAAGTTATATATTTATTCATTTTAAATAATAATTTGTCCTTACTAATTAATAATTTTGTCCCTTAAATTTTAATAACTATCAAATCATACTTACTCAAAATAAAAATATAAAAATTTAACTTTTTTTTAGCTAAATCTTAAAAAATTAATTTAAATCATTAAAAAAATGTTATTTTAAAAAATAATTAAAAAAAAATCAAAACTTTAATGTTCACTAAGTGATTTCAAAAATTAATTATTTTTTATAAAAGTATCTATTTAAATATAAATATATATATACATGAAGAACTAAATTTTATGGGAAATTTTTTGAGTCTATATAATATTTTTTTTAGTTTAATTTCTAACTTTTTTTAATATATATATTTATTGAATTTGTAGTTAATTTTTTATTTTTTAAAATAAAAGTTTGTAAATATAAATAAATTTGATTTTTATTCTTTATTAAATCTTAATTTGCTTAAATTATTTATTAGATTTTTAAAAAATTTGGTTTGATTTTTTTAAATTATGTGTTTATAAATAAATAAAATTTGAATATATATTTATATATCTATATATATACATATATATTTGGAATAATTTAAGATTTTTAGGTAAATATATATTTTTTAATTAATTTAATATTTTTATCAAAATTAATAGAAAATTATAATTTTTAAAATTAACTTTTTATTAATAAAAGGAGAAAAAATTTTGTATTGATTAAAGTTGAGAGGGTAAAAATACTAATCTTTAATGGTAAAAGAGACGGAATTTAATAAGAGCATCTCCAATAGTGACATTCTCTAAGAGTGTCAAAACTTCCACATCACTTAAAAATATATTATTTTATTTGATCTCTCTTCGATATTATTTTTTGTACTTTTTGTTCTAAAATGCTCTAATAGTAAGCATCTCTTAAAATTATTAATATAATATTATATTATTATTTAATATATATTAAATAAACAAATTTTCTTATTTTATGATAAAATAATAATAAACAAATAAGAAAGAGAAGATGTAAAAGATGTTATGGTGTGATATTTTTTTTGTGGCATTCTTTTGTATTCCAATAGTAAGCATCAATTAAAAAATACTAAAAATATATCCATGTCATCAAGCATCCTTCATAGCATCTCCATTGGATATGCTCTAAGGTGCATGATGATGTAATTGAGATATTTTAGAGGGAATTTTCAACAAGTCATATATTTTATGGGGCAAGATCAAGTAGTGTCAAAAGTTTAGAGGACAAAATCTTAATTATTCTTTTATTTAATATCTTCTGTTTTTCCCTTAAGAGTTGTCATAGCAGTAGGGCAGAACATTTACAGCTAAGACTTGTCCTAAACCTAAAAAAATTGGATTTTGAAGAAACTATTGTGCAGGTCGAGTGAAACCCATTTTTTTAGGGGCGAGTTCGGATACGTGAAAACACCTCTTTATGGGTACAGGTATAGCCCGATCCACCCGGTACTCGAAATAAAATAAAATAAAATATTAGGCTTTTCCACTTTCATTTTACGAACAAAATCAAAAAACCCTAAAATTTAAAACATTCGGTCCCTTCCCTTTCTCTATGCCACAATCAATCTCTCTCTCTCTCTCTCTCTCTCTCTCTCTCTCTCTCTCTCTCTCTCTCTCTCTCTCTCTCTCTCTCTCTCTCTCTCTCTCTCTCTCTCTCTCTCTCTCTCTCTCTCTCTCTCTCTCTCTCTCTCTCTCTCTCTCTCTCTGTACCAGATTATGGGTGGAGCTTACTTCCCTTCAGCTCCATCACTACAAGTTCTCTAGGCATCCACCAACGTGCCTCCTCCCCCTTTCTCTTCCATGGTACCACTACTACTGTATATATATAACATTATTTATCAATATAAGAAAAAAGAAAAAAAAAAGAGAGGAGAGAGAGAAAAAAAAAAGCCCAATTTCAGTAGCCTAGCCCAACCCATCGTTGGTTTGTAGGGTTGTTCAAGGGTTCTAGCCAAACAGTTAATAATATAAATATATGTTACTTTAAATATACACACATATTATATATATACTGCTTTAAATAAAAATAAGACACAAATTTACGTAGTTCAGTAAATTGTATTTGCCTACGTCTACGATAGCAAACAGTCAGTTGTGCATCTTTATTAATATGAAATATTACAAGGATCACGAGCAAATGATGTCTATATTCTTACAAAAATGATCAATCTTGGGCATATGTAGTGACCTAGATTAACCTATTTCGTAGATAAGGGAGGTGTATTAGACCATATAACTGTGATTGTAAGAAAAAAGAAATGACTATGAATAGAAGAACTTATGATTCGTAGAAGAACCTTGGTGAGCTGATGTGTTGGAAGGTAGTGTGAACAGTTTGGTTTTCATAAAGGTTATGAAGTAAGCAGTGTGGTTTTTATAGGAGCTTGCTAAATAGGCAGCCTAGTTTTTATAGGAGCTTGCTAAATAGGCAGCCTGGTTTTTATAGGAGCTTGCTAAATAGGAGCCTGATTTTTATAGGAGCCTGCTAAATAGGCAGCCTGTTTTTTTATAGGAGCTTGCAAAATAGGAGCCTGGTTTTATAGGAGCTTGCTAAATAGGCAGCCTGATTTTTATAGGAGCTTGCTAAATAGGCAGCCTCTTTTTTATAGGAGCTTGCTAAATAGGCAGCCTCTTTTTTGGTAGAGGTGTGATTAATTAGAGAGAGTTATTAAGAACGAGATGGATGTGTATGAAAGAGTTTTTATGAGATGGGATGGTTATGTGTAGGAAGAGAATTTATGAGACGGGATGGTTGTGTGTAAGGGAAGAGAATAGGGAGCAATGATGAAAACTGAGATTTTTAGAGAGAAACTCTTCTTTTCTTCTAATGTCCGTTATGTGTCCTCTCAACCTTCCTTTTATAGGAGTTGAGTACATAACCTACCCTACATGCAACCTACCCTACATAGAACCTCCTTGCACTAACCTTATCTTTTAATCAACGTGTTGATCGATAAGGTTGTATCTCATTCGTAATTAACTAGTTCACCAAAGGGTTTTTATTAAAGACAATAACCCTTCCTATTATACCCTTTTATTTATCAACATTTAGCCCCTTGTCTGTATAGAGAAGATTGTATTTTCTTTATGCAGACAATATACTGACACTTTATGTAGTTCCTCGATACGCGCTCTATAGTCCTTTGCTACTTTTTATGGTGAACATCCCTTGAAGACTGCTTATAAATGTACCTTGTTGTATACTTATTTCATATCATTTTATCTATTAGGAGCGCTAAAAAAATGTCATCTGGGAATAGCCATGTTTCCCGTCCTTCACCTGTTAATGTAGTTGGTGAGTTAAGTGAGCTTCCTTTTGATGCTCTATCGTATGTCAATGATTTGCATAACTGTGTACGTTTTCTAGAACGTACACTTAATGAATCTGATGACACTAACCGTATTAGGGCATCTGAATGTCGCGATCATCTTCGTCACCTTGACAATCTTAATGATCGTTTTGATGACCTTTCTCTAAAAATAATTTCTGTTAGGACTGAATTGCTCCAAGCTTTGTCTGTAATATCTAGAAAGGAAGTTGAGCTAAGGTGCATTCTCGCTGAGCACGAGAGAGATATGGATTTTCTTTGTTCCTAATTCAATAGGGATGTAGAGCTCCTAAAACATGAGGTTCAAGTCTGATTTCGTCATTACTTAGATGAAAAACATCCAGTCTCATTGACAGTTCCTAGTCCTAATGATAACGTTATCCCTTTCGGTAACACATTTGAAGTTCCGTTTTCAAATCCTTTTAGTGGCGCTGGACCCTCTCACTCTTGATGATATTTAAAAGAAAGTTCTCTTTTTTTTTTCTACTTTTCAATTTATTTTTTGACTTTCATGTACCAAGCGTACGTGTGACCACTTTATTTCTCTTTATAGCCTAATTTTGCGGTAGTGTTGGTCTTGCAACAGCTTGTAGAAAGAGGTTGTAAAATCTTAACAGCCTAGTTTTGTAGTACCCTGCTATTCGTAATAGCTGCATAGAGATGTCACTGAGTCTCAACAACTTATGTTTGTAGCACCTTGCTTTCTTTTGTAATAGCTGCAAAGAAATATTATGAACTTACTCTATCTTAATAATATGTTAGTTATATATAATATAATATAATATAACTTGTTTACTAAAATAGGTATACTGCTTTTATGTCAGGCTAGATGGAAGAAGCTACTTCTCGTGATAAGGCTATATTCAGAGCTTACATATCATTATCATAATTCCTGACATATTTCCTTGTATCTCCTTAACACCTTCCTATTTTTTTTTTCTATAAATAAGACTAACTGTTTGGTACATTTATCATACTCTGTGTTGTATTATCTGCTTATTTCTCTTCCAAATATGTCGTCCTCCACATCTGGCAAACATACTTTGAAGGACACAACTATCATTCCTGTTCCTACCAAAAAGCAACATTCGTGTTTCCATGATACTATTGGAATTATTTTACCAGGATCTAGATTTACTAACAAGTATGTTATTAATATCCCTAAACATGAACTTCTAAAACGATATGAAATAAACACATATAAAGTTTCAGGAACCTTACAGTGGTTGCAGCGGAATATAATGTCTCCTTCCACTGAGATCTCTAACCCTTGTATCCTTTCTGTAGCAGAGTATCACCAAGATTTGAGTTCGAATCTCCTTCTCTTGAAACTTGATTCTTCATAGCCTTACACACTATGATTGAGTACCACTTGATGTGTGTGGGCACTTACTCTAATCACTCTAGGGTTTGAATTGAAGAGAGGAAGAGAGAGAGAGAGAGAGAGGTTTCGGTTTTGGTATAGGAAAGGAGGCTCAAAATTTTACTGAAGGAATGAGATGCATCATCTTTTCCCTTTAGCCATCACTACCTACTTATAGGAAACCACTTAGGGTTAGGTTAAATTTAATTAGCATTAAAATAATGAAAAAATAAAGTGGCAAAACCCTTCCCAAGTGGCCGGCCAAGAATTGTGGGCCCCACTTTGCAATTTCGCCATTTTTCTTATTTTTTCATCTTATTTTCTCAAAAAGGCTATTTTTCCAATTTAACCACTTAAATGTCAATTCTAATTATTTAATAACTAAAAATTAATTATTAAATAATATTGCCATTTAATATATTTATTAATTAGACTCAACAAAGTCTCTTAATTAACAAATAAACCCTAGAATCTCTTTTCTTCACAATTAAGCCCAAGCTTAGTAAAATAAACTAGACATAGTCTAGTTTTAGAATTATAATTAATTAATTAAAATTAATTAACTGAGTCTTACAAGTAGTATTGTCTCAACTAGTATGGGGATCATGGGCCTATATATCTGAGCTTTCAATAAGCACATCTAGAATTTACCAAGTAAATTCACTAACTTATTAATTCCTCGTTGCATCCACCATAGAACTTGGAATTGCACTCTCAGTTATATAGAACGCTCTATATGTTCCACTATATAGATACGCTATTAATTATCCATTGTTATAATCCCAATAATCAATGATCCTCTATAGATGATTTACATTGCATATGGATTAATTTACCGTTACACCCTTCAATGTATTTTATCCTTAAAACACTTAGCCACCTATAAACGATATTTCAGTGAACTAACATAATAACTGAAATGAGTACTCAACCATTTATCTTTGTTTAGCTAAGCTCGAAGGAAATCATCATTTCACTTCTATGTCCAGATAGAAGCTACAGATTTCATATCTATGATTAGCGCTCCCACTCAATTGCACTACCATGTTCCCAAAATGTACGTATCACCCTAACCAAAAAGTAGGCTTAACTAACAAATCAAAGAACATGTATAATACTCTTGAGATCGAACCTAACCATGTCAAGATTAAGATTATTTGATCTAGGATCAACTAGGTAATATTGAATTGAATAGATATTACAGTAAATTTATCATATCTGATCTGAGTTCAATATCGGTCCCTTCCAATGCATACTCTATGCTGTTTGGTTTTATGCCCTAAATAAAACTCATTTCATATAATCAGATTTACTTATTAATAAAGATCAGAAATAACATTTTATGTTGCATGGTTCATATGATTTATTTCATGATTATATGTATATAATGTATGAATTTCTTTTTAAATCCAGAACATATGAATTTGTTAAGATTATAGTGTTGTAAGCACAGTGGAATATAATCTTAATTATATGTTCAAAAGTTTATTCCCTGATTTGTCAGAACACTGGATTTAGACTGACATGGTATAATCAGCGATAGGTATTCTTACACCTTGGAAAAGTGTTATGTTCTTTCCAGGACATTGGTAAAGTTTACTAGTATCGGATGTATGGAGTATACATCGGAAGGGACCGATATTGAACTTTGATTAGATATATTAAAATTTACCGTAATATCTATTCAATTCAATATCACATGTTGATCCTAGATCAAATGATCTTAATCCTGATATGGTTAGGTTCAATCTCAAGAGTGTTATTCGTGTTCTTTGATTTGTTAGTTAAGCCTACTTTTTGGTCAGGGTGATACGTACATTTTGGGAACACGATAGTACAATTGAGTGGGAGCGCTAATATAAATATGGAATCTATAGCTTCTATTTGGCAAATGGAAAGTAAAGGATGATTTCCTTCGAGCTTAACCAAACAAAAATAAATGGTGGAGATCTCATTTCACTTAGCTGAAATATCATTTATACAGGGTTAAGTGTTTTAAGGATAAAATACATTGTAGGGTGTTACGGTAATTTAATCCCTTTACAGTGTAAATCATATATATAGAGGATCATTGATCACATTAGGGTTATAAAAATGGATAACTAATGACGTGTCTATATCATGGAACATATAGAGCGTTCTATATGACTGAGAGTGTAATTCCAAGTTCTAAGTGTGGATTCAATGAGGAATTAATAAGTTAGGGAATTTACTTGGTAAATTCGGTTCAACTTATTGGAAGCTCGGTTATATAGACCCATGGTCCCCATATTAGTTGAGACTATACTGCTTGTAAGACTCAGTTAATTGATTTTAATTAATCAATTATAATTCTAAAAGTTAGACTATGTCTACTTTATGAATTCTCACAGTTTAAGGATGAAATCGTAAAGAAAACGGTTTTTAGGTTTAATTATTAATTGAGAGAATTATGCATGTCTAATTAATAATTATTTTAAATGACACTATTATTTAATAATCTATTTTAGTTATTAAATAATTAGTTTTGGCATTTAAATTATTAGAATTGGAAAAGTGGCATTTTTGGAGAAATAGAAATAAAATTGAGGAAACTCCAAAATCCAAGTGAGGCCCATTTCACCCTATGGCCGGCCACATGGTTTGATTTTCCCAATTATTATTTTCAATTTTAATTGCCATGTAATTGCTAATCAAAGCCTAGCAAAAATATGAAAGTGGTGGATCACACTAAATAAGGCAATTAATTGATTACACAGTAATTAAGGAAACTGTTTTATTTGGAAAGTTATGCTCTCCCTTCTCCCTATATAAAGCAACCCTTTGTTCTCTTCTCTGGTATGCTAAAAGCCACGAAATTCAAGAGAGAAAAAAGAGAGAAAATTTCGAAATCCTTGTGAGATGAGTAGTGCCCACACACATCAAGTGGTATCTCAATCATAGTATGTAAGACTATGGAAATTCTGCATCAAAGAAGGAGAAAAGAAGATCCAGGTTCAGATCTTGGTGATGCTTTGCTACAGAAAGGAGTCAAGGGCTAGAGATCTGAACGGAAGGAGTCATATTATTCCGCTGCACCCACTGTAAGGTTTTCTAACTTTATATGTGTTTATTTTCATTGTTTTAGAATTCATATTAGGTTGTTAATCCAACATACATGATAGTAAATAGATCATGGTAAAATAATTTCCAACATATGCATCCAACCCAAGCTTTACTTTAACCAATGCCCTGGAAAGGACATAGCACTTATCCAAGGTGCAAGTAAACTATGTTGTAGATTATCAAATCAGTTAAAACCCTGTGTAGTGATAAATCTAGGAATATATATTTAATCACACAATCTTGATTACTTTCCACTGTGTTGACGACACATTAAATAAGAATATTAATATGATAAGGGTCTGGATGAATTTATAAATCAAATAAACATATAAATGACATTATGAACCAAATGACACACTAAATAAGTGATGAAAATACTTCTGTCTCTTTATTGATAATTAAACGATAGAGATTACATTGAAATAGAGTTTTATTTAGGGCACAAAGCCCAACAGATACTGGCACGAAAACTATGGAGGAGCTTCGTGCTGAGCTCTTAAGGTTAACTGAGGAGCTTTCCTCATCTAAAGAAACAGTGGAATATTTATGTTCTTTAGTTACCCTACTTCAGGGTGATGTTTCGAGTTGGCGGGGTAAGCTTTTCGCCGTTGAAAAATGGAGAGATGATCGTATTTCTGATGAACTCAGGAACATCCTCTCTCATTTGAACGGAGGTCATTGAGAGACTTGGCTCAGCCTCTCTTTGTTCTTAATCCCAAAGTTTTCCACTATAACTATAGAATAAATCATGAGTGGTAGACACCTGTTTGGGATTTTTTTTTTGTGAAGAGAGTTTTTTTTTTCTTGTTTCCCCCCCCCCCTTTTTTTTTTTAATTTTAATAGTGTTTGGGAACACCGTAAGTACCTTTTTTTTGTAACTGATGTTGATAAGAAGAATATGAGAGTCTAGCTCGTTTTTGTTAAGCTTTTATTTTAAGTACTTCAAATTAACTTAAAAAATAATGTACACGATAAAGAAATATTTATATGTATAATTTAACGTAATTATATATTTTTTATAACTCTAAATATTTAATTTGATTTTTCATTGGTAGTATTCTTAAATTAAGATTTATAACATATAAAACTTGATTTTACTAATACTGTTGTGGTACCACACTATCGTCGTCAAACTAAAGAATATGTGCAAGTGACATGGTTTGATAATGAAAATTAATCCATATATGTTTATATTTTTTTTTAAAAAAAAATAGATAAATAAATAAATAAATAAGCAAAAGAATCAAATAAGGTGAATCATGTCATGTGATCACTCTCTTAATTTATCACCCTTCCTTTTTTTAGTAGAGTTTTCAATGAACTCTTTATTTTAGAGAGGTTGTGGTCATGATTCTACATTGGGCTCATAAGATCAGCCTAAAAAAAAAACCCAACGTTAATATTAAATGAAAGCAGAGAGATTGTGGTCTTAGAGATTCTATATTAGGCCTATAAGATGAGCCCAAAAAATAAAAAGGCTTTATTATATCCTATATATCTTAGTAGTTAAGTATTATATATTATATATTATACATACATTATATCCTAAACATCTTCTACCTCTCTTTCATGAACCGCTTCATGTTTATTTTTTGATCTTCGAGAGCTTGAAGATGTACAGGTACGTCTCTCTTACTCAATCGACTTGTTCCATATATATATATAAATTTTTTCTTTTATTAATTTCTTTATTTTTTTTTTCTTTAATATCATGCTTCTATTTGTTTCATTATTGTAGGTAAATAAGAGGTATAAAGTAGGAATTCAAATATTCTTTCCTCTGCTAGCATGAGGTGCTTGCTTTTTTATTATTTGTATCAAGATTTTAAATTTAGAATGATTCTAAGTGGTGACAGTGATTAATTGTGAACACATTTATGATTTTACAATTTAACACATTATTCTATGTTGTATAACCCCATGAAAGTTTTGGGTGTTGAGCTTTGGTTCCATGGCTTTAAATGATTTATGATGATCACACATTTGCTTATTCTATTTAGATGTGATATACTGGTACATCATATTACCAAACTGTTCATAGATTGAATTGCTCGCTTTTGAAATGTATTTGTTATGTATATATTTGTTTCAAGATTTTGAATTTAAAATTCAGTGAGTGCTACTTTATTATTTTTATTCTCTCATTTAAAAAGAAGACTGCATCTTTAAATACATATAAATATTGCTTTGAAATACTATATTTAAATACATATACATACAATGTCACGTGAGAACGAGGCAAATTTGTCCATATTTTTTGTTTCAAGATTTCATTATGTATATATTTAAAATTTCAATGCCTAAGTTCACATTAATATACCCACGTTATAATACATTTACTTACCAATGTAATTAGATTATATAATTTACATCGGTAGATAGCTATTGCTGCTTAGCTATGTTTATATGGTTTGAGTTTTTAGTTTTTTTCTTGATACATATGTATGACAATATTCTTTCTTTCAAACAATTAGTTTTAATTTTAGTTATGGCATTGTATTGTATGTATCGCGCAACTCTTTTAAAGCTTTTGGCTACTTCATATTTATCGTTTAAAATGGATTTATGATGTAGGATCATTGAATTTGACATTTGTTTTTGGAGATTGAATAATACCTTATTATGATTTGGATGGCCTGCCATGATGTTTGTTCCCCCCCCCCCCCCCCTCTTTTTTTTTAATTTTGAGAGTTCTGCATCTATCCTCTCATTGTATTGGCCATGCTCTTGGCCTTTGCTTCTTTTATATACTCTCTTTTTTTTTTTAGAGGAAACTTGTGTTGCTTCTCCTGTACTGTAGTATGCATAATTTCATATACGAATATATTTTTCTACGAATTATAATGTATATGGCTATGGATAAAAAAAGTTTCTTTTGTGTATGTGTTTCTGCAGATTGAATGGAACTCCATACTATGGGCCATAAAAGAAAGGCAGTTTCTTCAACTGTTGAGAGTGTAGTTTCATTTGAATGTGATGACGCTCCACCTTCTCGTGATGAATTATTTCCTATTATCTATGAGGAAGGTGGGATTTACCTTTATCAGGACTCACCGAGAGATCATATAATTTCTAGCCAAGATCTTCCATTGTGTTGTCGTTATGAAGGCAATGATTTTGAAATTGACTATCGATCACTTTCTGGTGCAATCAATGGTTGGAAGGAATGGAGTACTTCTATGTCAACATATTTTCATGCACTTTTAAAATCAGTGAGTATATTATCTTCCATGTGGGTATGCTCTGGTATTGAGCTATTTCGTGATGTGACTATTTTGAACCAATTAGTGAGTTCCTGGTTTCCTACGACTCACACATTTTTGGTGAATTGGGGTGAGTTTTCTGTAACATTAGAAGATGTCTATGCTCTCCTTTTATTGCCTATATGTGGTATTACTTCCGCGATTGAACCTCTGTCGAAAGAAGAGAAAGACCTGTTGTCAGCCTTGACGGAAGCATCCAATGATTTTAAAAAAATGATGCCACGTGTGATATGCATGAATGGATAACCCATTTCCATAAAGGTAACGACTATAGTCTTGTAGAATTGGCTTCTTGTATCACTTTATGGTTAAGTAGGTACATTTTTTCCTCAAAACAATCCAGGTCGGTACGTCGTGCTTTATACCCCTTAGCATGTAAACTTGCCCGCGGGAAGCAACTCCCAATAGGAGCTTTTGACCTAGGAACTTTGTATCATAACTTTGACTCCATAGTTCGTGATATCAATTCCAGAAGTATGAAGACAATTAGTGTCGTGGATGCTTCTTTCCTCCAACTATTTATTTGGGAGCATTTTCATAAGCTTGCCCCACCCCACAAATTTTTGAAGGATGGAAGTCCTCGTGCTTGGTCACGGTTTTGTTCTCGTTTAAAGGGCTCAATACAATTGACTGATATTGCTGACTATATTTTAGAATTCAACTTTCGCCCGTATCTTACCAAAATAGATGCTTATTTCACCCTGGACATGTATGATGGAAGTGTGGTACCATTGACGAGCGAGGTTCGAACATCTCTGAATATTTCTTGTGGCAGTATAGGATTTTGGTTTGCTATTTGTCTTCCTCGGTGGTTGTTGTGCCTTCAAGATAACTCCAAATCTCTTTCTTGGTCTTTTATTTCACATCGTCCTGATCTTGGCTAGACAATTTGGATTTGATCAACATGTTCCCCATGATCGTAAGGCAGGGAGTCTAGAGAAGGCATCAAAATCATGTTTGTTAGGTTCTCTTCAAGTTTCAAAACGCTCGCATGACTAGTTCCAACTCCCATGTAAGGAGAGGCAGAGTGGGGTATCCTCAAAGTTTGTTGACTTGTGGATGCGCCAAAATAACATATGGTCAGTCTGTCAGAGTAAGAATCTGTTGGGATTTTATGCCCTAAATAAAACCTATTTCAATCTAGTCTGATTTGTTATCAATGAAAGATTAGAAGTCATTTATGTTTACATGTAGTTTTCATGTTTATGGTTTAATATATACAAAATTTGTAAGTCCCGAACATATAGTCATTCACAATTACAGTGATGTCAACACAGTAGAATGTGATTGTGATTATATGCTTCAAAAGACAAAGTCCCTGATTCATCAGTGCATTGGATTTACACTGATGTGATAATCAGCGATGAAGTGTACTTACACTTTGCATAGGTGTTATGTTCTTTCCAGAACATTGGCAAAGTATGCTAGTTTTGGATGTATGGAGTATACATTTGACTGGGACCGATATTGATCTTGGTAAAGATATTATAATCTTCCTAGTGTATCTTTCCAATTTAATATCACTAGTTGATCTTAGATCAAACGATCTTAATCCTGACATGCTTAGGTTCAATCTCAGGACTGCTATTCATGTTCTTTGATTTGTTACTTAAGCCTACTTTCTGGTCAGGGTGATACTTACATTTTGGGAACATGATAGTACAATTGAGTGAGAGCGCTAAACATAGATATGGAATCTATAGCTTCTATCAGGACATAGGAGTGAAGCGATGATTTCCTTCGAGCTTGGCTTAATAGAGGTAAATGGAAGAGCTCTTGTTTCAGTGATTATATTTTAGTTCACTGAAATATCATTTATAGAAAGCTAAGTGTTTTAAGGATAAAATACATTGAGGAGTGAAACATCAAATTTATCCCTACTCGGTGTAAATCATCTATAGAGGATCATTGATTATTGAGATTAGAACGATGGTTAAATGTTTATAGCGTATCTATATCGTGGAACATATAGAGCGTTCTATATGATTGAGAGTGCAATTCCAAGTTCTATGGTGGATGCAATAAGGAATTAATAAGTTAGGGAATTTACTTGTAAATTCTAGTTCTACTTGTTGGAAGCTCGGTTTTATAGGCCCGTGGTCCCCATACTAGTTGAGACCATACTGGTTGTAAGACTCAGATAATTGATTTTAATTAATCAATTATAATTCTAAAATTAGACTATGTCTAGTTTATGAATTTTCACTAAGCAATGACTTAATTGTGAAGAAAAGAGATTCTAGGTCTTATTTATTAATCAAGAGACTCTATTAAGTCTAATTAATAAATATATTAAATGATAATTTTATTTGATAATTAATTTTAATAATTAAATAAATAGTTTTGGCATTTAAATGGTTAGAATTGAAAAAAATGACATTTTTGAGAAAATAAGGAAAATTTGTCAAAAGTGGAAAACTTCTAAAGTGGGGCCCATTACTATGGTCGGCCACTCCTATGGAATTTCCACTTAATTTTTCCATTATTTTAATGCCCAATAAATCCTAACCTAAACCTAGGTAGTTGTCTATAAATAGATAGTGATGGCTCACACTTAAAAAAGGATGAAATTTTTTGCCTTTAGGAAAAATTGAGCCATCTATTTCTTCTATATTCGAACCACCTCTCTCTTCCTTCTTCTTCCTAATTTTCATACCTTGAGTGATAGAGTGAGTGCCCACACACATCAAGTGGTATCTCAATCATAGTGTGTAAGGCCGTGAAGAATCCAGAATCAAGAGAAGGACATTCGGGCTCATATCTTGGTGATACTCTGCTACAGACAGGATACAAGGGTTAGAGATCTGAGCGGAAGGAGCCATTAATATTCCGCTGTACCCAATGTAAGATTTCCTAAACTTTATATGTGTTTATTTACATTATTTTAGAAATTCATATGTAGGATGTTAAATAACATACATGGTAGTAAATCTAGATCCTGATAAAGCATATTCCAACAGAATCGTGATCGCGAAAGGGGTATGGACTCTATCTTATTTTTTTTTCTTATCATTCATATCCTTTTAGTACATATTTATGTATTAATAATACTTTTTTTTATGCCTTCATCACTTTGTCATATCCACATTTATATATGTGACTATGCATATATCATGCATATTCATATTTATATATATTAATCATTACCTGATCTTTGATAGGTCCTACAGAAGGAGAGGATCTTACCACTGATACTGGGGCACACATCACTTCACAAGAAACACAGCCTGTAAACCCTCCTGGACATGGCTTGGTTGGTGAGCGTCATGTTCCTTCTAGGTCTTATACCGGATGATATGATGTCAGCTTTTTTGGAGGGTGACCAAAGTGTTTTAGGTGATACATTTTGGGATAGTAACTTATCTGAAAAAGGTGCTGAAACTCATACAAATCATAAGTTACAACGTTTGCCTTGTTCAGCAAATAGTAGCCATGATGGGGCCATTAGTGGATCAATTCAGACTACTATTCTAGTTGGACCAATTCCTACAATTGCATCCTTTGAGGTACGAAAGTACTTAATTCTCATCTTCATTCTTGCTTTATAGTATATTATGAATAATTTTCTTATACTCATACATACATATATGCATATATACTTACAAACGGGAGGATTCCTTGACTTCTCAAAAACTTCAAATCTATTCTCTCAGGATCAAAAGGATATTTCAAGTCGTACATCAAATATGGCTAACATTGGTCAGAATGCCCCATAAAGCATGCTCATCAGCTCCTACTGATAATCCTTTAGTGATTGAACACACTCAAGTAGAATTTGAGTATGGTAAAGATTTAGTGGCATTTGTTGGCTCGGATTAAGAATGTTTGGCCCCACTTGGGCCTTACACATCACGATTTTGCTCACTTTATGCCTCACTGGACAATGATTTTACCTCTTTCTTGGAGAATCTTTCCCTAATCAAAAAGTCACTATTTATTCAGCTAAGTTCTTCTTGTTTACCCTTGCTTCGTTTAACATTTGAAATTTCTGAGCAACACTACTCTCAGTTGTTGGAGTATTGGAAGATACTTTGTCTTATTTTCTCGAAACGGCCTTCTATGTTATGAAAAATTGTAGATACCTATTTTGAGGCTGTCAACCCATCTATCTGCTATCGTCATTCGATGGGAGAACTTGAAAAGATGTGTGAAGAATGGGATATAAAAGTTAGAGAAATTGAAGAGCTAAATAATAAGATAGCAGATATAAAAAAAAGTTGTAATGATCAAGGCTCTCCATCGAACACCTGGGTTTATACTCCCCCTTGACAATTTCATGGTATAGATGCCTTTCCTTTTTTTAGCCTATTGTTTTGCTTGGAAGCGTTTACACAATAGCTTGTCTTTAAGGTAGAATATACATGTACTGTATTATCTTATACATACATATGTCTATATATATATGTGTGTGTGTGTGTATGTGTGTCTCTGGTAATTATGTTTTGAGATATATTTTTTTTTTGGTAATGACTATCCCTTGTACCAATTGGTGCATACACATTTCTAAGTGTGTGATTGTGTACATTGTCGTTATTGTTTTTTAGTTGCTTGCTTTGTAATAGGCCCTTTTAGGTATGTATAATGCATGTTTACATATAGAATGACATTTATATTTTAAGTTAGTATTGGTTATTTTTTTACAAGTTATGTTTTACTCTCACTCGTGTAGAATGTAAAAAGTAGAGAATGTTTTATCATTTCAATAAAACTAAATTAGTTAATATACATATATATAAATATATATATATATTGTATGACACCAAGAGTAGAGAATGCGAAGATGCCTATATATATTAAGTTTTATTTCTTAGGCCTCATTATGATGAAATAAAACAAAACTAGTTAATATATATTATGTGACACAAAGAGTAGAGAATGTGAAGATATTAATATATGTATATATATTAATTCTTATTTTTTTTTAGATCTTGAGACCTTTTATTGTCATTCTAAGAAAAATACTTCTTAATGTATTTTATATTTGTAACAGGAAGTGTTACTCCTGTGTTAGGATCTAAGAGGGTGCAATAGCCACTACCTTTTATTTCTTTAACAGTGTAGGATCCTTCCCAATTGGGCACAAAGTTAGTTTTATATGTCCCTCGCATCACACGGTCTGTAGCTTTTAGTACCATATCCCCTTCTTGGAATATTCTTGGTTATACGAGCTTGTCATATGCTTGAGCTACACGCCGTTGATACTGTAATAAATTACTTTGGGCTTTATCTCTTTATTCATCAATTAGCTTTAATTCTTCTAATCGTGCTTGATGTACATCCATTTCCGCAGCCATAGCTAATCTAGTTGATGGCATAGCGAGTTCGGCAGGTAATACTGCTTCTGATCCATAAACCAAAGAAAATAGTGTGAACCCTGTAGATCCCCGTTTTCAAGTGCGATAGGCCCATAGAGCTAAAAGGATAAAATTGTGCCATATTGTAGGACTATCGTGCACCATGCGACTTAAGACCCGCAATAATAACTTATTAAATGCCTCAGCAATGCCATTTCCTTGTGGGTAATACCTAGTTGACTTCCCATGAAAAATTTGATAGTCTTCTAATAATTTCTTGGTTGCTTTTCCAGTAAATGGAGTGCCATTATCTGACAAAATCCTTTTCGGGATACCTAAGCGACAAATAATGTGTTCTAGAATGAAATGGCCACAACTTCTGTAGAGGCTTTTTTCAAAGGAATTGCTTCTGACCATTTTGTGAAACATTCTGTTGCAGCAAAAATCCAAATTCTTCCTTGAGAAGGTGGTGAAATTGGACCTATAAAGTCCATAGCCCAAGTGTGAAACGACCAAGAGGTGGTTACAGATTGGAGAGGAATGGCTGGCGCGTGAATTTTGTTTCCAAAAATTTGGCATTTTTGACACTTTTTTGTGAATTCCATTATATCTGCATCCATGGTTTGCCAATAATACCCTATACGAATAATTTCTTCAAATAGTTTCTTCCCCCCTTAATGTTCACTACAGTCCCCGCGGTGGACTTCTTCCATGACTTCCTCAGCTTCTTCTTTATAAATACAGCGTGTAACAATTTTCCATTGAATCCTCTATGGTAGAGGTCACCATCATCTTTTAAGAAATATTTATTTATGTGTTGGAGTAAATTTTCTTTCTGTTTTTTATCGCATGGCACCACCTTGCCTCGTAAATATTTCTTATATGGCATTCTCTAATCATCAACCTCAATCATTAAGATTGCCTCAGCGCTATTGAACATGAGTTGGCAATGTGGGCAATCTCTTTGCAACTTTGCAGCGTCTTCTTCCATTTCTAACCAGTAATAGCCTGCCCTCTGCAATCTTCTTGATAATTTGGGACCTTCTATTCCACATGTGATATTATGAATCTCCTCCATTCGATTAACAACCTCCTCTTAGTTTAAACATCTTGCCAACACCCCGTCTGATAATCAATAGTGAAGTGTTCCTTCAATGATGACATAACGCTATATTTCTTTAAGATGAGTCATCTTAGGCTTTGTAAATTTATCGATTATTTGGTGTGGTCAATCTTTTCCTGTGGTTTCTCTCTTATACCTTGAAGTGATTAAACACTTCTGATAGATTACTTTAACCACTAATTTTTGAATTTCTGACACTTCAATTTTCGAAGCCATAGTAGCTAATGTTGGAATTTATTTTACCAGGATCTTAGATCTACTCACAAGTATGTTGTTTAAACACCCTAAATATGGACTTTCTAAAACGATAAATTAAACACATATAAGTTAAGAAAACCTTACATTGATGCAGCGGAATTAATGTCTCCTTCCGCTCAGATCTCTAACCCTTGTATCCTTTCTGTAGCAGAGTATAATCAAGATCTGAGCCCGAATGTCCTTCTTCAAGTTTGATCCTTCACAGTCTTCCAATCTATGATTGAGTTACTGCTTGCTGTGTGTGGGCACTTACTCTCTCACTAGGGTTCGAAATTGATGAAGGGAAAAGAGAAGAGGGATTTCGGCCAGGTATAGAAAGTGAGGAAGGCTCAGTTTTTTTTGAAGAGAGAAATTTCTGTCTGATTACTAATGAAAAGCCTCAGATTTGACTGAGCCATCACTTTCTATTTATAGGCAACTACTAGGTTTAGGTTAGGAATTATTTGGCATTTAAAATAATGAAAAAATAAATTTGAAAATCCACAATAAGTGGCCGGCCATGGTGTTGTAGTGGGCCCCACTTGATTTTGCAGTTTTATCAAATTTTATTTCTATTTTCTCAAAAACGCCAATTTTCCAATTCTAACCTTTTAAATGCCAAAACTAATTATTTAATAACTAAAATAGATTATTAAATAATATTGTCATTTAATTTAACTATTAATTAGACATATAAAGTCCATTAATAAATAAATAAACCTAGAAACTCTTTTCTTTACAATTTCACCCCTGCTTATTGAAAAATTCATAAAATTAGAAATAGTCTAACTTTAGAATTATAATTGATCAATCACGAATCAATTAATGAGTCTTACAAGCAGAATGTTCTCAACTAGAATGGGGACCATGGATCTATATGCTGAGCTTCCAATAAGTGAACCAAATTTACCAAGTAAATTCCTACTTATTAATTCTTCGTTGAATCCACTCTTAGAACTTAGAATTGCACTCTCAGACTTATATAGAGCATATTATATGTTTCACAATATCAATATGCTATCTCATTTAACAATTTTTATAATCTTATTGTGATTTAAAGATCCCATATATAGATGATCTACATCGAGATGGGATTTCTTTACCGTTCTTACCCCTCAATGTATTTTGCCCCTTAAAACACTTAGCTACCTGTAAATGGTGTTTAGTGATCTAATAATTAGTCAGTTAAACAAGAGCTCATCCATTTACTTCTATTTGCTAAGCTCGAAGGGAATCATCACTTGACATCTATACACCAGTAGAAGCTATAGATTCCATATTTATGTTCAACACTCCCACTCAATCATACTATCATGTTCCCAAAATATACGTATCACCCTGACCTAAAAGTAGGCTTAACTAATAAATCAAAGAACATGAATAGCACTCCTGAGTTGAGCCTAAGCATATCAGGATTTAGATTCTCTTAATCTTAAGATCAACTACTGATATTGACTTGGAAAGATATGTATAACAGTAAGTTTGTAATATCTTAACTTAGTTGCAATATCGGTCCAGTCCAATGTATACTCCATACATTCTAAACTAGTATACTTTACAAATGTCCTGGAAAGAACATAACACTTACTCCAAGTGTAAGTACACATCATCGCTGATTATCACATTAGTGTAAACCCAATAACACTGATGAAACAGGGAGCAAGTCTTTTGATTCATATGAACACAATCACATTCCACTGTGTTGACGATATTGTAATTGTGAATAAACATATGATCTGGATTTAACTGATTCTGTGTGTAAATGTAATAGACATATTTAAACCATTAGCATGTAAAATTCATGCAAACATCAATCACTTCAAATTTCTTATATTGATAACTAGTCAGATTGTAAAGAGTTTTATTTAGGGCATAAAACCCAACAAACTCCCACTTGCACTAACCTAAAACAAACTGTGCAAATAGGTCAATCTGATGTCTTGATCTACAGATCAAGTGTAGTATATTAGAATTCACCCAAACTTCTTGAAACTAGTTCATAAATACACTTATGAAACATCCTTTACTATATGCTTTACTCATCAAGGGATACTGAAATCTTTACTGTTTTGAAAGTACATCTGAATTAACAGAAGACATATCTCTCATATTTTAAAATATGTAATTGAGGTAATACAGTGTAGACTTTTCTTCAGTGATATAACTTTCTGGTATTTTCGAAATGACAAAGTTATAACTCTTCTCTGGTAGAGCTTAAATTATTATACAATAATTCCTCCACCCCCAAAGTAAGCACCATCTCATAGAAATCTTCGAAATCAGTTGGTGAGATACAAGGACAACTGATACACAGTTCCTTAATATCTAACATATAGATCACTTTCATAAATCTTTCTTGAATATCTTCTAATGTTCCCTATTTGATTACATCTCAGATAGCTCCCACTCAATAGCAGATGTCTGGTTAAATAATACTTTTAACCTCTGATTGTTTAGAGAGTTAGTTAGTTGTGACTTTTGTATTAGTCTTAAAACTTTAAGTGAAGACTAAGTCATCAACATAGCAGACTAGTATTTGAAGTGAAAAATACATACCAGAGATAAAGTATTCAAAATTAAGATACCATAAAATTTTATGAGGATTAAGAATTCTAGGTTCAAGTCATTCCAATGGACTGAACTAGAATTCTTTATCTTATTCTCATAATTCTGATAAGTTATACCTATCCATGTGAATGGTTAGATTTGCTTTTCAGTAGTGTTCTTAAGTACCTATCACAAGTATCAACCTGATGAAGATGGGTATAGAATTTTAAAATTCTCCCACTCAATTAAGGTAGTGTGAAACTTTAACAAAGAACTTTCAAAAGTATCAAACTTTTACTTACAACAGTAAAATCGAAATGGAACATACAATCAAGATCAAGAATTTTTATTGATAATAGCTAACTCATTATATTACTTCCATGTTTAAAGAAATTATGTGTCACATAGGGAATTGTGGAATAAACTCCACCCCTAAGAATATACATATAGGGTACTTGTGGATAACCTCCACCCTTAAGTATATAGAGATTATGATCCACCCCTAAAGGTTGTAAAGATCATTATTTTCTAAGTGTGATAGAGTTTATGTGGAGTTGAATACTATCCAGAGTTCATTAGATATAAAAGATCGTTGAACTGCATAGTTTTCTTAACTTTTCTCCACCCCTATCAGATCAAAAGATCCTTTTATTAAACAAATTCTTAATAATTGTATTAGAATTAACAATTATTAATAAACATAGAAATAGTTTCTAGTGTTTATTTAATATAACTCTATGAAGAGTTGTAAATATTATAGAATTTGCATCAATAATAAAAACACTCACACATATAAACATATAAATATAATGTGGTAATAATTGATGAAGATAAAGTAAATGAAGCTCAATCTCATATATTGCAATGGGTTGAATTTCGAAAATAATAGAAACTTTATTAATAATAATAAAAAATGTATTGCAACAATATGAGAAAAACAGGGATAAATATCCCTTACTAAAATTTGAAATCCAAATTGTTTAAACTAAAACAATTAATTCAAAAAATAAATTGAAGAGCTTCATCTTCATCTGGACGATTTCACCCGTGGTCCAGCTTTCCGATCCAACTCATTTGAGTTCAAGTAGCTTGGCCTATAAGAAGAAGAAAACAAATAAACAAAGTTAGTCCAGAATCATAAATCCAATTGGATAATAATTCACTAAAACTGTTAAAGTTTATAAATAGAAATACCTTGTTTCTTTGCAAGAAGTTTAGGACACTGGGGTTTCCAATGACCTTTTTCATTGCAGTAGAAACACTTTCCTTTAAGGGTAGCATCACCAGAAGGAGCAGCCTTTTTGTTCTTCATGGCTTTTGTTCGCTTCTTGGTATTCTTCCACTTCTTCTTCGATTTGGGCTTCGAAGCAGAGGCAACATTTGCTTCAGGTTTCATCGTCCCATTACCATTCCCAGGATTGTGAGGTTTACTCCCTTTCTTCTTGGGTCCTCCAATCAAATTTTCATAAGTTTGAAGGTCATTGAGTAATTCATGAAAGTCAATTTCCTTCTTATTCATGACATAATTTGAAGTGTATGGTAGAAATGTTAGAGTTAGGCTATTCAAGATAAGACTTACTTGAGTAGCACTATCCATTTCAGCACCATGATCCTGGGCTTCTTGGAAATAACTTGACATTAGGAGAACATGGTCACGCACGTTTTGATGAGGTTCCATCCGTGCATTAATGTACTTCTTAGTCGCGTCAAAGCGTGACTGAAGTGATGCCTTACCGAATAGCTCATTTAACTTCGTCATAACTTCAGCAGCCTTGTCGGTTTTAGAAAACCGAGTTTTGAGGGTGTCAACCATGCTTGAAAGCATAAAGTATAGAGCTTTGTCATTTGCTTTCTGCCAACGCTCATACTTTTCTTTCACAGCTTTGGAAGCATTGTCCCCAGGCACTTCAGGTGACGGCTCAGTTAAAACAAACAAGGCACTTTCTCCTATGAGAGCAATATTAATGTTCTCATTCCACTTATTAAAGTTAGATCCATTCAGCTTGTTTTCAGTCAAAAGTGATAACACGGGATTCATTTTGATAATACAGGATACTACAAAATAATAGAAATCAACAAATAGAAATTAATAATGGTTTAACACAAAATCAATTCAGAAATTATAAGCACATAGCAAGTAAGAATGATATGAGAAAATACTTAAAAAATTCAATCCTAAATAATTTCCAAGGTTTTTCAATAAACTGATATCTGTAAAGCCCGCTTAGTCAATTTGGAAATTAGCAGTTGTTTATGTTTAATTATGAAATTATTTATAGCTATTTAAATAATTTATTACTGTTATTTATGGAATTCAGAAATGCATGATTATGTCATCAGTAGTTTTTATATTTTGCATTTCCGGTGTCCGGTATTTTGGAACTCGGCGTTTGGCTCAGTAGAAATCACAACTTAGTATGTTAGTAATTTGGGGACGGGTTTTAGACATTGGGAATGTCGGGAATGGCCGGGAATTTAGAATGTCCCAAAAATACCCCTTTAGTATGATTTTCATGATTTTATGGTGGAGGGGCAAAATGGTCTTTTTGCCCCATTAGTGTTTTGTCTTATGTGAGTTATTAATTGGAATAAATGTTTATTTTAATTGTTAATCTTGGCTGAAATAAATGGTTTAAGTGGCTTTATTCATTACTCTTCTCATTTTCCATACTTAGCAAAAATTAAGAAAAAACTTTGAAAAGAAAATTCTCTCAAGCCTTCTCTCTATTTCGGCTGAGGCTTTTGGGTGCATGAAGCTGATTTTTCTCTTTGATTTCCAAGCAACTCTCATCCATTCAAAGCATTCTTCAAGCTAGGTTAGCTTCTCTTGATTTTCCTTCTTTGAAATTATGAAAAAAATGGTGAAAAGTGAGTAAAATGCATGCTTTTGTGGCTGTTATTATTGCTGTGTTTGGTTGTTAATTTCTGAGGTTCAAAGCATGTTTAATTGATGTTATTTGAGTTGTTTGAAGCATGTTAGTTAGGTTGTTCAAAGCTTGAAATTTTCTATGCAAAATGTGTGATTTTGATGAAATATTGTGTAATCTGTTACTATGTTGTTGCTGTTGTTCTTGTGTGTTTTCAGAAGCTTATTCATGCTTAGTTAAGTAGAATTAACCAGGTTTTATTGCATGTTAGTGGATTTAACCAAGTTTGAGTTTTGGAACTCAAAGCTTGGTCTTTAATGGTGAATTTTGTCTCTGTGAGTTCTGGGTGATTTTGTTGCCTTTAAATGGTTATTTGGGGCATATAGAATCGGTACGGAAGGTTTGGATTGATTTGGGTTAGAATTGATCAAGTTAGGAATTTTTGAAAAATTCCTGCGAGGAACCGGAATTCGGTTGTGCAACCGGAATTCGGATGGGTGTCCAATTCCCGTAACCGGAATTCCGGTTGGGCAACCTGGTCTAGGTTGGGGAATTTTCAGAAACCCTAGTTTTCCTCGTTTTTATGTTTTTAGGGGTATTGCCATGCTTTTTATCGATAGGGAAACTTTTAGTTTCTAGTTTTAGTCCCCGGGAAGTGATTTAGCGTGTCACTTATAGCGTTGTGATTTTTATGGTTTAGGAGCCAGTAATCCGCCACTCAGCTTCAGTTCCAGTCAGGTTGACCGGCACACCTGAAATCGGAATCCAGGTAAGATTAGTATAACAGTATGCATATGTAGATTACATGTTTAGCGTGCATGTAGGAAGCACTGCTAGATTACATTAGTTATGTATATAGGCTTCGAACCATCCAACCCCGTCACGTCGGTACAGCCTGGAGTATGACCAAGAATGAGTATGACCGGTTCGACCGATCAGCCGACATTTGGTTGGTGGTTCGGTGCTATTGACCTATCCCGTCGGTACAGCCGGAGTATGACCAGCGGCGGAGTATGACCGGTTCGACCGATCAGGAGGATACTTGTCAATAGTACCGTCCCTGTGAACGTTCAAAACTCAGTACCATGTTGGACATGGCAGTAGTGGCTCAGTACCATGTTGGACATGGCAGTAGCGGGACTCAGTATCGTGTTGGACACGGCAGTTAGAATTATGTATGATATTATTATGCTTTTCTTACTGAGTCTGTCGACTCACAATTTATGTTCATGTGTAGGTAAAGGCAAGGCTATAGCTGATGGACCGTGAGCGAGCTTATGAGATTGTACATGTCGGGGCGGTTAGGCCTGGAGCGTACGATCCTCGGGACAGCAAGGCTGAATTTTTGTAACTGGTCGTTAGACGACTTTAAATTTTATGTAATAGTTAAACAGTTAAAACTTTTATAAATGATTTTATAAATCGGGATCCCGAGTCTTTTGTAATATGGTTTATAAGTTTAATTAAAAAGAAAAATTTTAATTAATCACGTTTTTCCATAAACCTCGTTGATTAGCAACGAGCTGCACAGTACGTTTAAAAATCACGTAATACGCCTAAGATAGTTAGGGTGTTACAATATCAGTGTCCCATTTTGGCGAGAGTCAAAGCTACCATCCATTGAATAGAGTTGTCAGCTCATCTAAAATGTTAAACATTCTAGCAACCTTTTATTCGATCAAGATTGGAATCCAGCGTTGTCCCGTTTAGGCGAGAGTCAAGGCTATTCTATCTTATGAGCTACTACCATTGTTTCGCAATTTACAAGTCAAATATGGTCGCCACCATTAGGGTGATCTATACCATATAAAACACTTACAAACTACTTATCTTTCGAGATTAAACGGTGCGAAATTGCTAATGAACGTTCCTCCATTAGGGAGGATTACTCACTAAAACAAACGCGATGTAAAACCCACAATGGAGATCGAATGTCTTAATAATAATAAAGCTCATTCTTTAAAATGTATTTTCTTTATTATTCTAATAAAAAAATTCTCATTAAATTCGAAATTTAGAATTGAAATTCAAAAAAAAAAAAGAATTTAATATAATATTTATAAAATTATACTTAGATGGTGATTGAAAATTAATTATTTCCATCTTAGTAATAATCTTAAATATAAATATTAAGGAAATTAATTTAAGTTGAATTAAATTAGATTAATTAGCAACTTAAAAATTTCCTTTGAGAATATATTTATTGAGTTCGAAAATTTAAAGTATAAAAACTATACAATTTTCGAAAAAATAATAAAAATAGAAAAGAAATACTTTAAGCAAAAATATCACCTATCTAGATTTTCTTTTGACTAATTAATTCAATTTCTAATAATATATATATTTTAAATTTCTTTTATTATAAATTAATCAATACATGAAAAAATCATTGATTTAAGTTGGCCCAAGAATTAATTAAAATAAATAATTAATTTACAACTTAATCTATTTTTCAAGATAAATTCAAAAAAAATTGCATAAATAAAATGCAATTTTCGAAATTGATTAAGAAAATAAAGAAAAAAATATATATTGAAATTTTTTAAATTTAAGTTGAAAAATTAAATTTTAACCTAAAAAATAATTTTCTATTTAATTAAGTGTCATGAAAAATAAATAAATATTTAAGTATCATGATGAAAATCAACTTAGATATTTAAATTTTTCAAGTTAATTAAATGTATTAAATTCAAGAAATAAATAATTAAGTGTAGAGAAGGCTTAATTATTAATTTCTAGTTTAATACTAGGAAAAATATACTTAATAAAATTGTACCAAAATTAATTATTTAAATAAGCAATTTCACAAAGTATAATATTTTCCTATTAAATATTAGAAATAATAAGTAGTCTAGAAGTTACTATCTAGAAAATATCTTATTTGACTAAATATCTTTTCAACAAAAATTTAAAAAATTTCTAATTTAAGTTATATAAAAAAAAATCTAAAACTTAAATAATTCTAAATTTAGATTTAATTAAATATCAAAAATTAAGTTATAACAACTTAATTTGAAGATATCTTTTTAAGTTAATATTCGAAAAGATATTAACCTAAAAAATATCTAAAATATTCCATTTTAAGTTAATATTTGAAAAGATATTAACTTAAAAAATATCTTAAGAATCTTTAATAACTAATGCCTAGGATTCCTCAACTCAGTTTAAAATTTAAAAAAAATATTCAAATTTAAGTTAGATAAGAAAAATCAGTTGATACAACTAATTTATAACTTAAATAGGAATATTTAATTAAATAAGCTCCAGAAAGAATCTAGTTAGTTAGTATTCTATATTTAATTAAATACAAGAAAAATACAAATAGTTTTGTCTAGAAATAATATCTAAAACTAAAGGTGTTTTTCTTAAAATTAACTTTAAAATATTAAAATAAAAAAAAATTCATATATTTTAAAAGTTAATTATGTTGCTAATTCAATTTTATTAGGTCAAACTAATATAATTAACCTAGTACAGTTATTCAAATCAGGCAAATGGGCATTCACAATTGGGGTAGTTCATGTGAGGGGGTGCTGGGTTCAGTATGTCGTACCCACTTCTATGGCTCCTAACTCTCACACAAGGCCCAAAAGAGAGGAATTTAACCTTAAAATAAATAACTGTTATTAATTGAATAGGTCCAATAACTAAATGGACCTAAATAAAATATATCTTGGAGTGACATTTTATTTAGCAACAACCTATATGCATCTATATAATAAAATAAACACATAGGCTCACACATGTACACACTTGGATGGATCCTATCATGTTGCTAGGTCATACACAGATGAAAGAAGATTGTAAAATTTACCTGTTACAAATTATTAACTTGACCAAGGGAGCCATAAGATCATTAGATCTGGCAAAAAGTAACCATGTCTATTTGCAATCAAGTAATAATAGGTTTTGAAAACTTACACACAAGCTAAAACCACATACTCCTGCAACAAGGTTAGCTGGATAGTTGGAAGTAGGATTTATTTAATTTTAAATAAATAAATTTTGAAAATAATTAAATTAAATAAATAAAATATTTAATTTTGAAAAATAAAATAAATAATATTATTAATTTAATTTTCGAAAAATAAAAAAAATTTAAATTTCGAAATTATTTAAAAAATATTTAAAATTAAACCTACTATTTTGAAAAATTAGGTTTCAACTAACCTAAATATCATTTCAAAATTTGCTAACTACTTTTAAAAATTAAATGTTATTTTATAAATAAAAATTAAATAAAAAATTAGAAAAGATAAATTAAATATCTTTTTCAGATTTTAAATTTAATTTAAATAAATAAAATAACAAAATTTAAAAGTTAGCAAAATATCTTACATTTATTTAAAATTACATGATTATAATTATCTTATTTTAAGTTTAAATAAGGTCAAAATATTTTAAAAGAAAATTAATTTAAAAAATTTAATATCTGACCTTAAATTTAAAAATAAGATAAGACATAATCAAATTTAAAAATAAAATAAATAATTAAGCAAAAAGATAGATATTTACTAATTTCAAATTCAAATTACACTAATATCATGAATTAAGATAAAAAAATATACTAAATTAATTCATTATGATAATTAGAGTTGAATTAGGAATAGTAAATATATAAATACAAAACTACACAAAAAATAGGAAGTTAATTCCATGAAAAAGCATGAAAAAACGAAGAAAAACAAAAATTTTGGGAGCTGTACGGACAGTATGCCAAGCATACTGTCCGCGCGCGCGTCCCTGGGTGACAGCCGAGGAACCTCGGCGGAACAGGGGAACTAGCAGGGTGTCCACGCACGTAGGGAGGCACCAGACGAGGTCCACGCGCGTAGGGAGGCACCAGACACAAGGTCCGCGCGCGGATGAAGGATTCAGACAAGAAATTTGTCTGAATCTGCGCGCTCGAGTGAGTGCATAGTCCCTTATCTTTTTTTTTCGAATCTTCAAAAAATCATAACTAATTCAAATTAAATCGAAATTGAGTTATGTAAAAAAGTAACTTGCTTAGTGTTTTCCACACTATCCAATAAAAATAATTCCAGAAACAAAATTTCAATTATTTTTCACGAAAATTCACAAACATCAATCAATCATCATATAACACTCAATACAACATGAAACCATCCAAATAACAAACAATCGTTTTAAAGTCCAAATTTCATGCAAGTAAATCAATTACCATGACTCTGAGGCCAATTGTTGGAATTTATTTTACCAGGATCTTAGATCTACTCACAAGTATGTTGTTTAAACACCCTAAATATGAACTTTCTAAAACGATAAATTAAACACATATAAAGTTAAGAAAACCTTACATTGATGCAGCGGAATTAATGTCTCCTTCCGCTCAGATCTCTAACCCTTGTATCCTTTCTGTAGCAGAGTATAATCAAGATCTGAGCCCGAATGTCCTTCTTCTTCAAGTTTGATCCTTCACAGTCTTCTAATCTATGATTGAGTTACTGCTTGCTGTGTGTGGGCACTTACTTTCTCACTAGGGTTCGAAATTAATGAAGGGAAAAGAGAAGAGGGATTTCGGCCAGGTATAGAAAGTGGGGAAGGCTCAATTTTTTTTGAAGAGAGAAATTTCTGTCAGATTACTAATGAAAAGCCTAAGATTTGACTGAGCCATCACTTTCTATTTATAGGTAACTACTAGGTTTAGGTTAGGAATTATTTGGCATTTAAAATAATTAAAAAATCAATTTGAAAATCCACAATAAGTGGCTGGCCATGGTGTTGTAGTGGGCCCCACTTGATTTTCCAATTTTATCAAATTTTATTTCTATTTTCTCAAAAATGCCAATTTTCCAATTCTAACCTTTTAAATGCCAAAAATAATTATTTAATAACTAAAATAGATTATTAAATAATATTGTCATTTATTTTAATTATTAATTAGACATATAAAGTCTATTAATAAATAAATAAACCTAGAAACTCTTTTCTTTACAATTTCACCCCTGCTTAGTGAAAATTCATAAAATTAGACATAGTCTAACTTTAGAATTATAATTGATCAATCACGAATCAATTAATGAGTCTTACAAGCAGAATGTTCTCAACTAGAATGGGGATCATGGATCTATATGCTGAGCTTCCAATAAGTGAACCAAATTTACCAAGTAAATTCCTACTTATTAATTCTTCGTTGAATCCACTCTTAGAACTTAGAATTGCACTCTCAGACTTATATAGAGCATATTATATGTTTCACGATATCAATATGCTATCTCATTTACCCATTGTTATAATCTTATTGTGATTTAAAGATCCTCTATATAGATGATCTACATCGAGATGGGATTTCTTTACCGTTCTCACCCCTCAATGTATTTTGCCCCTTAAAACACTTAGCTACCTGTAATTGGTGTTTAGTGATCTAATAATTAGTCAGTTAAACAAGAGCTCATCCATTTACTTCTATTTGCTAAGCTCGAAGGGAATCATCACTTGACTTCTATACACCAGTAGAAGCTATAGATTCCATATTTATGTTCAGCACTCCCACTCAATCATACTATCATGTTCCCAAAATATACGTATCACCCTGACCTAAAAGTAGGCTTAACTAATAAATCATAGAACATGAATAGCACTCCTGAGTTGAGCCTAAGCATATCAGGATTTAGATTCTTTTAATCTAAGATCAACTACTGATATTGACTTGAAAAGATATGTATAACGGTAAGTTTGTAATATCTTCACTTAGTTGCAATATCGGTCCAGTCCAATGTATACTCCATACATTCGAAACTAGTATACTTTACTAATGTCCTGGAAAGAACATAACACTTACTCCAAGTCTAAGTACACATCATCGCTGGTTATCACATTAGTGTAAACCCAATAACACTGATGAAACAGGGACCAAGTCTTTTGATTCATATGAACACAATCACATTCCACTGTGTTGACGATACTGTAATTGTGAATAAACATATGATCTATATTTAACTGATTCTGTGTGTAAATGTAATAAACATATTTAAACCATTAGCATGTAAAATTCATGCAAACATCAATCACTTCAAATTTCTTATATTGATAACTAATCAGATTGTAAAGAGTTTTATTTAGGGCATAAGACCCAACAGCTATAGCATCGACATACCTATTTTTGTGTTCGAGGCATGTGCTCAAAGTGACACTCCCTAAAATTCTTCGCTAGTTCTTGGACCATTGCTCGATATATTGCTAATGATGGTTCCTTCACAGCAAATTCCCCTTTGACTTGTTGAATAACAAGTTTGGAGTCCCCTCTAATCGTAACTTTGCTAACTTCCATGCTTAGTGCGACCGTCATTCCCAAAATAAGTGCTTCATACTCAACTTCATTATTAGTACAATCAAATAATAATTTATAAGCCTGCATATGATTTTTACCTTTCGAATTGGTCAACACTATTCTTGCACCTCCCCCTTTAGCGGTTGATGACCCATCAAATGTTATTGTCCATCTTTCTTGTGTTTCTTCATCGCAAAGCATGGCTTCAGGTTGTTGAGTTTTATGCCCTAAATAAAACTCATTTCATATAATCAGATTTACTTATTAATAAAGATCAGAAAAAACATTTTATGCTGCATGGTTCACATGATTTATTTCATGATTATATATGTATATAATGTATGAATTCTTTTTAAGTCCAGAACATATGAGTTGGTTAAAGATTATAGTGTTGTCAGCACAGTGGAATATAATCTTTATTATATGTTCAAAAGTAGATTCCCTAATTTGTCAGAACACTGGATTTAGACTGACATGGTATAATCAGCGATAGGTATTCTTACACCTTGGAAAAGTGTTATGTCCTTTCCAGGACATTGGCAAAGTTTACCGGTATCGGATGCATGGAGTATGCATTGGAATGGACCGATATTGAACTTTGAATTAGATTTTGAAACTTACCGTAAATATCTATTCAATTCAATATCATAAGTTGTTCCTAGATCACATGATCGAAATCCTGATATGGTTAGGCTCAATTTCAAGAGTGTTATTCGTGTTCTTTGATTTGTTAGTTAAGCCTAGTTTTGTATCAGGGTGATACGTACATTTTGGGAACACGGTAATACAATTGAGTGGGGGAGCGCTAACATAAATATGGAATCTATAGCTTCTATTTGGCAAATAGAAGTAAAGGATGATTTTCTTCGAGCTTAACCAAACGAAGATAAATGGTGGAGATCTCATTTCACTTAGGTGAAATATCATTTATACAGGGTTAAGTGTTTTAAGGATAAAATACATTGTAGGGTGTTACGGTAATTTAATTCCTGTACAGTGTAAATCATCTATATAGAGGATCATTGATCACATTAGGGTTATAACAATGGATAACTAATGACGTGTCTATATCGTGGAACATATAGAGCGTTTCTATATGACTGAGAGTGCAATTCCAAGTTCTAAGTGTGGATTCAATGAGGAATTAATAAGTTAGGGAAGTTACTTGGTAAATTCGGTTCGACTTATTGGAAGCTCGGTTATATAGACCCATGGTCCCCATACTAGTTGAGGCCATACTGCTTGTAAGACTCAGTTAATTGATTTTAATTAATCAATTATAATTCTAAAAGTTAGACTATGTCTACTTTATGAATTCTCACAGTTTAAGGATGAAATCGTAAAGAAAAGGGTTTCTAGGTTTAATTATTAATTAAGAGACTTTGTATGTCTAATTAATAATTATTTTAAATGACAATATTATTTAATAATCTATTTTAGTTATTAAATAATTAGTTTTGGCATTTAAATGATTAGAATTGGAAAAATGACATTTTTGGAGAAATTGAAATAAAATTGAGGAAACTGCAAAATCCAAGTGAGGCCCATATTCCCTCTATGGCCGAGCACTCCCTTTGTGTTTCCCAATTATTATTTTTATTTTTTAATTGTCATGTAATTGCTAATGAAAGCCTAGCTATAATAGGAAAGTGGTGAATCACACTAAATAAGGCAGTTAATCAATTACACAGTAAAAGAGGAAACTATTTTATTTAGAAAGTTGTGCTCTCCCTTCTCCCTATATAAAGCAACCTTTGTGTCTCTTCTCTTGCATGCTATCAGCCACGAAATTGAGAGAGAAAAATAGAGAGAAATTTCGAAATCCTTGTGAGATGAGTAGTGCCCACACACATCAAGTGGTATCTCAATCATAGTATGGAAGACTATGGAATTTCTGCATCAAAGAAGGAGAAAAGAAGATCCAGGTTCAGATCTTGGTGATGCTCTACTACAGAAAGGAATCAAGGGCTAGAGATCTGAACGGAAGGAGTCATATTATTCCGCTGCACCCACTGTAAGGTTTTCTAACTTTATATGTGTTTATTTTCATTGTTTTAGAATTCATATTAGGTTGTTAATCCAACATACTTGTTAGTAAATCTAGATCCTGGTAAAATAATTTCCAACACAGGTAATCTTCGAGGGATCTCCTCTATGATTGATTCTTCATGGTTGTCAGGTGAACATGCCAGTGGATTAGACAAGGCTTGACTTTTTTGTGCTTTAGGATACATGACAGTTATATCAAACTCGCTAAGCATCAATATCCAACGAGTTATTCTACTGGAAGGTATGGGTTTACTCAATATGAATGTTATGGGGTCCGCTTTAGTCATTACCACCACCTTATGCGCCACTAGGTAGTGTCTTAATCGTTGTGCTGTGTACACCAAAGCTAAGCATTATTTTTCAACATAGGTATAATTAGTCTTAGCTCCTTTCATTTGTCTGCTGAGATAGTATACGGGTTTTTCTTTTCCTTCAGCCTCTTGCAATAACAATGTCCCGATGGATGTTTCAGTTTCAGCCAAATATAACAGTAGTGGCACTCTTAGTACTGGTAATATCATAACTTGAGAGGAAGACAATAAATTTTTAATCTTGTCAAACAATTTTTGTTTTTTTTTTCTCCCCAATTACAGGACATACCTTTTCTCATCAATGATTGAAGCGGGTCTATGAGTTCTGCCAAAGCTGGTATAAAACATTGTAGATATGAAACTTTTCTGAGAAAGCTTTTCAATTTTTTGGCTGATTTCAGTACCTTCATGGCTAGTATAGCCCTAGTCTTGTCTTTGTCTATGCTTATACCATTTTTGTGTACAAAAAATCCCAAAAATTTCCCAACGCTTACACTAAAGGTACATTTAAGAGGATTCATTTTAAGCTTATACCTTCTACTTCTTTGGAATGCTTTCTCGAGGTTGCAAATGTGATCAAATTTGTTTTTGGACTTGACAACAATATCATCAACATACACCTTTATGCTTTCATGTATCATGTCAATATTGCCGTCATTGCCCTTTGATATGTGGCACCAGCATTTTTCAGGCCAAACGACATGACAATGTAGTAGAAGTTTCCAAACAGGGTTCGAAAGGTCGTTTTCTCTGCATCTTCCTTGGCCATCTGGATTTGGTTGTACCCGCTAAACCCATCCATAAAAGAAAACATTTCACAATTTGATGTTGCATCGACTAAAGTATCAAGATTTGGTAAAGGAAAGTCATCTTTTGGACAGGCTTTATAAAGATCCCGATAATCAATGCAAATTCTTATTTTCCCATTCTTCTTCTTCACTGGAACAATGTTAGCTAGCCATATCGAATTCTTGCACGTGCGAATAAATCCTGCTTTTAATAATTTTTTAATTTCTACCTTCATCTGAAGTTGTACTTCTGGCCTATAATTCCTCAATGTTTGCTTTACAGGTTTTGCCTCAGGCAATAAGCTTAATTTGTGAGTAACCAACCTAGGATCTAACCCAGGTATATCTTCATATGTCCAAGCGAACACATGTCGATACCTATACAATAATTCTATCAATTCAGCTCGTATGGCTACAGGCAAATCGGTAGAAATGACTACAGGTTTCCTTCCTTCAGGATTTTCAGACAAATTAATTTCTTCCAACTTGTTAGTTTCGGGTTTTGGCTCTTCCTGTAGCTCAAGTGACATTGACCTATCTTCCACCTCCTTTATAGGACTATCAACTTGTGGATGAGATAGAACGAACTCATTCACAACCTCTTCTGCCATAGCAATGGTGGGGTCAGACATGCTAGCCAACCCCGCTCACCGTCATAAACTGTAACGCCCTAAATAATTAGGCACGCTGCCCAAAATGCTTATGAAACCCTAATCCCCTAATCGGGATTACTAATTAAAATAGCGCAGAATTTAACTTTTATATTAAATAGACTGGAAATAAACTTGTAATATATTTAAACTTTTCAAAATAGTTGGGATCCCAAAAATATTTACAAACTTATTACAAGTTCTTTCTTACTAGCCGACATAAGCGGCAAAACAGAATACAAAAGTCAACACTGTTAGACCCATAACCCGCTTGGTTTGAAGTGGCATGAACATGTACATTCTTCGCCCTGCTCCTGAAACTCATGGCTGATCAGCTAATGCCTTACCCTTTCCTGCACAGTAGAGCAACCCGTGAGCCAAGCCCAGCAAGACAGTATAAATCATAACAAATATAATATGCTCATTCACATATGTCTGTATAGCACAGACCTGATCATTATCTCATCATGCCCATTTATGTCTACGTGGCGTAGACCTATGTGTTGCGCTCACACATCTAATTAAATCTACATGACGTAGACCCACGTGTTACTCTCACACGTCTCAATACATTAAGGCCTTAGAAGTGGTTCATCTCGGTTATGAGTACCGAGTCCAACCTGATTATGCCTTGAGCGCATAATCCCTAAATCTCATTTCAATTAACATGGCATGACAATTATACACATATATCACTAGGGTAATAACCCTAGGCTATTAGACCGTTCCTATTAGGGTAATAACCCTAATCCCGGTTACTAAACATTCATGCATATCATTCTCAATATAAGCACCACTGTGCATACTCTACGTGCTAATCACTGTCTTACCTGTTGTCCCGCAACAGTAGAGATTCCAAATCCCCGGGTGCTCCTGACCAGGTGCCGGTAATCCTAGTCACACATAATTTGGGATTTTCACAAATAGGGTTAACCCCTGATTTCACATTCATAAAATAAATTCATGGCATTTCAAATACAGATACTCACATAGAGCTCGAAAAGAGATTTCCAACGGTATAAAGAACGTCCCAAACGGAGTCACGAATCAAAAGTTATGGCCAAAACAAAATTCAGCATTTCCCGATGAACTCCAACCGGAATTCCGGAGGGCCTCACTTTGCAACTTTCCCATTTTGTTATTTCTTATTCCTATTTTCTCAAAAATGCTAATTTTCCAATTTAACCATTTAAATGCCAATTCTAATTATTTAATAACTTAATAATAATTATTAAATAATATTGTCATTTAATATATTTATTAATTTAGACATATAAAATATCTTAATTAATAATCTCTTTTCTTTACAATTTTGCCCTTGCTTAGTGAAAATTCATATAGTAGACATAGTCTAACTTTTAGAATTATAATTGATTAATTAAAATCAATTAACTGAGTCTTACAAGCAGTATGGTCTCAACTAGTGTGGAGACCATGGGTCTATATAATCGAGCTTCCAATAAGTCGAACTGAATTGACCAAGTAAATTCCCTAACTTATTAATTCTTTATTGAATCCACTCTTAGAACTTAGAATTGCACTCTCAGTCATATAGAACGCTCTATATGTTCCATGATATAGACACGTCATTAGTTATCCATTGTTATAATCCTAATGTGATCAATGATCCTCTATATAGATGATCTACACTGTAAAGGGATTAAATTACCGTGACACCCTACAATGTATTTTATCCTTAAAACACTTAACCTTGTATAAATGATATTTCAGCTAAGTGAAATGAGTACTCCACCATTTATTTTTGTTTGGTTAAGCTCGAAGGAAATCATCCTTTACTTTCTATTCGCCAGATAGAAGCTATAGATTCCATATTTATGTTAGCGCTCCCACTCAATTGCACTACAGTGTTCCTAAAATGTATGTATCACCCTGACCCAAAAGTAGGCTTAACTAACAAATCAAAGAACATGAATAACACTCTTGAGATTGAACCTAATCATATCTGGATTAAGATCATTTGATCTAGGATCAACAGGTGATATTGAATTGAATAGATATTACGGTAAATTCTAATATATCTAATCAAAGTTCAATATCGGTCCCTTCCGATGTATACTCCATACATCCGATACTGGTAAACTTTGCCAATGTCCTGGAAAGGACATAACACTTTTCCAAGGTGTAAGAATACCTATCGCTGATTATACCATGTCAGTCTAAATCCAGTGTTCTGACAAATCAGGGAATAAACTTTCGAACATATAATTAAGATTATATTCCACTGTGCTGACAACACTATAATCATTAACAAATTCATATGTTCTGGACTTAAATGGAATTCATACATTATATATATAATCATGAAGTAAATCATGTGAACCATGCAACATAAAATGTTATTTCTGATCTTTATTAATAAGTAAATCTGATTATATTGAAATGGGTTTTATTTAGGGCACAAAACCAACAATTCGATGGATAACACCTAGTTAAACGAGCCATTTTCGTGCGATGACTTGGTCTCGAGGGTCATTAAATCAGATCTTACCACTTTCACGAGGCTGAACCTTCTGCGACTTGCTTCCTTACGACCTAAGCCTACTCAGAGAGTGCACCTTTCCTTTACCAATCCTGCGATCATTCCCACAGAGGATGTGGTAGTCTCAATACCCATTCTTCAATGTGGGGTATCGATCCCTTTTCACCCCTTCATTGCGGCCATTCTAATGCGTTATGACGTGTCTCCCTTTCAATTGACCCCCAACAGTTATTGCACAGCCCTAGCCTTCTATGCGATGTATATGGAGTACGTACATAGGGCACCCACGGTAGAAGAGTTCAGCTACTTCTATGATATAAAGAGCGTAAGCCTCCACAACGGTTTCTATTACTTCCGCAAATGGGCCACCTTTGAGATTAATGGGGTAGAAGGCATGGTTTCCAATATGGGAGATTGGAAATCGAAGTGGTTTTATATATTCAAAGTTCCTGGGATTAGGACTCACTTTAACCGTTGACCTAGTATGTCGCATGTTTCCTGACTTAGTCATTTTTTTGAGTTACTTTGAGATTCCATGCTAACTTGCTCTTTTTTATCTTCGCAGATAGACCAGGTCGACCTACACTCGACGCGACTCGCAGAGAGACAGTTGAAGTTCTCGGGAGCTTTCCTGTACAAGATCGCGACTGGCGATTATTGTGTACGACTGCCAAGCTGCGAGAACACAAGCTGATCCCAGAGAACATAAGTCTTCAGAGAGAGCCAGTGTACAAGGAACCATCTGAGAAACAACAAGAGCGGATAGACAAACGTCTCTCCAAGAAAACCTCTCGACCAACATCAGGTAACATATCGCACGTTATAAACTAGTGCCTTGAAATTTATTTTTACTTATCTTTTATTTGTCCTCGCAGAGATGACTTTCTTGAAGTTTGCGCCAGTCCTCAACCGCAAGCCAAAAAGTGGAACAACGACGACATCGCCCGTCGCTACTCAAAAGAGGAAGAGCAACGTTATAATTACTCCTGCCGCGGATTCCTCCAAGAAGATGGCTAAGCTCACGCAAGACAAGGAGAAGAAAGTTATGATTGAGCCAACTGTCCGAGCCCGCGACTTTCTGACTATGCAGGAGAAGTTCGTGGGTGAGGAGTTCATATCCAAGGCGGAGAGGATCTCTTCTGAAGAACTTGTCCCACGCTCTGTGGAGTTGGCCTCGCAGTCGATGACCCTGTTCATGAAAGTCGTTGCCGCTGGTTCTAAGGAAGTTGAACTGCTGAAGAGGCAAAATGCCCAGCTTATGAGAGCATGAAGAAACTAAAACAAGACGCGGCTGATAAGGATAGGGAGCTCGAAGACCTTCGCAAGTCTAAAGAGCAGGTCGAGCTTGAGGCTAAGAACTCTCAGATGAAAATCGAGGAGATGTCTCGCGACTTGGAGGTCGAGAAGGAGAATGGGAAGAAGTAGTATGACCAGGCGGTTTCTGACTACATTTACACCACTCTTTCCAAAATTCCAAATTTTGACTTTTCAATCCTCGAAGCAGAAGCCGCTGAAATGGCTGAGGCTTTTCGCGCCATGTCGCCCACACAAAGTCAAGGTGGTGGAGGGAATCTTCCCGAGGAGGCTGAGGCTGCGGATGCTGAAGAAGTCGAGAATGAAGCCCTCAGCAAAGTCGCGGATGGATCTGCTCCTACTGCTCCAAATGCTTGACTTTTCCTTTAATATTTGCTTGTGTTAAACTCTATCTTTTCTTTTTGTTTTTCTTTTGTTTATGCGGTACAAGGGTACTCGCGCCTTGTACTTAGACAAATTTATATTTATGTTTATTTTGAATGACTTTATATGCTCTCGGGGATATCTATTTACAGTATTTTCACAGTACAAGGGTACTCGCGTTTGTTATCTATAATATTTTAATCGCGACTTTAATTACAACTTGGTGTAATAAGTAGAAAATTTAAGAAACTTGAAAAAGTTTCCTTATTTTTTTATATAATCAATAGTACATCATGGTATGTACCCCCTATACTTAGGATTTTTTATAAAAAATGACTAAGTATAAATACAAGGCGAGTACAAACTAGAAAAAGCGAGTACTATTGATAATAGAATTTTAGGCTCTCGCCATTCCAAGCTTGTTGAATCGCAGTACCATCAAGTTCTACGAGTCGGTACGTGGCGTCACCAATCTTTTCTGCGATGAGATACGGTCCCTCCCAATTATCCCTGAAGATCCCATGTGCTGGGTTCTTGGTATTTGGCATTACTCTTCGAAGGACCAAGTCTCCTACTCGCAGGACTCTTGTCTTGACCTTGGAATTGAAATATCTTGCGGTTCGTCGCTGGTAAGTTGCGTTTTTCAGGTGAGCCTAATCGCGCTTTTCTTCTAGAAGGTCGAGGTAGAGCGACTGTTTTTCTTCGTTTTGTGCAATATTGAAAACGTCTCTGCGTAAGGAACTTGCCCCAATCTCGACTGGTACCATGGTCTCGCATCCATAAGAGAGCGAGAAAGGAGTCTCGCCAGTCATGGATCGGGGGGTCGTGTTGTATGACCATAGAACTTGCGGAAGCTCGTCTGGCCATACCCCCTTACGCTCTTCGAGTTTTCCTTTGATGGTGTGCTTTATTATTTTATTGACTGCTTCAGTTTGTCCATTGCTTTGTAGATAAGCAACTGCAGAGAATGCTTTTTTAATTCCCAGGTCATCACATAATTGTTGCATCTCCTTACAATCGAACTGCTTTCCATTATCTGAAATGAGCTTGTAAGGGATGCCAAATCGACAGATTATGGAGTTGTAGACAAACTCGCGCAACTTGGTCGATGTAATGGTTGCGAGTGCTTTGGCTTCAGCCCATTTTGTAAAATAGTCTACTGCGACAACAACATACTTGACTCCGCCTTCTCCTTTAGGTAGTTCGCCTATTAAGTCGATCCCCCATATTGCGAAGGGCCAAGGACTTGTGATGGAATGCAAGTTGATTGGAGGTTGATGGACATATGCGGCTATTCGCTGACATTTGTCGCATTTCTTTGCGAAAGTGAAAGCATCTTGTCACAGGGTAGGCCAGTAATACCCTTGTCGCATGATTTTTAGAGCAAGGGAATTACCTCCTGTATGACTGCCACAAATACCCCCATGTACCTCACGTAGTATATAGTCGCAGTCTTCTCTATCGATACACTTGAGTAACGGCTGACTAAAACTTCTGCGATATAACCTCCCATCATATACGACATATAGGGCAGCTCGCTGTCGCAGCTTCCTTGCTTCCATCTTGTCATCAAGTAAGATACCCCTTTCTAGATATGTGACTATTGGAGTCATCCAAGTGACTTCTTGGACGGTATCTATTTCCATGATCGCTTCTTAATTTATAGTTGGGTGACCCAATACATCTACCGAAATTACATCGAGCAATTCGGCTTCTCTAGTCGAGGCCAAATGGGCCAATGCGTCTGCGTGTGAATTATGAGCACGCAGTACCCGAGACACGACTTCTTTCTTGCATTTTTGCATCAGTTCGCATACTATGGCTAGATACTTAACCAATCTCCTGCCTTTGGCCAGATATTCTCCATTCACCTGGCATACTACGATTTGGGAATCGTTGAAAGCCTGTAGATACTCGATTCTCATCTCGAGAGCAAGCTTCAATCCTGTGATTAAAGCCTCATACTTGGCTTCATTGTTAGATGCAGAAAATTCAAAGCGTAAAGCAGTGTGTACCTTAAAATTACTGGGACTGATTAGTAGGATCCTGCCACCAGAACCTTCGCTATTCGAAGCCCCATCGACGTAGAACGTCCATCCTTCTCCATCGGGCATAGCAGTGTCAACCTTGTCGTCTATGAGTGCTACTTCGGTGCTTGAAAACTCGAGGATAAAATCTGCCAAGGCTTGCCCCTTGATCGCAGTCCTCGGTTTATACCTGATGTCGAACTGGCTTAACTCTACTGCCCATTTTCACAATCTCCCCGACGTCTCTGGCTTTGCTAAGACTTGCCTCAAAGGATAGTTCGTGAAAACTTCAATACTATGAGCCTGAAAATAAGGTCGCAACTTTCTCGACAATATTACCAGCGTGAAAGCCAATTTTTCCATTTGAGGATAGCGGGTCTCAACATCCAGTAAGCGTTAACTGACATAGTACACCGGGTATTGTCGTCCTTGATCTTCGCGTATTAGTACCGAACTAATCGCATACTCTGACACTGGTAGGTAAATGGATAGGACCTCGCCGGTCATGGGCTTTGATAGGATTGGGGGTTGCGCTAAATGTGTTTTTAAGGCTTGGAAAGCCTCCTCGCACTTTTCGGTCCATTGGAACTTCTTATTGCCTTTTAAAATCTGAAAAAACTCTTTGCATTTATCAGAAGATCGCGATATAAAACGATTTAGAGCAGCGACTTTACCTGTGAGGCTTTGGACCTCTTTTGGTTTAGTTGGTGATGGCATCTCCACCAACGCCCTGATCTTCGCGGGGTTTGCCTCTATTCCTCGTTGATTAACCATGAATCCAAGGACTTTCCCGAAACCAACTCCAAAGACGCACTTTAGAGGGTTTAGTCGCATTTTATATCGTCGCAGTATATCAAACATTGCTTGTAAATGGGTGACATGGTCTTTTGCATGTTGAGATTTTACGAGCATATCGTCAACATATACTTCCATGGTGTTCCCAATAAGTTGTGCGAACATCATATTTACAAGCCTTTGATACGTCGCACTTGCGTTTATCAAACCAAAAGGCATTACTTTATAACAATATAGGCCTCGATCTGTAATGAACGAGGTATGTTCCTGTTCTGGTTCATACATCGGGATTTGATTATATCCTGAGTACGCATCCATAAAGCTAAGAAGTTCGTGACCAATTGGGGTAGAACGATTCTCGTATAAAGCCGTAGGCTAGGAGGCGGTCGACTTCTTCTTTTAGCGCTTGGTACCTCACGTGGTCCATTTCGCGGCGCTTCTGTCAGACACCTCGCGCTTCGGGGTCAATGTTCAATCGATGACACATGACCTGCAGAGATATTCCGACCCTATCTGAATGTTTCCAACCAAAAACATCAAGATTTTGTTTGAGAAAAGTCGTTAGTTGTTCTCGCTGCTAAAAAGTCAATTTAGAGCCAATTTTCAAAACTTTACTATTATCTATGGGGTCTATAGGTACCTCAATAGTGTCTTCCGCGGCTTGGGCCGCTGCGGCGTGGTCGAGGATCCTTGGATCCAGATCTGGTCCATCTTTGTGTGGAACCTCTTCGATCCTAAGGACCTCCTGGCGAGGAGGTGGTGCCTCTAATAGATAGATGACATTTATTGACTTCTTCTCCGCGAGCTTGACTGTTGCATTGTAGCATTCTCGCGAGTCTGACTAGACTCCTCGCACAGAGCCTACTCCAGCGGGGGTAGGGAACTTCATTGTGAGATGATAGATCGAGGTTACGTTCTTCATCTCCTTCAATATTGGTCGACCAATCACGGCATTGTATGCCGAATACTGGTCAATTACCGCGAAGTCAGCCATTGACTTGGCTGTTACGGGGGCAGTTCCCAAGGTAATCGGGAGTTTAATCATCCCTTTCAGTGTAATGACGTTGCCGGTAAAACCATATATACTCGACGTTACAGGTCGCAGATCCTTCTCATGCAACCCCATTTGTTTGAAGGCTTGAAAGTTCAAGAGATTCACTGAACTTCCATTGTCTACGAGTACACGGTGGACATTGTCTCCGCCAATATTAGCGACAATGACCAGTGCATCAGAATGCAGGTGATGGACCCATCTCGCATCACTCTCCATGAACGTGATGTCGTCACATACTCTTTTAAATAATTTCTCTGGCCGCTCATTGAGATTGTTTACGTTGGTGAGCGACTTCTCTTTAGCTTCCTTGGCATATCGCTCTTGTGACTTCCGGGAGTCTTTTGTGATATGGGGCCCTCCAATGATTGTTAATATATTGTAAGGTGTTCTCGAGCCACTGGCGCCTTGGTTTTCTTCTTTGTCATCCGCTCGGGGATGATCTTCCCCATTCCTTTTATACTTGCTAAATTTTCCCCTCCAGATCAATTCTTCGATCTCATCCTGCAAGACCCAACATTCCAGAGTAGTGTAACCAATATCTTTATGGTACTTACAAAATTTCTTGGGGTCCCTTTCGTTGCGGTTTCCCCTGATCAGGGGCGGCTTCTTGAAGACCCAATTATTTTCCTCAATTGCGTAGATGTGGTCTCGTGGCACCGCGAGTTCTGTATAGTTCACGAAGCGCAGTCCACCTTTCCTTTTCGGCGAAGACTCCTTCTTTGGAGGAGATTTGGCCAACTTTGGGCTTTGCTGTCTCCGTGGGCTGCGTCTTCTTGGGCTTCGACCTCTGGAATTTTTCCCTCGGGGACTGCAAGATCGCGATCGCGGCACTGGTGACTTATGCTTGTCCTTGCCTTTTTCCAATTCTGCTAGAGAATTCTCAATTCTCTTATGAGGTTCGGCCATAGCGAAGAACTCGACTAGTGATTCTGGTCTTCGGGCTTGTAACTCCTTCCAAAAATTGGTTCTTGGCAGGACACCTGTTATTAACATACAAACAAGCGAAGACTTGGGAGCCTTCTCGACTTTCGTTACTTCAACATTTAAATGTTTAAAATAGTCTTGTAAAGACTCACCGGGTTCTTGTTTGATATTAGCCAGAGTAGTATAGAGCGGCCTATAAGTCATCGTGGCCTGAAAATGCATGAGGAATAAGTCGACAAACGTTTCCCATGTCGAGATTGAGGCCTCAGTCAATTGGGTGAACCAATCGTGGGCGTTTTCCTCCAGCGTTGCCGCAAGAATGCGTCATTTTCCGAGCTGAGGTACCTGATCCCCTTCCATTATAGTATTAACCTTTTCTAAATAATCTATGGGATTAGAGGTACCTTTATATTTTAGGGATTCGGATAATCGGAATCCCTTGGGAAGCTGAGCTTGTTGCACTTCTGCAGTAAAAGGAGAGGTCCCATGCAGCTTGTATATGGGCTTTCTCTACTGCTCGAGTATTTTCAAAGCTTGCAAAAGCATGCTTTGATCAATTCCCCCGGCTATAGGGGCTGGGACTACTGTGACTGCAGGAGCTGTGATTACTGCGGCGAGGTTCGCTGGGACATTAACCTCGGTAGTCGTTGCCGGTGCGTTAGGCGGGTTTGTGCGAGTGTTTACACCTTGATCGCCCATTTGGGGATTACGAAGTGTTTCCTCGTCACGAGGAGAGCGGGAACACGCTCTGAAAACAACATTGAGGTGATCACGCAGATCGCCTCTATGGACCTGGTATCGTCCTCCCTGATTCGTCTCCACAGAACCAGACCTCGCGTATCTGCTAGGTGTGAGACCATGCGAGGACGAGGAGGCAGATTTTGCGTCATTGTCTCTTGAAGGCCGGCTGCGAGGATTACGTCGCTCAGGGTCTTCATCAACTTGTGTCTCCTGATTGGGATACCTCGCAGATTGGTCTCTCGAGGTTGGCTGATTTAGGTCAAGACCCTCAGGGTTGGCTCTTCGTTCCCTGTGAACACGATTATTACGACGCCTAGAGTTAGTTACCTGAGGGTTATCTGTGCGAGTAGTAGGGGCTCGAGGGGGCCGTCAGGCCCTGTTCTGTCCATCCACCTCGGCCTGCAGCGCGCGCAGTTGGTCCTGAATTGCGGTATATTGGTCGGTGGTAAGTTGGACGATTCCCTCGGATACTACCGCCGAAGTGACAGGTGGAAAGTGCCCCATTGTTGCTGGTGGTGTGGAGGTTTCTCCGTTTTGGGGGCCAGTTGTTTCAGGGAATAGATTGAGAGGTCTAATATTACCTCTCCCCACTCCGCCATTCACGACATCCACAGGTGGCGTCCTAACTCCAGATAATGGCACGTTCATCATTCCGATGTTGATGGACTCGTTGTTAGCACCTCCATTTGTTTGGTTTCCAGCCATGATGATTTTCTTTCTTGAACTGAATAAAACTGTAATTCTCGTTTCCCACAGACGACGCCAAATGTTGTCGAGCAAAATTCGCAACACCAAATATATGTAATAATATTAATGACAAGAAGAGATTGCTTGAAGAACAGTTGCTAGTATTCAACCTATAATGGCGAGTACTCGAGTTGGGAATATGAATGCTTAACAAAAAACTGGAAACAACAGTAAGACAGAGGATTATAGTGGTTCAGTCAGATCACGGTCTGCTTAGTCCACTGTAGCAAGAGTTTCGTAGGTTTCATTTTGTGGTGGATCACCCCTTTATATACAAAGTAGGTGTCGAGTTAATTACACCAGGATTGTTATTCATTGTCAATCCGTTTGTACATTGATTCATAATAATTAAACTAAAAACGTAAACATTAATAAATGAATAACAGTTTCTATTCACTAAATACAACAACGTATGCGTCTTCTAACTTGCGAGTTGACTATTCATATTCTAGAACGTTAAGCTCGCAGGCCTAACTCCTAATTAAGCTGATGCATGCATTCTTGTATAATCGCCTCTTTGGACATCGTATCACGAGCTGTTAGAACCTAGACACGCGAGTCTATATCGGTTTATCAAGGCTGTTGGGTCATCGGGACCAACTCGCATTATAGAGAGTCGACCTCTATGCTTATGCAGGAACATAGAGAGGATACTCGCACATACCATGATACATTCGAGTTAGATCTATTCTCTCATCCCGCATAACAGTTACAATCATGCGATCAGACTTTAGTCATACTCGCTGTATCTCGCTGACTCTGTCTTGAGCGAGGTTTAAAACTTCGAGGAGTCTCTCATGGACGTCTCAGCTTTCATGGGAAATCTGAGTACACGTGTCCTCTAAATAGGAGTCTGGTCTCGAGTTTCTAGGTGAGGGAAATCTCACTATAACAACCACGTTTTGAACCCTTCCATGGCCAATTTTGATTGTTTTGGTTAGATGGCTTGGCCAGCCGACACACAGTAGCTTCAGTATTCCTTGATTTAGCGATGAGCTCTACAAAATTGTATATAGCTTGGTTTTCGGTATGTAAGCGATATTCATCAAGCAGACCTTTGATACACATTTTGACTAGATCTTTTTTAGCCATGGTTTCAGCACAATCAAAAGCTTTTTCTCGAAACTTTTGAACATAATTAACAAGTCTTTCTCCTGACAAGTCAGCTATGTTCCATTTATCTTCAATCATGAAGAATTTGGCACAGAATTGAGAGACCATATCGTCCCAACTCCTTACACTTCCTGAAGGCAAGCTTGCATACCAAGAGTAAGCGCGATCAGTGAGAGATTTTGAAAACTCTCAGATCCTTAGTTAGAAATCATGGGCGTAGACTCCCAAATCATCAATGAATTGGATGATATGTTCTTTAGCATTGCCGAGTTTCCCATTGTACTTTCTAAATACGAGACTCATATAACCTCATGGGTAAGGCTTCACTGCAACTTCCAAGGGGTAAGGTGGATGAAAATCGATAGAAGTTACCGATGATGATGACTTTCCTCGTTCGACTTTAAGAAGACCGATCAATTCATCTTTTGTGACAAATTCTGAGGAAGATTGGGCTTCTTCACCGACCCTTTCAGCAATCTCAGAAATTCTGATCCCTCGAACATTATCAAGTGTTGCCTAAGTTCTTCGTTCAATAGTATGTACTTGCCTTATTTGAGATTCATTCATCACCCAAGGGGTTTTATTAAAGACAATAACCCTTCCTATTATACCCTTTTATTTATCAACAATGGTCCATATCGTTTTTATCTAATATGAACCATAAGCCCAAGGATCTCTTTTAATTGCTGTTTTCAATTGCTTACTTTCTGTTGATTTCTGTTACCATATATCCTATATATAGTGTTATAAATAAACCTTTTTAATATTTTATTTAATATAAAAGAAAATATTTAATTTGATTTGAGTTAGAATTCAAATTCAAATAAATATCTAATAACTGAATAGTAAATATCAGTTAGTTCTTTTATTTTAATTATTATCTTTTTAATTAAAACATTATCCAATAATTCATTTAATTAATAATTAAAAGATAATTAGTTAATTTAATTAAATTATTTTAACTAATAAAATAATTAAACTAAATTAGTCAGGGGCCTTTATATGTCACCCTACACATGTGGATTAAGCCTATATGTGTGGACTATATTTTATGGTCCAAAATTGATTTCTCAATTTTACCATAAAAAGATTTATTATTTATTTTACCAACAAATAATAATTGATTAATTCTCATTAATCTCTTATTTCACAAAAATTAAAATAAATATTATTTTCTCTAAAAGAATATATTTCTCTCTTTAATATTATTTAAGAGTAATATTATATTTAACTAATTAATATAATTTTATCTAATAAAATTACATAGTTAAATACTATTAATTATAAAATTCATAGTTGTTATAATTAATAAAAACAATAATTTTACAAATTACTATTTTTCCCTTAAGAATTTATTTCCCGTAAAAATTAATTCTCACTCAAAATATATTCATCAAATAAAATCTTCCCATGTACATTGTTGTATAGAGGTGACTCGGGGACCATGGACCTATATTTCGAAGCTCCAATATACACTTGATTATTATTGATGTCATCAATGGAATAATCCAATTTATTAATTCTATTATTACTCCACTATAAATATGGAATTGCACTCTTTGACAATATAGAATTATATTTATAGAATTCTTACTTGTAGTCTATTGATAAATCAATATAAGCAGTTCGTCGTCTAATTATTAGTTCATAATTAAAGTTGGTCAAAATATAGTTTTACCCTTCTAATTATCTCTTTATTCATTATATAACATTAATTCAATGTGAACAATTAATCTATAACTTATTATAGAATTGGATCCAACTATTAGCACTCTCAGAATTAACAATATAAGGGAAGTAATATTTGATCTATTAAGAAAGCTTGGATTCTACTATTATATGACATGTTCCCAGCCACACATGTTATTAAGCTTCCAAAATAGAAGTTGTAAGAATCATCTTCTCTAAGAAACCTTAACGAGTGAATCAATGAACTCAATGAACACAAATAGGTGTTTATGTATACTCAGGATTCAGGCTGATTTTCTAATGATCATCATTGTGATATGAATAACTCTTTCGTGGTAAACAACGCGTTAATAAAAGATATTTATTACATTTCGGTCCAGTCATGCATAATCAAATTATACACAATACCTTTACTACATGTCAATCCACATATGTACATCCGAATTAAAATCACACACACTAGAAGTATAGTGTATAATAAACCGTACTTAGTAGTTTCATATTAAAAATTCTCAATACTTTAATACACTACTGACTTATTTTATTTATTTTGTATGATCTTAATTCTCTTGTACATCCTTACAAGATTATACCTTCTCCATATGAATAAGAAATTTTTAGATATTTAATAATCATACTCTTATAAATAATGTATTATTTATCTAATAATTGTATTTCATATATTATCCATTAATTACTTGCTTTTAGGGCATAAATCCCAAAAATCTCCCACTTGCACTAAAAGTAAGTGCAGCATGTTCTATAACTATTATAGATATTGTATCTCATTCGATTGTTTAGGCTAAGTCATATGAACGAGACCGTCCACATAATGTAGTTCTAAATCCCGGAGACCACCACATCATCATTGGATAAATATATTGAATTTGATTCTATTTGTCTCCAAGTCAATTGACAAGTGTGTTCCCTTCTTCAACCTACTAAGAAGAAGTAACAAGAGGTTCGAATGGATTGATGAATGCGAGACATCCTCTAAATCTCTCAAACATCATCTATCAAAGTCTTCGATCCTATCAAAAGCAGTAGATGGCAAATAGTTGTTCATCTATATGGCTATCACCAAGCATGCAGACAATGTTGCTCTGGTGTGTGAGGATGAAGGGACACAATGACCAGTGTACTACATCAGCAATTGCCTCATTGGGGCCGAGTCTAGGTATCCCCCTATTTAAAAACTTGCTTACTATCTAGTATTGGCCTCTAGAAAGTTAAGGTCATACTTTCAAGCCCATCCAATCAAAGTGTTGACTAACCAACCACTCAGACAAGTCTTGATGAAGCTAGAAGCATCGGGACATCTACTCAAATGAGTAGTAAATCTTGGTCAGTTTGAAATCATCTATCAACCTCAAACATTAATCAATGGCTAAGGATTAGTTGAGTTAACAACTAAATGCACAGACCTCAAAGAAGACGATCTCATAGTTTGTGAAGATCAGAACCACACGCCTGAGACTCAGCTTAGGATTGGAAGCTCTACATAGATTTGTCCTCCAATGAGCATGGATCTGAAGCAGTTCTCATCCTCGTAACTCTCGAAGGATTTTACACTCCCTGTGTACTGCAGTTCAAATTTACCGCAACGAATAACAAAGTAGAGTATGAGGCAATCCTAGTAGGACTTTGATTAGGATTGGCCATCAAAGCCGAATAACTAGAGATCTACAGTGATTCTCAGCTTGTTTTTAATGAAATCCTTGGCAAACATCAAGCATGAAGGCTCAAAATGATAGCGTACTTAAGCAAAGCTAAAGATCTGTTAGCCCAGCTTGAACACTACTCCATTCTACAGGTGCCACACAAATAGAACGCAAATGAAAATTCATTAGCTAAACTAGCTAGCATAATGGAATCCGACACTCTAAGTGTAGTTCTTGTCAAATACCTCACTTAACCAAGCATTAGAAAAGACTCAAAACCTATCCTCATGATTGATAAATAACAGTCCATCATGGATGACCCCAATTGATTAGTATTTAGAATAAGGAATTCTCCCAACACACCGAAATGAAGCCAAGAAGTTGATGAGAAAAACAACTCACTTTATCATCATGGAAGGAGTAATGTATAAAAAAATCTACTCAATGCCTCTTTTGATATGTGTCACAAAAGAATAAGCATAGCTACTCATGGTCGAGGTACATGAGGGTTTTTGTGGCAACCATGCTAGGGGCAAAGCCTCTCCAAAATGATATAGAGGCAAGGGTACTTTTGACCAACAATGATAGAAGACTCAATGGACTATGTCAAGAGACGTGACAAGTGCCAAAGGTTCTCCAAAATACCCAGTGTTTCCCCAAACGAGGTCAAGAGTATGAAAAATCCCTGGCCATTTATTGTCTAAAGAATCGATCTCATACGCTTCTTGCCTAAGAGAAAAGGCAGAGTACAGTATGCAGTGGTGGCAGTGGATTATTTCACTAAATGGGCATAAGCAGAGCCCTTGAGCACCATAATATCAAAGAAAATTCTTGACATCATGGTCAAGAACATCACCTGCCACTACGAACTTCCACAAAAGATAGTGTCAGACAATGAAACACTGTTTGATAATGACCACTTTACTGATTTCTATGAGAAGCATAAATCTTTAAGAGTGTTTTAGCAGTCACTTACCCGCAAGAAAATGGGGAAGTGGACGTTGTCAACCAAACTCTTAAAGTTACGCTTAAAGAAGCGCCTTAAGTAAGCTAAAGGAAAATTGGCCTGAATAATTACCCGAAGTGTTGTGGTCTTACCGCATAACTAAAAAATAGCAGCTAGCCCTACTCTTTTCTCTCTAGCCTACGGATTCAAAGCCATGATACCCACAAAGCTCACACCATCATCACACCAAAGACTCGCCTATGATGAACAAGCCAATAATCAATTGATGGCTAAGTCTCTGGACAAAATTGAAGAAATCAGATAGAAGTTTGAGCTCCGTAAGGCCACGTATCAATAAAGGGTCACCCGACACTACAATTCCAAGGTTAAAGATAGGAAATATAAGCCTAGAGATATGGTGTTACGATGAGTATTCATAAACACAAAAGATGCAGCAGCAGGAGTACTTGGACCTTCTTGGGAAGAACCATACGTCATCATGGAACTTCTTGAACTAGGAACTTACAAGTTGGCTCACTATGACTCCAATTGGAATCCAGTGCCCGTACCAAGGTACCGGAATTGGGTGAACCTAAGACGATATACAAATAAGGCAAATTTCTTCGAAATAACTCACTTAATAGTGAGATTCACTTTCCTTCATGCAAGTGAATCGATTGCCTTTTAAACCAAACAGATGCGACGAAGTCATCTCTAGGTCAAGAGGTCCATTGCCAAGTTATGGCCCCTGTACTGTTATTCAAACAGGGCATCAGTGTAGTGGGGATCACCTCAGATAATTCTAATGAAAATCAAGTTAGGAGAAGCTATTTTTTTTAGTTTAGCGATAATGATGATGTAATTTTATTTAATTTTCGATGAATGAAAATGTTAAACAAAGCTTTTTTGGTACTTTATTTTAATTAACCAATTACAGCTAACATACCTAACGACTCTCTCAAGCACTGAGAACCTTGTAGAGTTGATCTTGATGTAACTTCATTTATCTCTTTAGTGAGTTAAACATTGCCAACCCCATGAATTTTTGGATAAGTGGTCGAGTGCTCAACATGTAATAGTTCCTCAAGACACATGATCAAGAAAGCCCAACAAGATTTGGTATGGCAAGTGACCAATGAAGGCACTTCTTTTATCACTTAGGGGGGCATATACACCTTGGTACACAGGAGCTACGTGTTACCCTAGTATACGGGAGCAGAGAGTTATAGAGGCATTCAAGTTTTTTGCACACCTGAGTAGTACGTTCATGGTAATGAAACATTAAGAAAACATTGACGTTACTCCTAGTAAACTAGTTTCTTAAGACATAAAATATTGGGGTCATGCGGTAACGAATAAAGTAGAAAAAAAAAATAAACGTTAGAATAAAGTTTAATTACATTGGATTACTTTTTGATTAAATTGGAACAAGTTCTAAAAATGTTTCTATTAAGACATATCCCCACCAAAAGACCGCTCGGAATGATCGATTAACATACTAAAGCTAAATGCTACTAAAATAAGAGAGGACTAAGACAACAACCTCAAAAAAACTAACAATTGTCTAGTTTTGCAGAAGCACCTCGATTTGTGTTGTAGTGACTTCTAGTGCATCTTTGAGTGCATGCATGTTTGGGTGCTCAGGGTTGTAGCCTTCGACTCCTATAGCATACCCAATGTCTGGGACATCACCATTCAATTGAAAGTTGATGTCATAAAGTGCAGCCACATTGGCATGCCACTCACACTCACCAACTAAGAATGCAACCTGGTCTGGATCAAAGGCTGGCTAGTCAAAAAGCTGACAGCTACACCATTGGCTGAACATGAGTTATATACAGCATCAAAGCAATAGCCCTCATAAAGGGAAACATATACAATTACCTTTGCTTATAGGGCCGCCACTTGGTCCTCGAGGTGAAGAGGCAAGAATGCTCCCGCATTCATATGAAATCTTGACCAAGCACTACAACAAGGATTTTGAGAGCCACTTGGACACCATGTCGTTAGTTTTCTAACAACTGTCTGAACTAGTGATTACTCATATCGTACCAGTTCAACTTGGTGCTGAGTAATAGAACTAAAAATAAGAGGTCTTAATTCAAATGCTCGATCTCTCGGGTCCTCACTTTCAATAGCAGCATTGAGTAACATAGTGGCCATGACTTTTCCACCACGGGCCTTGTCTAGATCTTTAGACTTTGGCACATTGAGCTTTTCATAGATGAATTGGGTAGTGTCTCGATCATAAGTCATGTTTTCTTGTAATTCTTCTCACACAAGGCATGTCTACTCCCAGCTTGTCTTTCCTCAACTTGAAACAATTGAATATAAACTTAATCTAGCTTAAAACAACTTTTTCCAAACAAATTAAGACAAACTGGACCTTGTAGGAAGGAAAAAGTTTAGCTCAAACGACTCATATGAAATTATTATTTTTGATTTTTAAAGGGCTTGACATTGGAGTTTTAGTATTTCCAACAAGATCTAAAATCTTTAAACTGAGCTTCACAATAGGGAAGAAAAAAATCAAAGAAAAAAATAAATTTGAAATTTTTTGGGAAATTATTTGAAAAATGAAGAACACTTGAAAAACGGATGAAGCAGGAGACTCATGCACTTAATTTCACTGTGTTGGGCATGTGGATTGAATGAGAAAATAACATGGAGGAGTTCTCTATTTATAGCTATTGATCTCCTCTATTCCTAAGCCAATAAGGAGTGAATTTAAATTTAAATTTAAAAAGATAAAAGAGAGAAAATCGACTATCTTTTCTCTTTTCTCACCATTATTTTTATCTTTAAGTGTCGAATTCCCTTGTTCCAAAGTGAATAGGAATTTGAAAATCCTAGTCTCACTAGAAGACATTGAAGAACAAAAAAATTTGCCTGAGATTGCCAAAATTGATGCCCACCTGGCAGTTTCGAGAGAAACGGGCATGATTTACGTCATTAAGTCAACCTCACATAAGTGTAAAGTTTACTTAGGCCAAATTTTTACCTAAAAACTGACCTTGGTGACTTGAACATCAATGTTTGACTCTAGTAACTTTGGAATGGGTGTTTGGATCATGCTAAGTTATTTCAAACTAACCATCTTTTAGTATTTTATACCATGAAGACAACAAGAATCCAAATTCAAGGTCCGGAAGTTGAAAATACACGAAACAGCACCCCGAAAAGTTAATCCAGACGGCTAGCACCCATGTTCACATTCCAACAAGGATTTTGTCTTTTGGGTCCGTTTTGGTGAAAATGGCTCAAATTAAAATTGGGACATTAATTAGACCGATCGTAAACATATTTGAGGAAACAGAATTAGAATAAGAGCATTTTCAATTTCGAGTACCCGAGGCACCAGGTGCCCTAAGCACTCAGCGCCTAGGTTGAATATTATCAACTTGGGGCACTTTCGACCGCACTATTAAAGAAGCATCTCAATAATTTTATTTTTCTTCATGCAAAACAAGGAAAAAAGTACTTTCAGGAAAGAAACGAATCGACCTGAAGGCTGAAACAGGGTGTTAGCGCCCAGTTGACACTTTGTCCACCTATGCCACTTCCATTAGTAGTTCAGATGAAGTCTTCTAGGAAGATTCTTCGTTTTCATCAACAATTAAGATTTGAGTGCTTTCGGGAAACAAACGAAGTTGTTTGGGGAAAGAATTGGGACCCGGGGCCCAAGTTAACCTGGTGCTAGACCCAGCGCCAAGGTTAAAATTTTGTCAACATGGGCCATTTCCATGGAGTTTTTCTAAGAAGGCTTCCGGGCCTATTCTCTGTTTTTGTCAATGATTAAGATACAAGTTCTTTTAGGAATCAGCAAAGTTATTTGGTGGAAAAAAAATGGGCCCAACGCTCAAGTTCACACCTCGCACTAGGCTCAGCGCCCTAGTTGACATTTTGTCAACCTGGGTTATTTCCAATCAAATTTCAAGAAAAGTGTTTTGAGAATTTTTTCCGTCATAAAAAATAACAAAGATACTAGTGATATCGGTGAGGAAATGAGATTTTGAGGGAGCCAGAATTGGGCCCCAGTGCCAAGGTTGACATGGCACTAGGCCTTGCGCCCAGGTTGACATGCAACCAGGTTCTCATGTTTTTGCTCCTCAAATAAAAATTATGCTCCAGTCATTTTTCTTAAAATGGTCAAAATTGAGGTAGGAGACCTTATTCACAATCTCGAATGCCATAGAAGTATTAAAACAAGCCCCAAGAAGCACCCAACTCCTAGGTTGACACTTGACCTGGTGCGCTGGGTTCTGCTTATCAGAATTTGATTTTGTTTTGAGCATTCAACTATTTTCTCATAATCAACCAAATATCAAACTCAACCAAATTCTTTAAATTTTATTCAAAGAAAGAAGAATGTCCCAGCTTTCGATTGAACGAGGGATTCATCAAAAAAATCATATTGTTTCTCTCTTTACTTCATGAGAGATGTTGAAATTTCAACTTGACTTCGAGTGAGTCTTTTTTGGGTATTTTGGCTAGTGAACGTTTGGATTTTACAGTTCGTGGTTTCAATTCTAGTGCTTTTTTCCTATGGATTCTAATCAGGTACAGCAAACTGGCTCTAAAATGTTGATCTCCTCAGGGGAACGGGATACTGATGATCCTTTGGTTCTACCCCCTCCTGACGGGGATCAACGTGGCATTGGAGAACAGAGGAGCAATATTGATATGGAACTTGAACTTGTTTGGCAATAGTTCTTGGAATCTATGTCCATAGAACTTGAAGCTGACTTTGAACTGAATGCGGATGTTAGTCGAAAAGGAGTCTTGGCTAAAGTTTTTGGGAGAAAAGCAGTCTCCAAAAATAGAGTGAAAGAAATGCTGGACGGAATATGGGAACTCAAGGGAAAATGGAGAATGAAAATTTTATCTAACTAGGAGAGAATCTAGGGGTTTTACTTTGACAACGTTGAAGATAAGGAGTTCGTTCTTAAGAAATGGCATGGTTGGTTAATGGAGCGCTCCTGAATATTAGAGATTGGCCAAAAGATCGTGAATGGCGGAGGATCAACATGAATGAAGCCAGAATGTGGGTGGAGGCTCATGGTCTTCCTAGACCATACCTCACTTGGGAGAACATAGACGTGGTGGCCAAAGAAGTTGGAGTTTACATCGACTTTGATAGGGTCTCCCATGCTACTATTACTAAAAGAGGGTTCCTCAAGTTCCAGGTTGATGTTCGTATTGACCAAAAGCTTGTGGCGGGGTTTTACCTCAGTATTTCCAGAGATCGCAAGGAATGGATTCAATTCAATTATCATAAATTACCTGCCTTATTTTTTAACTGTGGTCTCCTTGCACATTCTCTTTCTCCCTACGAGAAGCTTACTAAATATGCTTACCCGCCTATTGGGAATGCAGTACCATTATACGATGCATGGATGAAGGTGGGAGTGCCCATACGCAATTTTTTTGATCCCAATTTGTCGCGGATGCATAGGGACCCACCGACGAGTAGCAGGATTAGGAGCTCTTTGGCAGCCACAAGTATGGATAAGGGCAAATAGGTCATTACAACAACTGATAGTGACGGGTCGGGTAACATGGAGGAAGTGGCTATAGGGAAGAGAGTCGTTAGAGTGGATACAACATGCCTGGGAGACCCTTTGGTGAATGGGTAGAGAGATCAGAATGGGGAGAAAGTGTCCCACAGCAGTGATTGCTCTTTTTTGGGAAACAATGGTACATTTCATAGGAAACAAGTTGGTACGAGATCAGCTCCTCCTCCTATGACTCGTATCGATAATACGGAGAAAGATAAAGGTGTAATTTTGAGCTGTATGGCAGATATTGTTGGGTTTTATGCCCTAAATAAAACTCATTTCAATATAATCAGATTTACTTATTAATATAGATCAGAAATAACATTTAATGTTGCATGGTTCACATGATTTATTTCATGATTATATGTACATAATGTATAAATTCATCTGAAACCCTTTTCACATACTTGATCCTGTTTATTGTGCCGTCAACACATTGGAAAGTAAACATGACTATGTGAATAAAGTTTCCTAGATTTATCAGACACAGGGTTTTACTGATATGATAATCTACAACAAGAGTTTACTTGCATTTGGAGAAGTGCTATGTTCTTTCCAGAACATTGGTTAAAGTAAAGCTCAGGTTGGATGCATGGAGTATGCATCGGAAGGGACCGATATTGAACTTTGACTTAGATTTAATTAAACTTACCGTAAAATCTATTCAAGTCAATATCGCCTAGTTGATCCTAGATCAAATGATCTTAATCCTGTTATGATTAGGCTCAATCTTGAAAGGCTATTCGTGTTCCTTGAATTGTTAGTTAAGCCTACCTTTTGGTCAGGGTGATACGTACTTTTTGGGAACACGGTAGTGCAATTGAGTGGGAGCGCTGTCATAAACATGGAATCTATAGCTTCTATCTGGCGAATAGTAAGCAAAGGATGATCTTCTTCGAGCTTGACCAAACGAACATAAATGGTGGAGTACTCATTTCACATAAGCTGAAATATCATTTATACGGGGTCAAGTGTTTTAAGGAATAAATACATTGTAGGGTGTAACGGTAATTTAATCCCTTTACAGTGTAGATCATTCATATAGAGGATCATTGATCACATTAGGATTATAACAATGGATAACTAATGATGTGTCTATATGGTGGAACATATAGAGCATTCTATATACTGAGAGTGCAATTCTAAGTTCTATGCGTGGATTCAACGAAGAATTAATAAGTTAGTGAATTTTAGTGCTAAATTCTTGATCTACTTATTGGAAGCTCGGTTATATAGACCCATGGTCCCCCCACTAGTTGAGATAATATTGCTTGTAAGACTCATGTAATTGGTTTTGATTAATCAATTATAATTCTCAAATTAGACTATGTCTATTTGTGAATTTTTCACTAAGTAAGGGCGAAATTGTAAAGAAAGAGTTTATAGGGGCATATTTGTTAATTATGATACTTTGTATGGTTCAATTAATGAATATGATAAATGACAATATTATTTAATAATTATTTATAGTTATTAAATAGTTAGAATTGGCATTTAAATGGTTGAATTAGGAAATTGGCATTTTTGAGAAAATCAGATACAAAAGGTGTTAAAATTGCAAAATTGCAAAAAGCAAGGCCCAATCCACTAAGTGTATGGCCTGCCACTTTTGTAGGAAATTTAAACTGATATTTTCATTATTTTAATGCCAAATAATTCAAACCTAACCCTAGTGGAATGCTATAAATAGATAGTGAAGGCTTCAGGAAAATTACACTTAAATTTTCTATTTTTCCTTCAGAGAAAAACCTGAGCCTTTCTCTCTCCCTATCTTTAGCTGCCACTTCTTCTTTCTCTTCCCTCTTGAATTTCGAAATCCTTAGTGTATGAGTAGTGCCCACACACAGCAAGTGATACCTCAATCATAGTGAGGAAGATCGTGAAGAAAGATCATCAGCAAAGGAGATTCAGCATCAAGGATTCAGAGAAAGAGATCCAGGTTCAGATATTGATAATGCTCTGCTACAGAAAGGAATCAAGGGCTAGATATCTGAACGGAAGGAGTCATATTATTCCGCTGCAACCAATGTAAGGTTTCTTAAACTTTATATGTGTTTAATTTATCGTTTTAGAAAGTTCTTATTTAGGATGTTAATAAACATACTTGTGAGTAGATCTAAGATCCTGGTAAAATAATTTCCAACAGATATTGGGCCTTCCAGTGGTCAAATGATGGATCTTCCTCATGAAGAAGTATGTAAGTCTAGGAAGCCACATCAGTTCTCGGGGCCCATTAGGGTTGAGTGGCCCATTAACAAAGACCTTAAGGAAGTGGTTAATGAAATACTAGACTCGGCCCAAGAATCAGTGGAGGCCCAAAGAATCATTTCGTGTAAGGGTAATGAGTTATCTATTGCTGGCCCAAGCTCATTGGGACAGAAAAAGAGAAAGGCCAGTGACCTAATTATCCCAGTAGTGAAGCCTAGTGGGCCTAGTCCAGTGCTATCTCATATGGATTAGTTAATGATTGAGTTGCCCCCTTAGAGATCACTACTTTCTCTGCCGATAAGGGAGAGGGTGGAGGTGGTAACTCTTCGTCGAATCCCAGAGAAGGAAAACAGACTAAGAGGGTCTCAGGAAAGAAGAACACAAGGGTAAGTGTTGGGTTTTATGCCCTAAATAAAACTCTTTACAATCTGATTAGTAATCAATATAAGAAATTTGAAGTGATTAATGTTTGCATGAATTTTACATGCTAATGGTTTAATATGTTTATTACATTTACACAAAAAACAGTTAAATCCAGATCATATGTTTATTCACAATTACAGTATCGTCAACACAGTGGAATGTGATTGTGATCATATGAATCAAAAGACTAAGTCCCTGTGTCATCAATGTTTTGGATTTACACTAATGTGATAATCAGCGATGATGTGTACTTACACTTGGAGTAAGTGTTATGTTCTTTCCAGGACATTAGTAAAGTATACTAGTTTCGAATGTATGGAGTATACATTGGACTGGACCGATATTGCAACTTAGTTAAGCTATTACAAACTTACCCTTATATGCTTAGGCTCAACTCAAGAGTACTATTCATGTTCTTTGATTTATTAGTTAAGCCTATAACTTAGGCTGATACGTATATTTTGGGAACATGATAGTATGATTGAGTGGGAGTGCTGAACATAAATATGGAATCTATAGCTTCTACTGGTGTATAGAAGTCAAGTGATGATTCCCTTTGAGCTTAGCAAATAGAAGTAAATGGATGAGCTCTTGTTTAAGTGACTAATTCTCAGAGCACTAAACACCATTTATAGGTAGCTAAGTGTTTTAAGGGGCAAAATACATTGAGGGGTGAGAACGGTAAAATTATCCCATCTCGATGTAAATCATCTATATAGAGGATCTTTGATCACAATAAGATTATAACAATGGTTAAATGAGATAGCATATCTATATCGTGGAACATATAATATGCTCTATATAAGTCTGAGAGTGCAATTCTAAGTTCTAAGAGTGGATTCAACGAAGAATTAATAAGTAGGAATTTACTTAGTAAATTCGGTTCACTTATTGGAAGCTCAGCATATAGATCCATGGTCCCCATTCTAGTTGAGAACATACTGCTTGTAAGACTCAATAATTGATTCGTGATTAGTCAATTATAATTCTAAAGTTAGACTATGTCTAATTTATGAATTTTCACTAAGCAGGGGCGAAATTGTAAAGAAAAGAGATTCTAGGTTTATTTATTTATTAATGGACTTTATATGTCTAATTAATAATTAAATTAAATGACAATATTATTTAATAATCTATTTTAGTTATTAAATAATTAGTTTTGGCATTTAAATGGTTAGAATTGGAAAAGTGGCATTTTTGAGAAAATAGAAATAAAATTTGTTAAAACTGCAAAACTAAGTGGGGCCCATTACTTACACCTTGGCCGGCCACTTTATGTGGAATTTCAAATTGATATTTTCATTATTTTAATGCCAAATAATTCCTAACCTAAACCTAGTAGTTGCCTATAAATAGAAAGTGATTTCTCAGTCAAAACACACTATTTTCCAGAAAAACAATTTTTCAGAAAAACTGAGCCTTCCCTTTTCTCTTCCTTGGCCGAAATCTCTCTCTCTCTCTTTTCTTCTTCTATATTTTGAACCTTAATGATAGAGTAAGTGCCCACACACAGCAAGTGGTAACTCAATCATAGATTGGAAGACTGTGAAGCATCACAAACACAAAGAAGAAGGACATTCGGGCTTAGATCTTGATAATACTCTGCGACAGAAAGGATACAAGAGTTAGAGATCTGAGTGGAAGGAGACATTAATTCCGCTGCATCAGTGTAAGTTTTTCTTAACTTTATATGTGTTTATTTTATCGTTTTAGAAAGTTCATATATAGGGTGTTAAACAACATACTTGTGAGTAGATCTAAGATCCTGGTAAAATAATTTCCAATAGTAAGAGCATGTAAACTCACTTATAACTCTGAGTTCTCGAAGGGGGATAATAACAAAGGAATAGAGAAAGGTGGGGACGAAGACAATACTGAGAATTCCCAATTGGTGAATGTAGCCATCAAACAAGTTCAACTTTTTCATGTGGGCGAGGAGGCGACCCTTATCAAGCCCCCACCCCCTCCCAATGAAGTTCCTATCATGGAATTGCTGGGGTATTCGTAGAACCCCTGTAACTCAAGCGCTTCATGCTTGGGTCAGGAAATACAAACTGGATTGTATTTGCTTAATGAAAACTAAGGCGGATGAGAAAGGGATGAAAAACTTGGCGAATTCCTTGGGATATCAAAATTCCTTTTGTGTCTCGGTTGTGGGTTATGCTGGTTGTATGTGTTTATTTTGGGATAATGATATTAGCTTGAATATTCTAAAGGTGGGCAAGGGATTTTTCGATGCTATCATATGGGATCCTGGTATTAATTTTAGATGGGAGCTTTTTGCTGTTTACGAGACTCCTTATGAGGTGGAAAGGAAAGAGTTTTGGAGGTCTCTCTCTTCACGTGTCAGGAGGGATGGCCTCCCTTGGCTTCTTTTTGGAAATTTGAATGTTATTGCGGGTCCAAAGGATAAGCTGGGGTGAGTAAAGTTACCCCGTGGGTCACAAGAATCCTTCGAGAATTTATACACAACACTGGGGGTATTGACCTTGGATTCAAAGGTTGCCCGTATACTTTGCAAAATAACCGCTTCTGAGGGGTCTTGACTAGAGAAAGAATTGACAGGGCCTTCGCGTCCGATGATTGGATCACTGCGTATCCTTCTGCGAAGGTGACAAATTTCACAATATCGGTGTCAGATCATGGCTGCGTTCTGGTGGAGACGAATGGAATGATAAGGAAAAGTTACAAGTCGTTTAGATTCTTTGAAGCATGGAGCAGAGAACCTTCCTGTGAAGAGGTAATTCGTAAGTCCTGGGTCCGTGGTGATCAGGTAGGCAATAGTAGGATTTTTCCTAAATACGATGGCACTAGAAGAGCTTTGCAGATATGGAGAAAAAGCACGTTTGGAGATTGTAATCGTAAGATAACAAAACTAGAAGGAAGATTGTCGTGGATTCAATCACAAGCAATCACTAATGAGCTGGCGATGGAAGAGGCTACTATGCAAAAATGTTTGAATGATCTTTGGTTGCAGAAGGAAAGTATGTGGCGTCAGAGATCTAGAGAGATATGGCTAAAAGTGGGAGATAGAAACTCGAAGTTTTTTCATGCCTCAACCGTAATCAAAAATAGAAGAAACAAAATTATGGAGATTAGAGATGAGAATGGAAGGTGGGTGAGACAAGAGAATAGGATAGGAGCTATTTTCAATAATTTTTTTGGGGATTTGTTTGAGTCTGCCAGCCCCTCCATCAATTCGGAGCTTGAAGAGTTGTTCACTCCATGCATTACGGTGGAAGAAAATGCTAAGTTGGGGAGTATTCCTTCGGTGGATGAGATAACAAGTGTGATTGTTGAGTTGCACTCCTTGAAGGCCCCAGGCCTAGATGGTTATCCTGGGTGCTTTTGTAGGAATTACTTGCATATTATTGGTTTTGATGTTACGAAAATGGTTCAAGATTTTTTCCTAACCAAACAGCTTGACCCCAAACTTAATTACACTTACATTTGCTTGATTCCTAAAGTTGAGGTGGCTACTTCAGTAGAACAATTCAGGCCGATTAGTCTGTGTAATTTTGGGTATAAAATAATCTCCAAGATTATTGCTTCCAACATGCGGGCGGTTATGGATAAGTTGATCTCTCTTGTCCAATCAACCTTTATCTCGAGAAGGTGGATTGCTGAATCTTCGGTGCTGTGCCAAGAGTTAGTTAACTCGATCAATAAGAAGAAAGGTTTGGGGGTTAATGGCAATCAAACTGGACATGCACAAAGCCTACGATAGGATTGAGTGGTCCAATCTGGTGCGGGTTTTGAAGGAAAACAGTTTTGATAAGCATGTGTGTGCTTTGATTATGAGCTGTGTGTCTTCAGTGTCTTATTCGATGTCGGTTAATGGACTGCCTCAGAAGAAGTTTTACCCTAAGCGGGGGTTAAGGCAAGGGGATCCTTTATCCCCCTTTTTGTTCCTTCTTTGCCATGAGGTGTTGGCGAAATTGATTTCTAAGCAGCAAGTGGATAATTGTATCCAAGGTGTCAAGATTTCTAGAGGTGCAACCCTGATTAGTCATCTGATGTTTGAAGATGATACAATTCTTTTTGTAAGGGCCAATATAGGGAATGTTAGGGCCATTAATAAGAGTATTAGTACCTATGAAAGCTGGTTGGGCCAAGTTTGCAGTAAAAGAAAATCATGTGTTCTACTTTCTCGCAACATGAACAGTGAAAGAAAGGCAGAAATTCTACAGATGTTGGGAGTCCAAGAATGTGGGGGAGATGAGAAATACTTAGGGAATCCCTTTGTGTTCAAGAGAAGGAAAAGAGAGGAATATCATAGACTCAAAGAGTCTTTGGCTAAGAGACTTGAAGGGTGGAAAGTGAAATTGTTATCTTTTGCGGGTCGCACTACCCTTGTGCAGTCTGTGGCCTTAAACCAGCCTGTGTATACTATGTCTACTTGTAGAGTCCCTCTCTCTACTTGTAGAGAGTTGGATGCAATGTTCAGGAAGTTCTGGTGGACAAGAGGTTCTGATAGAGAGAGATTTAACGCTACGGTGTGTTGGGACAAGATTTGTTGACCTAAGAGTGGTGGTGGCCTGGGGCTTAGGAGGTTCAAAGATATTAATAAAGCTTTGTTATCTAAACTGGCAAAGCAGGTGGCCAATGGCGATGATAGGCTTTGGGTAAAATGTCTTTCTGCCAAGTATTGCAGGACCAAATCTTTCTGGGCAACTGATACCCATGGGAGTGACTCCTATCTGTGGAAAGGAATCCTTGACTCAAGAGACATCTTAAAGGAAAGGTTGTGTATCTATCCCTGGGAATGAAAACAGCATTGACGTGTGGATGCAACCTTGGATCTCCTGGCTTTCATTCAGGGAGTTCAGGGGTGTCATGGAAAGGGTGAGACCGGATTGCCCAGATTTGAGGACAGTGGCTGATCTTTCAATTAATGGATCGGACTGGAATGTGCCTAAGCTTTTTGAAATTTTTGGGCCTGATTTAGGGGCAAAAGTTGCAGAAATAAAGAGATTCCCTCTTGATAGTGACGACGTTTTAGTGTGGAAGAAGGCATCGGATGGGTGCTTTTCATGCAAAAGGGTCGATCTACAAATGTATACAATGGGATGGGGATCGTGGTAGCAGGGTTTGGAGCTTAATCTGGAATAATAATATGCATTTTAGGTTATCTATTATGGTGTGAAGAGTTTTGATTGGGGGCCTCCTTGTTCGCAAGAAGCTAGTGTTCATCTTAGAAAGTCGTGCATGTTCTGTAATGCAGAAGTGGAAACTTCCTTCCATCTATTATGGGAGTCCTTAAAAAAGTGATTTGGTTTTCTGGTCCTTTCCCGGTGGTGCCCCACGATTTGTCAGGCCTTGACCTTATCAGTATTGTGCTAAAGCTCCATGAGGGTCTTCTTAGAGATGAGTCGTGGAAGTTGTTTACTTTTATTGGCTATCTGTTTGAATCGATTTCGGAGGCTACGAACTCCTTGCTGTTCCGTAACATCAAACCCGATATTCTCCAACTCAGGAAAATGATCATGTTAAGATATCACGAGTTTGTGTCAAATCGTGCTACTGTTGAAAACCAGGCATTTGCTGGTACCACGATGTCCCATGGCAGGGAGGTGATCCCCAAGCTCTACTAATGTGGTCTGTGTTATTGATGCGTCTTGGGTTGGAGGGGTGGCCGGTCTCGCTGTGGGAAAATTTGACAGAAGTACGAATTCAAGTGATTGGTTCGCCAAGAAGTGCAAGGCAGATTCTACTATGGAAGCAGAGATCCTGGCAATTCTTTGGACATTGCAAATCAGTCGTGATGCAGGGTTGTCCTCCATTGTCATTGCCTCAGACACTCTATTTGTTGTCAAGGCACTCTAGTATAAGCAATTTCATCCTTGTTGGAAGGCTAGACTGATTGTGGCAGAGATATGTCAGCTGGCTAGTTGGTTTGTTTCTTGTTCTTTTGTTTTCATCCATAAAATTGATAACTTTTGTGCGGATAGGGTGGCTAAGTTGGCCAGGATGGCTGGCCACCAATTTGATGTAGTTCAAAGGGAGGGATCCCCTATTGTGATTCCCAGTTATCTTCTTTAATGAACTTTCAGTTCTTTCAAAAAAAAAAAAACTATTTTCTTGTAGTAAACGAGAGCTAAACCTTGTGACATGTCAAATTCACACTTTGATATTTTACTCTTTCAACAAGGTGGAATATCGGCAAAATCGGAGAGTTTTGAGTCTTTCCGATTTCACGAAAAGCGACATCTCCGAGAACTGGTAAACAACTTCTCACTAAGTAGTGTTAACACATCACTTAGGTATCAAAAAAAGTTTGGGACATTTTTGCACTTTCCTGACATCCAGGTTGGTGTCAAGATGTCAACCTGGTCGTTAGGTGTCAACTTGGTCGTAGGATGTTGAACAACTTTCAGTCTAACGACCATAACTCTCTAAATATTGATTTGATTAATGCAATTCAACTTGCGTTTCGAAGCTATTCAATAATCTATCAAGTCATGTTTCACACCTATCGTAATTCTGAAGATTTCAAGTCCAAAATTTGTTCTCAGCATAGTTACGATTTTTTTAGCAAATTACCCGAAAATGATCCGACGACAAGATTCAAACTCCAAAAATTGATGATTTTCACCAAGAGTCAATTTTCACCATGGGATCACCACTAATGGCCAAGATCAGCCAAAAGTAATTTTTTCATAATTTTATTATTATTATTATTATTATTATTATTATTATTAATATTATTATTATTGGATCTCTAGAAATTTGAGCCCCACACTTAGCCAGCTTCTTGTAATTCTCGCGAGAAATAAAAATTCAAAATAACCGTAGTTCTATTATTATCGTGTTACGGGGAGTGTATTACTATAAATTTATTGTGTCTCTTTTATTTATATTTCACTCTCGTTATATTCTCAACCAGATTTCTATTTCTAAATTTCTGCATCAACAAATATTAACACATAACACTTTTTCAAATATGTAAACATATAACCAATCACTATATTCCTTTCAAAGGACAACAAAAAACTACAAGTCACTATATTGATTCCCGAGCTATATAACTATGGATGTCATCCAAGAATCATTAAACTTGGTGTTGTGGGTTTAGGATTAGGAATGAATCTTTGTGTGTTAGGTGGAGCACTTCAATATTTGTGTCGACTTTAAAAAGGGAATGGTGTTTTTTTCAGGTGGGGTGCTCGATTCCGCCGTGACATAGGATAGGGGTCACTGGTCAGTATTGGTAGGGTTTCATTGGCATAGTTCAAATTGCCCCTTCATAATTGGCCTACATATAATATTATAGTGGGGTTTATTTTGAATCGATGTGATGACAGCATAACTTCACCTGGAAAAGTGACTTTAATAAACAGAACTAAACTGAATGATTTTTCAAAATTTACTCCTCCATTTTAAAATTTATTTGAAATTTACTATTGATGCTCTATATTTACAAAACACTACTCATTACTTTAAATATATTTTATTAATGATTTTAAGTTTTAATAATTATTTTTAGATCAAAATATGTGTATATATTAACATTATATATTTGAAATGAATAAAATGTAATAAAAATTTTAAAAAATATTTTAATAATGTATGATATATGTAAAAATGTGCTGTAAAAAAAAAAAAAAGATAACTGTTGGGATTTGGGAGTACTCTTAGCAACTATCCTATTCTACCTATCCAAACTGAATGTGTGAGAAAGAAAACCTATACTTCTTTTGAAAAAAAAAACAACTATGTTTTCATAGTCTTTTCTAAAGAACTATGCTTTCATAGTCGGTTGTATAGAATGTATACATATCATCTCATCAGCCCTGTAATAGGGATACAAATTTGAAAGAGCTATAGAGCAGAGTGACTGCTTTTGAGAATCAGATATATCTAAGTATTTTATTACCTAACATCTGTGAAAAAAAAAAATAGAATAATTAGTAAAAAGAATCTACATCCTAGAGCAAAGGCTATACAATCTTGTGAAAAAAAAATGAAAAAAGAAAAGAAAGAGAAAAGAGAAACTCTGGCAGAACTTGAGCACTTTTAACCCGGATAAAGATTTTGCAATGTAACTTCTGAAACCAACCACACGAGACTGGAAATTTTGTGCTCCTGAACTGATGAAATGGTAGTTTGAAGAAAGAAAAACTGTATGATGGTACAACTAGCACCATTGTTTCACTGACAAAAGTTGCCTCAATAGCTCGTTAGAATGCCAGTCTGGTTTGAGCAGAGACATGAGCAATCTGGTTCAGTCAAATTCCTTTTGACAAACCTTTTATCACGGTTAATCATCAATTTAATCAAAGGTACTTTTTGTGCCACCTGACGCCAGATCTCATTCACTGTTCCACTTCCATAATCAAAATAATGCTTCACCTGCATTCCCACATTTTTATTCATTTATCAACAATTGCATTCCTATGGTTTCATCAAGCATTAATTCAATATTTCATCATATGAAAAATGCTTAAACATAGAGAGAATAGAGCATACCACTTAACCCGAAAACCACAAAAATCATAAGTTCAAACTAAGCAGTTAGCCAACCCAAATTTACTGTTGTTTATAGTCTATCCAGAGAAAGTAAAATATAGAATTGCTAACTACATATCTCATCACCTGTTTACTCTCTCAATAAATTCACCAAGTTGCCCCAATATAACATACAAAGCACGTTTGCTACCCAAATAAAAAGTTACACCCAAAAAAGGCATAGCAATGTAAGCTCAATATACCTCTATGCATGCATATGTATACATGCTAAAAGAGAGATAAAAATGAGGGGAAATAGTCTAACCTCTTTCAACTCTTTCTGATATTCTAGAATTCTTTCAGTGGTTATTGTTCTCAGCATTGACACTAAGAACCCCGGTTTCAAAGCCACAGTGGTTTCAACAAATATAGCAATCTTCCTGTAGTCTATAACATCTTCAAAAGGCAACTCAATCTCATCGCTGATAATAACAGGCACACACAAGCTGACTATGGAATCAAATAAACGACAGGCTGATGGTGTATCACCAGCAGGATTTAGACAGAACTTCGATGAGTGCATCCCATGTGAAGCAGCACGTCGGCTCTCTCTGGATTGTACTCCATGTTTAATTGTAACATCATCTTCATTTCCAAGTATTTGAAAAAGCAAATCACGAACCTTGCCTCCCTATAAAAGAAAAAAAACACAAAGAAAAAACATTGAAAGGAATGTCTTTATTGACATAGAAGCTTTTGACTACCAATGAACATCTAGAATATTAAATTCAATCAAGCTACTTATTAAGAGAGTAAGTATGTTTGTTCAAGTTCTAAATAAAGTTTAGAACTTGCAAATGAATAAATAAATAAAGTGTGGCCCTATATGGCAAAGGGTAAATCAAGCAAAGCGGATATCATAACATATTTAGATAAACGACAGGAGAACTTCGCAACTTATTTCACAGTATAAATGAAACCATAATGTAATACTAAGATAGTGAGCAAGCACTGAGAAAGAAAGAGACGTTTTTTATTCTGCTGTGTAAGGAAAGAAAAAGTGCTCGAAGAACAGAGGATGGCGAAAAGCAAAATAAGTTCTTGAATGATTAAAATTTTGATACTGCAAACCCTATTATCTAAAAGTTATAGGATATTGAGGCCGGATTACACAAAACCCAACATCCTTAATTTTCATGGCTAGAAAACTAAAATCTCCCCATGCCTCCACCGTTAGCTGGTGTGCATTGAATGTTGGCAACACGCATATTTTTGGTATTTTATTTTTCTTTGTTTTCTCCTCTATATTAGAAAAGAAAAAGAAAATTATTATGAAAATTACCTCTTTGCGGTATCGAGCGCCCATGAAGAACAACAATGTATTGCGATTTTCGACACCGATATCTCCCTGGTAAATATTAACTCGATGAGAGTATGGCAAAATCACGTCCTTGACAAGCGATCCCTGGTCCCGCCTCAAACGACCAAAATCGGAAACAAGTAGAACACTCTTCTTAACACTATCGATCACTCTATACAGCGCATTGGGATCCGAAGCTATGATCACATGGTCTCGCCCATCGTTCCTCTTCCAGTATTCCTGGGCCTCCAACCATTCAACCAACGCCTCCTGCGTCTCCTCATCGTTGTAAGCCGGTCTGACCGGGTCAAGACCCGGTTCCGCTGCCGGCCGAGATGGGTTCACATTCAAACTTAATGACGAGAAGAAAGGCACGTAGAACAATTCAGCATCATCCGGATCCGAAACCCGAACCACAGCCGATCCAGTTCGCTCTGAATTGGGTCGGAGCAAATCCTTAAAGAGGTGCCACTCCGCCATGTGTTGATGACCAGGGTAATTGAGCTTGGTGAGGTCATCAACCGGTTTACCACCGCGTGCTAATGAATGGTGCTGAATGACTCCATAAGTAAACCTCGTGGGGAGATCATAGAGGTAAATTCTGACAGGATTCCCGGCACTGTTCTGCAGATTCTTCATGGAATTGAGTGAGATCGAATACGATTCACCGGTGCCGAGGGGTAGAGCCGATCCAAGCTTGGAGGTGGCGGTGGGGCCATGAAATATGTTGAAGATGACGTAGATGGCGAATAGAACAGCGGCTGTGGCAAGGGCATTCTTGGCTAGAGAGGCTTTCCTCGCCATTGTGATATTTCGGAAAAGGACTAGGGTTTCGTTGGGGTCCCGAGAGACATGGACACGAAGCGGAGGGAGTCTGGGCTCTCGGCTGGTTGTGGGTTTGAGTCGAGCACTCATAGCTTTCCAGTATTGGACAGCGCACCGTGATAACGTGCGCTTGTGGGGTACAGATTTGTAGACGGAACCCCACCTTTTTGTGTCAAACGTAAGCCTCCCTACGGCCCAATTGCTCTTCACGGCTCAATCCATTTCCAAAGTCCAGACGCCTCCACCTAGCCCATTCATGAAAACGGCCTTACAAAATTGGTATTTTTACAAAAATACTGAATTTTGGGCAAAAATTTACAATTTTACTGTCATATGTAATTTTTACAAAAATATTATTTTTTAAAAAATAACTATAAAACAATTAAAACAACAGTGTAACAACTAAAAAACAACCGTAAAACAATAATAAAAATTTAACACAGTATCCAGTATAAAAAATATACAATATTTTTAAAAAAAAAACACAGTATTTTTGAAAAAAAAATCCCCCCCACAGTAAAAAAAAAAATTAAACATTTCAGTATGTAATGTAAAAATCCCTTCAAAATTCGATAAATACAATTTGATAATTATATTTTGTTAAAATACACACAATACCTTGTATTTTGAAAAATGATTAATTGGTACATTCTGAAAAAAAAAAAAATACTCTTTGCTACTCTAAAACTAAATGTGATTACCTTTTTAATATTTTCAAATTGCTACTCATTTTAATAATTTTTGTACATCTTTAATTATTTTAATTCATGTAAATATAATATCAAATCCAATAAAAGAAAAATTGAATAAAAAATTTAGGAAGCGATGCACCCCAATCTATTTCGGCATTCGAGAAAATTTTTTAGTCTAATTTTTATAGTTGGGTGCATTGTAATTATTTAAAATATTTTACAAAATTTTGAGAAATTTAAAAAAATTTAACACGACAAAAACAATGTCTTTTTTTTTTTTTATCAATAAATCATGAATTTCATTACTCCAAGTAACAATTTACAACCTATTAGGACTTTCAAATGAAGACCTCAATATCAATCTATACATTTTTCTTTGTAAACTTTTCAAACACCTATATTAGTTACAAAATTATTTCTATAATCTCAAAAACCAATCTCCATCCGCCGGCTGCACTTTCTTTGGCCAAGTGCATGATATTCGGTTCTTCACAGCCACATTGATCGAGTTTGCTACTTGTTCTGGTGTTTGTTGTCCTGAATTCCACAAGACATCATTTCGGTTCTTCCACAGATGGTACACGAGAGCAGCAACTGAAGCTGTATACACAACTTTTTTAAACTTACTGATTTTTTTCCTTCCAACCACCTTATCAATCTTATAAGTGTTGAAGTTTCAACATTTGATCCCAGCCATAATTTCACAAAGGAAAGACAAAGAGAAGAGAAGGGACAAGAGAAAAAAAGATGTTCAGAAGTTTCGGTTTGGTTCTTGCAAAGCAAACATAAATTTTCATCAATAATCTTAAACCTGTGTAACCTGTCTCTTGTTTTAAGCCTATCCTGTATATCTATCCGTAAGCAAAAGCTATGTCTAGGTATATTCATTCTATTCCATACCTCATGGCTCCAATTAACTTTGGGAGGATTGGGGCAGTAAGCTTTGTAATTATTGGATATTTTATAGTTTGCAGTAATAAACTGTTGTATATCCATAGTAGCTTTTGTTGGGTTTTATGCCCTAAATAAAACTCTTTACAATCTGATTAGTAATCGTTGACCGAGGTTTTCGGCAACTAATAAAATATTATAAAGTTAGAGAGCTGTAAGAAAATTAGAGAAGGATTTTTACGTGGTTGGGGCGTTAATGAGCCTTAGTCCACGAGTCTTTGTTATTTATGGATGTATTTAATACAGAGAATGTATTTGGGGAGTGTTTCACTCTTATAAATACAGAGAATGTTCTTGGTGAGTATTTACTCTACTTGCTCTTATGCAGCCCAAGATTCTCGATCCCATTTAATGAGCTTTGAGGGGGTATTTATAGTATTTTTGGTGGGGTGATCCCCAGAATTATCGTTACAAATATATCTGTAAGTATCCATAAAGTTGGGCATTCCCAATGAATATACCATGGGTAATGCATGGTCAAATCCCTAGGTGCTGTAGGGTTTTTATGTGGAATGTCCTTATTGTCTTTTGACTGATGTGACTCTTCACAGTGTAGCCGTCGCTAGACTTAAATGATCATTACTTTGTCGCTGCTAGTTGGAGGTTGTGCCGTCAGACTTTATTGCGTGTAGCAGTCCCAACACGCTTCCTCCCATGCGGCATTAAATGCGACTTGATTGCTCAGGAGAAACCTGACCCGTCACGGAGATGCCTTAATGTTACTTCGAGCTTTCGGGAGCATATGGGGTTCCATATGCCTTCTCCGGGAGCTACGTCCTGGAAGCCACCTTACAGCACAAAGACTTAGCAAATATTTTGGATTGTACATTGCTTGATCCACGTGTCCTTGTTTGGTTGGTCCACGTATATTGGGAAAAATTAGGGGCAACAGTAATCAATATAAGAAATTTGAAGTGATTAATGTTTGCATGAATTTTACATGCTAATGGTTTAATATGTTTATTACATTCATACACACAGAATCAGTTAAATCCAGATCATATGTTTATTCACAATTACAGTATCGTCAACACAGTGGAATGTGATTGTGATCATATGGATCAAAAGACTAAGTCCCTGTTTCATCAGTGTTTTGGATTTACACTAATGTGATAATCAGCGATGATGTGTACTTACACTTGGAGTAAGTGTTATGTTCTTTCCAGGACATTAGTAAAGTATACTAGTTTTGAATGTATGGAGTAGACATTGGACTAGACCGATATTGCAACTTAGTTAAGATATTACAAACCTACCGTTATATATCTTTCCAAGTCAATATCAGTAGTTGATCTTAAGATTAAAAGAATCTAAATCCTGATATGCTTAAGCTCAACTCAGGAGTGTTATTCATGTTCTTTGATTTATTACTTAAGTCTACTTTTGGGTCAGGGTGATACGTATATTTTGGGAACATGATAGCATGATTGAGTGGGAGTGCTGAACATAAATATGGAATCTATAGCTTCTACTGGTGTATAGAAGTCAAGTGATGATTCCCTTCGAGCTTAGCAAATAGAAGTAAATGGATGAGCTCTTGTTTAACTGACTAATTATTAGATCACTAAACACCATTTACAGGTAGCTAAGTGTTTTAAGGGGCAAAATACATTGAGGGGTGAGAACGGTAAAATTATCCCATCTCGATGTAAATCATCTATATAGAGGATCTTTAAATCACAATAAGATTATAACAATGGTTAAATGAGATAGCATATCTATATCGTGGAACATATAATATGCTCTATATAAGTCTGAGAGTGCAATTCTAAGTTCTAAGAGTGGATTCAACGAAGAATTAATAAGTAGGAATTTACTTGGTAAATTTGGTTCACTTATTGGAAGCTCAGCATATAGATCCATGGTCCCCATTCTAGTTGAGAACATTCTGCTTGTAAGACTCATTAATTGATTCGTGATTGATCAATTATAATTCTAAAGTTAGACTATGTCTAAATTGTGAATTTTCACTAAGCAGGGGTGAAATTGTAAAGAAAAGAGATTCTAGGTTTATTTATTTATTAATGGACTTTATATGTCTAGTAATAATTAAATTAAATGACAATATTATTTAATAATCTATTTTAGTTATTAAATAATTAGTTTTAGCATTTAAATAGTTAGAATTGGAAAATTAGCGTTTTTGAGAAAATAGAAATAAAATTTGTTAAAACTGCAAAATCAAGTGGGGCCCATTCTATACACCTTTGGCCGACCACTTATTGTGGAATTTCAATTTGATATTTTCATTATTTTAATGCCAAATAATTCCTAACCTAAACCTAGTAGTTGCCTATAAATAGAAAGTGATGGCTCAGTCAAATAACATGCTTTCATAACATCTTCTGACAGAAATTTCTCTCTTCAGAAAACTGAGCCTTCCCTTTTCTATACCTTGGCCGAACCCCTCTCTTCTGTTTTCTTCTTCTATATTTCGACCCTAGTGAAAGAGTGAGTGCCCACACACAGCAAGCAGTAACTCAATCATAGATTGGAAGACTGTGAAGGATCAAACTCAAAGAGAAGGACATTCGGGCTCAGATCTTGATAATACTCTGCGACAGAAAAGATACAAGGGTTAGAGATCTGAGTGGAAGGAGACATTAATTCCGCTGCATCAATGTAAGGTTTTCTTAACTTTATATGTGTTTATTTTATCGTTTTAGAAAGTTCATATTTAGGGTGTTAAACAACATACTTGTGAGTAGATCTAAGATCCTGGTAAAATAATATCCAACAACTGGCCTCAGAGCCATGGTAATTGATTTTCTTGCAAGAAATTTGGACTTTAAAACGATTATTTGTTATTTAGATGGTTTCATGTTGTATTGAGTGTTATATGATGATTGATTGATGTTTGTGAATTTTCATAAAAAATAATTGAAATTTTGTTTCTGAGATTATTTTTATTGGATAGTATGGAAAAAATTAAGCAAGTTACTTTTTTACAGAACTCAATTTCAATTTAATTTGAATTAGTTATGATTTTTTGAAGATTCGAAAAAAGATAGGGCTGCTGCATCACCCACGCGCGCGCGGAACCGAGTGCACCTCGGTCACACGTGTGTTCGGACAACATTCTGTCCGAGCAACACGCGCGGGTGTTTGAAGACACCCCCCCGTGCGCGCGGAAATGCTGCAAGTCCCCCTCAGCGCCGAGGTTTCTCGACAGGCTCCCCCCCATGCGCGCAGGGACGTGTATGCAATGCATACCGTCCGTACAGCTCGCAAATTTTTCGTTTTTCTTCGTTTTTTCATGCTTTTTCATGGATTTAACTTCCAAATTTTTGTGTAGTTTTGTATTTAGACATTTACTATTCCTATTTCAATTCTAATTATCATAATTAAATTATTTAATATTTTTTTTAATTTAATTAATGATATTAGTGTAATTTGAATTTAAAATTAGTAAATATCTATCTTTTTTGCTTAATTATCTATCTTATTTTTAAATTTGATTATATCTTATCTTATTTTTTAAATTTAAGGTCAGATATTAAATTTTTTAAATTAATTTTTTTTTTTAAATAATTTGACCTTATTTAAATTTAAAATAAGATAACTATAATCATGAAATTTTAAATAGATATAAGATATTTTGCTAACTTTTAAATTTTATTATTTTATTTATTTAAATTAAATTTAAAAAGATCTGAAAAGATATTTAATTTATCTTTTTTAATTTTTATTTATAAAATAACATTTAATTTTTAAAAGTAGTTAGCAAATTTTGAAATGATATTTAGGTTAGTTGAAACCTAATTTTTCAAAATTGTAGGTTTAATTTTAAATATTTATTTTAAATAATTTCGAAATTAAATTTATATTATTTTATTTTTTATTTTCGATTTTTTTTTATTTTTTCGAAAATTAAATTAATTTTTTTTATTTATTTAATTATTTTATTTTTGAAATTTAATTATTTAAAATTAAATAAATCTTACTTCCAACTATCCAGCTAACCTTGTTGCAGGAGTATGTGGTTTTAGCTTGTTTGTAAGTTTTTTAAAACCTATTATTGCTTGATTGCAAATAGCCATGGTTAACTTGTTGACAGATCCAATGATCTAATTTTAACTCATGGCTCCCTTGGTCAAGTTAATAATTTGTAACAGGTAAATTTTACAATCTTCTTTCATCTGTGTATGACCTAGCAACATGATAGAACCCATCCAAGTGTGTGCCTGTGTGAGCCTATATGTTTATTTTATTATATAAATGCATATAGGTTGTTGGTAAATAAAATGTCACATCATGATAGATTTTATTTAGGTCCATTTAGTTATTGGACCTATTCAATTAATAACAGTTATTTATTTTAAGGTTAAATTCCTCTCTTTTGGGCCTTATGCGAGAGTTGGGAGCCATAGAAGTGGGTACGACATATTGAACCCAGCACCCCCTCACATGAACTACCCCAATTGTGAAGGCCCATTTGCCTGATTTGAATAATTGTGCTAGGTTAATTATATTTGTTTGAGCTAATAAAATTAAATTAGCAACATAATTAACTTTTAAAATATATGAAAATTTATTTTCATTTTAATATTTTAAAGTTAATTTAAGAAAAATACTTTTAGTTTTAGATATTATTTCTAGACAAACTATTTGTATTTTTTCTTGTATTTAATTAAATAAAGAATTTTAACTAACTAGATTCTTCCTGGAACTTATTTAATTAAATATTCCTATTTAAGTTATAAATTAGTTATTTTAACTGATTTTTTATATCTAACTTAAATTTGAATATTTTATTTAAATTTTAAATTAAGATGAGGAATCCTAGGCATTAGTTATTAAAGATTCTTAAGATATTTTTTTAACTTAGTTTTAAATTTAAAATGGAATATTTTTCAAATTAAGTGGTTATAACTTAATTTTTGATATTTAATTAAATCTAAATTTTAAATTATTTAAGTTCTAGATTTTTTTTCTAAACAACTTAAATTAGATATTTTTCAAATTTTTGTTGAAAAGATATTTAGTCAACTAAAATATTTTCTAGATAGTTATTTTTAGACTACTTATTATTTCTAAAATTTAAATAGGAAAATATTATAAATTGTGAAATTAATTATTTAAATAATTAATTTTGGTACAATTTTGTTTAAGTATATTTTTCCTAGTATTAAACTAGAAATTAATAATTAAGCCTTCACTACTCTTAATTATTTATTTATTGAATTTAATACATTTAATTAAATTGAAAAATTTAAATATCTAAGTTGATTCTCATCATTACTTAAATATTTATTTTTCATGACACTTAATTAAATAGAAAATTATTTTTAGGTTGAAATTTAATTTTTCAACTTAAATTTAAATAATTTTCAAAATATATATATTTTTTATTTTATTAATCAATTTCAAAAATTGCATTTTAATTATGCAATATTTTTGAATTTTTTTTGAAAAATAGATTGAGTTGTAAATTAATTATTTATTTTAATTAATTCTTGGACCAACTTAAATCAATGATTTTTTCATTTAATTGATTAATTTAAAATAAATAAATTTAAAATATATTATTAGAAATTGAATTAACTAGTCAAAAGAAAATCTAGATAGGTGATATTTTTGCTTGAAGTATTTTTTTCTAAGTATTTATTATTTTTCGAAAATCTGTATAGTTTTTATACTTTATTTTTCGAATACAATAAATATATTCTCATGGAAATTTTTAAGTTGCTAATTAATTTAAATTAATACAACTTAAATTAATTTCCTTAATATTTATATTTAAAATTACCACTAAGATGGAAATAATTAATTTTATTTCAATCACCATCTAAGTATAATTTTATAAATATTATATTAAATTCTTATTTTGAATTCTAATTCTAAAATTCGAATTTAATGAATATATTTATTAGAATAATAAAGAAAATACATTTTAAAGAATGAACTTTATTATTATTAAGATATTCGATCTCCATTGTTGGTTTTACATCGCGTTTGTTTTAGTGAGTAATCCTCCCTAATGGAGGAACGTTCATTAGCAATTTCACACCGTTTAATCTCGAAAGATAAGTAGTTTGTAAGTGTTTTATATGGTATGGATCACCCTAATGGTGGCGACCATATTTGACTTGCAAATTGCGAAACAATGGTAGTAGCTCATAAGATAGAATAGCCTTGACTCTCGCCTAAACGGGACAACGCTGGATTCCAATCTTCATCGAATAAAAGGTTGCTAGAATGTTTAACATTTAAGATGAGCTGACAACTCTATTCAATGGATGGTAACTTTGACTCTCGCTTAAACGGGACACTGATATCAGTTTGTTGAAAAACCTTGGAAATTATTTAGGATTGAATTTTTTTTTTAAGTATTTTCTCTTATCATTCCTACATGCTATGTGCTTATAATTTCTGAATTGATTTTATGTTAAACCATTATTAATTTCTATTTGTTGATTTCTATTATTTTGTAGTATCCTGTATAAGCATGATGAATTCCATGTTATCACTGTTGACTGAAAATAAGCTGAATGGATCTAACTTTCCTAAATGGAATGAGAACATTAATATTGCTCTCATAGGAGAAAGTGCCTTGTTTGTTTTAACCGAAATTTGTCACACGAAGTGCACAGGGATAATGCATCCAAAGCTGTGAAAGAAAAGTATGAGCGTTGGCAGATAGCAAATGACAAAGCTCTATACTTTAAACTTTCCAGCATGGTTGACACCCTCAAAACTCGGTTTTCTAAAACCGAAAAGGCTGATGAAGTAATGACGAAGTTAAATGAGCTATTCGGTAAGGCATCACTTCAGTCTCGCTTTGACGCGACTAAGAAGTACATCAATGCACGGATGGAACCCCATCAAAACGTGCGTGACCATGTTCTCCTTATGGCAAGTTATTTCCAAGAAGCCCAGGATCATGGTGCTGAAATGGATAGCACTACTCAAGTAAGCCTTATCTTGAATAGCCTGACTCCAGCATTTCTACCATACACATCAAATTATGTCATGAATAAGAAGGAAATAGACTTTCATGAATTAGTCAATGACCTTAAAGCTTATGAAAATTTGATGGGAGGACCCAAGAAGAAAGGGAGTAAACCTCACAATCCTGGGAATGGTAATGGGACGATAAAACCTGAAGCAATTGTTGCCTCTGCTTCGAAACCCAAATCGAAGAAGAAGTGGAAGAACACCAAGAAGCGTGCAAAAGCCATGAAAAACAAAAAGGCTGCTGCTTCTGGTGATGCTACACTAAAAGGAAAGTGTTTCTACTGCAATGAGAAAGGTCATTGGAAACCCTAGTGTCCTAAACTTCTTGCAAAGAAACAAGGTATTTCTATTTATAAACTTTAAGAGTTTTAGTGAATTATTATCCAATTGGATTTATGATTCTGGACTAACTTTGTTTATTTGTTTTCTTCTTCTTATAGGCCAAGCTACTTGAACTCAGATGAGTGAGTTGGATCGGAAAGCTGGACCAAGGGTGAAATCGTCCAGATGAAGATGAAGCTCTTCTTTCTATTTTTTGAATTAATTGTTTTAATTTAAAGACAATTTGGATTTCGAATTTTAGTTAGGAATATTTATCCCTGTTTTTCTCATATTGTTGCAATATTTTTTTTTATTATTAATAAAGTTTATTTAATTTTCGAATTCAAACCATTGCAATTTATGAGATTGAGCTTCATTTATTTTATCTTCATCAACTATTACCACATTATATTTATATGTTTGTATGTGTAAGTGTTTTTATTATTGATGCAAATTCTATAATATTTATAACTCTTCATAGAGTTATATTAAATAAACACTAGAAATTATTTCTATGTTTATTAATAATTATTAATTCTAATACAATTATTAAGAATTTTTTTAATAAAAGGATCTTTTGATCTGATAGGGGTGGAGAAAAGTTAAGAAAACTATGCAGTTCAACGATCTTTTATATCTAATGAACTCTGGATAGTATTCAACTCCACATAAACTCTATCACACTTAGAGAATCATGATCTTTACAACCTTTAAGGGTGGATCATAATACTTAGGGGTGGAGTTTATCCACAATACCCTATATGTATATACTTAGGGGTGGAGTCTATTCCACAATTCCCTATGTAACACATATATTCCTTAAACATGGAAGTAATATAATGACTTAGCTATTTTCAAAATAAATCCTTGATCTTGATTGTATGTTCCATTTCGTTTTTACTATTGTAGTAAAAGTTTGATACCTATAAAAGTTCTTTGATAAAGTTTCACACTACCTTAATTGAGTGGGAGAATTTTAAAATTCTATTCCCATCTTCATCAGGTTGATACTTGTGATAGGTACTTAAGAACACTACTGAAAAGCAAATCTAACCATACACATGGATAGGTATAACTTATCAGAATTATGAGAATAAGATAAAGAACTCTAGTTTAGTCTATTCGAATGACCTGAACCAAGAATCCTTAATCCTCATAAAATTTTATGGTATCTTAATTTTGATTACTTAATCTGTGGCATGTGTTTTTCACTTCAAATACTAGTCTGCTATGTTGTTGACTTAGTCTTAACTTAAAGATTCAGACTAATACAAAAGTCACAACTAGATAACTCTACAAACAATAAAGAGGTTAAAAGTATTATTTAACCAGATATCTGCTATTGAGTGGGAGCTATCTGAGATGTAATCAAATAAAGAACATTAGAAGATATTCAAGAAATATTTATGAAAGTGATCTATATGTTAGATATTAAGGAACTGTGTATCAGTTGTCCTTGTATCTCACCATCTCATTTCGAAATTCTTGAGATGGTGCTTACTTTGGGGGTGGAGGAGTTATTCTATAATAATTGAAGCTCTACCAGAGAAGAATTATAACTTTGTAAATTTGAAATTACCAGAAAGTTATATTGCTGAAGAAAAATGTACGCTGTATTATCTCAATTTCATATTTTAAAATATGAGAGATATGTCTTCTGTTTATTCAGATGTACTTTAAAACAGTAAAGATTTCAGTATCCCTTGATGAGTAAAGCATATAGTAAAGGATGTTTCATAAGTGTATTTATGAACTAGTTTCCAGAAGTTTGGGTGGATTCAAATATAGTACACTTGATCTGAAGATCAAGACATCAAATTGACCTATTTGCACACTTTGTTTTATATTAGTGCAAGTGGGAGTTTGTTGGGTTTTATGCCCTAAATAAAACTTTTTACAATCTGATTAGTAATCAATATAAGAAATTTGAAGTGATTAATATTTGCATGAATTTTACATGCTAATGTTTTAATATGTTTATTACATTCACACACACAGAATCAGTTAAATCCAGATCATATGTTTATTTACAATTACAGTATCGTCAACACAGTGGAATGTGATTGTGATCATATAGATCAAAAGACTAAGTCCCTGTTTCATCAGTGTTTTGGATTTACACTAATGTGATAATCAACGATGATGTTTACTTACACTTGGAGTAAGTGTTATGTTCTTTCCAGGACATTAGTAAAGTATACTAGTTTCGAATGTATGGAGTATACATTGGACTGGACCGATATTGCAACTTAGTTAAGATATTACAAACTTACCGTTATACAATAGAACCTCTATTTAAGAATACTCTATTCAAGAATAACCTCTAATTTGTTATAAAAAAAAGCAAGTCCCAATTTGGGCCAGTTATAAATAAGAATAACCTCTAAATTGTAATTAGTTATACTTTTTTTAAGTCTCGTATTACAAAAGTACACCTCTATATAAGAATAATTACATCTTAATAAAATATATACATGTATTTTGTAAATTTATTTATATAAAATTAATAATTTTATTTTAAATTATAATACATGTACGAATATTATATTTACTCTAAAATATTTCTATTATGATATAGTATTAATGCTTATTTATTGTTATAATTGTTACATTGATATTTTTTTGTTTTTAATTTTTTTTTCTAGTGTAACTCTATTTAGTTATAAACTCTCAATTAGAATATAATTTACTTGGTCCCAAGTGTATTCTTGGATAGAGGTTCTACTGTATATCTTTCCAAGTCAATATCAGTAGTTGATCTTAAGATTAAAAGAATCTAAATACTGATATGCTTAGGCTCAACTCAGGAGTGCTATTCATGTTCTTTGATTTATTAGTTAAGCCTACTTTTGGGTCAGGGTGATACGTATATTTTGGGATCATGATAGTATGATTGAGTGGGAGTGCTGAACATAAATATGGAATCTATAGCTTCTACTGGTGTATAGAAGTCAGGTGATGATTCCCTTCGAGCTTAGCAAATAGAAGTAAATGGATGAGCTCTTGTTTAACTGACTAATTATTAGATTAATGAGTAGGTATCAGATTAATCCAGGAGAAGAACATTGGAAGACAATCAAGTAAATCCTAAGATTAAGAAGAGGAACTATATGTTAGTCAATAAGGGTGTGTTTAAAACTCTTAGACTACACCACATCAGATTTTGAAATTTGCCTTTGTGCTAGAAAATCTTTCTGATAAGATGGTGGTTAATCTGGCGGTGGAATAGTGATTTTGGAGAAGTGTAAAAACCTATCTGAAGTCTCTAGGTCTACCAGGAAGGAACTGAATGTTAAAGTTGCAGGAAAGGTACTTATTCAGTCTAAGGAAAGTTCTATACATTTTTGGCACCATTCCAAATTGCCTAAACTACTAGTGTTAATTTCTTGATTAACCAAAAGTAGTTGCCAAAAGTATAGAATCCAGTATCCCAAGAGAGTAGACATATAGAGAGGAATTTCACATTATCAATGATTTTGTGATTAAAGGAAGAGTAATGATGGAGAAAAGGTTGTGGTTAATTCAACCTTTCAGATCCTATTACAAGGAGTTTACTACTACTACACTTGATTTGTATATCAAGGTGTTGAGATTATTTGAAACGCACTTTTTGTTTTATATTAGTGCAAGTGGGAGTTTGTTGGGTTTTATGCCCTAAATAAAACTCATTTCAATATAATCAGATTTACTTATTAATATAGATCAGAAATAACATTTAATGTTGCATGGTTCACATGATTTACTTCATGATTATATGTATATAATGTATAAATTCATCTGAAACCCTTTTCACATACTTGATCCTGTTTATTGTGCCGTCAACACATTGGAAAGTAAACATGACTATGTGAATAAAGTTTCCTAGATTTATCAGACATAGGGTTTTACTGATATGATAATCTACAACAGAGTTTACTTGCATTTGGAGAAGTGCTATGTTCTTTCAAGAGCATTGGTTAAAGTAAAGCTCAGGTTGGATGCATGGAGTATGCATCGGAAGGGACCGATATTGAACTTTGACTTAGATTTATTAAACTTACCATAATATCTATTCAAGTCAATATCGCCTAGTTGATCCTAGATCAAATGATCTTAATCCTGATATGATTAGGCTCAATCTCGAGAGGCTATTCGTGTTCTTTGATTTGTTGGTTAAGCCTACTTTTAGGTCAGGGTGATACGTACATTTTGGGAACACGATAGTGCAATTGAGTGGGCGCGCTAGCATAAACATGGAATCTATAGCTTCTATCTGGCGAATAGTAAGCAAAGGATGATCTCCTTCGAGCTTGACCAAACGAACATGAATGGTGGAGTACTCATTTCACATAAGCTGAAATATCATTTATACGGGGTCAAGTGTTTTAAGGATAAAATACATTGTAGGGTGTAACGGTAATCTAATCCCTTTACAGTGTAGATCCACTAAGCATGGCCAGCCACTTTTGTAGGGTTTTCCCTATGATATTTTCATTATTTTAATGCCAAATAATTCAAACCTAACCCTAGTGGAATGCTATAAATAGATAGTGAAGGCTTCAGGAAATTAACAGTTTTTCCTGACACTTTCTGAATCAAAAAAACCTGAGCCTTTTCTCTCCCTATCTGGCTGACCACTCCCTCTCTTCTTTTCTTCTTCAATATTTCGAAATTCTTAGTGTATGAGTAGTGCCCACACACAGCAAGTGATACCTCAATCATAGTGAGGAAGATCGTGAAGAAAGACTTTCAGCAAGAAGGAGTTTTAGCATCAAAGATTCAGAGAAAGAGATCCAGGTTCAGATATTGATAATGCTCTGCTACAGAAAGGAATCAAGGGCTAGATATCTGAACGGAAGGAGTCATTATATTCCGCTGCACCCAATGTAAGGTTTCCTAAACTTTATATGTGTTTATTTCATCGTTTTAGAAGGTTCATATTTAGGGTGTTAATAAACATACTTGTGAGTAGATCTAAGATCCTGGTAAAATAATTTCCAACAACTGGCCTCAGAGCCATGGTAATTGATTTACTTGCAAGAAATTTGGACTTTAAAACGATTGTTTGTTTGTTTTTGGATGGTATCATGTTGTATTGAGTGTTATTTGATGATTGATTGGTGTTTGTGAATTTTCGTTAAAAATAATTGAATATCTGTTTCTGGAATTATTTTTATTGGATAGTATGGAAAAAATTAAGCAAGTTACTTTTTTACAGAACTCAATTTCGATTTAATTTGAATTAGTAATGATTTTTTGAAAATTCAAAAAAATCGGAGTTGTGTTGAAATTTTCCTGCGATCGCGAAAACTGTCCGTACAGCTCACAATTTTTTCGTTTTTCTTCGATTTTTCATGCTTTTTCATGGAATTAACTTCCGATTTTTTGTGTAGTTCTATATTTATACTATTACTATTCCTAATTCAATTCTAATTATCATTATGAATTAATTTAGTATTTTTTAAATTTAATTCAAGATATTAGTGTAATTTGAATTTAAAATAGTTAGTATCTATCTTATTTGCTTAATAATCTATCTTATTTTTAAATTTGATTATATCTTATCTTCTTTTTAAATTTAAGGTCAGATTTTATATATTTTAAATTTAAATTTTTTCAAATAATTTGACCTTATTTAAATTTAAAATAAGATAACTATAATCATGTGATTTTAAAAAAAGATATAAGATATTTTGCTAACTTTTAAATTTTGTTATTTTATTTATAACATAACATTTAAATTTTAAAAAGTAGTTAGCAAATTTTTTGAAATGATATTTAGGTTGGTTGAAACCTAATTTTTCAAAATTGTAGGTTTAATTTTAAATTTAAATATTTAATTAAATTTCAAATTTTTTTTATTATTTCAATTTTTTTTTAAATTTTCGAAATTTTTTTATTTAATTAATTATTTTTCGAAATTAATTATTTAATTTAAAATTAAATAAATCCTACATCCAACTATCCAACTAACCTTGTTGCAGGAGTATGTGTTTTTAGCTTGTGTGTAAGTTTTCAAAACCTATTATTACTTGATTGCAAATAGCCATGGGTACTTTTTGCCAGATCTAATGATCTGATGGCTCCCTTGGTCAAGTTAATAATTTGTAACAGGTATATTTACAAACTTCTTTCATCTGTGTATGACCTAGCAACATGATAGGACCCATCCAAAGTGTGTCTGTGTGAGCCTATTTGTTATATTTGATTATAGATGCATATAGGTTGTTGTTGCTAAAATAAATTATCATAGTTCTTGATAGAATTTATTTAGGCCCATTTAGTTTTTGGGCCTATTCAATTAACAACAGTTGTTCTTATTAAGGTTAAATTCCTCTCTTTTGGGCCTTGTGTGAGAGTTGGGAGCCATAGTAGTGGGTACGACATACTGAACCCAGCACCCCCTCACATAAACAACCCCAATTGTGAAGGCCCATTTGCCTGATTTGAATAACTGTACTAGGTTAATTAAACTAGTTTAACCTAATAAAATTGATTAGCAACATAATTAATTTCATTTATTTTGAAATTAATTTAAGAAAATTATAGTTTAAAGAATTTTTTATTCTAAGCTAAACTATATGTATTTTCTTGTAATTAATTAAATATAGAATTATAACCATCTAGATTCTTTCTGGAGCTTAATTTAAATTTTTCATTAAATATTCCTATTTAAGTTGATAGTTAGTTATCTACAACTAACCAACTTAAATCTGAATATCTTTTGGATTTAAAATTTCAAAATTAAGTTGAGGAATTTTAGGCATTGGTTATTAAGATTCTTTAGATATTTTTTAAGTTAATATCTTTTCGAATATTAACTTAAAATGGAATATTTTAGATATTTTTTAAGTTAATATCTTTTCGAATATTAACTTAAAATGGAATATTTTCAAATTAAGTGGTTACAACTTAATTTTTGATATTTAATTAAATTTGTATGTGAAAATATTTAAGTTCTAGATTTTTTCTAATACAACTTAAATTAGATATTATTTTTTCAAATTTTGTGGAAAAGATACTTAGTCAAATAAGATATTTTCTAGATAGTTATTTCTAGACTACTTATTATTTCTAATATTAAATAGGAAAATATTATATATTGTGAAATTAATTATTTAAATAATTAATTTTGGTACAATTTATTTTAAGTATATTTTTCCTAGTATTAAACTAGAGATTAATAATTAAGCCTTCTCTACACTTAATTATTTATTTCTTGAATTTAATACATTTAATTAATTTGAAAATAAAATATCTAAGTTGATTTTCATCATGATACTTAAATATTTCTTTTTCATGACACTTAATTAAATAGAAAATTATTTTTAGTTGAAATTTTTTCAACTAAATTTAAATAATTTTCAAAATATATTTTTTCTTTATTTTATTAATCAAATTTCGAAATTGCATTTCTTAAATGCTGGAATTTCGAATTTTATTTGAAAAATAGATTAAAGTTGTAAATTATTTATTTTAATTTTGGACCAACTTAAATCAATGATTTTTTTTCATTAATTGATTAATTTAAAATAAATGAATTAAAATATATTATTAGAAATTGAATTAATTAGTCAAAGGAAAATCTAGATAGGTGATATTTTTGCTTGAAGTATTTTTCTAATGTCTTTAATTAAATAGAAAATTAATATTTAAGTTGATTTTCATCATCATACTTAAATATTTGAAATTTTTCTTATATATTTAATTAAATAGGAAAATTATATTTTTTGTTGTAAATTAATTTTATTAATTAATTTTGGGTCAACATTAAATTAGAATATTTTTTCCAAGATTAATTTTTTTTTATTTTAACATGCATTTTTCGAAAATTGTATTCTTAAATACTTTAATTTTTCAAAATGCAATATATCTTTATAGAAAATAAAATTTGAGTTGTAAATTAATTTAAATTAATTTTGTAACAACTTAAATTGAATATTTTTCTAAATATTTATTGGAAATTATTACTAAGATGGAAATAATTCATGTTATTTTCATAACCATCTAAGTAAAATTTATAAATATTAAATTAAAATTTATATTTAGAATTTTTCATTCTAAATTGGAAATTTTAATTAAATAAATATATATTTAAAATAAATAGAATAAATAAAGAGAATCAAAGAAAATACAACTCTTTTTAAATAATGAGCTTTATTATTAAGATATTCGATCTCCATTGTGGGTTTTACACCGCGTTTGTTTTAGTGAGTAATCCTCCCTAATGGAGGAACGTTCATTAGCAATTTCGCACCGTTTAACCTCGCATGATAAGTAGTTTGTAAGTGTTTTGTATGGTATAGATCACCCTAATGGTGGCGACCATACTTGACTTGCAAATTATGAAACAATGGTGGAAGCTCATAAGATAGAATTGCCTTGACTCTCGCCTAAACGGGACAACGCTGAATTCCAATCTTGATCGAATAAAAGGTTGCTAGAATGGTTATCATTTTAGATGAGCTGGCAACTCTATTCAATGGATGATGCTTTGACTCTCGCCTAAACGGGACACTGTATCAGTTTGTTGAAAAACCTTAGAAATTATTTAGGATTGTATGTTTTAGTATTTTCACTTGTCATTCCTACTTGCTATATGCTTATAATTTCTGAATTGTGTATGAATTTATATTGAACCATGTTATTTTCTGTTATTAAGTTGTAGTTTAATTTCGAATCTTCATTGTTGGTCTAACATGTTTTTTTTCCTTATGAGATAAATCCCTAATGGATTTTCACCATTAGACATACATAATAGTGTAAGATCTCGAAAGATAAATATTGTATATGCAACATCTAGCTGTTCATCAATTGATGACACCTTAGACTAGTATTTTTACAATATGAAACAAGAAGATTACATAAATAAGATTACTTTGTCTTTCGCTAATCGAAGCTGTTGGGAATTATTTTACCAGGATCTTAGATCTACTCACAAGTATGTTTATTAACATCCTAAATATGAACTTTCTAAAACGATAAAATAAACACATATAAAGTTAAGAAAACCTTACATTGATGCAGCGGAATTAATGTCTCCTTCCACTCAGATCTCTAACCCTTGATTCCTTTCTGTAGCAGAGTATAATCAAGATCTGAGCCTGAATCTCCTTCTTCTTCAAGTTTGATCCTTCACAGTCTTCCAATCTATGATTGAGTTACTGCTTGCTGTGTGTGGGCACTTACTCTTTCACTAGGGTCACGAAAAAGATGAAGGGAAAAGAGAGAGAGGTATTTCGGCCAAGGTAGAAAGTGAGGGAAGGTTCAGTTTTTCTGAAGAGAGAAATTTCTGTCAGAAAGCTAATGAAAAGCATGTATTGTGACTGAGCCATCACTTTCTATTTATAGGCAACTACTAGGTCTAGGTTAGGATTTATTTGGCATTAAAATAATGAAAATAATAATTTGAAAAATCATCATTAAGTGGCCGGCCATATGGTGTTATTGGGCCTTACTTAATTTTACAATTTTATCAAATTTTATCTCTATTTTCTCAAAAATGCCAATTTTCCAATTCTAACCTTTTAAATGCCAAAACTAATTATTTAATAACTAAAATAGATTATTAAATAATATTGTCATTTAATTTAATTATTAATTAGACATATAAAGTCCATTAATAAATAAATAAACCTAGAAAACTCTTTTCCTTACAATTTCACCCCTGCTTAGTGAAAATTCATAAAATTAGACATAGTCTAACTTTAGAATTATAATTGATCAATCACGAATCAATTAATGAGTCTTACAAGCAGAATGTTCTCAACTAGAATGGGGACCATGGATCTATATGCTGAGCTTCCAATAAGTGAACCAAATTTACCAAGTAAATTCCCTACTTATTAATTCTTCGTTGAATCCACTCTTAGAACTTAGAATTGCACTCTCAGGCTTATATAGAGCATATTGTATGTTTCACGATACCAATATATTATCTCATTTAACCATTGTTATAATCTTATTGTGATTTAAAGATCCTCTATATAGATGATTTACATCGAGATGGGATTTCTTTACCGTTCTCACCCCTCAATGTATTTTGCCCCTTAAAACACTTAGCTACCTGTAAATGGTGTTTAGTGATCTAATGATTAGTTAGTTAAACAAGAGCTTATCCATTTACTTCTATTTGCTAAGCTCGAAGGGAATCATCACTTGACTTCTATACACCAGTAGAAGCTATAGATTCCATATTTATGTTCAGCACTCCCACTCAATCATACTATCATGTTCCCAAAATATACGTATCACCCTGACCCAAAGGTAGGCTTAACTAATAAATCTAAGAACATGAATAGCACTCCTGAGTTGAGCCCAAGCATATCAGGATTTAGATTCTTTTAATCTTAAGATCAACTACTGATATTGACTTGGAAAGATATGTATAACGGTAAGTTTGTAATATCTTAACTTAGTTGCAATATCGGTCCAGTCCAATGTATACTCCATACATTCGAAACTAGTATACTTTACTAATGTCCTGGAAAGAACATAACACTTACTCCAAGTGTAAGTACACATCATCGCTGATTATCACATTAGTGTAAATCCAATAACACTGATGAAACAGGGACCAAAACTTTTGATTCATATGATCACAATCACATTCCACTGTGTTGACGATACTGTAATTGTGAATAAACATATGATCTGGATTTAACTGATTTTGTGTGTATGAATGTAATAAACATATTAAACATATTAAACCATTAGCATGTAAAATTCATGCAAACATCAATCACTTCAAATTTCTTATATTGATAACTAATCAGATTGTAAAGAGTTTTATTTAGGGCATAAAACCCAACAAACTCCCACTTGCACTAATATAAAACAAACTGTGCAAATAGGTCAATCTGATATCTTGATCTTCAGATCAAGTGTAGTATATTTGAATCCACCCAAACTTCTGGAAACTAGTTCATAAATACTCTTATGAAACATCCTTTACTATATGCTTTACTCATCAAGGGATACTGAAATCTTTACTGTTTTAAATGTACATCTGAATTAACAGAAGACATATCTCTCATATTTTAAAATATGTAATTGAGATAATACAGTGTAGACTTTTCTTCAGTGATATAACTTTCTGGTATTTTCGAATAGACCAAGTTACAATTCTTCTCTGGTAGAGCTTGAATTATTATACAATAATTCCTCCACCCCCAAAGTAAGCACCATCTCATATAAATCGAAATTAGATGGTAAGATACAAAGACAACTGATACACAGGTCCTTAATATTTGACATATAGATCACTTACATAAATCCTTCTTGAATATCTTCTAATGTTCCCTATTTGATTACATCTCAGATAGCTCCCACTCAATAGCAGATGTCTGGTTAAATAATACTTTTAACCTCTGATTGTTTAGAGAGTTACCTAGTTGTGACTTTTGTATTAGTCTGAAACTTTAAGTCAAGACTAAGTCATCAACATAGCAGACTAGTATTTTGAAGTGAAAAATACATGCCAGAGATAAAGTAATCAAAATTAAGATACCATCAAATTTTATGAGGATTAAGAATTCTTGGTTCAAGTCATTCGAATGGATTGAACTAGAGTTCTTTATCTTATTCTCATAATTCTGATAAGCTATACCTATCCATGTGAATGGTTAGATTTGCTTTTCAGTAGTGTTCTTAAGTACCTATCACAATTATCAACCTAATGAAGATGGGTATAGAACTTTAAAATTCTCCCACTCAATTAAGGTAGTGTGAAACTTTAAGAAAGAACTTTCAAAGGTATCAAACTTTTACTTATTACAGTAAAATCGAAATGGAACATACAATCAAGATCAAGAATTTATATTGACAATAGCTGACTCATTATATTACTTCTATGTTTAAACAAGATATGTGTTTCATAGGGAATTGTGGAATGGACTCCACCCCTAAGAATATACATATAGGGTACTATGGATAACCTCCACCCCTAAGTATATAGAGATTATGATCCACCCCTAAAGGTTGTATAGATCATGATTCTCTTAGTGTGATAGAGTTTATGTGGAGTTGAATACTATCCAGAGTTCATTAGATATAAAAGATCGTTGAACTGCATAGTTTTCTTAACTTTTCTCCACCCCTATCAGATCATAAGATCCTTTTATTAAGCAAATTCTTAATAATTGTTTGAGAATTAACAATTATTGTTAAACAAAGAAATAATTTCTAGTGTTTATATAATATAACTCTATGAAGAGTTGTAAATATTATAGAATTTGCATCAATAATAAAAACACTTACACATACAAACATACAAATATAATGTGGTAATAATTGATGAAGATAACATAAATGAAGCTCAATCTCATAATTTGCAATAGGGAATTTCGAAAAAAAAATAAAACTTTATTAATAAAAAAAATGTATTGCAACAATATGAGAGAAAACAGGGATAAATATCCCTGACTAAAATTTGAAATCCAAATTGTTTTTAAACTAAAACAATTAATTCAAAAAAAAAAATAAATTGAAGAGCTTCATCTTCATCTGGACGATTTCACCCTTGGTCCAGCTTTCTGATTCAACTCAATTGAGTTCAAGTAGCTTGGTCTATAAGAAGAAGAAAACAAATAAACAAAGTTAGTCCAGAATCATAAATCCAATTGGATAATAATTCACTAAAACTCTTAAAGTTTATAAATGGAAATACCTTGTTTCTTTGCAAGAAGTTTAGGACACTGGGGTTTCCAATGACCTTTTTCATTGCAGTGGAAACACTTTCCTTTAAGTGTAGCATCACCAGAAGAAGCAGCCTTTTTCATGGCTTTTGCTCGCTTCTTGGTGTTCTTCCACTTCTTCTTCGATTTGGGCTTTGAAGCAGAGGCAACATTTGCTTCAGGTTTCATCGTCCCATTACCATTACCAGGATGAGGTTTACTCCCTTTTTTCTTGGGTCCTCCAATCAAATTTTCATAAGTTTGAAGATCATTGACTAATTCATGAAAGTCAATTTCCTTCTTATTCATGACATAATTTGATGTATATGGTAGAAATGCTGGAGTCAGGCTATTCAAGATAAGACTAACTTGAGTAGCACTGTCCATTTTAGCACCATGATCCTGGGCTTCTTGGAAATAACTGGACATGAGGAGAACATGGTCACGCACGTTTTGATGCGGTTCCATCCGTGCGTTAATGTACTTCTTAATCGTGTCAAAGCGTGACTGAAGCGATGCCTTACCGAATAGCTCATTTAACTTCGTCATAACTTCAGCAACCTTCTCAGTTTTAGAAAACCGAGTTTTGAGGGTGTCAACCATGCTAGAAAGCATAAAGTATAGAGCTTTGTCATTTGCCTTCTGCCAACGCTCATACTTTTCTTTCACAGCTTTGGATGCATTATCCCCAGGCACTTCAGGTGACGGCTCAGTTAAAACAAACAAGGCACTTTCTCCTATGAGAGCAATATTAATGTTCTCATTCCATTTATTAAAGTTAGATCCATTCAGCTTATTTTCAGTCAACAGTGATAACATGGGATTCATTTTGACAAAACAGGATACTACAAAATAATAGAAATCAACAAATAGAAATTAATAATGGTTTAACACACAAAATCAATTCAGAAATTATAAGCACATAGCAAGTAGGAATGATATGAGAAAATACTTAAAAAATTCAATCCTAAATAATTTCCAAGGTTTTCAACAAACTGATATCAGTGTCCCGTTTAGGCGAGAGTCAAAGCTACCATCCATTGAATATAGTTGTCAGCTCATCTAAAATGTTAAACATTCTAGCAACCTTTTATTCGATCAAGATCAGAATCCAGCGTTGTCCCGTTTAGGCGAGAGTCAAGGCTATTCTATCTCATGAGCTTCTACCATTGTTTCGCAATTTGCAAGTCAAATATGGTCGCCACCATTAGGGTGATCTATACCATATAAAACACTTACAAACCACTTATCATGCGAGATTAAACGGTGCGACATTGCTAATGAACGTTCCTCCATTAGGGAGGATTACTCACTAAAACAAACGCGGTGTAAAACCCACAATGGAGATCGAATATCTTAATAATAATAAAGCTCATTGTTTAAAATGTATTTTCTTTATTATTCTAATAAATAAATCTCATTAAATTCTATTTAAGAATTAAAATTCAAAAATAAGAATTTAATATAATATTTATAAAATTATACTTAGATGGTGATTGAAATAAAATTAATTGTTTCCATCTTAGTAATAATCTTAAATATAAATATTAAGGAAATTAATTTAAGTTGAATTAAATAAATAATTAGCAACTTAAAAATTTCCTTTGAGATTATATTTATTGGGTTCGAAAATTTAAAGTATATAAAAATACAATTTTCGAAAATAATAAAAATAGAAAAGAAATACTTCAAGCAAAAATATCATCTATCTAGATTTTCTTTTGACTAGTTAATTCAATTTCTAATAATATATATATTTTAAATTCATTTATTTTAAATTAATCAATTAAATGAAAAAATCATTGATTGTAGTTGGTCCAAGAATTAATTAAAATAAATAATTAATTTACAACTCAATCTATTTTTCAAGATTAAAAAATTCGAAAATATTGCATAAATAAAATGCAAATTTCGAAATTGATTAATAAAATAAAGAAAAATATATATATTGAAAATTATTTAAATTTAAGTTGAAAAATTAAATTTCAACCTAAAAATAATTTTCTATTTAATTAAGTGTCATGAAAAATGAATAAATATTTAAGTATCATGATGAAAATCAATTTAGATATTTAGATTTTTCAAGTTAATTAAATGTATTAAATTCAAGAAATAAATAATTAAGTGTAGAGAAGGCTTAATTATTAATTTCTATTTAATACTAGGAAAAATATACTTAATAAAATTGTACCAAAATTAATTATTTAAATAATTAATTTCACAAAAGTATAATATTTTCCTATTTAAATATTAGAAATAATAAGTAGTCTAGAAATTACTATCTAGAAAATATCTTATTTGACTAAGTATCTTTTCAAAATTTGAAAAATATCTAATTTAAGTTATATAGAAAAAAATCTAAAACTTAAATAATTTCAAATCTAGATTTAATTAAATATCACAAATTAAGTTGTAACCACTTAATTTGAAGATATCTTTTTAAAGTTAATATTTGAAAAGATATTAACCAAAAAATATCTAAAATATTTCATTTCAAGTTAATATTTGAAAAGATATTAACTTAAAAAATATCTTAAGAATCTTTAATAACTAATGCCTAAGATTCCTCAACTTGATTTAAAATTTAAATCAAATATTCAAATTTAAGTTAAATAAGAAAAATCAGTTGTTATAACTAATTTATAACTTAAATAGGAATATTTAATTAAATAAGCTCCAGAAAGAATCTTAGTTAGTTAAAATTCTATATTTAATTAAATACAAGAAAAATACAAATAGTTTGTCTAGAAATAATATCTAAACTAAAAGTGTTTTTCTTAAAATTAACTTTAAAATATTAAAATGAAAATAAATTTTCACATATTTTAAAAGTTAATTATGTTGCTAATTCAATTTTATTAGGTCAAACTAATATAATTAACCTAGTACAATTATTCAAATCAGGCAAATGGGCCTTCACAATTGGGGTAGTTCATGTGAGGGGTCTTTGGGTTCAGTATGTCGTACCCACTTCTATGGCTCCCAACTCTCACACAAGGCCCAAAAGAGAGGAATTTAACCTTAAAATGAATAACTGTTATTAATTGAATAGGTCCAAAAACTAAATGGACCTAAATAAAATCTATCATGGTGTGACATTTTATTTAGCAACAACCTATATGCATCTATATAATAAAATAAACATATAGGCTCACACAGGCACACTTTGGATGGATCCTATCATGTTGCTAGGTCATACACAGATGAAAGAAGATTGTAAAATTTACCTGTTACAAATTATTAACTTGACCAAGGGAGCCATCAGATCATTAGATCTGGCAAAAGGTAACCATGGCTATTTGCAATCAAGTAATAATAGGTTTTTAAAACTTACACACAAGCTAAAAATACATACTCCTGCAACAAGGTTAGCTGGATAGTTGGAAGTAGGATTTATTTAATTTTAAATAAATAATTTCGAAAAATAAATAATTAAATAATAAAAAAAATATTTTAATTAATTTCGAAAAAAAATAAAATTTAAAAAAAAATTAATTAATTTCGAAAATAAAATAAAAAAAATAAATTTAAATTTTGAATTTATTAAAAAATAAATATTTAAAATTAAACCTACTATTTTGAAAAAATTAGGTTTCAACCAACCTAAATATCATTTCAAAAATTTACTAACTACTTTTAAATATTAAATGTTATTTTAAAAATAAAAAATTAAATAAAAAATAGAAAAGATAAAAGAAATATCTTTTCAGATTTTAAATTTAATTTGAATAAATAAAATAACAAAATTTAAAAGTTAGTAAAATATCTTATATCTATTTAAAATTCCATGATTATAAATATCTTATTTAAATTTAAATAAGGTCAAAATATCTAAAAAGATAAGATATTATTAAAAAAAATATCTTAAAAGATAAGATATTTTAAAAATATCTTAAAAGATATTATAAATATCTTATAAAATCTGACATTAAATTTAAAAAAAATATAATCAAATTTAAAAATAAGATAGATTTTTAAGCAAAAAGATAAATACTAATTCTATTCAAATTCAAATTACACTAATATCTTGAATTAAATTAAAAAAAAATAAATTAATTCAAAATGATAATTAGAATTGAATTAGGAATAGTAATAGTATATATAGAAAACCATACAAAAAATTGGAAGTTAATTCCCTGAAAAAGTATGAAAAATTGAAGAAAAAAGAAAAAATTCGAAACTGTACGGACAGTTCTGCGATCGCAGAAAAATATCAAGATTTCGATTTTGTCAAATCTTCAAAAAATCATAACTAATTCAAATAAAATCCAAATTGAGTTCTATAAAAGGCTAACTTGCTTAATTTTTTCCATACTATCCAATAAAAATAATTCCAGAAACGAAATCACAATTATTTTTCACGAAAATTTCACAAACATCAATCAATCATCAAATAACACTCAATACAACATGATACCATCCAAAGAACATACAAACAATCGTTTTAAAGTCCAAATTACATGTAAGTAAATCAATTACCATGGCTCTGAGGCCAGTTGTTGGGAATTATTTTACCAGGATCTTAGATCTACTCACAAGTATGTTTATTAACATCCTAAATATGAACTTTCTAAAACGATAAAATAAACACATATAAAGTTAAGAAAACCTTACATTGATGCAGCGGAATTAATGTCTTCTTCCACTCAGATCTCTAACCCTTGATTCCTTTCTGTAGCAGAGTATAATCAAGATCTGAGCCCGAATCTCCTTCTTCTTCAAGTTTGATCCTTCACAGTCTTCCAATTTATGATTGAGTTACTGCTTGCTGTGTGTGGGCACTTACTCTTTCACTAGGGTCACGAAAAAGATGAAGGGAAAAGAGAGAGAGGTATTTCGGCCAAGGTAGAAAGTGAGGGAAGGCTTAGTTTTTCTAAAGAGAGAAATTTCTGTCAGAAAGCTAATGAAAAGCATGTATTGTGACTGAGCCATCACTTTCTATTTATAGGCAACTACTAGGTCTAGGTTAGGATTTATTTGGCATTAAAATAATGAAAATAATAATTTGAAAAATCATCATTAAGTGGCCGGCCATATGGTGTTATTGGGCCTTACTTAATTTTGCAATTTTATCAAATTTTATCTCTATTTTCTCAAAAATGCCAATTTTCCAATTCTAACCTTTTAAATGCCAAAACTAATTATTTAATAACTAAAATAGATTATTAAATAATATTGTCATTTAATTTAATTATTAATTAGACATATAAAGTCCATTAATAAATAAATAAACCTAGAAAACTCTTTTCCTTACAATTTCACCCCTGCTTAGTGAAAATTCATAAAATTAGACATAGTCTAACTTTAGAATTATAATTGATCAATCACGAATCAATTAATGAGTCTTACAAGCAGAATGTTCTCAACTAGAATGGGGACCATGGATCTATATGCTGAGCTTCCAATAAGTGAACCAAATTTACCAAGTAAATTCCCTACTTATTAATTCTTCGTTGAATCCACTCTTAGAACTTAGAATTGCACTCTCAGGCTTATATAGAGCATATTGTATGTTTCACGATACCAATATATTATCTCATTTAACCATTGTTATAATCTTATTGTGATTTAAAGATCCTCTATATAGATGATTTACATCGAGATGGGATTTCTTTACCGTTCTCACCCCTCAATGTATTTTGCCCCTTAAAACACTTAGCTACCTGTAAATGGTGTTTAGTGATCTAATGATTAGTCAGTTAAACAAGAGCTCATCCATTTACTTCTATTTGCTAAGCTCGAAGGGAATCATCACTTGACTTCTATACACCAGTAGAAGCTATAGATTCCATATTTATGTTCAGCACTCCCACTCAATCATACTATCATGTTCCCAAAATATACGTATCACCCTGACCCAAAGGTAGGCTTAACTAATAAATCTAAGAACATGAATAGCACTCCTGAGTTGAGCCCAAGCATATCAGGATTTAGATTCTTTTAATCTTAAGATCAACTACTGATATTGACTTGGAAAGATATGTATAACGGTAAGTTTGTAATATCTTAACTTAGTTGCAATATCGGTCCAGTCCAATGTATACTCCATACATTCGAAACTAGTATACTTTACTAATGTCCTGGAAAGAACATAACACTTACTCCAAGTGTAAGTACACATCATCGCTGATTATCACATTAGTGTAAATCCAATAACACTGATGAAACAGGGACCAAAACTTTTGATTCATATGATCATAATCACATTCCACTGTGTTGACGATACTGTAATTGTGAATAAACATATGATCTAGATTTAACTGATTTTGTGTGTATGAATGTAATAAACATATTAAACATATTAAACCATTAGCATGTAAAATTCATGCAAACATCAATCACTTCAAATTTCTTATATTGATAACTAATCAGATTGTAAAGAGTTTTATTTAGGGCATAAAACCCAACAGAAGCATCGTTGGATTCTTATTTATAAACGAAATTATCCTAATTCCTCTTAGCTTATTCATTTCGAATTAACTTCAAAACATATCATTGGATGAATGGTCTATAAATCATTTCATGTCATTCTATATTTTCTCTTAAGAAATTAAATGACGCATATGATTATAATCCCGAAATTCTATTCCCAATTGATATAAATCCTCAATCTTAGAAATCTCCTACTTGTATGGGCAAATCTGACTTAGAGTTTGTATTAGTTGTGCTGGTCCAAGATAGAATTACTCATTATATTTGGTATAAATTTAAGTCTTTGACTTTAATTTTACATTCCAAATAGAAATTTTCTTATATTTCTAATTCCAGAATACAATACAGTTACACTTTCTCAAGTGTTTAATATCCATCTTCTATTAATGGATTAAAACTGTATGGAATATGAGTTAGGTATTCTGTGACCAGGATCCACTTGCAGTATTCTAAGAATTCTTTGATGTAACTAAACCTATGTCATTAATAGACACTACCACATTCTTTAATCTATGGCATTTGTATCTTGTTCATAGTGGATTTGACAAGATCAATCTCTGCAAAGAGTTAATATGCCTATATCCACTAAAAGTAGTTCATCTCATTCGCAGATGGATGTACATTCAGGGGTGGATATGAGTTTTTCGTTGTATTCTTAAAACGATCACTCTAGATTATACCTTATGCAAAAAAATTTGAAATGTTTGAAAATTTTCATTAATTTCTAGCAATGGTTAAAACCATTAAGGTAAGTGGTTAAAGATCTTGCGAACTGATAGGGGTGGAGAAATAGTTAGTAGATATGCAGTTCAAAGATCGTTAATTTGATTTTTGAATTATATCCAAACTTACCTCCCCAGAAATTTTGATTTGCATATTGATGATTAGTTACTAGTCGTTGCCTAATTCCTTCTATGGTAATACAATTTCAGAATGATGTAATGGTTGTATACTTAATGTAAATCATTACTAGATTCATGGATGACCTAATCAAAATCTTAAGAAAAGCTAGAACTGTTAACCATGGTTTGTTAGCTGTTCTAAGTGATTAGGGGTGGACCATCCCATTGTCAATAGATAAGAAAGTGTTTGTTCAAACAAATACTACTTTTCTAAGATAATGACTAAGTCTGAAAACAAGTAGCAAATAAAGGAGATATTTTTCTTGATTCCAAAAGTGTTCTATCATCTTATATAACATATGATGATCCCACTGTCTCTGTTGTCTTGTCACAACCGAAGAGATTAATACCATTTCGTTTTCTTAGACATAATTCATGGTACCTTGTCGTAGTGGTAGAGTTCCTAGGAACTTCACTTCTTATGACTTGGGAGACACTAGTGATTAAAATCCATTGTGAGTTTAAACAAGTAATGGATTGTCAAGATAAGAAACTAAGAAGAAAGCCAAAAGAACTATGGTTTAATCCATTCACATGGAGTAACCTAAAGTTTTCTATTACAAGGACATAAAAGGAAATTTTCGTTTATAAGTCCATTCAATGGACTTAACAAAACTTCCTGTTCCTAGTGTTATAGGTTTGAGTTTATCTAAACCTATGGCTTGTGGTGTACCTGGGAATTACTTACTCTAATGCAAGCAACTTACTTTAGTAAGATGCTGAAGCATTTTCTTTCTAATGGCAATCTATAACTTCTTAGGTATAGATTTTATTTATCTAAGGAAAAGTCGCAACTATTCCAGAAAAGATAAAGCCATGAAAGAATTTCTTATATCAACAGTGAGAGGTCTTAGATATGCTTTTGTATGCCTTAGACCAGACACCTGGTGTTGAGTGGGAGTAATGAGAAGGTATCAGATTAATCCAAGAGAAGAACATTGGAAGACAATCAAGTAAATCCTAAGATTAAAAAGAGGAACTATATGTTAGTCAATAAGGGTGTGTTTAAAACTCTTAGACTACACCACATCAGATTTCGAAATTTGCCTTTGTGCTAGAAAATCTTTCTGATAAGATGGTGGTAACTCTGGCGGTGGAATAGTGATTTTGGAGAAGTGTAAAAACCTATCTGAAGTCTCTAGGTCTACCAGGAAGGGATTGAATGTTAAAGTTGCAGGAAAGGTACTTATTCAGTCTAAGGAAAGTTCTATACATTTTTGGCACCATTCCAAATTGCCTAAACTACTAGTGTTAATTTCTTAATTAACCAAAAGTAGTTGCCAAAAGTATAGAATCTAGTATCCCAAGAGAGTAGACATATAGAGAGGAATTTCACATTATCAATGATTTTGTGATTAAAGGAAGAGTAATGGTGGAGAAAAGGTTGTGGTTAATTCAACCTTTCAGATCCTATTACAAGGAGTTTACTACTACTACACTTGATTTGTATATCAAGGAGTTGAGATTATTTGAAACACACTTTTTGTTTTATATTAGTGCAAGTGGGAGTTTGTTGGGTTTTATGCCCTAAATAAAACTCATTTCAATATAATCAGATTTACTTATTAATATAGATCAGAAATAACATTTAATGTTGCATGGTTCACATGATTTACTTCATGATTATATGTATATAATGTATAAATTCATCTGAAACCCTTTTCACATACTTGATCCTGTTTATTGTGCCGTCAACACATTGGAAAGTAAACATTACTATGTGAATAAAGTTTCCTAGATTTATCAGACATAGGGTTTTACTGATATGATAATCTACAACAGAGTTTACTTGCATTTGGAGAAGTGCTATGTTCTTTCCAGAGCATTGGTTAAAGTAAAGCTCAGGTTGGATGCATGGAGTATGCATCGGAAGGGACCGATATTGAACTTTGACTTAGATTTATTAAACTTACCGTAATATCTATTCAAGTCAATATCGCCTAGTTGATCCTAGATCAAATGATCTTAATCCTGATATGATTAGGCTCAATCTCGAGAGGCTATTCGTGTTCTTTGATTTGTTGGTTAAGCCTACTTTTAGGTCAGGGTGATACGTACATTTTGGGAACACTGTAGTGCAATTGAGTGGGAGCGCTAGCATAAACATGGAATCTATAGCTTCTATCTGGCGAATAGTAAACAAAGGATGATCTCCTTCGAGCTTGACCAAACGAACATGAATGGTGGAGTACTCATTTCACATAAGCTGAAATATCATTTATACGGGGTCAAGTGTTTTAAGGATAAAATACATTGTAGGGTGTAACGGTAATCTAATCCCTTTACAGTGTAGATCATTCATATAGAGGATCATTGATCAAATTAGGATTATAACAATGGATAACTAATGATGTGTCTATATGGTGGAACATATAGAGCATTCTATATACTGAGAGTGCAATTCTAAGTTCTATACGTGGATTCAACGAAGAATTAATAAGTTAGTGAATTTTAGTAATAAATTCTTGATCTACTTATTGGAAGCTCGGTTATATAGACCCATGGTCCCCGCACTAGTTGAGATAATATTGCTTGTAAGACTCATATAATTGGTTTTGATTAATCAATTATAATTCTCAAATTAGACTATGTCTATTTGTGAATTTTTCACTAAGTAAGGGCGAAATTGTAAAGAAAGAGTTTATAGGGGCATATTTGTTAATTATGATACTTTGTATGGCTCAATTAATAAATATGATAAATGACAATATTATTTAATAATTATTTATAGTTATTAAATAGTAAGAATTGGCATTTAAATGGTTGAATTAGAAAATTGGCGTTTTTGAGAAAATCAGATGCAGAAAAGGTAAAACTGCAAAATTGCAAAAAGTGAGGCCCAAATCCACTAAGCATGGCCAGCCACTTTTGTAGGGTTTTCCCTCTGATATTTTCATTATTTTAATGCCAAATAATTCAAACCTAACCCTAGTGGAATGCTATAAATAGATAGTGAAGGCTTCAGGAAATTAACACTTTTTCCTGACACTTTCTGAATCAGAAAAACCTGAGCCTTTTCTCTCCCTATCTGGCTGACCACTCCCTCTCTTCTTTTCTTCTTCAATATTTTGAAATTCTTAGTGTATGAGTAGTGCCCACACACAGCAAGTGATACCTTAATCATAGTGAGGAAGATCGTGAAGAAAGACTTTCAGCAAGAAGGAGTTTCATCATCAAAGATTCAAAGAAATAGATCCAGGTTCAGATATTGATAATGCTCTGCTACAGAAAGGAATCAAGGGCTAGATATCTGAACGGAAGGAGTCATTATATTCCGCTGCACCCAATGTAAGGTTTCCTAAACTTTATATGTGTTTATTTCATCATTTTAGAAAGTTCATATTAGGGTGTTAATAAACATACTTGTGAGTAGATCTAAGATCCTGGTAAAATAATTTCCAACACTTGACACTTCAATCTGATCTGTTAGAGAGAATCAAAAAGGCACAATTAGAAGATCCCAAGCTAGTTAAGGTTCGAGATGAAGTTATGGCTGGTCGACCTAGAAACTTTTCAGTCTCAATTAGTGGAATGTTGTTGTACAAAACTCGAGTTTGTGTTCCTAGTGTTGACAAGCTTAAGAAAGAGGTACTTGATGAAGCTCACACCACCCCTTATTCACTACATCCGGGAACAACCAAAATGTATCAGGATTTGAAACCCTACTTTTGGTGGTATGGGATGAAAAGAGATGTGGTGGACTACGTGTTTAAATGCTTAACCGACCAGCAAATCAAGGCTGAACATGAAAGGCTAGCATGGTTATTGCAACCTTTGGTCCTTCCTGAGTGGAAGTGGGAGGACATTGTAATGGACTTTGTAACTGGATTACCTAGAACCACGGGAATGTATGATTCAGTGTGGGTCATAGTCGACAGATTCACAAAGTCAGCTCACTTTCTGCCAGTGAAAGTTACATATTCAGTGGATCAGTACGCTGAACTGTATGTAAAGGAGATAGTTCGTCTCCATGGAGCCCCTAAATCTATTGTTTCAGACAGGGATCCAAAGTTTACATCGAAGTTTTGGGTGAGTCTTTAGAAGGCTATGGGTACCAAGTTAAAGTTTAGCACATCCTTTCACCCTCAGACTGATGGTCAGTCAGAAAGAACGATTTAGATACTGGAAGACTTATTGTGAGCCTGTGTCATGGACTTTGAGGGTTCGTGGAGTAAGTACTTACCTTTAATTGAATTCTCCTATAACAATAGCTACCAGAATACAATAGGGATGGCTCCCTATGAAATGTTATACGGTAGGAAATGTCGCTCCCCTATTCATTGGGACGAAACTGGAGAAAGGAAGTACTTGGGTCCAGAACTAGTTCAGAGGACCAATGAAGTTATTGAAAAGATCAAGGCTCGGATGCTTGCTTCTCAGAGTAGGCAAAAAAGTTATGCTAATCCGAAGCGCAGAGATGTCACATTTCAGGCAGGGGAACATGTTTTCCTGTGGGTTTCACCAATGAAGGGTATTAAGCGCTTCGGGAAGTAGGGTAAGTTGAGCCCTAGGTTCATTGGGCCATTTCAGATACTTGAGAAGGTCGGGCAGGTAGCGTATCGGCTAGCCTTACCACCAGCCTTGTCGGCTGTTCATGATGTATTCCATATTTCAATGTTGAGGAAATATGTTTCAGACCCGACTCATATCTTGAGTTATGAAGCCCTTGAACTGCAATCAGACTTATCCTATGAAGAGCAGCCGATACAGATTCTTGATAGAAAAGAAAAGGTTCTTCGGAATAAGACTATTACTCTAGTTAAGGTGCTCTAGAGTAACAGTAAGGTGGAAGAAGCCACCTGGGAGTTGGAGTCTGATATGAGGACTCAACACCCAGAGCTATTCAGGTTAGATTTCGAGGACGAAATCTTTTTATCGGGGGGATAATTGTAATGACCGCTTTAGTAATTTGAATTAGTAAAGGCAATTAGCACTAATTTCTGTTATTTTTATGATTATTTATGAATTAATTATTTGTGGACCCCAATATTTAGAAATGAATATTAAAGTTATAATTTCTCAATTCTCGAGATTTTATTAAACTATAGGGGTATTATTTTTCCTATATGTGAAATATGTTTTTTTTTGTAATTTTTGCTCGGCGACAACGGAAAATGCGATGGATGACTAGTTTGATCACATGGGTAAGTTTAGAACCTTATTTCTTAGTGGGAAATATTTTAGAGAAAATTAATTATCGAGGTTGAGCGGGGTTTTGGAATTTAACCATTTTACCCCTAGCTTTAGAATTACTTAAGTTTTAACCTAAAAGGCATTTTGGTCATTTTAATTATTGGATTGGTGGCTGCCTAGGAAGGTGACATGTGGCCTCCTTTTTCTTTCAGCAAAGAATTAATTAGGGAAAACCCTTTTCTCATTTGAGGGAAAAGTCAAAAATTAGAAAAATTCATTCTCTTGAACCCTCTCTTTCTCTCTTTCGGTTGGGACCAAAAACCAGAGGAAACCATTAAATTCTTCTCTAATTCTACAATCAAGTTGAATACCAAGTGTTCTTGAGGTTGAGGTAATCCCTTGTTCTTTGCTCTTTGTGTTTTTAAGCTTTAAATTTGGTTTCAAGTAAGGATTTTTAGTGTTAGTGGCTGTTAGGGTTGGGAATGCTTAGGATTTGAATTTTAAGCTTAATTTGAGTTGACTAAGGGTCCTAGCAGTTGGAATTGATGGTTGGTTTAGGTTTTGTGCAAGTTTAAGCTTTGAGTTCAAAGCTTTGTTCATTAATGGCAAGTTGAGTTTCATTGGTTTTTTCTGTGAAATACTGGTTGGAATATTTTGTATATACCCTAATTAGGTACTCTGGAAGGTTTGGTGACGTTTGGTGGAGAATAGAACAAGAAATGAAATTTCTTGGGTGAACTGGTGCAAACCGGGTAACCGGTTTTACACGTACGTGTAAAACTGGCTAGCCAGTTTTGGCAGGGTTCCCCGGGGCTTTCATTTTCTCAATGTTCGTCCTTTTCGTGCCGTGGTTGGGTGTTTCCGTATTTCCAGAGTTAGATTAACCCCTAGAAAGTATAACAGAACCTACGGTTATGGTTTTGGGATTTCCGGGATTAGGGTTTTGTTCGTGTAACTTACCCGGTTTCATAATGTGATTAGGGCATCCATCTAGCACGAGACTTTCCGTTCAGGTCAGCCAGCACACTTGAATTCGGAAAGAAGGTAAGAACTGAATATAATGTGTGATATCAATAACTGAGTGTATGTGTATGTTATGTGTATATGCAAGCTTAAAATGTTAGTTGCACTACCAACACTTATACGGTTAAGGTATAGAGTGTACTCGTATAGTGATTGTTGTCTGAGAGTATAGTGATACCAGCATAAGTATGGAGAGGTACTGAGTATGTGTGGTACATCACTCAGAGGTACTCAGGGTATGAAACACACCCTATCAACACTCGTACAAAGAGGTACGTAGTGTATGTGGTATAGTGGCTATACCCTGGTATGGAACGTTCTTACTCATCTGTTGAGCCATGTAAATAGGTGTATGGCCACCTTAATACAAGTTGGATATTATATGATATGTTATATGCTTTTCTTATTGAGTCTGTCGACTCACAGTTCTGCTTCCATGTGTAGGTAAAGGAAAGGCGAAAGCTGAACAGGAATGAACCTGAGCTCGGATGAAGTTGTACATGTCGAGGCGGCGTGACCTGGAGTGTTCAGTCTCGGGACATCTGGGGTCACATTTTGTAGTCGTTGTGTGACCTGAATTATTTGTATTTTGGAACTTTTAAGTTTAAAAGTTTTAAAACGGGATCCCGGCTTGTGTAAATATTTTGATATAATATGAAGTTTAATATTTAATATAAAAGTTTTAATTTGACACGTTTTTCAAAAAAATTCTTTGATTAGCAAAGTTTGCACGGTAATTGAAAAAGCACTGTAGCGTGCCTTAGCATTAGGGCGTTACATTAATCATACATCCTGCCTTTGAGTTTTTCCTTCCATAATTCCTCATTAAATCCTGGCAGATCATAATGTTATGAGCAATAAATCTGCCAGAAACAAACCCCTTGGTTCTGTGCTACAAGCTTAGGCAAGATGACTTTCAATTGGGAACAAATTAGCTTAGTAGCAACTTTGTAGATAACATTAAAACATGCAATAGGTCTGAAATCACTAACTGAATTAGGACACTTACATTTGGGGATAAGTGTTAAAACAATAGTGTTAATTTCATTAAGGATCTGACCTGTATGCAAAAAAGAGAGGACAGCCTCTGAAATGTCATCCCTAATTAAATCCCAATTGTCTTGTAAGAAGCAACTAGTAAAGCCATCTGGACCGGGATCCTTCACTCCATGAATTAAAAAACAGCCTTCTTGACATCTTCGTTGGGAACTCCTTCATCAAGAATTCTGCCTGAGATTTAGAGACAAGAGGACCAAGTTTCATAACTCCTGGCTTGATTGTTGAAATAATACTTTCTATATTGTAAATTATTTTAAATTTTTTGAAATTTTTTAAGATGTCTTAAATAACTATAATATATGTGACTATGAAAAGATTAAATTAAAAAAAATTTATAGATCCCAAAACAGATAGAGAGAGACCTATTTTTATAGGGGTGTATTGTAAAAGCACCTAAAATTTTATATATGAGTTAAGATTTTAATAAATTTTAAATCATAAAATAAATTTAAACTTAAAAACAAAAACTTTAATTATCTTAATTTTGTTATAAAATAATAATTTTTTTCTTTATGTAAACATCTCAATCAAATCATGAAATTGTAGATGTAATTGCTTCGGTCAAAAGCTCCACGTCACAACCACCATGAGCTTTGCCCACCCTTGTCTCAATTTCTCTCTCTTGCACTTCTTTCTTGATCTCTCTTCTCCTTATCTCAAGATCCCTTGCTTACTCCCTCTATGTTCTTTAATATCTAATCATCTACCTACCAACGTAAGTTGGAGTTGGTGGTGTTTAACTTTGGCGACACTCTACATGGGTCAACATTGGCGGTGCTCAATAATGGTTATGCATGTTGTGGGTTTTGACTGAGTGGTGGTCGTCGCGATGAGTCTTAGGTTTGGGGTTCGACTAGGAGTAGAAATTGAGAGGTAAAGGAAGTGTTATCCGCGTTTTTAAATAGGTGACACGTGTACATCTAGTGTCTCAAATCAATTTATGGGCCCATTCTTAAGGCCCAAATAGATAGAAGACCGGTCCAAGAATGAAGTCAAACGAGTGGTCTAAATTCAATCACGACTCAGTTACGGGTAGATCCGGATTGATGAATCCAAAGTTCTGACTCGACCAAATTACCAAGTGTTTGAAAAAGCATAATCGAATGCCCCATGGTATCCCAGAAGGGTAGTCTAAGGCGTGTTGTGGAGGTTGATCCTCTGGGATCGATCTGGCGTGGCACACCTCTAACATAGAATCCCAAAAAGTTAGGGGTTTGTCCCCTAAGTGAGACCTAGGAAAATCGCACAACATAAAAAGAAACCTTCCTTTTTTTTTTGACTCCACTACTCTGATATTTATTGTACACAATCAGCGATGCATGAACACCTGTCAACATCAAACGATACTATGTTATACGAATGACAATTATCCCTCAATGGAGCCTCACCAACCCCTACCCATCCCAAAGTCAATATTATAATGTATTTTACACCATCAATGGGCTTATTTCATGTACAAAACCCTTACAGGTCCGGGTTCACTTGAGAACCCAAGTTTACCTACAAATATGGCTTTATCCCTGCGTGCAAAGAATTACGAACTTTGGCTAGAAACTCTGTAAAAATTTGGCAAGAATAATCTTGTGTAAAATACTCCATAGCCAAAGGGCTTAATAATATTTGACTTGATGATGAAGGCTTATTAATGCCTCAACCACGTTAAAATCCTCTTCTTCTTTACATTTGATCATTTTTCCTTTGCTTAATTTAGAATTAATTTATTGTCCAAAAATCTCTGTACATTTTTTGGTACTTTTATTGAGACTTAAGGAAAGTATTCTCCGTTGTTGAAATCAATAATAATGGCTGCAACTAGAAACACAATTGTCAAGCGAGACGTTTATTAAGACCGTGAAGATGCTGTCACTAACGACGAGTCAAACTGACCCCCTTCGACGGATGCTAAGTCGAGCATCGTAGGGGATGTGGAGATGTCTTAGATATGCTTTTGTATGCCTTAGACTAGACACCTGCTGTTGAGTGGGAGTAATGAGTAGGTATCAGATTAATCCAGGAGAAGAACATTGGAAGACAATCAACTAAATCCTAAGATAAAGAAGAGGAACTATATGTTAGTCTATAAGGGTGTGTTTAAAACTCTTAGACTACACCATATCAGATTTCGATATTTGCCTTTGTGCTAGTAAATCTTTCTGATAAGATGGTGGTTACTCTGGGGGTGGAATAGTGATTTTGGAGAAGTGTAAAAACCTATCTGAATTCTCTAGGTCTACCAGATAGGGACTGAATGTTAAAGCTACAGGAAAGGTACTTATTCAGTCTAAGGAAAGTTCTATACATCTTTGGCACCATTCCAAATTGCCTTAAACTACTAGTGTTAATTTCCTGATTAACCAAAAGTAGTTGCCAAAGATATAGAATCCAGTATCCCAAGAGAGTAGACATATAGAGAGGAATTTCACATTATCAATGATTTTGTGATTAAGGAAGAGTAATGGTGGAGAAAAGGTTGTGGTTAATTCAACCTTTCAGATCCTATTACGAGGAGTTTACTACTACTACACTTGATTTGTATATCAAGGTGTTGAGATTATTTGAAACGCACTTTTTGTTTTATATTAGTGCAAGTGGGAGTTTGTTGGGTTTTATGCCCTAAATAAAACTCATTTCAATATAATCAGATTTACTTATTAATATAGATCAGAAATAACATTTACTGTTGCATGGTTCACATGATTTATTTCATGATTATATGTACATAATGTATGAAGTCATCTGAAACCCTTTTCACATACTTGATCCTGTTTATTGTGCCGTCAACACATTGGAAAGTAAACATGACTATGTGAATAAAGTTTCCTAGATTTATCAGACATAGGGTTTTACTGATATGACAATCTACAACAGAGTTTACTTGCATTTGGAGAACTGCTATGTTCTTTCCAGAACATTGGTTAAAGTAAAGCTCAGGTTGGATGCATGGAGTATGCATCGGAAGGGACCGATATTGAACTTTGGCTTAGATTTATTAAACTTACCGTAATATCTATTCAAGTCAATATCACCTAGTTGATCCTAGATCAAATGATCTTAATCCTGATATGATTAGGCTCAATCTTGAAAGGCTATTCGTGTTCTTTGATTTGTTAGTTAAGCCTACTTTTAGGTCAAGGTGATACGTACATTTTGGGAACACGGTAGTGCAATTGAGTGGGAGCGCTAGCATAAACATGGAATCTATAGCTTCTATCTGGCGAATAGTAAGCAAAGGATGATCTCCTTCGAGCTTGACCAAACGAACATAAATGGTGGAGTACTCATTTCACATAAGCTGAAATATCATTTATACGGGGTCAAGTGTTTTAAGGATAAAATACATTGTAGGGTGTAACGGTAATCTAATCCCTTTACAGTGTAGATCATTCATATAGAGGATCATTGATCACATTAGGATTATAACAATGGATAACTAATGATGTGTCTATATGGTGGAACATATAGAACATTCTATATACTGAGAGTGCAATTCTAAGTTCTATGCGTGGATTCAACGAAGAATTAATAAGTTAGTGAATTTTAGTGCTAAATTCTTGATCTACTTATTGGAAGCTCGGTTATATAGACCCATGGTCCCCCCACTAGTTGAGATAATATTGCTTGTAAGACTCATGTAATTTTTTTTGATTAATCAATTATAATTCTCAAATTAGACTATGTCTTTTTGTGAATTTTTCACTAAGTAAGGGCGAAATTGTAAAGAAAGAGTTTTAGGGGCATATTTGTTAATTATGATACTTTGTATGGTTTAATTAATAAATAGGATAAATGACAATATTATTTAATAATTATTTATAGTTATTAAATAGTTAGAATTGGCATTTAAATGGTTGAATTAGAAAATTGGCGTTTTTGAGAAAATCAGATGCAGAAAAGGTAAAACTGCAAAATTGCAAAAAGTGAGGCCCAAATCCACTAGTATAGGGCCTGCCACTTTTGTAGGAAATTTAAACTGATATTTTCATTATTTTAATGCCAAATAATTCAAACCTAACCCTAGTGGAATGCTATAAATAGATAGTGAAGGCTTCAGGAAAATTACACTTAAATTTTCTATTTTTCCTTCAGAGAAAAACCCGAGCCTTTCTCTCTCCCTATCTTTAGCTGCCACTTCTTCTTTCTCTTCCCTCTTGAATTTTGAAATCCTTAGTGTATGAGTAGTGCCCACACACAGCAAGTGATACCTCAATCATAGTGAGGAAGATCGTGAAGAAAGACTTTTAGCAAGAAGGCGTTTCAGCATCAAAGAATCAGAGAAAGAGATCCAGGTTCAGATATTGATAATGCTCTGCTACAGAAAGGAATCAAGGGCTAGATATCTGAATTGAAGGAGTCATTATATTCCGCTGCAACCAATGTAAGGTTCCTTAACTTTATATGTGTTTATTTCATCGTTTTAGAAAGTTCATATTTAGGGTGTTAATCAACATACTTGTGAGTAGATCTAAGATTCTGGTAAAATAAATTCCAACAAAAGTCAGCCTAGTATTTTTGTTAACCAGAGCATCGAAGTGGAAAACTTAGATCCCGAAGATAGCATGTCAATAGTGGACCTCAGGGACCGTTTGAATATAATGACAGAAAAAGCAAAGTGTCAAATAGTCAGGCCTCACATAGGAGACCTTAGAAAAACATAAATGATCAAATTTGAGGACGTGATTGTTGGGTTTTATGCCCTAAATAAAACTCATTTCAATATAATCAGATTTACTTATTAATAAAGATCAGAAATAAGATTTAATGTTGTATGGTTCACATGATTTATTTCATGATTATATGTATATAATGTATGAACTCTATTTAAGTCCAGAACATATGAATTTATTAATGATTATAGTGTTGTCAGCACAGTGGAATATAATCTTGATTATATATTCGAAAGTTTATTCCCTGATTTGTCAGAACACTAGATTTAGACTGGCATGGTATAATCAGCGATAGGTATTCTTACACCTTGGATAAGTGGTATGTCCTTTCCAGGGCCTTGGCAAAGTTTACCAGTATCGGATGTATGGAGTATACATCGGAAGGGGCTGATATTGAACTTTGATTAGATATATTAAATTTACCGTAATATCTATTCAATTCAATGTCACCTGTTGATCCTAGATCAAATGATCTTAATCCTGATATGTTTAGGTTCGATCTCAAGAGTATTATACATGTTCTTTGATTTGTTAGTTAAGCCTACTTTTGGGTCAGGGTGATACGTACATTTTGGGAACATGTTAGTGCAATTGAGTGGGAGCGCTAACATAAATATGGAATCTATAGCTTCTATCTGAAAAATAGAAAGTAAAGGATGATTTCCTTCGAGCTTGACCAAATGAAAATAAATAGTGGAGTACTCATTTCACTTAGCTGAAATATCATTTATACGGGGTTAAGTGTTTTAAGGATAAAATACATTGTAGGGTGTTACGGTAATCTAATCCCTTTATAGTGTAGATCATCTATATAGAGGATCATTGATCAAATTAGGATTATAACAATGGATAACTAATGACGTGTCTATATGGTGGAACATATAGAGCGTTCTATATACTGAGAGTGCAATTCTAAGTTCTATGCGTGGATTCAACGAAAAATTATTAAGTTAGTGCATTTAAGATATATATTCTTGATCTGCTTATTGGAAGCTCGGATATATAGACCCATGGTCCCCATACTAGTTGAGACCATACTGCTTGTAAGACTCAGTTAATTGATTTTGATTAATCAATTATAATTCTAAAGTTAGACTAGTCTAGTTTATGAATTTTCACTAAGCAAGGGCGAAATTGTAAAAGAAAAGAGATTCTAGGTTTATTTATTAATTAAGAGACTTTAAATGTCTAATTAATAAATATATTAAATGACAATATTATTTAATAATTAATTTTTAGTTATTAAATAATTAGAATTGGCATTTAAATGGTTAAATTAGAAAATTGGCGTTTTTGAGAAAATGGGATGGAAAAATGACAAAATGACAAAATTGCAAAGTGGGCCCATTATCCATTCTAGGGACGGTCACTTAGTGCGATTTTACTATTTATTTTTATATTATTTTAATGCCAAATAATTCTAACCTAAACCTAGGTGGTTACCTATAAATAGATAGTGATGGCTCTCATTCAAACTTAACTTTGTCAGATGAAAACTGAGCCTCTTTCTATTTACCCTAGCCACCACTTCTTCTTCTCTTTTCCTCTTCAATTTTTCGAACCTTGAGTGAATGAGTGAGTGCCCACACACATCAAGTGGTATCTCAATCATAGTGTGTAAGACCGTAGGAGATTCCAAACAACAAGAAGGAGAATCAGCATCAAAGGAAGGAGAGAAAGAGATCCAGGTTCAGATCTTGGTGATGCTCTGCTACAGAAAGGAATCAAGGGCTAGAGATCTGAATGGAAGGAGTCATTATATTCCGCTGCACCCAATGTAAGGTTTACTAAACTTTATATGTGTTTATTTCATTGTTTTAGAATTCATATTAGGATGTTAATGAAACATACATGGTAGTAAATCTAGATCTTGGTAAAATATTTTCAACAACTGGCCTCAGAGCCATGGTAATGTTTTACTTTCATGAAATATGAATTAAAACGATGATATGCATTGATTTGGATGGTTTCATATGGTTTATGTGCTTATTTGATGATAGTTTAGAAATCGCAATATATGTTACTGAAATATTTTTTATTTCGATCTGGAATAATTTTTTCTGGAAAGTAAACAAAAAAATAATAAATTTAGGTTACAGAACCTAATTTGGATTTTTTATGAATTAGTTATGATTTTTGGAATTTGAATGAAAAAATCTAAAATCGGGTTGCACACACGCGCGCGCGGGTACTAGGAGATGCTCGGACAACACCCTCATTCAGACAAGGAGCTGATCGAGAATTCGCGGACGCAGCCCTATCTGAAGGGGTGCTCACGCCGAGTATCCTTGGCCATCACAGGCTGCTTGCAGCCTCTTTTCTTCATATCTTTTGATTCAAAAATCATTTTTCATTGAAACAAAAGCCAATTTTTTAGTAGAATTTTGTGTAGAATCTGAATTTTCAATCAAAAATCTAATTGTCAGAATAAATTAATTTTTATTAATTTTTTTAATTAATTAAAATTAGTTTCTGATATTAGTAGACTTTGAATTTTAAAAATTTGATTTCTCACAAAGGAGCCTTATGGTTGATTTTGAAATTTTAGATTATTTTATTTATTTTAATTATAAGATTTGATATTATTTTTCTATTAAATTTGAATGATCTTACTTTGATATTAAAATATTATCTTTTAAAATAATCTTGTTCAAATTTCAAAGTTTGCTAACCATATCATATATTTTTTTTTTTCAAATTTGTTATTTTTTGAAATATATTTTATTAATTAAAATTATAAGATTAGGAATATGTTAGGTTTAACATTTTATCTTATTAGACATTTTTTTAAAAATTATATTTCGGCAAAAATAACATGAATTTTTTTTTTAAAAAAAACGGTTAGTTTAGTTTGAATAGATATTTTAGGGTTTTAAACCTCAATTTTTCAAACTTATTATTTTTTTTTTCTAACCATATAAAATATCTTATTTTTCAATTAGTTTATTTATGTAATATTAAAATTTATTAAATTATAAGACTTAGAATATAATAATGAAATATCTAAATTTAAAATTCAAGATATTTTATTATATTATCTTATTAGAAATTTTAAATAAATTTAAATTTTGAATAAACTTGATATTTGAAAAATTGGTTAGATATTTTTGATTTTTTTTTTGTTAGAATTTAAGAAATTTAGGAGTTTGTTGAATTTTAAATTTTTTCAAATATTCTCTAACAACCTAAATTTGAATTCTAGTTAAGATATTTATTTTAAAATTTAATTTTATTTTAAATTTTAAAATTGAGATATTTTAGCTTACTTTCCAGATATTCTAGATCAGTTATTATTGTTTGTATTATTTGATTATATTATTATGTATTTAAAAATAAATATTACAAACCTATTATTTATTTGATCTAAATTGCTATGATTAACTTGTTGACAGATCCAATGATCTGATTTTAATCATAGTCCAATTGTTAATATATATTATAAATAACTTGTAACAGGTAAATTTTACATTCTTCTTTCATCTGTGTATGACCTAGTAACGTGATAGGATCCATCCAAATCTGTGTGCCTGTGTGAGCCTATATGTTTACTTTATGTTTAGATGCATATAGGTTGTTGCTAAATAAAATGTCACACCATGATAGATTTTATTTAGGCCCATTTAGTTTTTGGGCCTATTCAATTAATAACAGTTGTTCATTTTAAGGTTAAATTCCTCTCTTTTGGGCCTTGTGTGAGAGTTGGGGGCCAATAGAAGTGGGTACAACAGACTGAACCCAGCTCCCCCTCACATGAACTACCCCAACTGTGAAGGCCCATTTGCCTGATTTGGATAACTGTGCTAGGTTAATTAAATTAGTTTAACCTAATAAAATTGATTAGCAACATAATTAATTTCAAAGTTTTTTTTTTGAAATTAATTTAAGAAAAACACACTTAGTTTAATGAATTAATTTCTAGATAAACTATTGTATTTTTCTTGTATTTAATTAAATATAGAATTATAACTAATTAGATTCTTTCTGAAGCTTATTTTAATTATTTCATTAAATATTTATATTTAAGTTGTAAATTAGTTATTTCTAACTAATTTTATCTATCAACTTAAATTTAAATATCTTTTGAATTTCAAAATTAAGTTGAGGAATTCTAGGAATTGGTTATTGAAGATTCTTAAGATATTTTTTAAGTTGATATTTTTTTAAATCAACTTAAAATGGAATATTTTTCAAATTAAGTAATTACAACTTAATTTTGATATTTAATTAAATTTTATTTGAAAAATATTTAAGTTGGATATTTTAGATTCTTTCTATAACAACTTAAATTAGATATTTTTTCAAATTTTAGAAAAACACTCAGTTAATGATATATATTCTAGATAGTTATTTCTAGTACTAATTATATTTCTAATGTTTAATTAGGAAAATATCATAGATTGTGAAATTAATTGTTTAATAATTAATTTTGGTACAATCTAAGTTAAGTATATTTTTCCTAGTATTAAACTAGAATTAATAATTAAGTCTCCTCTAGACTTAATTATTTATTTCTTGAATTTAATACATTTAATTAAATTGAAAATTTAAATATCTAAGTTGATTTTCATCATGATACTTATATATTATTATTTTCATGTTATTTAATTAAAATTGAAAATTATTTTAAGTCTGAAATCTTATTTCAGAATAACTTAAATTTGAATAATTTTCAAAATATATTTTATTTTATTTTAATAATTTTTTTTCCCACAATTTTGAAATTGCATTTCTTAAATTCAGAAATTTCGAATTTTATTTGAAAAATAGATTAAAGTTAAAAATTATTTATTTTAATTTTGGACCAACTTAAATCAATAATTTTTTAATTTAATGATTAATTTAAAATAAATGAATTAAAATATATTATAATTAGAAATTGAATTAATTAGTCAAAGAAAATCTAGATAGATATTATTTGTTTTAATTAAAGTATTTTTCTAGTGTATTTAATTAAATAGAAAATTAATATTTAAGTTGATTTTCATCATGATACTTTAATATTTGAAAATTTTCTTAAATATTTAATTAAATAGGAAAATTATATTTTTTGTTGTAAATTAATTTTATTAATTAATTTTGGGCCAACATTAAATTAGAATAATTTTTTCCAGGATTTATTTTTATTTTAACAAGCAATTTTGAAAATTATATTCTTAAATACTTCAATTTTTCGAAATGCAATATATATTTAGGGAAAATTGAATTTGAGTTGTAAATTAATTTACATTGATTTTGAAACAACTAAAATTGAATAATTTTCTAAATATTTATTGGAAATTATTATTAAGATGGAAATAATTCATGTTATTTTCATATCCATCTAAGTATAATTTATAAATATTAAATTTATATTTATATTTAAAATTTTTTATTCTAAATTAGAAATTTTAATTAAATAAATATATATATTTAAAATAAATTGATTAAAATAAATATTAGAAGAAAATACACTTTAAATAATGAGCTTTATTATTAGGACATTCGATCTCCATTGTTGGCTTTACATCGCTTTTATTTTCGTGAGTAATCCTCCCTAATGGAGGAACGTTCATTAGCAAGTTAGCACCGTTTAATCTCGAAAGATAAGTATATTTGTAAGTGTTTTATATGGTATTGATCACCCTAATGGTGGCGGCTGTATTTGACTTACAAAATATGAAACAATGGTGGAAGCTCATAAGATAGAATAGCCTTGACTCTCGCCTAAACGGGACAATGCTGGATTCCAATCTTGATCGAATAAAAGATTGCTAGAATGTTTATCATTTTAGATGAGCTGACAACTCTATTCAATGGATGGTAGCTTTGACTCTCGCCTAAACGGGACACTGCTATCAGTTTGTTGAAGACCTTGGAAATTTTTTAGGATTGTATGTTTTAGTATTTTTACTTGTCATTCCTATTTGCTATATGTTTAATAATTTCTGAATTGTGTACGAATTTATATTGAACCATGTTATTTTCTGTTATTAAATTGTATTTTAATTTCGAATCTTCATTGTTGGTCTAACTTGGTTTGTTGTTCTAATGAGATAAATCCCTAATGGATTTTCACCATTAGACAAACAAAATAGTGTTAGATCTCGAAAGATAAATATTATAAATGCAACATCTAGCTGTTCATCAATTGATGACACCTTAGACTAGTATTTACAATATGAAACAAGAAGATTGTATAAATAAGATTACTTTGACTCTCGAAGCATCGTTGGATTCTTATTTAAAAATGAAATTATCCTAATTCCTCTTAGCTTATTCATTTCGAATTAGCTCAATAACATATCATTGGATGAATGGTCTTTAAATCATTTCAGGTCATTATATTTTCTCATAAGAAATTAAATGACACATATGATTATATTCCCGAAATTCTATCCTAAAATAATATAAATCCTCAATCTTAGATATCTCCTACTTGTATGACAAATCAGTCTTAGAGTTCGATTAGTAGTGGTGGTCCAAGAAAGAATTACTCATTATACAGTTACACTTTCACAAGTGTTTAATAACCATTTTCTATCAATGGATTCAAACTGTATGTTAGTAAGGAATATGAGTTTCGTATTCTGTGATCAGGATCCACTCTTTGATGTAACTAAACCTAAGTCATCAAAAGATACAACCACATTTTCTATATCTATGGCATCTGTATCTTGTTCATAGTGGTTTTGACAAGATCAATCTCTGCAAAGAGTTAATATGCCTATATCCACTGAAAGTAAGTTCATCTCATTCGAAGATGGATGTACATTCAGGGGTGGATATGAGTTTATCGTTATATGCTTAAAACAATCACTCTAGATTTTACCTTATGTAAAAGAAATTTGAAATGTTTAAAAAATTTCAAGAATTTCTAGCAATGGTGAAAAACCATTAAGGTAAGTGGTTAAAAATCTTGCGAACTGATAGGGGTGGAGAAATAGTTAGTAGATATGCAGTTCAAAGATCATTAAATTGATTTTTGAATAATATCCAAACTTACCTCCCTAACAAATCGATTTGCATATTGATGATTAGTTACTAGTCGTTGCCTAAATCCTTCTATGGTAATACAATTTCAGAATGATGAAATGGTCAGGTACTTAGTGTAAACCATTACTAGATTCATGGATGACCTAATCGAAATCTTAAGAAAAGCTAGAACTGTTAACCATGGTTTGCATGTTTGTTAGCTATTCTAAGTGATTAGGGGTGGACCATTCCATAGTCAATAGATAAGAAAGTGTTTGTTTAAACAAATACTAATCTTCTAAGAAAATGACTAAGTCTGAAAATAAAGCAGCAAATGAAGGAGATATTTTTTTCTTGATTCCATAAGTGTTCTATCATCCTATTCGACACAAGATGATCCCACTGCCTCTGTTGTCTTGACACAACTAAAGAGGTCAATACCATTTAGTTTTCTTAGACACAATTCACGGTACCTTGTGGTAGTGGGAGGGTTTCTAGGAACTCACCTTCTTATGACTTGGAAGACACTAGTGATTAAAATCCATTGTGAGTTTAAATAAGTAATGGATTGTCAAGATAAGAAACTAAGAAGAAAAGCCAAGAGAACTATGGTTTAATCCATTCACATGGAGTCACCTAAAGTTTTATATTACAAGGACATTAAATGAAATTTTCGTTAATAAGTCTATTCAATGGACTTAACAAAACTTCCTGTTCCTAGTTTTGAGTTTATCTAAATCTATGGCTTGTGGTACACCTGGTTAATTACTTACTCTAGTGCAAGCAACTTACTTTAGTAAGATGTTGAAGCATTTTCTTTCTAATGGAAATCTATAGAAGCTTCTCGACTTCTAGGCATAAATTTTATTTATCTAAGGAAAAGTCTCAACTATTCGAGAAAAGATAAAACCATGAAAGAATTTCTTAAATCAACAGTGAGAGGTCTCAGATATGCTTTAGTATGCCTTAGACCAGACACCTGCTGTTGAGTGGGAGTAAAGAGTAGTTATCAGATTAATCAAGGAGAGGAACATTGGAAGACAAACAAGTAAATCTTAAGATTAAGAAAAGGAACTATATGTTAGTCGATAAGGGTGTGTTTAAAACTCTTAGACTACACCACATCAGATTTCGAGACTTGCGTTTGTGCTAGAAAGTCTGCTGATGAGATGGTGATTACTGTCACGACCCGAGCCCTAGGCTGTGGCAGATGTGTAATATCCATAACTTGGGTGGTCAAAGGTCACACTTTGACCATTGTTGAAAAATAAAGCTTATAAATGATCCTTTTATTTATATTACAAAATACTAATTTAAAAGATATGGATTAACTCCTATATTAACAAGAAAATATTAATAATAAAATCAGGATCACTCATCAATATAAAAGAACAGTAATATCCCCACAGTTATGTGATCACCAAATAGATAGATTTAATAAGTCAATAAAATACCAAAATAATACCTAGCATCCATCCTTTCTCATTTCTAACAAGTACATAGCTAATTTAAGTCATCCAGACCATCCATTTGTTCTTAAATACAAAATCAGTCTCATTAGAAGGTGAAAGAGTTAAATATGACTAAACTAATAACGACATTCCTTTCCCAACGGTACCATCCTCATCCACTAGCATCAAACTGAGTTCCTGGAATGGGAGAAAATATGGGGTGAGCTTATAAAGCCCAGTAGGAAAACAACTAATATCAAAGGACCCTTGGTTTAATAAAATTCCTGCATGGTTAGCTTTATAAAAATAAAATGTCTCATCAACAGTATGAATATGTACAAATAAGGTAGAGAGACCACAATTAATAACAAATCAAACGTCAAATGCATATCACACCGTCCACTAGACCCCAAGCTCTCAATACCAAATCATAGAAAACGACATCCAAAACCGGGTAGTCGCATCTGATATCCACCATAAATAACGGGGCTCAGATTTAATTCACTCCCTGTACAGATTCTAGGTCTTTCACCTACAGGTGAGTGCACACCTGATCTACCTATGATGCACAGAGACTAGGTCGTGGAACAACAATATGCATCGAACATGATCAACATGGCTCTCATCAATATAACCAAAGCAGGCAAATAATAAGCATAACAAAAGAACATATTCCTTTTTATTTTCTAGAAAATTCGGCAGCATAACAGCTGTATTTTGAATAAACCCAAAAATCATAACCTGCATAAATAGTTGCACACAAAAATATATTTCGCACTCAGTGCCCCAGAACAGTCCAGAAAATAAGCAGATTAAGTTTTCAATTTTTCAAACAATTTTGTAAATCATAAAAATTGGAATATGTCTAATGTTATACAACGCATATAAAAATCAAGTCCAAAAATCAAGTTGAGTCCCTACCTCTCCTGAGTCATTAAACTTTCTCCAAAAGATGATCTTAAGCTCTCAAGTCCCGAGCTCCAATTGTTTAGTCCAAACTTACATATTACTCTCACCTATACCATCAAATGGTTAAATAATTATCATCATCGCATTCTACATTCAAGACTGAGTCCAACGACATATAATATGACTATATTTAAAATTTGGAATTCCAAAACCTCACCTAAACAGTGCACATTAACAATCAGTGGCGGTAAAAATTGGTGTACTGGAAGTGTCGCCGAAAATAGGAGTAGTATATATCAAAACGACCACGTCGACAAGTAGATCACACTCATTCCAACCGTTTGTCAAAACGGTACACGAGGTCACCGGAAAGTCGCTGGAAAGGGGCGGAGCTACAAAAATGTCACCAGAAAAAGTTGCGAACTGGGAAAAATGGTTTAGTGTAGGTTGTTCTCCTCGACGAGCTGAGTGTAGTGGTGAAAACCTCGCGTCAAACGGACGCCGGAGGTGACTGGAAAACCTGTTCAAAGTTTGAAACCCCAAACTTTGACTTGCGATCCTAAGCTAACGGCAGCGAGAGGAGCGGCGCCGCTTGGGGTGTGAGGTCGCCGACACTAGGAGGTCGGAGTAGTCCGGCGCGTTGGGTCGGGCGGTGGCCGGAGGTGGGTCACCGGAGGGTGGTGGTTATGGAGGTTTATGGGTTTTATTTTTGTATTTTAAAGAGAGAGAAGGTAGATAGAATGAGAGAGGGGGACAAAGGGGGTTGAGTATATATTAAAAATATATTTTTTTTTATTTCATACATATATATATTATTATTTAATTAATATTTTATATATATATACATTTGACTCGGTCAAAAACCGAGTCTTTACATTCTCCCCTCCTTAAAGAAATTTCGTCCCGAAATTTTAAAGTACAACCTCAAGTTGAAAATTAAACAAGTGAGGATACTTCATATACATCTCGGACTCTAACTCCCAGGTAGCCTCGTCTTCTCTGTGGTTCCTCCATAAGACCTTGACTACTGGAATCTCTCTGTTCCTTAACACTTTTAGCTCTCTTGCCAAGATTTTGACAGGTTGCTCTTCATAAGTCACATCTTCCTGAAGAGGGATAGCCTCATACTCAATAACATGTGACGGATCTGGAGTATACTTCCTCAACATAGACACATGGAACACATTATGAACATGTCCCAACTGTCCTGGTAAGTTTAATCGATAAGCGACCTCCCCAATCCTCTCGATAACCTCAAAATGTCCAATATACCTCGGGGCTAGCTTACCCTTCACTCCAAATCTCGTTACGCCACACATAGGAGTAACTTTCAAGAAGACATAATCACCAACATTAAACTCAACTTCCCGTCGATGGAGATCGGCACAGCTCTTTTGACAACTCTGAACAACCTTAAGTCTTTCTTGGATTCCCTTAATCTTTTCAGTGGTACTAGTGATAATCTGGGGTCCAATGGTGACATGCTCATCTGGTTCTGCCCAACACAATGGCGATCTGCATGGTCTCCCATATAAGGCCTCATAAGGAGCCATACCTATACTGGCTTGGTAGCTATTGTTGTATGTGAATTCCACTAGTGACAAATGTTCTCCCCAACTACCTCCAAAATCCAAAACACAAGAGCGAAGCATGTCTTCCAAAGTCTGTATGGTTCTCTCAGACTGTCCATCTGTCTGTGGATGATGGGCAGTACTCAAGTGAAGTTCAGTCCCTAAGGCTTGCTGCAAGGCCTTCCAAAACCTTGATGTAAATCGAGGATCTCTATCAGAAACAATGCTTGAAGGCACTCCATGTAGTCGAACTATATTGTCTACATAAAGTCGAGCTAGCTTGGTAAGCTTGTAATCCTTCCTGATTGGAATAAAATGAGCAGACTTAGTCAAACGATCAACAATAACCTAAACAGCGTCATGCTTCAAAGGTGTCAATGGCAACCCAGTAACAAAGTCCATGGTAATCTTGTCCCACTTCCATTCTGGTATAGGCAAAGGCTGAAGTAAACCTGAGGGTCTCTGATGCTCAACCTTTACTTGCTGACATACTATACACTTAGCTACAAAGCTGGCCACATCTCTTTTCATTCCTTCCCACCAATATTGTCTCTTTAAATCTTGGTACATCTTTGTACTTCCAGGATGTACAGCAAATTTGGATCTACGGGCCTCTATCAAAATGGTCTCCCTAAGTTCAGGGATATCCGCAACAACTAGTCTTCCCATATGGTATAGGTACCCTTCACCATTAACTGTCCACCCATCTAGTTGCTCACCATCCTGGATTCGGTTCCAAATAAGTCTTAATTTCTCATCTTGCCACTGACGTTGCTTAACTTGTTGAAGTAGTACTGGTGTAGCCACTAAGTTAGAGATACAAGCTACTTCTTCCCCTTCATAGTATTGCAAGTTATAATCACCCATTGTGATTGTCCTTTTCCAGTCCTCAAGAGCCAAACATGCCAAAGTACTATGAGACTTTCTACTTAGTGCATCAGCTACTACATTAGCTTTCCCGGGGTGATACTGCAAAGTGAAATCATAGTCTTCCATATACTCAACCCATCTTCTTTGCCTCAAGTTCAAGTCCCTTTGAGTAAAAAGATACTTCAAGCTCTTATGATCTGAGTATAACTCAAACTTTATGCCATATAAATAACATCTCCAAATTTTCAAGACAAAGATTACCGCAGCAAGTTCTAGGTCATGCGTAGGGTAATTCTTCTCATGTGGTTTCAATTGTCGAGAAGCATAGGCAACCACCTTGCCGTTTTGTATGAGGACACCTCCTAATCCAGTACCTGAAGCATCAGTGAATACCACATATGGTTCCTCACTATTAGGAACAGTGAGAACAGGTGCCAAAGTTAATCTTTCCTTCAATTCTGTAAAAGATTCTTCACAACTATCATCCCACATAAACTTTACTTCTTTTCTTGTTAACTTCGTCAAAGGCATAGCAATTCGTGAGAAATTCTCTACAAAGCGACGGTAGTAGCCTGCCAACCCAAGAAAACTTCGAACTTCAGTGACATTCTTTGGTCTTTCCGACTGTAGAATAGAGTCTATCTTTGCTGGATCAACGGTGATACCATCTTGAGAAATTACATGGCCCAAGAACTTGACTTCAGTCATCCAAAATTCACACTTCTCTCTCTTAGCGTATAATTGATGATCTCTCAATGTCTGTAATACTATTGTCAAGTGTTCAACATGATCCTCACGTGTCTTAGAATACACCAAGATATCATCAATGAATACCACCACAAACTTATCCAAGAAAGGTCTAAAGACTCTATTCATAAGATCCATAAATGCAGCAGATGCATTCGTTAACCCAAATGGCATTACCAAAAACTCAAAGTGTCCATACCGTGTCCTGAAAGCAGTCTTAGGGATATCTTCTTCCCTAATCCTCAATTGATGGTAGCCTGACCTCAGATCAATCTTTGAAAAGAACTTTGAACCACCAGGTTGATCAAATAATTCATCAATCCTCGGTAGAGGATATTTGTTTTTAATTTTCATCTGATTCAACTTTCTATAGTCGACACAAAGTCGCAAAGTCCCATCAGCTTTCTTGGCAAACAAGACTGGAGCTCCCCATGGAGATGTACTATGTCTGATGTAGCCCTTATCCATTAACTCCCCTAATTGTTTTTTCAATTCAACCAACTCTGCAGGTGCCATGCGATAAGGTGCAATAGAAACTGGTTGAGCTCCGGGAATCAAATCAATGCAAAACTCGATCTCCCTATCAGGTGGTAACCCTGGTAAATCCTCTGGAAACACATCCGGAAAACCACTAACCACTGATATCCAAGGGAACTGGTCTAAATTCCTAGACTCATCATCGATCGCAAACAGATTCCCATAACACTCTAAGTTTCTCTTTCCACCTAAACATGCCCTTAAGATAGGATTTTGTCTCACTGCACTCATGTTGGTTCGATAAACAATGAAATCACCACTAGGGGTTAAAAGAGTCATTATTTTACGTGAGCAATCCACAATAGCTTGGTATTTAGACAACCAATCCATACCAAGAATTACATCAAATTGCCTCATAGGCAACACTAATAAGTTTCCAGATAACTTGTGTCCCTCGAACACAATACAAACCGACCTACATATGGTGGATACCTCACCGTGTCCCCCCATAGGTACACTCAAATGCAATGCAGGACTAAAAGTTTCCCAACTCAAACCCAACATACTAGCAAACATCAAAGATATAAAGGAATGCGATGCACCAGTATCAAATAACACATGAGCCCAAGAGTGTGAGATAAGAACCATACCATCAACAACTCCCTGGTCAGCACCGCCCTGTACATCATCAACCCCAAGAGCGTAGGCTTGAGCGGATGACTTTGCTTTTGCCTTTCCCCTTCCCTGACTAGGATAGCTTGTACTTGCACCAGACCCTCCACCTTGATTGTGCCCTCTTTGACTCCCACTAGGAGCAGGAGTTTGGAAACCTTGTGAGTACCCCATGTTGAACCCTGAACCTTGTGGCCTGAACTGATGTTGATACTGAGACTGCTGGCCCGATTGGGGTGTGAAACCATAGGATGAAGACTGAGACTGGTTTGTCCTGGGCTGTCCATGAAAAGGAGTAGACTCTACATAGCTCCCTATGGGTCCTCCATGAGATGCTTGAAATCTTTGTTGTTGTTGCGGGAAATCTTTCTTCTTATGACCTTGTTGACCACAACTGAAACACTCGTATGGTCCACTAGGAGTCTTTCCAGATGAACCACTACTAGTGCTACCCCCACTAAATTGTTGTCCTTGGGACCACTGTCCTTGATTCTTCTTGGTCATTTTTCGGTCATTTCCTCTTCCTCTGCTTGTGTTCTTCTTCTCATTCCCTTCTACATGAGCCTCACTTCGCAAGGCTGCTGTCACACACTCAATCAGGTTGTTAAAGGTCAAAGGGGTTATAGGACCACGTATCGCAGGCCTCAAACGACACATGAACTGTTCAATCACCAAGGGTTGATCAACAACACCAGGATATGCATAAGAGGATAGCTCTACAAACTTCATGTAAAATTCATTCACAGTCATATCCCCTTGTCTTAGACCATCAAATACTCCAATATGAGCCCTCCTGTGAGATGGACTAAAATATTGTTCCCTGAAAACTTCCTCAAATTCTCGCCAAGTCATCCCATCAGTTTCCATTGTCCTGGACAAGGTCTCCCACCAATCTGCTGCACCACCCTCTAACTTGGACACAGCAAAAGTAACTTGATATTCCTCAGGTGTTCCTATTGTGTTGAAATTTTTCTTTATCTGCCTCAACCACCTTTCAGCTACCATGGGATCTTGTCCACCCTCAAACTCAGGCACTTGGATCCGATGAAAGATCTGAAAATGATGACTTTGTCGAGCGGCAGGATCCATTTGTTGAGCGGGAATATCTCTTAAGGCTTCGAGAAGGGCGTTCATAGGGAATTCAGCTTGTGGAGGTTGGACATTAGCTTGAGGGGCGTCTTCTCCAACCGTTCTCCTTGTCTTCTTTCCTTTTGGAGACATTTTCTTAGGTCTGAGAACCAAAAGCTAATCAGTTAGTGAGGATTGGATGCTAATAATATAAATATGCCTTATACATATAAATACCAAGATATTTATTACTATTATTATTTAAAATAAATCTAAACTATTTGGTGACACACTCCGAGGTAATTAAACTCGGTGCTCTGATACCATTTTTCTGTCACGACCCGAGCCCTAGGCTGTGGCAGATGTGTAATATCCAAAACTTGGTTTGTCAAAGGTCACACTTTGACCCTTGTTGAAAAATAAAGCTTATAAATCATCCTTTTATTTATATTACAAAATACTAATTTAAAAGATATGGATTAACTCCTATATTAATAAGAAAATATTAATAATAAAATCAGGATCACTCATCAATATAAAAGAATAGTAATATCCCCACAGTTATGTGATCACCAAATAGATAGATTTAATAAGTCAATAAAATACCAAAATAAAACCTAGCATCCATCCTTTCTCATTTCTAACTAGTACATAGCTAATTTAAGTCATCCAGACCATCAATTTGTTCTTAAATACAAAATCAGTGTTATTAGAAGGCGAAAGAGTAAAATATGACTAAACTAATAACGACATTCCTTTCCCAACGGTACCATCCTCATCCACTAGCATCAAACTGAGTTCCTGGAATGGGAGAAAATAGGGGGTGAGCTGATAAAGCCCAGTAGGAAAATAACTAATATCAAAGGACCCTTGGTTTAATAAAATTCCTGCATGGTTAGCTTTATAAAAATAAAATGTCTCATCAATAGTATGAATATGTACAAATAAAGTAGAGAGACCACAATTAATCACAAATCAAAAGTAAAATGCATATCACACCGTCCACTAGACCCCTAGCTCTCAATACCAAATCATAGAAAACGACATCCAAAACCGGGTAGTCGCATCTGATATCCACCATAAATAACGGGGATCAGATTTAATTCACTCCCTTTACAGATTCTAGGTCTTTCACCTACAGGTGAGTGCACACCTGATCTACCTATGATGACACAGAGACTAGGTCGTGAAACAACAAGATGCATCGAACATGATCAACATGGCTCTCGTCAATATAACTAAAGCAGGCAAATAATAAGCATAACAAAAGAACATATTCTTTTTTATTTTCTAGAAAATTCGGCAGCATAACAGCTGTATTTTGAATAAACCCAAAAATCATAACCTGCATAAATAGTTGCACACAAAAATATATTTCGCACTCAGTGCCCCAGAACAGTCCAGAAGATATGCAGATTAAGTTTTCAATTTTTCAAACAATTTTGTAAATCATAAAAATTGGAATATGTCTAATGTTATACAACGCATATAAAAATCAAGTCCAAAAATCAAGTTGAGTCCCTACCTCTCCCGAGTCGTTAAACTTTTTCCAAAAGACGATCTTAAGCTCTCAAGTCCCGAGCTCCAATTGTTTAGTGCAAACTTACATATTACTCTCACCTATACCATCAAATGGTTAAATAATTATCATCATCGCATTCTACATTCAAAACTGAGTCCAACGACATATAATATGACTATATTTAAAATTTGGAATTCCGAAACCTCACCTAAACGGTGCACATTAACAATCGGTGGCGGTAAAAATTGGTGTACCGGAAATGTCACCGAAAATAGGAGTAGTATATATCAAAACGACCACCTCGACGAGTAGATCACACTCATGCCAACCGTTTGTCAAAACGGTACACGAGGTCACCGGAAAGTCGCCGGAAAGGGGCAGAGCTACAAAAATGTCACCGGAAAAAGTTGCGTATCGGGAAAAATGGTTTAGTGTAGGTTGTTCTCCTCGACGAGCTGAGTGTAGTGACGAAAATCTCTCGTCAAACGGACGCCGGAGGTGACCGGAAAACCCGTTCAAAGTTTGAAACCCCAAACTTTGACTTGCGATCCTAAGCTAACGGCGGCGAGAGGAGCGGCGCCGCTTGGGGTGTGAGGTCTCCGGCACTAGGAGGTCGGAGTAGTCCGGCACGTTGGGTCGGGCGGTGGCCGGAGGTGGGTCGCCGGAGGGTGGTGGTTATGGAGGTTTATGGGTTTTATTTTTGTATTTTAAAGAGAGAGAAAGAGAGAAAGGTAGATAGAATGAGAGAGGGGGACGAAGGGGGTTCAGTTTATATTCAAAATAATTTTTTTTTATTACATACATATATATATATTATTATTTAATTAATATTTTATATATATATATATACATTTGACTCGGTCAAAAACCGAGTCTTTACAATTACTCTGGGGGTGGAGTATTGATTTTGGAGAAGTGTAAAAACCTATCTGTCTCATGGTCTACCAGAGAGAGACTGAATGTTAAAGTTGAAGGAAAGATACTTATTCAGTTTAAGGAAAGTTCTATACATTTATGGCACCGTTCCAACTTGTCTTAACTACTAGTGTTATTTCCTGATTAACCAAAAAGTAGTTGCCAAAAGTATAGAATCCAGTATCCCAAGAGAGTAGACATATAGAGAGGAATTTCACAATATCAAGGATTTTGTGATTAAGGAAGAGTAATGGTGGAGAAAAGGTTGGGTTTAATACAAGCTGTCAGATCCTATTACGACTACTACTACACTTGATATCAAGGTGTTGAGATTATTTGAAATGCACATTTTGTTTTATATTAGTGTAAGTGGGAGTTTGTTGGGTTTTATGCCCTAAATAAAACTCAATTCAATATAATCAGATTTACTTATTAATAAAGATCAGAAATAACATTTAATGTTGCATGGTTCACATGATTTATTTCATGATTATATGTATATAATGTATGAATTCTATTTAAGTCCAGAACATATGAATTTGTTAATGATTATAGTGTTGTCAGCACAGTGGAATATAATCTTGATTATATGTTCGAAAGTTTATTCCCTGATTTGTCAGGACACTGGATTTAGACTGACATGGTATAATCAGCGATAGGTATTCTTACACCTTGGATAAGTGGTATGTCCTTTCCAGGGCATTGGCAAAGTTTACCAGTATCGGATGTATGGAGTATACATCGGAAGGGGCCGATATTGAACTTTGATTAGATATATTAAATTTACCGTAATATCTATTCAATTCAATGTCACATGTTGATCCTAGATCAAATGATCTTAATCTTGATATGTTTAGGTTTGATCTCAAGAGTATTATACATGTTCTTTGATTTGTTAGTTATGCCTACTTTTGGGATAGGGTGATACGTACATTTTGGGAACATGATAGTGCAATTGAGTGGGAGCGCTAACATAAATATGAAATCTATAGCTTCTATCTGACAAATAGAAAGTAAAGGATGATTTCCTTCGAGCTTGACCAAATAAAAATAAATGGTGGAGTACTCATTTCACTTAGCTGAAATATCATTTATATGGGGTTAAGTGTTTTAAGGATAAAATACATTGTAGGGTGTTACGGTAATCTAATCCCTTTACAGTGTAGATCATCTATATAGAGGATCATTGATCAAATTAGGATTATAACAATGGATAACTAATGACGTGTCTATATGGTGGAACATATACAGCGTTCTATATACTGAGAGTGCAATTCTAAGTTCTATGCGTGGATTCAACGAAGAATTAATAAGTCAGTGAATTTAAGATATAAATTCTTGATCTGCTTATTGGAAGCTCAGATATATAGACCCATGGTCCCCATACTAGTTGAGACCATACTGCTTGTAAGACTGAGTTAATTGATTTTGATTAATCAATTATAATTCTAAAGTTAGACTATGTCTAGTTTATGAATTTTCACTTAGCAAGGGCAAAATTGTAAGGAAAAGAGATTCTAGGTTTATTTATTAATTAAGAGACTTTATATGTCTAATTAATAAATATATTAAATGACAATATTATTTAATAATTAATTTTTAGTTATTAAATAATTAGAATTGGCATTTAAATGGTTAAATTAGAAAATTGGCATTTTTGAGAAAATGGGATGGAAAAATGACAAAATGGCAAAATTGCAAAGTGGGCCCATTATCCATTCTAGGGACGGTCACTTAGTGTGATTTTACTATTTATTTTTCTATTATTTTAATGGTAAATAATTCTAACCTAAACCTGGGTGGTTACCTATAAATAGATAGTGATGGCTCTCATTCAAACTTAACTTTGTCAGATGAAAACTGAGCCTCTTTCTATTTACCCTAGCCACCACTTCTTCTTCTCTTTTCCTCTTTAATTTTTCGAACCTTGAGTGAATGAGTGAGTGCCCACACACATCAAGTGGTATCTTAATCATAGTGTGTAAGACTGTAGGAGATTCCAAACAACAAGAAGGAGAATAAGCATCAAAGGAAGGAGAGAAAGAGATCCAGGTTCAGATCTTGGTGATGCTCTGCTACAGAAAGGAATCAAGGGCTAGAAATCTGAATGGAAGGAGTCATTATATTCCGCTGCACCCAATGTAAGGTTTACTAAACTTTATATGTGTTTATTTCGTTATTTTAGAATTCATATTAGGATGTTAATGAAACATACATGGTAGTAAATCAAGATCCTGGTAAAATATTTCCAACAGTGATGTCCCGGACGACAACACTAGATCACTACCTTAATAAAGATCACCGAATGTCTGGTCCGCAAGCAATGTGTGTTAGGGTTTATGCCCTAAAAATCCTATAAAGATTTTTTTTTGATTATGATATGAAGAGTTGAACATTTAATATATGTATGAATGTTAAGTTATCAATATTTATTATTAAATATCAAAAAATTCCTTATTCATATATGAGACTGTGACTTGTAGTTGTCCAGAAAACTAAGACCACTTAGCTATGAATAAAATAGTCATCAACATATTAAAGTTATGAAATCTTTAATCAATGGTTGCTAGTACGACTCATTAATGGCCGTTCTACGATGCAAATAATCTTAGTTCAAATCACTCATGTAGTGAGACATATAAGTGAAGGTGCTATATATAATAGAGATTATATATGACAAGGACCAATGTGAATGAAGCTATATTTATTAACATACCATTTATCATAAAGACCTAATTCTTTTCATAATGATGATAAATAGTAGATCGACCTAAATCTCCAGTTATCATGAACTCTTGTTCATGTTATAAGTTTTTTTGATTCACTCGTTAAAGTTTCTCAAAGAAGGTGATTCTTACAACTTCTGTTTTGGGAATCTAATAATATAGATGGCTAGGAATATGATGTATAATTCTAGAATCCCAACTTTCCTAACACATCGAATGTTAGTTCCTTTTAAGTGTTGATTTTGGAACTAGAATATTATGCACAAATTTAGATGGGATCTTGAATTATACTTCCACTAGTGAATTAATGGTACTAAAAGATAAAGAAGTAATTAGAAGGGTAAAAAAAGTATTTTGACCAAAAGTAATTATGAACCAATACATGGAGGGCTAAACACTAGAATTGATTTATTAATGGATACTAATAGTTAAATTCATTAAATATAATTCTATAATTACTAAGAGTACAATTCTATATTTATAGTAAAGTAATCATAGAATTAATAAATAAGGGATTATTTGATTGATGAGACTCAATAAATAATCTAGTTTATTGAAGCTTAGAATTATAGGTCCATGGTCCTCAAATTACCACCTTGAAACACTGTCAAGGGTAAGGATAAAGAGTTGTATAAAGATGTTTGGAAAAATATATTTTGAATTGGTAAAATAGTAATTATTTATTTTTGTAATAAATAAATAATTTTTTTATATTAATTAAATAAGAAAAAGACAAAGATTATTAAGACAAAATTGTCGAGATAAGATTTATCAGGAGAAAAGTTGTCAGGACAAAAGATACCAACCTTGTCTTAAAGACAATGGTAGGTGCCTATGCTTGTTCCTATTCCTATGGAGTTTGTCCTTTTGGGTTAATTAATTATTAATTAACTTAATTAGATAAATATATAATTTGAAAAGTGGTTATAGATATTTCAAGGTTATTGAGATATTCTCTCAAGTATTTGAGAGATTCTCTCATAAATATCACTAACCAAATTCGGTTATAGATATTTATTTATTTAAACACGGGTAGATACCATTTTAGACCTTGTGTTTTACAAAGGTTACCAATTGGACCCTCTGTTTTGTTAAATGATAAAATAGATCCTGTATTTTCCGAAATGGTAAAAATAGTATCTTGAGCTTAATTTTTGGCAACTTTTTTTTTAATATAACTAACTTGAAGAAAATTTCTAACACGAACAAATACAGAAAATGTAAACAGTTTTGTCATAACACTTTTAGATCGGATTATCATTAAATTTTATTTTGACCAAATATTAGTTCAGGGTCCTATTTGTACCATTTTGGAAAATACAAGATCCATTGTCATTTAACAAAACAGAAGGTTCAATTTGTAACTTTTGCAAACCATAGGGTCCAAAATGATATTTACCCTTTAAACAATTAAATGTTATTTAATTAAAAGAATCTAACTACTATAAATAAGAGCTTACTTTGAGAAATTGGAATATAATTTTTGAAACACTTCTCACTCTTTTTGAACTGGTATTTTTTAAATATAGAGAAAAAAATAATTTTTTTTCCCTCAATTATTCTTGTTCACGTGTTAAGAACTAAATAAGAACAAAAGTTATACACTTTATCCTAATATCCCACACTATTCCTTGTGTGTGCTGGATCAATTTAGAAGATACTGGTGTGAGTCTAAATTGCACATTTCTCATCAATTGGATTAAGGAATACAACTTACGAGATGTTTTGAGATATCCTGATAGGCTTTAAGAGGTATATTCTAAACTTATAATTTTATTATTTTGATTTAATGTACACAGATTTGGAGATCCATTGGATTATAGTACAATGATAATCAGATAATACAAAACTCTTCCGTTGCGTACCTGATTAGTACTATAAAAACAAACAATTGGTATTACAGTCAGGTTCCATGAATGTGTATACATTAAATACTGTGTGAGTTTTATGCATTTATATATATGAGATATGTATGTGAATGGATGGTTTTATGATTATGAATGTCTGAGAGGTGGTGAATCGTTAATTATACGGTATAATTAGGTTTAAATTTTGTTGTTATTATATTTATAAAATAATTTAAGCCAATTTGGAGCATATAAATTTTATATAATTTATTTATTTTTAAAATTAAATTTTACGTAAAAATTGTACCAATATAATATTCATAGCATGTGAGCTTGATTTTTAATCATGAAACCTGATCATGCACGTCAAAATCACATGCATGTGAGCTTGAGAATTTTTTTCCGGCCATGCACAACCATCTGAGTGGTTTTGGGTATCGTGCCCACGTAAAAACCATGCATGCATGGCATGCAATTGGGAAGTGATTCCTTTAAAGTGGAGCAAGCACAATCGGGTCCAATTGGACCAGTGCGACTGTGCATGGGCAACGATTGGAGCACAAACCCGTGAGGCTAAAAGGGTGGTCGGACCATCGTCGAGCACAATAGGAACTTGATCCCTTCCTCCCGTGCTCGGCCTCCTGCTCGTGTAAGAAAGACTTGTATGGGTTGTGTGATTCCTTTTTGTGCTCCACCATCTGACATTGATGTTGGGTTATGTGCCCTAAATAAAATTCATTTCAATATAATCAAATTTACTAATTAATATATGATTGGAAATCGCTTTTATGTTCCATGGTTCACATGATTTATTTCATGATTATGTTTAATGTATAAATTCTATTAAGTCCATAACATATATAAATATGTATATTTATTTGTTCATTATTATAGTATCTTCTTCACATTAGAATATAATCATGATTGTCATCCATTAGAGAAACATAATAGTGTTAGATCTCGACAGATAAGTATTTATAAATGTAACATCTAGTTGTACATCCAAAGATGACAATTTAGACTACTTTTTACAATATGAAACAATGAACAAATTTATAAAATAAGAATAACTTTGACTCTCACCTAAATGGGACATCATTGGATTCTTATTTTAATCGAAATTATCCTTTAGTTTTTCTCTAATTAGCTTTTCATTTAAAATTTGCTTAAATAGTATATCATTGGATGAATGGTTTATAAATCATCTGCTTGTGATGTCACTCTAATTTCTCTTATGAAATTGAATGGCCTAGACGACTATATTCCTGACATTCTATCCCGAAATGATATAGATCCTCTATCTTAGAATCTCCTACTTGTATATGTTTACTTTAGGCAACCTAAAATTAGACCTTGATTAGTAGTGGTGGTCCAAGCTAGAATAATCACTCTTGTATATTTGGTATAAGTCTTTGACTTTAAATTTTAGATTTTAAATAAAAATATTATATTTCAGTTTCCAGAATACATTGAACATCCAATATAACTTCCACAAGTTGTTAATATCCATTTTCTATCAAGGGATTCAAACTGTATGTTTATGTATGGAATAATGAGTTTAGTATTCTGTGATCAGGATCCACTTGGATTATTCTAAGAACTCTGTATTGTAACTAGACCTAAGTCATCAAAGACCACAACCATAGTTTAATGTGTCTATGGTATTTACATCTTGTTCATAGTGGTTTTGACAAGATGATTCTTTGCAAAAAGAAAATATGTCTATATCCACTTGAAAGTAAGATCATCTATATTCGAATATGGAGTTTTCGTTATATTCTTAAGATGATCACTCTAGATTTTACCTTAGTGCAAAGAAATTTGAAATGTTTAAGAAATTTTATGAATTTCTAGTTATGTTAAAAACATTAAGGTAAGTGGTTAAAGATCTTGCGAACTGATAGGGTGGAGAAATATTTGGATATGTAGTTCAAAGATCATTAAGTTGAATTTTGAATTGTATCCAAACTTACCTCTGCAGAAATTCGAATTGCATATTGATGAAAGTAAAAGGTCTATGATTAGTTACTAGTTGTTGCTTAAGTCCTTCTAGGGAAATACCCTAGTGATAGGATAATTTTAGAATGATGGAATGGTTATGTACTTAGTGTAAAACTATTACTAGATTCATGGATGTCCTGATCGTGAACTTAAGAAAAGCTAGAACTATTAACTAAGGTTTGCATGTTTGATAGCTATTCTAAGTGATTAGGGGTGGACCATCCTATGGTCATTAAGATAAGAAAGTGTTTGTTTCAACAAATATTACTTGTTTAAGAAAATGACAAAGTTTGAAAAATAAAGTAGCAATGTAGAGGAGATATTTTTTATTAATTCCAAATTGTTCTATCAGCTTATTTGATATAAGATGGTCCCACTGCCTCTGTTGTCTTGACACAACCGATGAGGTCAATACCATTTATGTTCATAGATAGAAAGTCACAGTACCTTGTCGTAGTGGGAGGGTTTCAAGGAACTCACCCTGTTATGACTTGGGAGACACTTGTGATAAAATCTATTATTAGTTTAAACAAGTAATGGATAGTCAGAATAAGGAACTAAGAAGCAAAGCCAAGAGAACTATGGTTAAAACCATTCATATGGAGTTACTAAAATTTTTCTATTATAAGGACAAGAAAAGAATTTTTGAATATTAAGTCTATTCAATGGATTTAACAAAATTCCTGATCCTATTATTGTAAGTTTGAGTTTATCTAAACCTATGGCTTGTGGTATACCTAGTTATTTAATTACTTTACTGCAAGCAAAGCAACTTACTTTAGTAAGTTGCTGGAGCATTTTTTCTAATGTCAATCTATAGAAGCTTCTCAACTTCTACATGTAGATGTTATTTATCTAAGGAAAATTTTTATCTATTCCAGAAAAGATAAAATCCATAAAGGAATTCCTTGGGATCAACAGTGAGAGGTCTCAGATATGCTTTGCTATGCATTAGAGCAAACACCTACTGTTGAGTGGGAGTAATGAGTTGGTATTAGATTAATCCAGGAAAGGAATATTAGAAGACAATCAAGTAAATCTTAAGATCAAGAAGAGGAACTATATGTTAGTCGATAAGGGTGGTAATGTAATACTCTTAGACTACACTGAATTAGGTTTCTAGACTTGCGTTAGTGCTAGAAAGTCTACTAATGAGATGGTGATTACTCTGGGGTGGATTAGTGGTTTTAGAGAAGTGTAAAAACCTATCTGAAGTCTCTAACTCTACCAGTGAGACTCAATGTTAAAGTTACAAGAAAGATACTTATTTAGTCTATGGAAAGTTCTATACAATTTTTGGCATTGTACCAATAATTAATTAACTACTAGTGTTACTTCCTGACTAACACAGAAGTAGTTGCCAAAAAGTAAAGAATCCAGTATTCCTAGAGGAGTAGACATATAGAGAGGAATTTCACAATATCAAGGATTTTGTGATTAAGGAAATGTAATGATGGAAGAAAGGTTGTATTGAATGCAACTTGTCAGATCCTATTACAAAGAGAATACTACATACCACACTTGATCTGGATATCAAGGTGTTGAGATTATTTGAAATGTACTTTTTATTTTGTATTAGTGTAAGTGAGAGTTTGTTGGATTATGTGCCCTAAATAAAACCCATTTCAATATAATCAGATTTACTAATTAATATATGATCAGAAATCGCTTTTATGTTGTATGGTTCACATGATTTATTTCATGATTATGTTTAATGTATAAATTTTATTAAGTCCAGTATATATATAAATATGTATATATATTTGTTCATGATTATAGTGTCGTCAACACAGTGGAATATAATCATGATTATATGTTCAAAAGTTTAATTCTCATGATTTGTCAGTTCACTGGATTTAGACTTGCATGATAATTGGCGATAAGGTATACTTACAGCTTGGATAAGTGTTATGTCCTTTCCAAGGCATTGACAAAGTTTACCAGTATCAGATGTATGGAGTATACATTGGAAGGGACCGATATTGATCTTGGATAAGATATCATAAACTTACTATTACATCTTGCAAAGTCAATATCAATAGTTGATCTTAGGTCTATGGATCTTAATCCTGATATAGTTAGGTTCAACTTAGTTGTACTATTTGGATATCAAGGTGTTGAGATTATTTGAAATGTACTTTTTTATTTTGTATTAGTGCAAGTGGGAGTTTGTTGGGTTTTGTGCGCTAAATAAAACTCATTTCAATATAATCAGATTTACTAATTAATAAAGATTAGAAATCATTTTATGTTGCATGGTTCACATGATTTATTTCATGTTTATATTTAATGTATAAATTCTATTAAGTCCAGAACATATGTATTTGCTCATGATTATAGTGTTGTCAACACAGTGGAATATAATCATGATTATATGTTCAAAAGTTTAATTCCCTGATTTGTCAGTTTACTGGAATTAGAATGGCATGATAATCAGCAATAGGTATACTTACACCTTGGATAAGTGTTATGTCCTTTCCAAGGCATTGGCAAAGTTTACCAGTATCGGATGTATGGAGTATACATTGGAAGGGACCGATATTGAACTTGGATTAGATATGATAAATTTACTGTAATATCTATTCAATTCAATACCACCTAGTTGATCCTAGATCAAATGATCTTAATCCTGACATGGTTAGGTTCGATCTGAAGAGTATTATTTGTGTTCTTTGATTTGTTAGTTAAGCCTACTTTTTGGTCTGGGTGATACGTATATTATGGGAACATGGTAGTACAATTGAGTGGGAGCGCTAATCATAGATATGGAATCTATAGCTTCTAGCCGGACATAGAAGTGAAACGATGATTTCCTTTGAGCTAGGCTAAATAGAGATAAATGATAGAGCGCTCATTTTAGTGATTATATTAGTTCACTAAAATATCATTTATAGGTGGCCAAGTGTTGTAAGGATAAAATACATTGAAAGAGTGTAACGGTAATTTTGTCCCTATGCCATGTAGATCATCTATAGAGGATCATTGATTATTGGGATTGTAACAATGGATAGTTAATAGCGTATCTATATCGTGGAACATATAGAGCGTTCTATGTAACTGAGAGTGCAATTCCAAGTTCTATGGTGGATGCAATGAGGAATTAATAAGTTAGTTGATTTACTTGGTAAATTCTAGATCTGCTTATTTGAAGCTCGGTTATATAGGCCTATGGTCCCCATAGTAGTTGAGACAATACTGCTTGTAAGACTCAGTTAATTGATTTTAATTAATCAACTATAATTCTAAAATTAGACTATGTCTAGTTTATAAATTTTTCCCTAAGATATGGCTTGATTGTGAAGAAAGTGTTTTGGGATTTATTTGTTAATTAAGAGACTTTATGGAGTTTAATTAATAAAGATTATAAATGATACTTTTATTTGATAGTTATTTTAATTATTAAATAAATAGTTTTGGCATTTTATATGGTTGAAGTTGTAAAAAGTGGTATTTATGAAAAATAGGTAAAATGGTTGGGAAAAATGACAAAACCCAAACTTGTGTGGGGCCCATTAAGTGGCCGGCCATCAAGTGGTATTTTACCCTATTTTATCATTTTTTTTTATTCCTAATAATTCAACCCTAACCCTATTGAAGATAGTATAAAAGGAAGGCTATGGTCTCATTATCCAACTAAGGCCTCCAAAGCTAAAAACCTTGTTTCTCTCTAGGTTGATGAGACCTCTTCCTTTTTCTTCTTCTCCAATTCGAAAGACCATAGCCTCTTCTTCACAAACCAAAATTTAGCCATTATTGATTGAGTACATGCGTACACATAAGAAGTTGGTCCTCAATCATAGTATGTAAGACTGTGAAGAATCCAAACACAAGGAAGGAGTTTCGGGCTCAGATCTTGGTGATACTCTGTTACAGAAAGAAAACCAGGGTTAGAGATATGAGCGGAAGGAGTCATTTAATTTCGCTGCAACCACTGTAAGATTTCTCAAACTTTATATGTGTTTAAATTACATTGTTTTTAGAAATTCATATTTAGGATATTAAATAACATACATGGTAGTCAATCTAGATCCTGGTAAAACATATTCCAACACGTAGTGTGTATCAAAGGCTACAATTCTAGAAATGGACATATCCGATGGATGCCAATTTTGGTTTTTAGAAATTGTTATGGCAGCTTAAAGTACCATCGAAGGTTAAGGAGTTTGTGTAGAAGGTGGTGGGGGGTTGCCTTCCATTGAGGGTGAGTATGAGTACAAAACATGTCCCTTTACAAGTAGTTTATTCTATTTATGAGATGTTTGCAAAATCTGACGTTCATTGTCTTATCTCTTGTGATTTTGCTTAGGAGTGTTGCAAAAGGGTAGGTGTGGAGAGGTAGGAAGGGATGTGGGGTCAGTTTTGGATTGGTTGGAAGAGGTAGTAAATTTTTTTAATGGCGATATGTTCAGTTGTGTGTTTGTGGTGTGTTAGGCGATCTAGACGGTGCGAAATGAGCGGACTCGGCGAAATAAAAAGTGGACAGTGGAAGATGTGGTTGCAAATGCTATTTGATGTCGCCCAATTAGTTACACTGAGGTCACGGTACTAAACAGACTATGTCGTATCCACAGGGAGGTAAATTACCACTAAAGATTAGTATAAATAGAATATGGTGGAAATTGGAATGAGTTAAAAATAAAATGATGAGAGAAAGGGAGTGATCAGATAAAGAGCTTGGTAAGGTAGAAATGTAATTATGCAAATCCTATTCTAATACCGATATTAATTCAAAACGCAGTTGCAATTCTAGACTATTAGTTACAACTGGAAGATGTAAATAATAAAAGCGCAAATTAATTAATCTTGCATAAATTGAATTTTACCTCTAACTTGACAACATATCATATTATATATCATAAATCGACAAAATACCACTATTGACAAAATGCAGTAAACAATATATAATATAATAAATATACCAAAATATTAATATCCTAACTTACATAAGAAAAACATGACTGAACTTATATAAAAGATACTATTAACTTTGGAAGAAAAATTAGAAGATGAAGAATAATTTAATAAATGAGATATGAAGATGAAGTATAAAAGAACCAATACCAATAATTAAAATAAGAAGTACAAAAGCTACACTCTAACCTCACTAATATTACTACTCTAGTTTACTCATTTTTGTCACTAAAATAAGTAAACTAAAATAATAAAACAAAAGTAACAACAAAATGACAACGTGTATTTTTCACTCTAAAAATCTGATGCCTTTTCCAAAATATTTGATTCTCTATTTATAAAAAAACTAAGACCCCAAATCTTGGTACAATTAATGGGCAAATAAGTGGAGAAAATGGCTACAATTTTGTAGTGAAGTGGAGCATGTGGTCGCACTATGCGCTTCAAGTGGTGAGGTCAAGTATGTGGGCTTCATGGAGAATGTGGGAGAAACTTTAGACACATCGTGTCACATTTAGTGGGTTAGCTCTTGGAATGTAATGGCCTCTTACTAAATGAAAAATGGTCTGTCAATTAATAGCTTGGACTTGGAGCAAGAAAGTTGGGCCTGAACAAAATTGATGAAGTTATCCTTTGATACAAAAGGCTTGAATATAGGGAAATTTACATATATACTATTTTTGACCAATACTTTACAAATATACTGGGACACGGCAAATATAACTTTTTTACTGCCCAAGCCCGTTTTCTTTTCTTTTATACTGCCCAAGCCCAATAACTTAACTTTTATACTGTGAACAGTAAAAAAACACAAAAAAACGGGGCTGCTTTGTGTTTGGGGACTGGCCGGAGTCAGAGATAACCAAGAAAAAACCATTAAATCCGGCGAAGAGTTTTTGCTAAATGGAAGCATAATCGAAGAACAAGATTTACAGAAGATTGTCCCCCAAAAAACAGAGGTAAACACAACAAAATCCAAAATTAATTTAATTCTTAAAAAACTTAAAAAAAAAAAACAACCTTAGATTTAGATCTGAAGTTTAAAAAAAAAATGAAAAAAATAATGCGATGTTCTTTAATTTATGATGCGAAATGATAAATGAGGGTTGTTCTATTGTTAATTTGTCGTTTCTAACATAAAATGATTGGTAAATATACTTGACAAATTACTACAATTGCTCATACAAAAAATTAGGGTTGTTCTAATATTGTTTTGCGGTTATTAATACAAAAACATTCCTAATTATATGTATCAGAAAAATAGCATAAGAAAAACTAATAAAAAATGTAATGGGTAATTTTATTTGGTTGTTTTGCTGTTGTTTTACTGTTGTTGTACTACTGTTTTGGTGATTTTGTTTGGTTGTTTTGCTATTGTTTTACTGTTGTTGTATTATTGTTTTAACATGAAATAAGACACTTAAATGTAATATATGGAACAATGACAGGTAATGGAACGTCTACCAGTACTCATAAAGAGCAATGAACAATGGAATGAAGATCACAATTATGTAATCTATGTGGCTAGTGGAGAATTCATACCAACAAAATGCAACTATGAAGAGCTACTGCAAATACTGCTTACTTCATTGGGGTACGAAAACACCAGAACAACACTACAAATACAGTGCCAAGCTAAAGAAGGAATACCACCGATAAAAATATTCAACGATCGAAGCCTCTACTTTCACTTGGAATTAAAAATCAAAGAAACAGATTTCACCACATATTCGCTATGCCTCAACCAGCAAAACAACAACACAACACCTGCTGCAACACCAAATTTGATATCCACAACAACACCGTATGAAGATAATGTGGCAATGATCGAAAACAACACAACAACGCTTGAAAAAAAACATAACAACAACAGAATCGTACACAGTCAGAAACAAGAGAAGATGAGAACGACAAATTCGACATAATTGACTATGCAAATCTGGTTGCTGAAGAAATGGTAGAAAAACTTGAAAACACCAGTAAAAAACTGGATCCAGAAATCGACATCAACAATGCAAAGTTAATAACAGACAAGAATCACCCCGAAGTGGAAAAAGGACAGGCATACAAAGACAATGAAACTCTAAAGAATGTCCTCAGCTACTACGCAATCAAAAACAACTTTCAGTACAAAGTGTGGAAGGTTCTGCTCTCAAGAGTACAGTCTGAAATGTGTTTACGAAAGCTGCAATTGGTCTCTACGAGCATCGAGAAATGGCCCAACAAACACATTCATAATAGGAGTTCTCAAAAATCCACACATGCCCCATAAATATTAGGCATGAAGACCAAAGGCAAGCAACATCGAAACTGATCGGGGAATGCATAAAACCGAAGTTTCTGAACGTAAAGACAAAGGCAACACCGATGGACATAAAAGAAGAGTTGACATACAGGTATGACATCAAGATGAACTACATGAAAGCTTGGAGAAGTAAGGAACATGAAGTAAATGACTTAAGAGGAAACGCTAGTGACTCGTACAGCCTAATACCGAGTTTCTTACACATGGTGGAAAAAACAAACCCAGGATCAGTTGTGGATCTGAAAACAACAGAAGAAAGCAGCTTGCTCTTTGTTTTCATGGCGTTGGACGCATCCATAAAAGGGTGGGGAGCATGCAGACCGATAGTTTTTGTGGACGGAACATTCCTCAAAGCAGCTTATGGGGGAACTTTGTTGTGCGCATGCACACAAGATGCACAAGGTCATATTTTTTTACTAGCGTTTTGTGTTGTAGATTTTGAGAATGACCAATCTTGGAAATGGTTCTTCAAAAAATTTAAAGAAGCGTATGGTGTCCGGGAACACCAATGCCTAATTTCAGACAGGAATGAAAGCCTCATCAAAGCAGCAAGAGAAATGTATCCAGAAATTACACACAGTTACTGCGGGTACCACATTTTGAGCAACCTTAAAACAAGCTTCAAACAACATGCTGCCAAATACAATCTGCCATTCTTTGGAGCAGTCAAAGCCTACACAGAAAAGCAATTCGAGTTCCACATGGCTGAATTGGATGGATTGGACAAAGGCATAAGACCTTACCTAAAAAAAGTCGGTTATGAAAAGTGGTCAAGAATTCATAGCCAAAACAAGAGGTATTCTACAATGACCTCAAACATATCAGAATCACTGAACGCCACAAATGTAGCAGCAAGGGCTACCAATTACAACGCTGCTAGAATTCTTGAGAGCATTGGTGCAACAATAGACGCATACTAATAGGACAAAAGCACACAACACCTTTACTAAGCTATCACCAGCTGGAGAAGACATACTGCTGAAAAATTACACATACTCATTGAATCTGGAGGTAACATATTCATTATGCTTCTTTTTTTTTAAAAAAAAAAAAAAAATCCTAAACAAACAGTAAGTGCATATGTTGTTGTATTGTTGTTTTTATAGTTTTGTAGTGTTGTTGTTAAAATATCAGCTATTTTTTTTTAAATAAAATTTGAAACAGGTTAAAGCAACAACATATTACTTGTTCGAGGTAACAAGAATGAAAGAATCGTGGGAAGTAGACCTAGAAAAAAGAACATGCACGTGCAACAGGTTCCAAATAGATGAAATGCCGTGCGGGCACGCTGTGGTCGTGATGAGGGAGATGAACATGGACCCGTACACCTACTGTTCAGATTACTACACAAAAAAAAAATTGGCTGGCAACTTATTCAGGGAAAGTTTACCCAATAGGACACCAAAGTGAGTGGGAGGTACCAGCACTACTACAAAAAGTATAATTCACGTCGGTTTTTAAGTGTCACTTAAAGAATTTACGTCGGTTTATAAAACCGACGTATATACCGTAGACGCAAATAGTTTTTTATTAGCGTCATTTTTAAAACGACGCAAAAAACAATTTTCGACATTTATAAACCGACGCTAAATACTTACTTTTCTATTTTATTTTATGCGTCGGTTAAAAAATGACGCTAAATGTTTCATGGCATTTTAAAACTGTCACAAAAAACTTATTACGTCGGTTTAAGAATGCCATATCTATTACGAAAATATTTTTTTTTACCTATTGCCTCACTTATAAAATGAAGCACAAATATAAGTAAGGGAAAATTGCAAATTTTTCATGCAATTTTTCCCACCTGCACAAATATAGTTAATCTATCACCAATTATTAAAATACATCAAAGATATAACAACTAAGCAGGAGAGAAAAGCGCCACGAGAAAAAGTAAAATCAACTAGTAGACAAACAATCATCAAATCCATTTCCAATGAGGTTCATCCTACAACAAATAAGGCTAGTTATTTTATACAAAACAAGAACACCACCAATATATAATTTCTTTTACCCACCAATATACAAAACGATCAAAGGGGTCAAATTTCCTCCAGCATTATTTCCTATTACAATTCAATTTCATACAATTTTTATATTTTGAAAATCAAATTAAAGATTGAAACTAACTGTGGGAAAAGTATTGCTGGTGTAGGAGATAAGAAGACACGTCTTTCCTACAGCTCCATCTCCGACAGTAACGCACTTTATGAACCTCAAAGCACTCATTTTCCAATTTTCAAATTTCTATCATAATAATTGAATGCAAATATGAAATAATAAAAAAAACTATCATAAATTTAAATCTCATCTGCTAGCTATAGGTCTCATAATAAATTTCAACAGTTATGATTATTGAAATATAATAATTTTTTTATATACCCAAAAATGGATGCAATTAGAAATGTGATTGCTGGAACAAGATTTGCCATAGCGCTTGCCATTGATGAAGAGGACAATAATGTTAGGTTTTATGCCCTAAATAAAACTCCATTTCAATGTAATCTATTTTATTCAACATCAATAAAGAAACAGAAGTATTTTTCATTCATTTGTGTATGTTTTGGCTCACTTTATCAATTGCTTGTCTAATTGATTTATAAATTCATCTTAAACCCTTTTCACATACTTGATCATGTTTATTGTGCTGTCATCACATTGGAAAGTAAACATGACTATGTGAATAAAGTTTCCTAGATTTATCAGACACAGGGTTTTACTGATATGATAATCTACAACAAGAGTTTACTTGTATTTGGAGAAATACTATGTTCTTTCCAGAACATTGGTTAAAGTAAAGCTCAGGTTGGATGCATGGAGTATGCATCGGAAGGGACCGATATTGAACTTTGAATTAGATTTAATTAAAGTTACCGTAAAATCTATTCAAGTCAATATCGCCAAGTTGATCCTAGATCAAATGATCTTAATCCTGTTATGATTAGGCTCAATCTTGAAAGGCTATTCGTGTTCTTTTATTTGTTAGTTAAGCCTACTTTTAGGTCAGGGTGATACGTACATTTTGGGAACACGGTAGTGCAATTGAGTGGGAGCGCTAGCATAAACATGGAATCTATAGCTTCTATCTGGCAAATAGTAAGCAAAGGATGATTTCCTTCGAGCTTGACCAAACGAAAATAAATGGTGGAGATCTCATTTCACATAAGCTGAAATATCATTTATACGGGGTCAAGTGTTTTAAGGATAAAATACATAGTAGGGTGTTACGGTAATTTAATCCCTTTACTGTGTAGATCATTCATATAGAGGATCATTGATCAAATTAGGATTATAACAATGGATAACTAATGATGTGTCTATATGGTGGAACATATAGAGCATTCTATATACTGAGAGTGCAATTCTAAGTTCTATGCGTGGATTCAACGAAGAATTAATAAGTTAGTGAATTTTAGTGCTAAATTCTTGATCTACTTATTGGAAGCTCAGTTATATAGACCCATGGTCCCCCCACTAGTTGAGATAATATTGTTTGTAAGACTCATGTAATTGGTTTTGATTAATCAATTATAATTCACAAATTAGACTATGTCTATTTGTGAAATTTTCACTAAGTAAGGGCGAAATTGTAAAGAAAGAGTTAACAGGGGTATATTTGTTAATTATGATACTTTGTATGGTTCAATTAATAAATATGATAAATGACAATATTATTTAATAATTATTTATAGTTATTAAATAGTTAGAATTGGCATTTAAATGATTGAATTAGGAAATTGGCATTTTTGAGAAAATCAGATACAAAAAGTGGTAAAATTGCAAAATTGCAAAAATCAAGGCCCAGTCCACCTAGCCTAGGGCCAGCCACTTATGTTATCTTTTTTAAATGATTTTTTCATTATTTTAATGCCATATAATTCAAATCAAACCCTAGAGGAATGCTATAAATAGATAGTGAAGGCTTCAGGAAAATTACACTTTCTGAATCAGAAAAACCTGAGCCTCCACTCTCTTCTCTAGCTGCCACTCTCTCTCTCTTTTCTTCCTCAATATTTCGAACCTCTTTTAGTGATTAGAGTAGTGCCCACACACATCAAGCAATACCTCAATCATAGTGAGGAAGATTGTGAAGAAAGATCAACAGCAAAGGAGATTCAGCATCAAGGATTCAGAGAAGAAGATCCAGGTTCAGATCTTGATAATACTCTGCTACAGAAAGGAATCAAGGGTTAGAGATCTGAACGGAAGGAGTCATTATAATTCCGCTGCACCCAATGTAAGGTTTCTTAAACTATATATGTGTTTAATTTATCGTTTTAGAAAGTTCATATTTAGGATGTTAATAAACATACTTGTGAGTAGATCTAAGATCCTGGTAAAATAATATCCAACAACTGGCCTCAGAGCCATGGTAATTGATTTACTTACATGAAATTTGGACTTTAAAACGATTGTTTGTATGTTCTTTGGATGGTATCATGTTGTATTGAGTGTTATTTGATGAATGATTGATGTTTGTGAAATTTTCGTGGTAAATAATTGTGATTTCGATTCTGTAATTATTTTTATTGGATAGTATGGAAAAAATTAAGCAAGTTAGCCTTTTACAGAACTCAATTTGGATTTTATTTGAATTAGTTATGATTTTTTGAAGATTTGACAAAATCGGAAATTTTGTCTTGATATTTTGCGATCGCAGAACTGTCCGTACAGTTTCGGTTTTTTTCCCTTTTCTTCAATTTTTCATACCTTTTCATGGAATTAACTTCCAAATTTTTGTATAGTTTTGTATATATACTAATACTATTCCTAATTCAATTCTAATTATCATTTTGAATTAATTTATTTTTTTTAAATTAATTCAAGATATTAGTGTAATTTGAATTCGAATAGAATTAGTAATTATCTTTTTGCTTAAAAACCTATCTTATTTTTAAATTTGATTATATTTTTTTTAAATTTAAGGTCAGATTTTTTAGATATTTATAATATCTTTTGAGATATTTATAATATCTTTTAAGATATTTATAATATCTTTTAAGATATTTTTAAAAATATCTTTTAAGATATTTATAAAATCTTTTAAGATATTTTAAAATATCTTATCTTTTAAGATATTTAAAAATATCTTATCTTTTAAGATTTTTTTTAAATCTTTTTAGATATTTTGACCTTATTTAAAATAAGATATTTATAATCATGTAATTTTAAATAGATATAAGATAAAAAGTAGGTTTAATTTTAAATTTTTTTTTAAATTTTCGAAATTTTTTTTAAATTCCGAAATTAATTTTTTTTTAAAATTTTTTTTTTCGAATATTAAATTTTTTATTTAATTATTTATTTATTCGAAATTATTTATTTAAAATTAAATAAATCCTACTTCCAACTATCCAACTAACCCTGTTGCAGGAGTATGTGTTTAAACTTATGTGTAAGTTTTTTCAAAACCTATTATTACTTGATTGCAAATAGCCATGGTTACCTTTTGCCAGATCTAATGATCTGATGGCTCCCTTGGTCAAGATAATAATTTGTAACAGGTATAATTTACAATCTTCTTTCATCTGTGTATGACCTAGCAACATGATAGGACCCATCCAAAGTGTGCCTGTGTGAGCCTATGTGTTTAATTTTATTATAGATGCATATAGGTTAATGTTGCTAAAATAAATTATCATAGTTCTTGATAGGATTTATTTAGGCCCATTTAGTTTTTGGGCCTATTCAATTAATAACAGTTGTTCTTATTAAGGTTAAATTCCTCTCTTTTGGGCCTTGTGTGAGAGTTGGGAGCCATAGAAGTGGGTACGACATACTGAACCCAGCACCCCCTCACACAAACTACCCCAATTGTGAAGGCCCATTTGCCTGATTTGAATGACTGTACTAGGTTAATTACACTAGTTTAACCTAATTAAAATTGGATTAGCAACATAATTAATTTCATTTATTTTGAAATTAATTTAGAAAATCATAGTTTAAAGAATTTAATATTCTAAGCTAAACAATATGTATTTTCTTGTATTTAATTAAATATAGAATTATAACCATCTAGATTCTTTCTGGAACTTATTTTAAATTTTTCATTAAATATTCCTATTTAAGTTGATATTTAGTTATCCATAACTAACCAACTTAAATCTGAATATCTTTTGAATTCAAAATTTTAAAATTAAGTTGAGGAATTTTAGGAATTGGTTATTAAGATTCTTTAGATATTTTTTAAGTTGATATTTTTCAAATATTAACTTAAAATGGAATATCTTAGATAATTTTAGGTTAATATCTTTTTTTTTTGAATATTAACTTAAAATATCTACAAAATTAAGTGGTTACAACTTAATTTTGAATTTAATTAAATCTGATTTGAAAGATATTTAAGTTGATTTTTTTTAGATTCTTTCTAAAACAACTTAAACAAGATATTTTCAAATTTGTTCCATTGAAAATTCAAATTTTTTTTTGAATTTAATTAATAATTGAAAATTAATTAAAGTTGATTTTTTATTTAAATCAATTTTGATTTTTTAATTTTTCATTATTATATTATGGAACTTATTCGATATTTATTTGAGTTTATTTTTCAAATTTAAATAATAATTGAAAATTAATTAAAGTTGATTTTAATTAAACCAACTTTAATTTGTAATTTTTCATTATTATAATATCGAATATTATGATTATACAAAATACATATATATATATATTTTTTTTAAATAATGAGCTTTTAATCAAAAGATATTCGATCTCCATTGTTGGTCTTACAATAGTTAAACTTATTCAATATAACCTCGAGACGCTAGACTTCGTCCCCCTATGGATGGTTATTCGTTGAACACTTTTAACACCGTAAGATTTCATTTGATAAGTGTTTTGTGAGTTTTCGTCTCTATTTAGACTCTCCCCTACGGTGACTACTTAGAGATAAACTCATAGAACATGAAACAATGGTGGAAGCTCATAAAATGAGAATAACCTTGACTCTCGCCTACCGGGACAACGTTGGATTCTCATTTTGATCGAATAAAAGGTTGCTAAAATGTTTAATTTTAGATGAGCTGACAACTCTATTCAACTAATGTTATCTTTGACTCTCGCCTACCGGGACACTGTATTTCATTATGTTGGAAACCTTGGAAAATAAACTGTGTTAGATTTAGTATTTCTATAACATATGTCATGACTGTTATTTTCTGAACTTGTGTATGAATTTTGAACCAAAATCTTACTTCTGTTTTATTGATGTGTTGTAGTGTCTATAATCCCCTTCTCATTCCACTCCTAGTTAATATCTTAGCAATTGAACTTGAAGTTATAAACTCCTTGTCAGAGTAATACTTCACATATGCTCATGATGGACTTTAAATTCCAGAAAGCAGGTAAGCTGGGAATTGTTCACTCTGAAGAGCAAATAGTTCATAACTCCATAAATCCTACTACTTCAAGCTTAGTTGAGAAGATAAGAGAAAGTGATTCCACTTCCTCAAGTTATACTTCACAACAAAATGAACTAGCAAGAACAACAATTAACAAACGAATAAGCAGTAATGCTTTAGTCTTCGAATCATGTGTGTTAGAGAATGATAAATCCATTTGGATTCTTGATTCTGGGTCTACAAACCATGTAAGTTGTTCATTGCAATTGCTTGAGAATTGGAATTATTTGAAATCCGGAGAGTTGAAACTTAAAGTTGGTAATGGCGAAATGGTTTCGGTTAGAGCTAGAGGAAAAGCCAAACTCAAGTTTCAAAACAGAATTTTGGAATTAGACAATGTCTTATACATTCCAAATTTCAGTAGAAACTTAGTTTATGTTTCATGCTTACAATTGCAACAATACAAATTAGATTTTTCGGATTACGGTTCTACCATTTCTCGAAATGACATTCAGATTTGTGTTGCATCCATGGAACAGGGGCTTTATGTTCTTAGACCAGAAACACCATTTGCCCTACATAACGAACTTTTTAAAGTAGCTAAACCTAGAAACCACAAAAAGCAAAAGATCGATGATGATAATGAAACATATCTATGGCATTTACGTTTAGGTCATATAGGCTTTGATAGACTCAATAGGCTAACCAAAGACGGTCCATTGAAAAATGTCGTCTTAGGTGAATTGCCAGTTTGCGAGTCCTGCCTGGAAGGAAAAATGACTAAACGTTCTTTCTCGGCAAAGGGAGAGCGTGCCGAAATCCCTCTAGGGTTAGTGCATTCCGATGTCTTCGGACCTTTGAATGTCAAAGCCCGAGGTGGTTATGAGTACTTTGTCACTTTCATTGACGATTACTCTAGATATGGACATATTTACCTTATGCATAAGAAATCTGAAACATTTGCAAAGTTTCAAGAATTTCATGCTTTGGCCCAAAACCAATTAGGTAAATCATTAAAGATCTTGCGAACTGATAGGGGTGGAGAATATATGGATATGCAGTTCAAAGATCATTTAATTGAACTTGGAATTGAATCCCAATTAACCGCCCCTAGCACTCCACAGCAAAATGGAGTTGCAGAAAGACGGAATCGCACGCTTTTGGAAATGGTTAGGTCTATGCTTAGTTTTTCAACTCTACCTACGTCCTTCTGGGGATATGCAATTCAGATGGCAACTGACATTTTAAATGTTGTTCCATCTAAATCAATCCCTAAGACACCTTTAGAACTTTGGAATGGTCGTACACCTAGTTTACGCCATTACAGAATCATGGGGTGCCCTGCTCATGTCTTAAGAAAGAAAGACGACAAACTTGAGTCACGTACTGAAGTTTGCATGTTTGTCGGTAATTCTAAAGAGACTAGGGGTGGACTATTTTATAGTCGCAAGGATGATAAAGTGTTTGTTTCTACAAATGCCACTTTCCTTGAAGATGACTATATTAAGAATTTCAAATCACAAAGTAAAGTAGTGTTGGAGGAAATGCTTTCAGATATAAGTCCTTCCAATGTTCCGTTCTCTTCCACACGTGAAGAGGACAATCCCACTCCCTCAGTTGAACAAACTGAGCAATCTACTACTAAAGTTTCTGTTCAGAAGACAACCGTACCTCGTCGTAGTGGGAGGGTTTCAACAAAACCTGCTCGTTATGGCTTGGATGGTGAAATCAATATGGTCGTAGGTGACGGTATTGATGACGATCCATTAACCTATAAACAGGCAATGGCTAGTCCGCAACGGAAACGATGGTCAGCCGGAATGGATTCAGAAATGGATTCCATGAAAAAGAACAAAGTCTGGGAATATGTAGACGCACCTGACGACTATCATCCGATAGGATGCAAGTGGGTTTACAAGAAGAAAAGAGGAGCTGGAGGCGAAGTCGAAACTTTCAAAGCTAGACTTGTAGCCAAGGGTTATACCCAAAGAGAAGGCGTGGACTATGAGGAAACTTTTAGTCCTGTTGCCATGCTCAAATCCATCCGAATTCTTCTCTCCATAGTTGCTTTCGATTATGAAATGCGGCAAATGGATGTCAAGACTTGCCTTCCTTAATGGGGTACTTGAAGAAACCATCTATATGGAGCAACCAGAAGGTTATGTTCTTCCTGGGCAAGAAAAGAAAGTTTGCAAGTTAAACAGGTCTATCTATGGACTTAAGCAAGCTTCTCGCTCATGGAACAAGAGGTTTGATGAAATCATCAAAACCTACGGCTTTCTTCAGAATGAAGATGAACCTTGTGTTTACCAACTCAAGGAAGACCAAATAGTAGTATTCCTGGTCCTTTATGTTGATGACATTTTGATCATTGGAAACAATGTCAAGAAAATGACTCACATTAAGGAATGGCTCAACACTCAATTCGATATGAAAGATTTGGGTGAAGCAGCCTATGTTCTTGGTATTCAGATTATAAGAAACCGGAAGAACAGATCTCTTGCTCTCTCTCAAACGACCTACATAGACAAAGTCTTAGAGAGATTCTCCATGAGCAACACCAATGGGGCAAACATGCCTTCTAGATATGGTATTCGTCTATCTAAGGAACGATCACCGATCGATCCTCAAGAGATAGAGGACATGGCGAAAATTCCCTATGCCTCTGCGGTTGGAAGTCTAATGTATGCAATGTTATGCACTAGACACGACATACGTTATGCTGTTGGAATCGTGAGCAGGTATCAATCTAATCCAGGACAAGAACATTGGAATGCAGTTAAGTATATTCTGAAATACTTAAAGAGTACAAGGAATCTTGTGTTAGTCTACAAGGGTGGTGCTTTAAATCCCATAGGCTACACTGATTCAGATTTCCAGCAAGTCTTGAAGACAGGAAATCAACATCTGGGATGGTGTTTACTCTTGGGGGTGGAGCGAGTGGTTTGGAGAAGTGCTAAACAAACCGCAATATCGGACTCAACTATGGAAGCCGAATACATAGCGACGGCGAAGGCGCTAAAGAACTTGTACGGCTAAGAAAGTTCTTCACCGGCATAGGAGTTGTTCTGGAATGGAAAAGCCTACGGTACTACTGCTGTGATAACAATGGAGCAATAGCAAACAGCAAAGAACCTCGAAGCCACAAGAGAAGCAAACACATTGAAAGGAAGTATCACATTATCAGAGAATACGTGGCAAGAGGGGATGTACTAGTTGAGAAAGTTGACACAGAGGACAACCTAGCTGATCCATTTACCAAAGTCTTGGCCGTGATGACCTTTGAAAAGCACCGTCAGAATATAGGATTAATTGATATGTACTAATTAGTTTTATATTAGTGCAAGTGGGAGTTTGTTAGGTTTTATGCCCTAAATAAAACTCCATTTCAATGTAATCTATTTTATTCAACATCAATAAAGAAACAGAAGTATTTTTCATTCATTTGTGTATGTTTTGGCTCACTTTATCAATTGCTTGTCTAATTGATTTATAAATTCATCTTAAACCCTTTTCACATACTTGATCATGTTTATTGTGTTGTCATCACATTGGAAAGTAAACATGACTATGTGAATAAAGTTTCCTAGATTTATCAGACACAGGGTTTTACTGATATGATAATCTACAACAAGAGTTTACTTGTATTTGGAGAAATACTATGTTCTTTCCAGAACATTGGTTAAAGTAAAGCTCAGGTTGGATGCATGGAGTATGCATCGGAAGGGACCGATATTGAACTTTGAATTAGATTTAATTAAAGTTACCGTAAAATCTATTCAAGTCAATATCGCCAAGTTGATCCTAGATCAAATGATCTTAATCCTGTTATGATTAGGCTCAATCTTGAAAGGCTATTCGTGTTCTTTTATTTGTTAGTTAAGCCTACTTTTAGGTCAGGGTGATACGTACATTTTGGGAACACGGTAGTGCAATTGAGTGGGAGCGCTAGCATAAACATGGAATCTATAGCTTCTATCTGGCAAATAGTAAGCAAAGGATGATTTCCTTCGAGCTTGACCAAACGAAAATAAATGGTGGAGATCTCATTTCACATAAGCTGAAATATCATTTATACGGGGTCAAGTGTTTTAAGGATAAAATACATAGTAGGGTGTTACGGTAATTTAATCCCTTTACTGTGTAGATCATTCATATAGAGGATCATTGATCAAATTAGGATTATAACAATGGATAACTAATGATGTGTCTATATGGTGGAACATATAGAGCATTCTATATACTGAGAGTGCAATTCTAAGTTCTATGCGTGGATTCAACGAAGAATTAATAAGTTAGTGAATTTTAGTGCTAAATTCTTGATCTACTTATTGGAAGCTCAGTTATATAGACCCATGGTCCCCCCACTAGTTGAGATAATATTGTTTGTAAGACTCATGTAATTGGTTTTGATTAATCAATTATAATTCACAAATTAGACTATGTCTATTTGTGAAATTTTCACTAAGTAAGGGCGAAATTGTAAAGAAAGAGTTAACAGGGGCATATTTGTTAATTATGATACTTTGTATGGTTCAATTAATAAATATGATAAATGACAATATTATTTAATAATTATTTATAGTTATTAAATAGTTAGAATTGGCATTTAAATGATTGAATTAGGAAATTGGCATTTTTGAGAAAATCAGATACAAAAAGTGGTAAAATTGCAAAATTGCAAAAATCAAGGCCCAGTCCACCTAGCCTAGGGCCAGCCACTTATGTTATCTTTTTTAAATGATTTTTTCATTATTTTAATGCCATATAATTCAAATCAAACCCTAGAGGAATGCTATAAATAGATAGTGAAGGCTTCAGGAAAATTACACTTTCTGAATCAAAAAAAAACCTGAGCCTCCACTCTCTTCTCTAGCTGCCACTCTCTCTCTCTTTTCTTCCTCAATATTTCGAACCTCTTTTAGTGATTAGAGTAGTGCCCACACACATCAAGCAATACCTCAATCATAGTGAGGAAGATTGTGAAGAAAGATCAACATCAAAGGAGATTCAGCATCAAGGATTCAGAGAAGAAGATCCAGGTTCAGATCTTGATAATACTCTACTACAGAAAGGAATCAAGGGTTAGAGATCTGAACGGAAGGAGTCATTATAATTCCGCTGCACCCAATGTAAGGTTTCTTAAACTATATATGTGTTTAATTTATCGTTTTAGAAAGTTCATATTTAGGATGTTAATAAACATACTTGTGAGTAGATCTAAGATCCTGGTAAAATAATATCCAACAAATAATAGACCTTGAAAATAAATGTTCTCGTTGATTGCTACACTGTTCAAAAAAATAATTAAGTGTAACAAAATTTAATTAAATAATGATTAATAATATATATATAAGAATTAATTCAAGTAATATGAAATTCATTATTAATTACCCTATGAGGGAGACCAGAAATATTAAGCTAAAATTCCTTAATCCCATAGAAGACCCTCCAGATTTTTTTCTGTCATAATAAAAATAAGGTAAAAAAAAAATGAATTTGGATAGGGAGAAATTGATGATACTGTATAGAATAGAATAGTACCTTGTGAAATAAGCTAATGGTGCAATGACCAAAGTAGCTATGGCTTGTCTATAGACTACAAAAACACTTGGACTCATTCCTTGTAGTAAAGCAGCTCTTGTGGACAGAGTAATTCCTGCATAAGAAAATTGTAAGCCGAACATAGCCATTGCTGGTGTATGCGCATACTCAAACAAAATGCATATGTTACAAAGGAGCAGTACCAAAAAAAAATGCACACAATAGGAGCAAGGAAATCTAAATATGAAACAAAAGAAATAGTTTAGCAAACAGAAGATATAATCCTTCATTAACTGAAGGGGATATCATATACCAAAAACTATAGTACCAGAGAAATACATGGAAATAATTGAATACTTAAAACACAAAGATAGAAAGGAGAGGCAAATGCAAGAGTGCAAATGCTATGTAAAGCCCAAAAAGATATCTCTAACTCGCTGCGCTAGGAATAGAGAAGAGGTTTACCTAAAATCCATTGAGCAAACTGAGAATCCTAGAAAAATCATTTGAGTAACTTGAAGAAAATATAAAGACCAAAAATCACAAAGATATATGCCAGGTATAGTTCCTGAAATTACCAAACCAACATGAATGTTAAGAAAATGTAAAACCAAAAATATCACCAAAACCTAATAGAAAGTCTAGAAAATAGTAGAAAACTAAGTCAAGTCAACTCCCTTTCAAGGTTAAATATTTGTTTAGATAAACATCCGATAAAAAGTTATTGAAGGCTACGAGAGTATAGATCCTAAAATTATCGAACAAGCCCATATGCTAAGATATATCATACAACATATAAAGCAATTCTGATGATCAGATTTATAATTTCACTGTTATAAATGAAAATAAATTGGGAATCATCAAAAGTTTACCAATTTCATACAAAGAAAATGAAGGAAGAAATGTTCACATTTGAATTGAATTGAAAAAGAGACCTGAAGGAGATGAAATGTATCTTTGTGTTGCCTCGGCGCAATCTCCTCTGCGGATCGTCTCTCCAAGACCACTACAATTGTTGGGCAGAGCCGGAGATGGGCATGGTTGTTGGTTGGCAGTAGTGGCAACAACAAGATGAGAGAAAGAGAGAGGAAGACAGGACTAGATTAGGTGAGTCTCAAGTGACCACAAAATTAGAGACTTAATAAGAAAATTTTATAGTAATACCTTAAGAATTCTCTTAAAAATCATAGCAGAAAAATTCTCTTAAAAACCAAACATTGGGAATAATTACTACTTATTGTAGAGTGCAGACAAATCCAAATTGTTTTTAATGCAATTTCAATTAAGGTTAAATAAAAACAAAATGTTTAATAAAATACAAAAAACAAAATGTGGAAACATCTGAATGCATGAATCTGGAAAAAATTAAAGAAAAATGCCAGAATCTCAGTCCCTAAAAATCATTTTGCCAACGTACAGCGCTAATAACACTATCAAATTAAGCATTACAGAGACTCTAATTTATAGCCTTTATTTCTACAAAAAATATCAAATCTAAATTATTCATTCAATGTAAAATTAAATATGATAACATCTGAATGCATTAATCTCAATATAAAATAAGAGAAAAACATTTCAGAATCTCAATTACCAAAATCTATTTCTTCAAGATGAGGGCTCGGAAGGATCCTTTCTTAAAGCTTAGACTGGAGGGGTCACTCTCAGCGACGTACTGCCATCGGTGGCCATCGAGTTCCTCGCAGAAAATCAATCTCAAGCTGGAGGCTAAACTCGTCCTCGAGCAGGCCGAGCTTGCGATTAGTCTGGCGGTGGCCAGCAACCGAAGGCAGAGAGGAAGGCGACACATCGGGTAGAGCAGAGGCCAAAGCGGCGCTAATTCGAAGAGTCTCGCGAACAAGAAGGCGAGAATCCTGGCCAGCAGTCGCGGTCAAGTGGACGATTTTGAAGAAGACGAAAGGGCCGCCTGTTGATCGCCAGAGCAAGGTCGAAGAGGATTTTACATCTCATTTGGGATTAGGGATTTTACTGGTAGTTGTGTTGGTTTCTCTCTCTCAATTGTATTTAGCGTTATTTTTTAAAGCTCCCATATAACATTAGGTGAGTGTTATCAACAGACGCAAATTGTAAAGCAGTTTTTTAAATTTTTTGCTTTATTGCGTCGGTTTGCTTTTTACCATCATTTATAAACAGACGCAAATCATATATTATTAGTGTCGGTTATAAATTGACGGGTCTAATTATTGGGTACTATTCACGTCGGTCAACGCTATGAATAGTAGCGTTGACCGACGTAAATAGTGTAATTTGTAGTAGTGCAGAAGAAGTGAAGAATAATATAGTCTTGCCTCCGCATGAAAAAGTTAAATCAGGAAGACCAAAAACATTAAGAAGGAAAGCTGGATGGGAAAAGGATCAACACAACAAGTGCAGCAAATGTGGGGAACTGGGGCATAACAAAAGAACATGCAGCAGAAGACGTAGAAGGGAATAAAAACAACATTAGAACAATAGTGGAAAAATAAAAGAAAACTACACATACATTTGAGAATGAGATATTGAGGAATTTAAATTTCTGAAATACATAAGGATTAAAGTTTTTATTTGAAAACATTGATTACATTGGAATTTGATGATACTTTAGATTGGATATTAAAAGATGTTTGATACTAAATTGAATATATATATATATGAAGTTTATTACTGAAACAGTTTGTTTTTTTATTAATGAAATGAATATTTGTATTCAAAAAAACAGAAAAACTATAAGAAAAAAAACATAAAAAGATGTGATGTGAAATGAAAATACTAACAAATTTAACATAACAACTTGTTTGTACATAACAAAAAGAAAAAAAACATACAGAAATAAAGATTACATATTGTCCACACAAAACGTAAAAAACATAACAGAACACCAATGTTTGTTTTCAAAAACAACATAAAAACAACATTAAAAAAACATAAGAACAATGACAGTCTGATTGAAAAAACAAATCACTTCTTGGGAAGGTTGGGAGGGGCCTCAGATTCACTTTCAATGTTCTCAAGTTGCTTCTTCATGCCATAATGATAAAATAACACAGGCAAACGATCGCGGTGAATTTCCACATTAAAATCAGAGGATGGGATGGGTTTGCCATCAATGAAATACTCAGCAAATGATGCTACAAAAACACCACAATCATTGGAAAAAAACAATAAGAAAAACAAAAACAGACACTATGAGAACACTAATAAAAATCAAAGTCACATAACAAAAATATAACAATACAAACAAGCAGTGAAAAACATTGAACACTATACATAAAACTTACGTTGTGACCTGCTCGGGTAAACCATCAACAGCAACAATAGGGAACGGTTCCATCGTGTTAAACTTAGCTTCATTGCGAAGGCCTTTGAAGTCTAACATAGAGAAATAATATGGTAAAATAACCGAAAAAGGCTTGCAAGCCTCTTTGGCAGCTGTCATATACCTTCCAGAACACAATGAATTGTATAGATATATCCGTCGCTCAGCTATGTTTAGACGACCACAAATCCAATGATCCAGTAATTTTACATTGATAGGCATAACAACATGATCAACCAAATGCCAAGGAGTGGCACATAATATCTTACCACCACGGATGTACTGGGCTACATTGTGAGAAAGAGACAACACCGATATATCGTTATTTTTCTCAACAAACTTCTCATACAAGCTTGTTATGATAGAACAAAAAAGGCAATCAGTTGTGGTGACTTTGATTTTTGGCTCGGCTGAGTACATTATTTTCTTACGAAGATAGTAGAAAATAATGTCAATGTGGTGGACAAAAAAAAAATAATAAAAAATCCTTCAATCTTATAAAAAAAAATAACAGAACAACACTTAAAAACGTACAATAAATAAAATAAACAACAAAAACATATAAATAAATAAAAAAAAATTACAGAATTGGTAAGGAAACAATTAGGGTAGGCAAGGTTGTGAAACCACATCTTGTTGCTAATGTCCTCAACCCCAAAACGAAATGGCAGAAATATTCTGTCCTTACCCTTACAATACACATTAGTTGTTGTGCTAAAAAAAAAACAAATAAAAAAACATCAAAACACAAATAAAAAATTAAAAATAAATGGAAAACAATAAGATATATATAACTGAAAACACCTACAAAAATACTTACTTAGATTTATGCTTTCTAAGACCTGTATCAACCCAAGTGACAAACTCAGCTTCCAAATGCGGATCGACAGGTTCACCAATCTTGCTGTCCAACGGGCACAAACCACGCACATATTTAACAGCTCCTTTCTTAGGATGAACCTGATTTAGATGCACCAGAAGCAAGCTCAATGAATGGAGATTTCAAAACAGCTCCTTTCTTCCGATCCCTCTTTTGAGGACGTAAAATAAGAGTCTCTTGAAAAATAACCATTTCAAGATCATTCTTCTCAGAGGTCTCAACAGAAGCAGGGACATGAGTTGAGGAACCAATCTAAAAAAAAAAGAAAAAAAATGACTTTTTTTTTTAAAAAAAAAAGTACAATCAAAACACTAGTAAAAAACAATAGAATATTATATAAACACAAATTATAAAGAAAAAAGAAAAGAAACACAAACTAAATTCTCCACAGCTTTAACAGCAGATGCAATTGTTGCATCAACATCAATGTTCTCCTCCACAACTTCAGACTGTTCACATTGACAACAAAAACAACATTAAAAAACTATTAAAACAAACTTAAAACACAAAATCCATAAAAAGAGCACAGAAAATGATGGGCAAACAAGAAATACACTTGTTTGATCTCTGAAACAGGTTCTACAGGGTCAGACTTCCTGGCATCATCCACCTTGCCAGTATCATCATCCCTCAAAACAACCTCGGGGACAACAACACCCTCATCATTACGAACATCCCCCGTGTGAGCCTCATCCTGACCAACACCAATAGCAGCTCCATCAAGATCATCATCATCATCATCAGTATCATCCTCATGATGTTCATCTCCTTTGTCATCCTCATTTTTATCATCCTCATCTTCCTCTGAAGTAGAATCTTCATCATCCTCATTTTCAAAAGAACGAAGAGCATCTTCAGACTAAGATCCATTGTGAGTATGACCACCTTGGGATGACTGGAAAAAAAAAAACTTAAAAAATTAATTAACTGTATAAAACAACAAAAACACTACTAAAAAAATAACAAAGAAACCAAATAATGACAATAAAAAAAACACCTCAATAAGAATGTCCAACTTCTTGTACATTTCACCAACAGATTTCATAAGAATCCCTTGCTGGCTGACAACAACAGATATACTCTTTTTTAATTCCTCAAACTCAACTCGAGAGACATTCTCATGAGCAGATGATGAAGAAGCACCCATCAAGCCAGGTTGACCAACAGACTTGGAACCACCTTTAATTTTGAATTTAACAGCATCGGGAGTAATCTCACCAAAGAAAAAATCATTAAGGCTCAAAATCACTCTCTCAACAGAAGTTGGAGTGATGTTTCGTAATTTTAACTATAACAACAACAACCAAATAAAATATGCACATCAAACTGAAAATATAAAATAACAACAACAATTGAAACATCAAGTATAACAAATGTATACAAAAACAACATTAAAACAACAGTAGAAACAGTGTAAAAAACAACAGAATTACCTCTTTCAAAGACCGATTGAAAATGAGGGTGTTCATGACATCCATTTTCACCTGACCCTCCTTGTCCTTGGGTAGTTTAGGCCAATTCAAAATCCTTGGAATGCCAACATTTGAGTACAAAGAAAGTTTTCCAATAACGTACGGGCAACACTCGAAAAACCAGAATTGAATCGCCAAAGGAAAACCCAATAACCTGTAATACCCACCATCCTCATCACTACGTACTGTTGGAATTTATTTTACCAGGATCTTAGATCTACTCACAAGTATGTTTATTAACACCCTAAATATGAACTTTCTAAAACGATGAAATAAACACATATAAAGTTTAGGAAACCTTACATTGGGTGCAGCGGAACATAATGACTCCTTCCGTTCAGATATCTAGCCCTTGATTCCTTTCTGTAGGAGAGCATTATCAATATCTGAACCTGGATCTCTTTATCTGAATCTTTGATGCTGAAACTCCTTCTTGCTGAAAGTCTTTCTTCACGATCTTCCTCACTATGATTGAGGTATCACTTGCTGTGTGTGGGCACTACTCTCACACTAAGATTTTCGAAATTGAAGAGGGAAGGAGAAAGAGAAGGGTCAGCCAAAGATAGGAAGAGAGAAGGCTCAGTTTTTTCTGAATCAGAAGTGTTATTTTCCTGAAGCCTTCACTATATATTTATAGCATTCCACTAGGGTTAGATTTGAATTATATGGCATTAAAATAATGAAAAAATCAGTTTAAATTTCCTACAAAAGTGGCTGGCCCTATACAAGTGGATTTGGGCCTCACTTTTTGCAATTTTGCAGTTTTATCTTTTCTGCATTTGATTTTCTCAAAAACGCCAATTTTCTAATTCAACCATTTAAATGCCAATTCTAACTATTTAATAAATATAAATAATTATTAAATAATATTGTCATTTATCATATTTATTAATTGAACCATACAAAGTATCATAATTAACAAATATGCCCCTAAAACTCTTTCTTTACAATTTCGCCCTTACTTAGTGAAAAATTCATAAATAGACATAGTCTAATTTGAGAATTATAATTGATTAATCAAAACCAATTACATGAGTCTTACAAGCAATATTATCTCAACTAGTGGGGGGACCATGGGTCTATATAACCGAGCTTCCAATAAGTAGATCAAGAATTTAGCACTAAAATTTACTAACTTATTAATTCTTCGTTGAATCCACGCATAGAACTTAGAATTGCACTCTCAGTATATAAAATGCTCTATATGTTCCACCATATAGACACATCATTAGTTATCCATTGTTATAATCCTAATGTGATCAATGATCCTCTATATGAATGATCTACACAGTAAAGGGATTAAATTACCGTAACACCCTACTATGTATTTTATCCTTAAAACACTTGACCCCGTATAAATGATATTTCAGCTTATGTGAAATGAGATCTCCACCATTTCTTTTCGTTTCGTCAAGCTCGAAGGAGATCATCCTTTGCTTACTATTCGCCAGATAGAAGCTATAGATTCCATGTTTATGCTAGCGCTCCCACTCAATTGCACTACCGTGTTCCCAAAATGTACGTATCACCCTGACCTAAAAGTAGGCTTAACTAACAAATAAAAGAACACGAATAGCCTTTCAAGATTGATCCTAATCATAACAGGATTAAGATCATTTGATCTAGGATCAACTAGGCGATATTGACTTGAATAGATATTACGGTAAGTTTAATAAATCTAAGTCAAAGTTCGATATCGGTCCCTTCCGATGCATACTCCATGCATCCAACCTGAGCTTTACTTTAACCAATGTTCTGGAAAGAACATAGTATTTCTCCAAATACAAGTAAACTCTTGTTATAGATTATCATATCAGTAAAACCCTGTGTCTGATAAATCTAGGAAACTTTATTCACATAGTCATGTTTACTTTCCAATGTGTTGACGGCACAATAAACAGGATCAGTATGTGAAAAGGGTTTCAGATGAATTTATACATTATATAATCATGAAATAAATCATGTGAACCATGCAACATTAAATGTTATTTCTGATCTATATTAATAAGTAAATCTGATTATATTGAAATGAGTTTTATTTAGGGCATAAAACCCAACAAACCTCCACTTGCACTAATATAAAACAAAAAGTGCGTTTCAAATAATCTCGACACCTTGATATACAAATCAAGTGTAGTAGTAGTAAACTCCTCGTAATAGGATCTGAAAGGTTGAATTAACCACAACCTTTTCTCCACTATTACTCTTCCTTTAATCACAAAATCATTGATAATGTGAAATTCCTCTCTATATGTCTACTCTCTTGGGATACTGGATTCTTTATCTTTGGCAACTACTTTTGGTTAATCAGGAAATTAACACTAGTAGTTTAAGGCAATTTGGAATGATGCCAAAAATGTATAGAACTTTCCTTAGACTGAATAAGTACCTTTCCTGCAACCTTAACATTCAGTCCCTCTCTGGTAGACCTAGAGACTTCAGATAGGTTTTTACACTTCTCCAAAATCACTATTCCACCCCCAGAGTAACCACCATCTTATCAGAAATATTTACTAGCACATAGGCAAATTTCGAAAACTGATGTGGTGTAGTCTAAGAGTTTTAAACACACTCTTATAGACTAACATATAGTTCCTCTTCTTAATCTTAGGATTTACTTGATTGTCTTCCAATGTTCTTCTCCTGGATTAATCTGATACCTACTCATTACTCCCACTCAACAGCAGGTGTCTGGTCTAAGGCATACAAAAGCATATCTAAGACCTCTCACTGTTGATATAAGAAATTCTTTCATGGCTTTATCTTTTCTGGAATAGTTAAGACTTTTCCTTAGATAAATAAAATCTATACCTAAGAAGTTGTGAAGCTTCTATAGATTGCCATTAGAAAGAAAATGCTTCAGCATCTTACTAAAGTAAGTTGCTTGCATTAGAGTAAGTAATTACCAGGTATACCACAAGCCATAGGATTAGATAAACTCAAACCTATAATACTTGGAACAGGAAGTTTGTTAAGTCCATAGAATAGACTTATTAACTAAAATTTCCTTTTATGTCCTTGTAATAGAAAACTTTAGGTTATTCCATGTGAATGGATTAAACCATAGTTCTATTGGCTTTCTTCTTAGTTTCTTATATTGACAATCCATTACTTGTTTAAACTCACAATGGATTTTAATCACTAGTGTCTCCCAAGTCATAAGAAGGTGAGTTCCTAGAAACTCTCCCACTACGACAAGGCACCGTGAATTATGTCTAAGAAAACTAAATGGTATTGATCTCTTCGGTTGTGACAAGACAACAGAGGCAGTGGGATCATCATATGTTATATAAGATGATAGAACACTTTTGGAATCAAGAATTAAATATCTCCTTTATTTGCTACTTGTTTTTTAGACTTAGTCATTTTCTTAGAAAAGTAGTATTTGTTTGAACAAACACTTTCTTATCTATTGACAATGGGATGGTCCACCCCTAATCACTTAGAATAGCTAACAAACCATGGTTAACAGTTCTAGCTTTTCTTAAGATTTTGATTAGGTCATCTATGAATCTAGTAATGATTTACATTAAGTACCCAACCATTACATCATTCTGAAATTGTATTACCATAGAAGGATTTAGGCAACGACTAGTAACTAATCATCAATATGCAACTCGAAATTTCTGGGGAGGTAAGTTTGGATGTAATTCAAAAATCAATTTAATGATCTTTGAACTGCATATCTACTAACTATTTCTCCACCCCTATCAGTTCGCAAGATCTTTAACCACTTACCTTAATGGTTTTAACCTTTGCTAGAAATTAATGAAAATTTTCAAACATTTCAAATTTCTTTGCTAAAAGGTATAATCTAGAGTTATTGTTTTAAGAATACAACGAAAAACTCATATCCACCCCTGAATGTACATCCATCTGCGAATGAGATGAACTACTTTCAGTGGATATAGGCATATTAACTCTTTGCAGAGATTGATCTTGTCAAATCCACTATGAACAAGATACAAATGCCATAGATTAAAAAAATGTGGTAGTTTCTTTTGATGACATAGGTTTATAAAAGAATTCTTAGAATAGTGCAAGTGGATCCTAGTCATAGAATACCTAACTCATATTCCATACAGTTTTAATCCATTAATAGAAGATGGATATTAAACACTTGAGAAAGTGTAACTGTATTGTATTCTGGAATTAGAAATATAAGAAAATTTTTGTTTGGATTCTAAAATTAAAGTCAAAGACTTAAATTCAACCAAATATAATGAGTAATTCTTTCTTGGACCACAACTACTAATACAAACTCTAAGTCAGATTTGCCCATACAAGTAGGAGATTTCTAAGATTGAGGATTTATATCAATTGGGAATAGAATTTCGAGATTATAATCATATGCGTCATTTAATTTTTTAAGAGAAAATATAATGACATGAAATGATTTATAGACCATTCATCCAATGATATGTTTTTAAAGCTAATTCGAAATGAATAAGCTAAGAGGAATTAGGATAATTTCGTTTATAAATAAGAATCCAACGATGCTTCGATTAGCGAAAGACAAAGTAATCTTATTTATGTAATCTTTTTGTTTCATATTGTAAAAATACTAGTCTAAGGTGTCATCAATTGATGAACAGCTAGATGTTGCATATACAATATTTATCTTTCGAGATCTTACACTATTATGTATGTCTAATGGTGAAAATCCATTAGGGATTTATCTCATTAGAAAAACAAACATGTTAGACCAACAATGAAGATTCGAAATTAAACTACAACTTAATAACAGAAAATAACATGGTTCAATATAAATTCATACACAATTCAGAAATTATAAACATATAGCAAGTAGGAATGACTAGTGAAAATACTAAAACATACAATCCTAAATAATTTCCAAGGTTTTCAACAAACTGATACAGTGTCCCGGTAGGCGAGAGTCAAAGCATCATTTATTGAATAGAGTTGTCAGCTCATCTAAAATAGAAACCATTCTAGCAACCTTTTATTCGATCAAAATAAGAATCCAACGTTGTCCCGGTAGGCGAGAGTCAAGGTTATTCTCATTTTATGAGCTTCCACCATTGTTTCATGTTTTATGAGTTTATCTCTAAGTAGTCACCGTAGGGGAGAGTCTAAATAGAGACGAAAACTCACAAAACACTTATCAAATAAAATCTTACGGTGTTAAATGCGTTCAACGAATAACCATCCATAGGGGGACGAAGTCTAGCGTCTCGAGGTTATATTGAAAACAATTAACTTTCGTAAGACCAACAATGGAGATCGAATATCTTAATAATAATCAAGCTCATTATTTAAAGTGAGTTGTATTTTCTTTGATTCTCTTTATTCAATTTATTTATTTTAAATATATATTTATTTAAAATTTCCAATTTAGAATGAAAAATTCTAAATATAAATTTTAATTTAATATTTATAAATTTTACTAAGATGGATATAAAAATAACATGAATTATTTCCATCTTAGTAATAATTTCCAATAAATATTTAGAAAAATATTCAATTTAAGTTGTTACAAAATTAATATAAATTAATTTACAACTCAAATTTAATTTTCTATAAATATATATTGCATTTCGAAAAATTAAAGTATTTAAGAATACAATTTTCGAAAATGCATGTTAAAATAAAAAATTAATCCTGGAAAAATTATTCTAATTTAATGTTGGCCCAAAATTAATTAATAAAATTTATTTACAACAAAAAATATAATTTTCCTATTTAATTAAATATATAAGAAAAATTTCAAATATTTAAGTATGATGATGAAAATCAACTTAAATATTAATTTTCTATTTAATTAAATACACTAGAAAAATACTTCAAGCAAAAATATCATCTATCTAGATTTTCCTTTGACTAATTAATTCAATTTCTAATAATATACTTTAATTCAATTTATTTTAAATTAATCAATAAATGAAAAAATCATTGATTTAAGTTGATCCAAGAATTAATTAAAATAAATAATTAATTTACAACTTAATCTATTTTTCAAGATCAAATTCGAAATTCTAGCATTTAAGAAATGCAATTTCGAAAATTGATTAATAAAATAAAGAAAAAATATATTTTGAAAATTATTTAAATTTAGTTGAAAAAATAAATTTCAACTAAAAATAATTTTCTATTTAATTAAATGTCATGAAAAAGAAATATTTAAGTGTGATGATAAAAATCAACTTAGATATTCATTTTTCAAATTAATTAAATGTATTAAATTCAAGAAATAAATAATTAAGTGTAGAGAAGGCTTAATTATTAGTCTCTAGTTTAATACTAGGAAAAATATACTTAAAATAAATTGTACCAAAATTAATTATATAAATAATTAATTTCACAATGTATAATATTTTCCTATTTAATATTAGAAATAATAAGTACTCTAGAAATAACTATCTAGAAAATATCTTATTTGACAAGGTATCTTTTCCACAAAATTTGAAAAAAATATCTAATTTAAGTTGTATTAGAAAAAATCTAGAACTTAAATATTTTTTAAATTTAAATTTAATTAAATATAAAAAATTAAGTTGTAACCACTTAATTTCAAAATATTCAATTTTAAGTTAATATTCGAAAAGATATTAACTTAAAAAATATCTAAAGAATCTTAATAACTAATGCCTAAAATTCCTCAACTTAATTTTGAAATTTGAAATTCAAAAGATATTCAGATTTAAGTTGGTTAGTTGTAGATAACTAAATATCAACTTAAATAAGAATATTTAATGAAAAATTTAAATTAAGTTCCAGAAAGAATCTAGATGGTTATAATTCTATATTTAATTAAATACAAGAAAATACATATAGTTTAGCTTAGAATAAAGAATTCTTTAAACTATAATTTTCTTAAATTAATTTCAAAATAAATAAAATTAATTATGTTGCTAATCAATTTTATTAGGTTAAACTAGTGTAATTAACCTAGTACAGTTGTTCAAATCAGGCAAATGGGCCTTCACAATTGGGGTGGTTCATGTGAGGGGGTGCTGGGTTCAGTACGTCGTACCCACTTCTATGGCTCCCAACTCTCACACAAGGCCCAAAAGAGAGGAATTTAACCTTAATAAGAACAACTGTTATTAATTGAATAGGCCCAAAAACTAAATGGGCCTAAATAAATTCTATCAAGAACTATGATAATTTATTTAGCAACAACAACCTATATGCATCTATAATGAAATTAAACACATAGGCTCACACAGGCACACTTTGGATGGGTCCTATCATGTTGCTAGGTCATACACAGATGAAAGAAGATTGTAAATATACCTGTTACAAATTATTAACTTGACCAAGGGAGTCATCAGATCATTAGATCTGGCAAAAAGTAACCATGGCTATTTGCAATCAAGTAATAATAGGTTTTGAAAACTTACAAACAAGCTAAAACACATACTCCTGCAACAAGGTTAGCTGGATAGTTAGATGTAGGATTTATTTAATTTTAAATTAATTAATTAATTAATTAAAAAATAATTTTTCGAAAATTTTAAAAAAATTTGAATCATTCAAAATTTAAAAAAAAATTAAATTTAAAATTAAACCTACAATTTTGAAAAATTAGGTTTCAACCAACCTAAATATCATTTCAAAATTTGCTAACTACTTTTAAAATTTAAATGTTATTTTATAAATAAAAATTAGAAAAGATAAGTTAAATATCTTTTTCAGATTTTAAATTTAATTTAAATAAATTAAATAACAAAATTTAAAAGTTAGCAAAATATCTTACATCTATTTAAAATTACATGATTATAATTATCTTATTTTAAATTTAAATAAGGTCAAAATATCTAAAAAAGATTTAATTTAAAAAATATATATAAAATCTGACCTTAAATTTAAAATTAAGATAAGATATAATCAAATTTAAAAATAAGATAGATTTTTAAGCAAGAAGATAGATACTAATTCTATTCAAATTCAAATTACACTAATATCTTGAATTAAATTTAAAAAATATTAAATTAATTCAAAATGATAATTAGAATTGAATTACGAATAGTAATAGTATAAATACAAAACTATACAAAAAATCGGAAGTTAATTCCATGAAAAAGCATGAAAAATCGAAGAAAAACGAAAAAATTGTAAACTGTACGGACAGTTTTCGCGATCGCAGGAAAATTTCAGCACAGCTCCGATTTTTTCGAATCTACAAAATATCATAACTAATTCAAATAAAATCGAAAATTGAGTTCTGTACAAGGCTAACTTGCTTAATTTTTTCCATACTATCCAATAAAATAATTCCAGAAACAGAATCGCAATTATTTTTCACGAAAATTTACAAACATCAATCAATCATCAAATAACACTCAATACAACATGATACCATCCAAAAACATACAAACAATCGTTTTAAAGTCCAAATTTCTTGAAATTAAAACAATTACCATGGCTCTGAGGCCAGTTGTTGGAATTTATTTTACCAGGATCTTAGATCTACTCACAAGTATGTTTATTAACACCCTAAATATGAACTTTCTAAAACGATGAAATAAACACATATAAAGTTTAGAAAACCTTACATTGGGTGCAGCGGAACATAATGACTCCTTCCGTTCAGATATCTAGCCCTTGATTCCTTTACGTAGCGAGCATTATCAATATCCGAACACGGATCTCTTTCTCACGAATCTTTGATGCCGAAACTCCTTCTTCGAAAGTCTTTCTTCACGATCTTCCTCACTATGATTGAGGTATCACTTGCTGTGTGTGGGCACTACTCTCACACTAAGATTTTCGAAATTGAAGAGGGAAGGAGAAAGAGAAGGGTCAGCCAAAGATAGGGAGAGAGAAGGCTCAGTTTTTTCTGAATCAGAAGTGTAATTTTCCTGAAGCCTTTACTATATATTTATAGCATTCCACTAGGGTTAGATTTGAATTTTATGGCATTAAAATAATGAAAAAATAAGTTTAAATTTCCTACAAAAGTGGCTGGCCCTATACAAGTGGATTTGGGCCTCACTTTTTTCAATTTTGCAGTTTTATCTTTTCTGCATCTGATTTTCTCAAAAACGCCAATTTTCTAATTCAACCATTTAAATGCCAATTCTAACTATTTAATAACTATAAATAATTATTAAATAATATTGTCATTTATCATATTTATTAATTGAACCATACAAAGTATCATAATTAACAAATATGCCCCTAAAACTCTTTCTTTACAATTTCGCCCTTACTTAGTGAAAAATTCACAAATAGACATAGTCTAATTTGAGAATTATAATTGATTAATCAAAACCAATTACATGAGTCTTACAAGCAATATTATCTCAACTAGTGGGGGGACCATGGGTCTATATAACCGAGCTTCCAATAAGTAGATCAAGAATTTAGCACTAAAATTCACTAACTTATTAATTCTTCGTTGAATCCACGCATAGAACTTAGAATTGCACTCTCAGTATATAGAATGCTCTATATGTTCCACCATATAGACACATCATTAGTTATCTATTGTTATAATCCTAATGTGATCAATGATCCTCTATATGAATGATCTACACAGTAAAGGGATTAAATTACCGTAACACCCTACTATGTATTTTATCCTTAAAACACTTGACCCCGTATAAATGATATTCCAGCTTATGTGAAATGAGATGTCCACCATTTATTTTCGTTTGGTCAAGCTCGAAGGAGATCATCCTTTGCTTACTATTCGCCAGATAGAAGCTATAGATTCCATGTTTATGCTAGCGCTCCCACTCAATTGCACTACCGTGTTCCCAAAATGTATGTATCACCCTGACCTAAAAGTAGGCTTAACTAACAAATCAAAGAACACGAATAGCCTTTCAAGATTGAGCCTAATCATAACAGGATTAAGATCACTTGATCTAGGATCAACTAGGCGATATTGACTTGAATAGATATTACGGTAAGTTTAATAAATCTAAGTCAAAGTTCAATATCGGTCCCTTCCGATGCATACTCCATGCATCCAACCTGAGCTTTACTTTAACCAATGTTCTGGAAAGAACATAGTATTTCTCCAAATACAAGTAAACTCTTGTTGTAGATTATCATATCAGTAAAACCCTGTGTCTGATAAATCTAGGAAACTTTATTCACATAGTCATGTTTACTTTCCAATGTGTTGACGGCACAATAAACAGGATCAAGTATGTGAAAAGGGTTTCAGATGAATTTATACATTATATAATCATGAAATAAATCATGTGAACCATGCAACATTAAATGTTATTTCTGATCTATATTAATAAGTAAATCTGATTATATTGAAATGAGTTTTATTTAGGGCATAAAACCCAACACGTACTACCCTCTTAAGACCAGAATTAATCTTACCCTTCAAAGAATGAATAGTGATATCAAAACAATGCTTTCCCCAACCAAATTCATTATATCGACCACTATCGACAATGTAAAGACCGCTTTGTTTAATTTGGAAATTAGAAGTTAATCATGTTTAATTACGGAAAATTATTTATAGATATTTAAATAATTATTTATACTTTTATTATTGAATTCTGAAATGCATTATATGTCATTTAGTGATTGTTCATAATTTTGCACTTCCGGTGCCCGGTAACATGGAACTCGGTGTTTGGCTCAGTAAAATTACAACTTAGTATGTTAGTATTGTGGGACGGTTTATTAGACATTGGGAATGTCGGGATTGGCCGGGAATTTAAAATTTCCCGAAAATACCCCTTTAGTGCTCTTTATGCTATTTTGGTGAGAAGGGGCAAAATGGTCATTTTGCTCCATTTATGTTTTGTCCTTTAGTGGACTTAGAGATTGGAAATTTAAATGTTAATCGATTTTATGTTGGCTGAATATAAGGAATTTATACTTATTTTCTTTTATTTTCAAAAGTTAGAAACATTTAGAAAAAGAAAAATCAAACATTTTCTCTCTAGCCTCTCTCTCTCTTTCGGCCTCTTTGTGCAGCAAGAGTTTGTGAATTTTCCATTGTGATTCAAGCTCATTTTATTCAGATTTGGTGTTCACAAGTTGTTGGTATGATTTCTATAGCTTTTCTTTAAGTTTCTTGGAAATTTTGGAAGAATTTTATGGTTTGCATGCTTAGTTTAGGTTGTTGTTGTTGCTGTGATTTTGTTGTTGTTTGCAGAGGTTTAAGCATGATTTATTGAGAATAATTAAGCTGCTTGTGATGCATGATAGTTAGGTTGTTTAGAGTTGTGAAATTTTTAGTTCAAAAGCTTAAGTTTTCAAAGAGAAATTTTGAAATAGTTGCTGTTAAGTTTGGTTGAGTTTGTGTATGATTTCTGCAGTTTCTAAATGCATGATTATGTAGTTTGATTCTAGTTTTGATGCTTGTAGGTGAGCTTTAGCCAAGTTTGAGTTTGAAACTCAAAGCTTGGAGCTCACATGGCATTTTTAGTATCTGTGTGTTCTGGGCTGTTTTAGTGCTTTGGATTTGTTCTTTAGGGTATTTAGAACAGATCTGGAAGTTTTGGTATGGTTTGGAATTGATTTGAGCAATGTGTGAATTTTTGAATTTTTTTTGTGAGGAACCAGAATTCCGGTTGTGATTGTTATGGTTTAGGAGCCTATAAACTGCCGTGCAGTTCGTTCCAGTCAGGTTGACTGGCACACCTGAATTCGGAATTGATGTAAGATTAGTATAATAGTATGCATATATATTACATGTTTAGCGTGCATGTAGGAAGCCTGTTAGATTACATTAGATATGTGTGTTGGCGTCGAACCATCCGACTGTGTCACATCGGTACAGGCTAGAGTATGACTAGCAGCTGGAGTATGACCAGTGTACCGAGTATAGGCTGACATTGTTTCACATCGGTACAGGCTAGAGTATGACTAGCAGCTGGAGTATGACCAGTGTACCAAGTATAGGCTGATACTAGGGTTGGTGGTTCTGTACTATTTGACGTATCACATTAGTACAGGCTAGAGTATGACTAGCAGCTGGAGTATGACCAGTGTACTGAGTATAGGCTGATACTGTAACACATCGGTACAAGCTAGAGTATGACTAGCAGCTGGAGTATGACCAGTGTACCGAGTATAGGCTGTTACTTGTCAATAGTACCGTCTTATGAACGTTCAGGACTCAGTATCGTGTGGGACACGGCAGTTAGGGTTATGGTCAGGGTATGGGCGTCTGACTATAACTCGGGATTTATGTATGATATTTGTTTATGCTTTTCTTACTGAGTCTATCGACTCACAGTGCTATGTTTATGTGTAGGTAAGGGCAAGGCTAAGGCTGAAGGACCGTGAGAGCGAGCCGGTGAAGATTGTACATGTCGGGGCGGTTAGGCCTGGAGCGTAAGATCCCCGGGACAGCAAGGCTATTTTTGTAATTAGTCGCTAGGCGACAAGTATTTTGATTAGTCAGTAAACTTTTGTAAAGTTTTTTGTAATCGGGATCCGAGTATTTTTGTATAAATATTTTATAAGTATAATTAAAAAAGCAAAAATTTTAATTAATCACGATTTCCATAAACCTCGTTGATTAGCAACGAGCTGCACAGTATGTTTAAAAATCACGTAATACGCCTATGCTAGTTAGGGTGTTACAATTTGGTATCAGAGCCTCCCAGTTGTCTTCCGAAGATCGTCACGACATGTACAATCATCATCAGCAGTTATCTCGTTCTACGGTTCAGTAAGCTTTTATTGCTTTAGTAGTTTATTATTTATTTTGAAATAAGAAAAGCCTGATAGGAAGCACGTTAGTAGCCTGATAGTAGAATAGGCGCATGTTTTGTTTTTCATTTCCAAATTAAGCGGCATTAGTAAGCTCTCTTTGATCTTGACCTGATGTGCCAACTCTTGGTTTCGCAGGCGGTTCCATCTAGATGGATGCCAGGCGGAATACCAGGAGCCAGGGCAACTCAGTAGGGTCAAAACAGGGTCAGGGAGCCTAGTTTCCCCCGCAAGCTAGGGGCCGTGGTGGAGGTCCCAGGGGCAGGGCTCGTGGTCGGGGTGATGAGAACCCACCACAGCCTGCCCAGGCTGCTCAAGCCGATCAGGAAGCCCGGAATTGGGAGACTAGGTTTGCTGAAATGCAAGCCAGGATAGAGGAACAAGATCTTGAGATACAGAGATTGAGGCAGCAGGGGGCTCCTGCAGTGCCTGCGCCAGAAGTTCCATTGGCACCCGCCCCTGTTGCTCAGGCCGAAATAGTAGTAGCGGCAAACAAAATGGAACCCTTGTATGAAAGGTTCCGGAAGTAACCACCTCCGATTTTTCTGGGAGGTCCAGATGTTATGAAGGTCGAACAGTGGCTAACGGTGATCACCAGGATATTGAACTTTATGGGTGTCACCTGGAATGACAGAGTGGTGTGTGCCACCTTCCAGTTCCAAGAAGACGCTCTAGTCTGGTGGGACATGGTGTCTCAGATTCACGATGTCACCGCCATGACCTGGGAAAGGTTCCAGGAACTCTTCAACGCCAAGTATTATAATGAGGCAGTTAGAAGTGCCAAGAGGAAAGAGTTCACCCACCTGACCCAGCGGGAAAATATGAGCGTGACTGAGTATACCACCCAGTTCGATCGGTTGGCGAGGTTAGCCTCGGGAATAGTGCCAACTGATTTCAGCAAGAAGGAAAAGTATCTGGATGGACTTAATGCGAAGATTCGACATGACCTTATGATCACCACCGACGACAAGACCACCTATGCTGAGATGGTGGAGAAGGCACTGCGAGCTGAGGGCGCAGTTGGATGTATGTCGGGGTCGGCTAGTACTCCAGGGAGTGGCGGGGCTCCTACCCCTCCTGCATCAGGATTTACCTGGGGAGGTAGTGGTTCGGCCATGGACCAGAAGAAGAGAACATCCACTGCATCCGGTGGCTCGAGTCAGAACAAGAGGTTCTGAGGGAACCAGAGTAGAGGTAGCCGTCAGGGTGGTGCAGAGACCCGGTTTTCCTATCCTGAGTGCCCCAGTTGTAAAAGGCACCATCAGGGTGAGTGCAAAGGTCAGGGATGCTTTCAGTGTGGCATGCCCGGACATTACAAGAGGGATTGTCCCCAGCTCCGATCAGAGGCACCTAGGGCTCTGGCGAGACCCACTCCAGCTAGTGTGTTCGCCATCACGCAGGCTGATGTAGATGCCAGCCCTCAGTTGTAACAGGTCAGCTTTCGGTTAATAATTCATTTTACTCAGTGTTGTTTGATTCTGGGCCCACACATTCTTATGCGGCAGCCAGAAACTTTAGTAAATTGGATAGACCGTGTGATAGTTATGAATCAGGGTTTGGAACCCTATTACCTGGCGGAGAGTTAGTTATCTCCAAAAGGTGGATTAGGTCTATGCCGATGAGAATAGATGGTAGAGAGTTAAGCGCTGACTTGATAGAGATGAGCCTAGTAGATTTCGATATTATTTTAGGAATGGATTTCCTATCTAAATACTCGGCCAATATTGATTGCAAGAGGAAGATGGTGATCTTCCAACCGGAGAGTGATGAACCATTCGTGTTTGTTGGTTCAGTTCGGGGATCTCGAATCCCGGTGATTTCGGCCATGTCAGCTAAAGAGTTATTGCATGGCGATTGTTTAGGGTTTCTGGCCGTGGTGGTGGACACCACTCGGCCAGATACCCTTCGGCCAGAGGACATCAAGGTGGTTCGGGAATTTCTAGATGTTTTTCTCGAAGAACTTCCAGGGTTACCACCCCAGCGGGAGATTGATTTCGTTATAGATCTGGCACAAGGAGTGGAACCAGTTTCCAAGGCTCCGTATAGAATGGCTCCAGCTAAACTTAAGGAATTAAAGATTCAGCTTCAGGGGTTGCTTGACATCGGGTTTATTCGGCCTAGTGTGTCACCCTGGGGAGCCCCGGTTTTATTCGTCAAGAAGAAAGATGGAACTATGAGGATGTGTATCGATTACAGAGAATTAAACAAGCTAACAGTGAAGAATAAATATCCACTACCTAGAATCGATGATCTGTTCGATCAACTTCAGGGGAAGACGGTCTTTTCCAAGATTGATCTCCGATCGGGTTATCATCAGTTGAAAATCTGAGAGAAGGACATTCTGAAGATGGCTTTCCGTACTAGGTATGGACATTATGAATTCATGGTTATGTCGTTTGGACTAACCAATGCTCCTGCAGCGTTTATGGATTTGATGAATAGAGTATTCAAGGATTTCCTCGATATCTGTGTGATTGTGTTTATCGACGACATCCTTGTGTACTCTCAATCTGAAGAGGAGCATGAATTACATCTTCAGATGGTTTTGCAGCGACTTCAGGAACACAAGCTTTATGTCAAATTCAAGAAATGTGAATTCTGGCTATCTCAGGTGTCCTTCTTAGGGCACATTGTTAGCAAAGATGGGATCAAGGTGGATCCCGGGAAGATAGAATCCGTCAGGGATTGGCCGAGACCGAAGACAGTGACAGAAATTAGAAGCTTCTTGGGTTTAGCCGGGTATTATCGTAGGTTCGTGGAAGGGTTTTCTAAAATTTCTACACCCTTAACAGAACTTACAAAGAAGAATCAGTGGTTTGTCTGGTAAGGCAAGTGCGAAGCTAGTTTTCAGGAGCTGAAATAGAGATTGATTACCGCTCCAGTGCTAGCTTTGCCTTCAGACAATGAGAAATTTGTAGTTTATTGCGATACATCCAGACAGGGTCTCGGGTGTGTGCTGATGCAAGCCGATCAGGTTATCGCTTATGCCTCTCGTCAAATTTAAAGGATTATGAACAGAGATACCCGACTCATGATCTAGAGTTGGTCGCGGTGGTTTTTGCATTGAAGATCTGGCGGCATTACCTTTATGGAGAAAGGTGTGAAATCTATACCGACCATAAAAGTCTCAAGTATTTCTTAACTCAGAAAGATTTGAACATGAGACAGAGGCGTTTGTTGGAGTTAGTAAAAGATTACAACTGTGAGATTCTCTATCACTCTGGGAAGGCCAGTGTAGTGGTCGATGCCCTAAGCAGGAAGGGTCCCGGGCAGGTAGCTAGCATGATTCAAATCTCACCTCAGTTAGCAGAGGACATGGTTAGATCCAGCATCGAGTTTGTGGTAGGTCAGCTTCACAACTTAATGTTGCAATCTGATCTGTTGGAAAGAATTAAAGCCGTTCAGATGACTGATCCAGAGTTAGTGAAAATCAGAGATGAGGTTTTGGCTGGTCAAGCCAGGGATTTCTCAGTGTCAGACAACGGGATGCTTCTGTATAAAGCTAGGGTTTGTGCTCCAGGTAGTGTGGAACTCAGGAATGAGATCTTTGAGGAGGCTCATTCTACCCCTTATTCTCTGCATCCCGACACCACTAAGATGTACTAAGATCTCAAACCGTACTTCTGGTGGAGCGGTATGAAGAAGAATTTGGTAGAATTCGTATCGAGATGCCTCACTTGTCAGCAGATTGAGGCTGAACATCAGAGACCAGCAGGGTTGTTACAGCCTTTAACCCTACCTGAATGGAAGTGGGAAGATATCACGATGGATTTCGTGGTTGGGTTACTTAGAACCACGGGCTTATTTGATTCCATCTGGGTAGTGGTGGATCGATTCACGAAATCTGCTCATTTTCTGCCTGTTAGAACAACCTTTACAGTGGATCAGTTGGCAGAATTGTATGTTAGGGAGATTGTAAGACTTCGCGGAGTGCCGAAGTCTATAGTTTCGGATAGAGATCTGAAGTTCACCTCCAAGTTTTGGCAGAGTTTGCAACGAGCAATGGGTACAAAACTAAAATTCAGTACAACATTCCATCCTCAGACAGATGGTAAGTCCGAAAGGACAATTCAGATATTGGAGGACATGTTACGAGCCTGTGTTATGGATTTTGAAGGCTCTTGGAATAAATACCTACCGTTGATAGAATTTTCTTACAACAACAGTTATCAGAGTACGATAGGGATGGCTCCCTATGAACTGTTATACGGTAGGAAGTGTAGATCTCCCATCCACTGGGATGAGACAGGGGAGAGGAAGTACTTAGGTCCGGAGTCAGTGCAGCGGACCAATGAGGCAATAGAGAAAATAAAAGCTAGAATGCTTGCCTCACAGAGTAGACAGAAAAGTTACGCAGATCTGAAACGCAGAGATGTTGAGTTCCGAGTAGGGGACCATGTATTTTTACGGGTATCTCCAATGAAGGGGATCAAACGTTTCGGGAAAAGAGGCAAGTTATGCCTTAGATTTACAGGACCTTTTGAGATTCTCGAGAAGATAGGTCATGTGGCATACCGGTTAGCATTGCCTCCAGCTTTATCAGCAGTTCACAACGTATTCCATGTCTCTATGTTGAGAAAATACGTTTCAGATCCCTCTCATATACTCAGTTATGAGAGCCTTGAACTGCAGCCAGATATGTCTTACGAAGAACAGCCAGTGCAGATCCTAGATAGAAAGGATAAAGTCCTTCAGAATAAGACCATAGCATTGGTCAAAGTACTCTGGAGAAACAACAAGGTGGAGGAAGCCACCTGGGAGCTAGAGTCAAATATGAGAGCTCAATATCCAGAGTTATTAAGGTTAGATTTCGGGGACGAAATCCTTTTAGGGGGGATAGTTGTAAAGACCGCTTAGTTTAATTTGAAAATTAGCAGTTAATCATGTTTAATTATGGAAAATTATTTATAGATATTTAAATAATTATTTATACTGTTATTATTGAATTCTGAAATGCATTATATGTCATTTAGTGATTGTTCATAATTTTACATTTCCGGTGCCCAGTAACATGGAACTCGGTGTTTGGCTCAGTAAAATCACAACTTAGTATGTTAGTATTGTGGGACGGTTTATTAGACATTGGGAATGTCGGGATTGGCCGGGAATTTAGAATTTCCCAAAAATACCCCTTTAGTGCTCTTTATGCTATTTTGGTGAGAAGGGGCAAAATGGTCATTTTGCTCCATTTATGTTTTGTCCTTTAGTGGACTTAGAGATTGGAATTTAAATGCTAATCGATTTTATGTTGGCTGAATATAAGGAATTTATACTTATTTTCTTTTATTTTCAAAAGTTAGAAACATTTAGAAAAAGAAAAATCAAACATTTTCTCTCTAGCCTCTCTCTCTCTTTCGGCCTCTTTGTGCAGCAAGAGTTTGTGAATTTTCCTTTGTGATTCAAGCTCATTTTGTTCAGATTTGGTGTTCACAAGTTGTTGGTATGATTTCTATAGCTTTTCTTTAAGTTTCTTGGAAATTTTGGAAGAATATTATGGTTTGCATGCTTAGTTTAGGTTGTTGTTGTTGCTGTGATTTTGTTGTTGTTTGCAGAGGTTTAAGCATGATTTATTGAGAATAATTAAGCTGCTTGTGATGCATCATAGTTAGGTTGTTTAGAGTTGTGGAATTTTTAGCTCAAAAGCTTAAGTTTTCGAAGAGAAATTTTGAAATAGTTGTTGTTAAGTTTGGTTGAGTTTGTGTATGATTTCTGAAGTTTCTAAATGCATGATTATGTAGTTTGATTCTAGTTTTGATGCTTGTAGGTGAGCTTTAGCCAAGTTTGAGTTTGAAACTCAAAGCTTGGAGCTCACATGGCATTTTTAGTATCTGTGTGTTCTGGGCTGTTTTAGTGCTTTGGATTTGTTCTTTAGGGTATTTAGAACAGGTCTAGAAGTTTTGGTATGGTTTGGAATTGATTTGAGCAATGTGTGAATTTTTGAATGTTTTCTGCGAGGAACCGGAATTCTGATTGTGCATCCGGAATTCCGGATGGGGTTTTGAAATTTTCCAGAACCGGAATTTCGGTTGGGCAACCGGTCTGCCGGTTGGGTGATTTTCAGAAACCCTAGATTTTCTCGTTTTTATGATATTTGGGGTATTGCCATGCTTTTTATCGATAGGGAAACTTTTAGTTTCTAGTTTAAGTCCTCGGGAAGTGATTTAGTGTATCACTTATAGTGTTGTGATTGTTATGGTTTAGGAGCCTGTAAACCGTCGTGCAGTTCGTTCCAGTCAGGTTGACCGGCACACCTGAATTCAGAATTGAGGTAAGATTAGTATAACAGTATGCATATATATTACATGTTTAGCGTGCATGTAGGAAGCCTGTTAGATTACATTAGATATGTATGTTGGCTTTGAACCATCCGACTGTGTCACATCGGTACAGGCTAGAGTATGACTAGCAGCTGGAGTATGACCAGTGTACCGAGTATAGGCTAACACTGTATCACATCGGTACAGGCTAGAGTATGACTAGCAGGTGGAGTATGACCAGTGTACCGAGTATAGGCTGATACTAGGGTCGGTGGTTCTGTACTATTTGACGTAACACATTAGTACAGGCTAGAGTATGACTAGCAGCTGGAGTATGACCGAAGTAATCGAGTATAGGCCGTCTTGTAACACATCGGTACAGGCTAGAGTATGACTAGCAGCTGGAGTATGACCAGTGTACCGAGTATAGGCTGTTACTTGTCAATAGTACCGTCTTATGAACGTTCAGGACTCAGTATCGTGTTGGACACGGCAGTTAGGGTTATGGTCAGGGGTATGGGCGTCTGACTATAACTCGGGATTTATGTATGATATTTGTTTATGCTTTTCTTACTGAGTCTGTCGACTCACAGTGCTATGTTTATGTGTAGGTAAGGGCAAGGCTAAGGCTGAAGGACCGTGAGAGCGAGCCGGTGAAGATTGTACATGTCGGGGCGGTTAGGCCTGGAGCGTACGATCCTCGGGACAGCAAGGCTATTTTTGTAATTAGTCGCTAGGCGACAAGTATTTTGATTAGTCAGTAAACTTTTGTAAAGTGTTTTGTAATCGGGATCCCGAGTATTTTTGTATAAATATTCTATAAGTTTAATTAAAAAAGCAAAAATTTTAATTAATCACGATTTCCATAAACCTCGTTGATTAGCAACGAGCTGTACAGTATGTTTAAAAATCACGTAATACGCCTATGCATGTTAGGGTGTTACAGACAACATATATTTCCTCTGATGAAACAACTTTACTCGGGGGACCACCCAACAAGTAACAGTGCACAAAATACAAGACAGCCAACTTGACTACAAGATCGTCGTTACTCTTCAGATTGTCAGCAATAAAGGCATTCTAAATAGCACCCTTGGTAATTTTTTTGTACCCCTTAAAGCAATGTTTAACCAATTCATTATCATCTTGCTTAAACTGATAAAAATCAGAATCAACCTGACAATCTAACCCGGTAACCAACGAAAACTCTTCGATACTAAACCTAAGATATTTCCCTTGGACACAAGCCCAAAACTCCAACCCATTAGGCTGCTGAACCTCCCTCAACACCAAACAATGAAGCAGTTGGTAATGGATTATGTACTCTGGAATCCGAAGAAAATAACCAAACACAGGTTTTGAAAAAATTTGTAGTTGGCTTTCAGTTAGAATTCTTTTGATGTCTCCAATTACAGAGTAATAACCAGATGTTACTACTCTAGAATGGTAGAATTGAGATCTGGTGTACTTGCATTCCCAATCTTAAAAACAGAACAATAAAAACACTGCTAAAACACACATAAAACACTACGAAATAACAATAAAAACAAAAAAAAAAATTAAAAAAAACAGAGAACAGAATGCATAACATTACACACCTCAACAGTCCTATTGGCAGTAATTTCCTCAGCCACACCTGTAGATGGCAACACCTTGACAGGGGATTTACCCTTTCCCTAAAAGTAAACGAAACAACACCAACAAAACAACAAACAAATATCAACAAAAAAACATATATAAAATAAAACAAGATATGAAAAACATATACAAATACAGAGACAAACCCAAACAATTACCTAGATATATGAACTTGAAAAATCGAATTTAAAAAAAAATCAAAAACAATAAAAGATAAATAATGAAATACCTTCATAGAGATAGGCGACCTCACAAATTCAGATTCCAACTCAAAATCTGAGTCTGAGTTTTCCACCACAGTTCGAGGCCTTTTCCCTCGAGTGTTCTTCGAAGGTCCAGCAGGAGCTTTTCTTTTAGCAGTAGGGGAAGTGGGCTAGGTGGGTTGTCTTTTATATTTTTTTTACCCATTTTTTATTTGGGTTTGGTTTTCTGTGATTGTTTTGTGAGTTTTGTAGCTTTAGCCGGAGAAGGAGATGAACGAGTAACGACCATTAGAAGCTAGGATGAAGGTATTTATAGACAAAAATCAGAAAATGGGGGGGAAAATGAGAGGGAAGTTTGAGAAAGTGGGATGAGAACTGAAATTTTTTCAAATGGATGAAACCACCCACTACTCGAAACTGAAAAGAAAAACTGAAAAATGGAGAAGATGAACAGTGTGAGGGGGGAGTGGGTTATAAAAACATTTTTTATATTCGAAAAAATATAAAAGTACAACTGCTGCAAAACCGTCAAATCAAAAATTTTGGCATGATTTCCGTTTTAAAAAAAAAACGTGGCAAAACCCTATCGTGACACTTGTAAAGGCATAAAACAATTATTAATATAACTTACCAAAGGCAGTATACTGCCAAAACTATTTAAAAATCAAAAACAGTATAAAAGTTAAAATGACTGTTCAACAATACAAATGAAAAAAAAAATGAAAAAGGCAGTAATGGGTGTAAATTTCCCTGAATATATTGGACAAATTTTGATATGAGTTTGGCTCGGGGCTTGAAAACTATGAAATTAATTTTCCCAATATAAATGACATGTCTTCAATGCTGATGGTTTTGCTATTTGGGCTTGGTATTTAAATTTTCTTGCTCAAAACTGAAAAATAACACAAAAACTAAAATAAATTAAATATTTTCAATAAAAATAAATTTACTATTAAAATTATGAAATATTTAATTAATATTAATTTATATGCATAATTAATGACTTAAACTGTATAAATTTGAGCCTTAATCACAACTCCTAACTAGCTTATTGCTAGTCTCTAGCAATTCAAGCGAACAAAAATAATATCAACAAAATATTTTCTAGGTCAAAAATTCTAAAATGGCACAAACTTTCAAGCAAAATGTTAGTTACAAGCCAATAAGAACTATACAAGTTACCTCGAATATATCTAGAGTTGTGAGTGTGTGCACCAAACTTAAACCTTCTTACTGCAAACTGTAGCACATAAATGCTTTCGAAAAATATACCAAGTAGAAGTCTCAACTCCATTAGCCTCACAAGTATTTGAAAATATTTATTCATGACTAAGAATATCACTCGTGGAGTTGGAAATTAAAAAGTGAGCACTCGAAATGAATACATCAATTTAGGACAAATATTTGAATAAATATTAAAACGAAGATAGGTTATGAATTATTTGGATAAACCACCATAAGAGTACCACAAACCAGCTTTTTTCGAGATTTTTGAACGAAAATAGACAATTTTTTACATTTATTCGAGGAGTCATAATCAATGAAAAATTAAATACAAACTTTTTTTCTTTTCTTCTTTTTTTTTTTTTTTTTTTTTTTTGAACAAGAGGCAACATGTTGGATATAATGATGGAAATGTTGCTCTTGTATTTTCTTTCCTTTCTCTCTTTTTTTTTCACCAAAAGAAAATAATTACACAAAGGCTCCCTAATAAGATTTGTCTATATAGAAAATGTATCCCTTAAAGCAACATCCAATCTCACCCTAGTACCATGTACAAAATAATGATAACCATTTCTTAGTGTTATCCCAATTTTTCCACTCTGACGTGGCATCACACGATGGTGACACGTGGAATCGACTCTGGGTACCTGCTCGCAAGACATAGGCCGAACAGGGCCTCTCACACACTTGCTCAAACGAAGCCGTGAGCAATCCGCACATAACGCCAACACTTAGCGAATTCAGCTTTTGCATCGTGAGTCATCAAGGAAATCCCTTTAACTTTGGGATCAGATTATAGAGATATGGCAAGCTTTCCAAATCCCACGATTGGTGCATTCTGTATTTATTATGCAATCCTTCTACTTATAGCAATTGTAACTAGAAGGGAAATACTTCCTCTCCAAGCTTGTAGCCCTATAAATAGTGATATATTCTCACTAAACAAAGGGTCGAGAGATTTTTTATCTAAGAATTCATATTCAGAGATACTGTTGTAAGAGCTCTAAGAAAAGGAACCATTTTCCTTGTTCTTACCGAACTACTCGGGACTGAACCTCTATAAAATTCTTGTGTCCTTATTTTCTTTACTATATTTCATTCGTATTAAACCACTTATCGCTTACAAAATTAGACTCACTGTCGTTGGCTAAAGCGAGGTCAACATTTTGGTGCTTTTATTTAAAGTTGAACTCAAGGATCGCTCTTTATTTCAAATTTAATCACAAATACGATAGTGGTACAGACTCATAGGGGCGTGGTTGATCCAACAAATCCACAGGTGGTGGATCCTGCACTGCAGAACCCATGAAACACAAGGGTTCCGCCAGCAGTAAATCATAGATAGCCTACAACTTTCGGTGACGGAGTGACGACTCCTGTGGATGAAATTGCGCTTAGTGTGCAAGAGACTGGGAATACCACTTCAACAGCCGACCAGGGCATTAATAACACAGTCGTTCCGCCCACTACCGATTTTCAAACAACCATTGGAGATGACACTAAAATCCAAAACCTTCGTGCTGCTCTTGGGCTCATGCAGGGTCATACCAAAACCCTACATCATGATCAAGAAGAACTCTAGGCTGCCGTAAATCTCGCGTTTGAAGAGCAGAGGCGCATGTTTACTAAATGGAGAGATAAGGAGATGGAAACGTTAAGGGCTCAGCAAGCTGTCATTGATGATCGCAGTCGGCAGGCCACAGTGCTGATTCGAAAAGCCTATCAGGCTGCCAGACAGCAGCCTGCGAATGTCATTCCTTTAGGCGAAACAGACGAAGATCCAGCAATGAATACCTCTCAGACTATAAACAGTCAGCCATCAAATCCCCGGTCACAGGTTCCACCTGTGGGCCAAGTGGTAGGCTGGCAGACCCTGTCTAGTAATTCATCAGGAGAAGTCATACCCAATAACTCCAACCAAGTTAATGGTGCCACTCAGAAAATTGGCCAAACCAACCAGTCACTAAGACAGCCAGGCGTTTCCGTATTTGAGAGGTTGGGGATGACTCATGATCTCAGAAACGATCTAAACAGGAGGAGAGGAGTGGACGATCAGCTTGATACGCCAATCGTGTCACCCAGAACCCGCGCTCCAATTCCCGCTCAAAAAGATACTGATGTGACTCAAACCAGCCAAGGCCGAACAGGTTAGTCTAGCCGTGCAGGCACAGTTGGACGAACTAAAAAGTATGTTCCAAGGCATGGCCAGTCAGAGGAACAACGATCTCGAATTGGACCGAGCACGTGGAACCCCTTTCTCCCCCGAGATCAATATTCTGGAGTTACCCCATAAGTTTAAGATGCCAACCTGGAAAATATATACTGGAAAGGAAGATCCTTTGTCTCATCTCAAGTATTTCAAGATGCAAATGGATCTGCAAGGAGTACGAGGAGATGTATGTTGCTAAATTTTTACTGCCAACCTCTCTGAAGCCGCCCAACAATGGTATTTCAAGTTGGCACCCGGAAAGTTTAACTCATGGAAGGCTTTCTCCTCGGAGTTCCATGCACAATTTTCCTGCTCTCGCCAACTTCTGTTGCACCTACCAGATCTGGACGAAGTAAAACAAAGACCAGGAGAGCCTCTCCGAGCCTATATCAGCAGATTCATGACGAAGGCGACTAAGGTTTCACGGGTAACCGAGGACGGAAAGTTATCCGCGATAATGGGGGGCATTGAAGTCCTTGGTGAACTTTGGAAGGACATAAGGAAGAATGGACCAGTCGACTCGATGAGTGATTTCCTTGACCGTTCAGAAGGTTTTATCAAACTTGAAGAGGCTATCCAGCGAGCAGAAGGTGAACAAAAACCTGGCAAGTCAAAAGCTCCTTCTACTGGAACATCCGCCCAAGTTCCCCATTACCCAAGCAATTCAAGTTCAAATGGTAAGCGGTTCAGCAACAATAATAGGCAAGGGAATGGGAAAAAGGGAAAGGTCACTGGTAAAACCAAACAAGCTCCCCGGGAGAATCCTGCTAAGTATACTGCATTTACTGTCCTGATGGAGGATGTAGAAAGTGTTTATATGGCCACTCAGTCATAAGCCCCGTACAAGAAGCCCACACCTATGAAAAAATGATGTCAGCAAAAGAGACATGACCAATTTTTTTCATTTTCATGGAGACTACGGCCACAAAACCAATGAATGCAACAATCTGAAGGGAGAAATCGAATTCCTGATAAGGAAAAACAACCCACACGTAATGAAGTATGTCAAGGCCGATCAAAATAAGAGGGGCGATAACAACCAAGACTTACTACCACCACCTGTAGATGGACATCTGCAAGTCGTTGTCAGAGGCCCGCACATAACTAGAGATTTAGGCAAAGCTCGGGAGAGGTATGCCCAAACAGTACAGCCCGAGCAAGAAGAAGTAATTTTGGCCGTAGAAGAGAGAAAGCCGAAAATCCCATAGGCAAGAGAGCCCACCATAACATTCAATGATGAGGATGTTGTCAAAATCAAGTTTTCGCACAACGACTCGTTGGTCGTGGAAGTCTAGATAGCCAACAAGATGGTGGCCAGAACTATGATAGATAATGGAGCGTCTTCCAACATCTTATTCAAGACCACATATGAAAAAATGGGGCTCCAACTCAAAGATCTAACCCCCTGCCTTCTGTCTGTATACGGTTTCTTCAGCCAAAGAGTCACACCTCTAGGGCAACTTTGCCTACCCCTCACTGTTGGGCAAGCTCCGACAAGCATAACTATAACGGCACAATTTCTGGTATTGGACGTTCCCTCAGCCTTTAACGTCATGTCAGACTGACCAGCCTTGTATGACTTAAAGGCTGTTACGTCAATATTCCATTCATGGCTGAAGTTTCCAACAAAGAATGGGGTAGGGTGTCTAAGAGGAAACCAGCAGATTGCTCGGGAATGTTATAACCTTGTCGTGGCCAAGGCTAAAAAGGAAGTATCCTCTAGCCAGAGCACAGACAAGGGAAAAAATATTCCTAAGTAGGAAATTTCCCAAGGCGGGGATGAAGATGTGGATCCTCGACTTGGGGACCCAAGCAGCAATGTTGGACCTATGGAAGAACTGAAAGAGATTGAGATCGATCCAGATATCCCGGCTAGGAAACTAAAAATTGGAAAAAGTTTTTTGCTCGAAGTAAAATCAACATTGATAAAATTTCTGAGAGCAAACCTGGACATTTTTGCCTGGTCACATGAGGATATGGTTGGAATTGATCCTTCTGTAATTTCACGTGTCCTAAATATTGATCCCAACTTCCGACCAGTTCAACAAAAGAGAAGGTTGTTGGACAAGGAGGGTTGCTACCCGGCTTGAAGGAAGAGGTAGAGAAGCTGAGAAATAACAACTTCATAATTGAAGCTTTCTACCCGGCTTGGGTTGCTAATCCCGTACTGGTACTTAAGCCGAACAAAAAATGGCAAGTTTGTATTGATTTCACAGACCTCAATAACGCATGCCCTAAAGAGTGTTTTCCACTGCCAAGAATCGATCAGCTTGTGGGCGCAACAGTTGAGCACGAAATATTAAGCTTCATGGACGCTTATTCAGGGTACAATCAAATCAAAATACATCCATCAGACCAAGAACATACAAGTTTCCGAGCAGACATGGGTCTATATTGCTATAAATTCATGACATTTGGTCTCAAAAATGCTGGAGCCACATACCAAAGATTGGTAAACAAGATGTTTAAAGACCAGATCAGACAAAATATGGAAGTATATGCGGATGACATGCTCATCAAATCCACGAAGGCTGGGGGGCACATAGATGACCTGAATGAATGCTTCAAAGTCCGCAGGAAGTACAACATTAAACTAAATCCCTTAAAGTGCTCCTTCGGAGTCAGCTCGGGAAAGTTTCTGGGCTTTGTTGTCAATGCCCGAGGAATCGAAGCCAATCTAGAGAAAATTCAAGCCCTCCTGGATATGAGATCGTCGACAAGAACCAAGGAAGTACAATGTTTAACTGGTCGGATCGTCGCACTGAGCAGATTTGTCTCAAAATCAACAGACAAGTGTGTTCCATTCTTCAACATCCTGCGAAAAAATAAGCATTTGAGTGGACAGAGGAATGTGAAAAAGCTTTTCAAGAGCTAAAAATGCAACTCGCAAAACCTCCCGTACTCTCAAAACCTCTTGACGAAGAAGAACTCGGGATATACTTGGTTGTCACGGAACATGATGTGAGTGCCATGCTGATTGAAGAGGAAAACAACATACAACACCCGGTCTGCTACATTAGTAAAAGACTCGTTGAAGCCGAAAGCCGGTACCCCTTGGTAGAGAAACTCGCTTACTGCCTGATTCTAGCAACAAAAAAGTTAAGACCTTAATTTCAAGCTCATCCTGTTCGTGTGTAAACTAACCAACCAATACGTCAAATATTGCAAAAACCGGACGCTTTTGGGCGGTTGCTCAAGTGGGTAGTGGAGCTAGGTCAGTATGAGATTACTTTCCAACCACGAACAACAATCAAAGGTTAGGCCCTAGCAAATTATAAATTTAAAATACAAATTAATTTTATAAAAAAGCTATACAGACTTTTATTATTTCATATTTAAAGTTATCTGATGTCTTTAAATAAACTTATTTTATGAAAAAAAATGTATTTTCAAAAAAAAAATTATAAGGAAACTAATGGTATCTTAAACATTTTGAAAACAATATTACAAAAACTTAATTTTAGCCTTTTAGGTACACTATATTATCTTTTTTTTAAGATACTTTTACGTTATCTTTTTTATTAGGAATAGTTTTTTACTTAAAAAAATTATTAATAAATATAAGCACTTACCATATAATTTAATAAAAAAATGGTTAATTAGGATTTTTGTCCACTGAACTTTGACATGTACCAAATCATGCCCCTGAACTTTTAAGGTCGTTAAAAATGCCCTCGAACTATTGACATTGTTGGATTTAAGGACTTTTTTTAAATTTTAGTAAAAAAATCTAACATGGATGAAAATCCAAGGACCATGATTTAGTACATGTCAAAGTACGAGGGGCATGATTTGGTGGATATCAAAGTCTGGGGAGCATGGTTTAGTATATAAAACAATCATTGAAATAGTAAAATTGAATGAAATTAGACAAAAATCCTTAAATCCAACAATCTCAATAGTTCAGGGAGCATTTTTAACAACCTTAAAAGTTCAAGGGGCATAATTTGGTACATGTCAAAGTTCAGGGGGCAAAAATCCTAATTAGCCTAAAAAAATTAGTATATATAATTTTCATAGTGTAACTAATGTTGGGTTTTGTGCCCTAAATAAAACTCATTTTAATACAATCAGATTTACTAATAAAGATCAGAAATAACATTTTATGTTGCATGGTTCACATGATTTATTTCATGATTATATATAATGTATAAATTCTATTAAGTCCAGAACATATGTATTTGTTAATGATTATAGTGTTGTCAGCACAGCGGAATATAATCTTGATTATATGTTCGAAAGTTTCATTCCCTGATTTATCAGTTCACTGAATTTAGACTGGCATGATAATCAGCAATAGGTATTCTTACACCTTGGATAAGTGTTATGTCCTTTCCAGGGCACTGGAAATGTTTACCAGTATCGAATGTATGGAGTATACATTGGAAGGGACTGATATTGAACTTTGATTAGATATGTTAAATTTACCGTAATATCTATTCAATTCAATATCACCTAGTTGATCCTACATCAAATGATCTTAATCCTGATATGGTTAGGTTCGATCTCAAGAGTATTATACATGTTCTTTGATTTGTTAGTTAAGCCTATTTTTCGATCAGGGTGATACGTACATTTTGGGAACATGATAGTATAATTGAGTGGGAGCGCTAACATAGATATGGAATCTATAACTTCTATAGGTATTTAGAAGTGAAACGATGATTTCCTTCAAGCTTGGCTAAACAGTGATAAATGGTTGAGTACTCATTTCACAGCTTGGCTAAACAGTGATACGGAGCTAAGTGTTTTAAGGATAAAATACATTGAAAGGGTGTAACGGTAATTTAGTCCCTATACAATGTAGATCATCTATTAGAGGATCATCGATGAAAATAGGATTATAACAATGGATAATTAACAGCGTATCTATATCGTGGAACATATAGAGCGTTCTATATGACTGAGAGTGCAATTCTAAGTTCTATGCGTGGATTCAACAAGGAATTAATAAGTTAGTGGATTTACTTGATAAATTCTTGATCTGCTTATTGGAAGCTCGGTTATATAGGCCCATGGTCCCCATACTAGTTGAGACCATACTACTTGTAAGACTCAGTTAATTGATTTTAATTAATCAATTATAATTCTAAAGTTAGACTATGTCTAGTTTATTAATTTTCACTGAGCAAGGGCAAAATTGTGAAGAAAAGAGATTCTAGGTTTTGTTTATTAATTAAGATACTTTACATGTCTAATTAATAAATATATTAAATGACAATATTATTAAATTTTTATTTTTTAGTTATTAAATAATTAGAATTGGCATTTAAGTGGTTAAATTGGAAAATTGGCATTTTTGAGAAAAATGGGATGAAAAATGACAAAATGGCAAAATTACAAGTGGGACCCATTATCCTATACATGGCCGGCCACTATGCATTTAATTTATCATTTATTTTTTCATTATTTTAATGCCAAATAAATCTAACCTAAACCTAGGTGGTTACCTAGAAATAGGTATTGATGGCTTCGGGAAAAAGATGATGCTTATCATTCCTTCAGAGAAAAATTCTAAGCCTTCTACCTATACCCTAGCCGCCACTTCCATTCTCTTTTCTTCGTCAATAATTTCAAACCTTGAGTGAATGAGTGAGTGCCCACACACATCAAGTGGTATCTCAATCATAGTGTGGAAGATTGTGAAGAATCCAATCAATAAGAAGGGGAATCAGCATCAAGGAAGGAGAGAAAGAGATCCAGGTTCAGATCTTGATAATGCTCTGCTACAGAAAGGAATCAAGAGCTAGAGATCTGAACGGAAGGAGTCATTATATTCATCTGCACCCAATGTAAGGTTTCCTTAAACCCTTATGTGTTTATTTCATTGTTTTAGAATTCATATTAGGATGTTAATGAAACATACTTGTTAGTAAATCTAGATCCTGGTAAAATATTTCCAACAACTGGCCTCAGAGCCATGGTAATGATTTACTTTCATGAAATATGAATTAAAACGATGATGTATGTTGATTTGGATGGTTTCATGTTAGTTTATGTGCTTATGTGATGAATGTATGTGTTGTACGAATTTTTTCCATGAAAAATATTTTTCTGCTTTTGAAAATATTTTATTTGGATTCCTTGTGAAAAATTAAGCAATTTTGTTTTTTACGGAACTCGATTCCAATAAAAATTGAGAAAGTTATAAATTTTGAAAAAATTGGGATTCAATGGTGTCGAGCATGGTGCTCGCACGCACCAGGTTCTCGGACAAGACACCATCACGCGCGCGTGGGTTCGGACATTACCTTATCTGAAGCCGTGTCCGCCCGAGGAGCACCCTGCAGATCCGCACAGACTAACCCTGCAGGCGCCAAAGTTTCCCGCACGTCCCACCCTGCTGCCTTCCATATCCGCGCGCGTCTAGGGGTGTTTGCAGCCTCCTGGGGGCTGCACGTGCAGCCTCCTGGGCAGCACACTCCCAAACCCGATTTTCATGGGATTTTTTTCCCAAAAATACGATTTTTTTCAATTTTCAAACTCTAAATTTAAAATAAAATATTATTTTTAAATATATTTGAACTTAAATATCATTTTTTAAATTAATAATATTTATTTTTCAATAGATTATTATTAATTTTGATATTTTGAGGTTTAAATTTAAAAATAGATTATTTTATTTTTAAAATTATGGTCAGATTTAAAAATTTGTTAATTTTTTTAATATTTATATATTATTTAATTATAAGATTAGATATTTTGATATTTATCATATTTTAAATTTAAAGATAACTTTATCTTTTTTTTATTTGAAATATTATATTAAAATTATCTTATATGACAAATTAAAAAATTAATATATTTGAATTAACCAAGATATTTTTATAGATATTCTAACCATAATATTTTCAAATTAAAAAATTTGTTATTTTGTTAAATATTTAATTATTTATAAATTATAAGTTTAAAAATGATATTTTACTATTTTATATCATTTTATTTATTAGAAATTTATAAATTATATTTTAAATATTTAAATAACTTAGATATTTTTGTAGAAATTTGAATATTGCTTAATTTGAGATATTTTGACATATGATTAGGATAATTATTATTTAGAATAATAATTATCTAACCACATCTATTTTAAAATTAGTTTATTTTATTATTTTAATTTTATTAAATTATAAGATTTGAAAATGATATTGAAGATATTTTTTTTCAAATCATTGATCTTATCAGATATTTAATTTAATTTGATAAAAATAATTCAAATAAATCTAGATATTTTAAATTAGTTTTTTTTTTCAATTTTGAATTTTAAATTTTGAGATATTTAAGGGTTTGTTTTAACAACCCTAAATTATCAAAATTTAATTGGTTAGTTTAAGAATAATAATTTAATTATATTAATATCTTATTTCACATATGTTACATGGACAATGTTTGTTTATTTATTTATATTGTTTATTAAAACCTTTTTTTTAACAAACCTATTATTTATTTGATCTAAATTGCTATGATTAACTTGTTGACAGATCCAATGATCTGATTTTAATCATAGTCCAATTGTCAATAGATCTTATAAATAATTTGTAACAGGTAAATTTTGTACTTCTTTCATCTGTGTAAACCTAGTAACATGATTGGGCCTATCTAAATCATTTGACCTGCGTGAGCCTATATGTTTGTTATTGGGCTTAGATGCATATAGGAAGCCCATTTAAGTTTTACTAAATAAATGGACTAGGTTGCTAAAATAAATTTTAACATAAGTAAATTTATTTAGGCCCAATTAGATTTGGGCTTATTCAATGAATAACAATTGTTTATTTAAAGGTTAAATTCCTCTCTTTTGGGCCCTGTGTGAGAGTTAGGGGGCCAATAGCAGTGGGTACGACATACTGAACCCAGCTCTCCCTCGCATGAACTACCCCAATTGTGAAGGCCCATTTGCCTTATTTAAATAATTGTATTAGGTTAATTATATTAGTCTAACCTAATTAAAATTGAATTAGCAACATAATTAACTTTTAAAATATATGATTTTTTTATTTCATTTTAATATTTTAAAGTTAATTTTAGAAAAACACTTAGTTAATGATATATATTCTAGATAGTTATTTCTAGTACTAGTTATATTTTCTAATATTTAATTAGAAAAATATTATAAGTTGTAAATTAATTAATTATTTTAATTAATTTTGGACCAACTTATTTATAGAATATTTATTCCTAGTATTAAATTAGAATTAATAATTTTCTTTTATACTTGATTATTTAATTCTTGTATTTAATACATTTTAATTAAATTGAAAATTAAATATTTAAGTTGATTTCATTCTTGATACTAGAATATTATTATTTTCATGATATTTAATTAAATAGAAAATTATTTTAAGTTTGAAATCTTATTTCAGAATAACTTAAATTTGAATAATTTTTAAAATATATTTTCTTTTATTTTATTAATCATTTTTTTTATTATTTTCGAAATTGTATTTTTTTTTAAATGCAAAAATTTCGAATTTTATTTGAAAAATAGATTAAAGTTGAAAATTATTTATTTTACTTTTGGACCAACTTAAATCAATGATTTTTTTCATTTAATAATTAATTAAAATAAATAAACTAAAATATATTATAATTAGAAAATGAATTAATTAGTCAATGAAAGTCTAGATAGATATTATCTGTTTTGCTTGAAGTATTTTTCTAGTGTATTTAATTAAATAGAAAATTAATATTTAAGTTGATTTTCATCATGATACTTAAATATTTGAAATTTTCTTAATATTTAATTAAATAGGAAAATTATAACATAAAATTAGAATAATTTTTGTCCAGGATTTATTTTTATTTTATTTTAAGAGCAATTTCGAAAATTGTATTCTTATATACTATAATTTTTCGAAATGCGATATATATTTATAGAAAATTAAATTTGAGTTGTAAATTAATTTAAATTAATTTGATACAACTTAAATTGAATAATTTTCTAAATATTTATTGGAAATTATTACTAGGATGGAAATAATTCATTTTATTTTCATATCCATCTAAGTATAATTTATAAATATTAAATTAAAATTTATATTTAGAATTTTTCATTCTAAATTGGAAATTTTAATTAAATAAATATATATTTAAAATAAGTTGATTAAAATAAATATTAGAAGAAAATACACTTTAAATAATGAGCTTTATTATTGTTAGGACATTCGATCTCCAATGTTGGTTCTACATAGTTCTTATTTTAGTGAGTAATCCTCCCGAATGGAGGAACGTTCATTAGCAATTTAACGCCGTAGAATCTCAAAAGATAAGTACTATTTGTAAGTATTTATTTTAGTAAATAGATCACCCTAATGGCGGCGACTTTAATAGACTTACAAAAGTATGAAACAATGGTGGAAGCTCATAAGATAGAATGGCCTTGGCTCTCGCCTAAACAGAACAACGCTGAATTATCTTGATCGAATAAAAGGTTGCTAGAATGTTTATCATTTTAGATAAGCTGGCAACTCTATTCAATGGATGGTATCTTTGTCTTTCGCCTAAACGGGACACTGATATCAGTTTGTTGAAGACCTTGGAAATTATTTAAGATTGTATGTTTTAGTATTTTCGCTTGTCATTCCTACTTGCTATATGTTTAGTAATTTCTGAATTGTGTGTGAATTTATAGTGAGCCATGTTATTTTTCGTTATTCATTGTAGTTTAATTTCGAATCTTCATTGTTGGTCTAACTTAGCTTGTTGTTTTAATGGGACAAATCCCTAATGGATTGTCATCCATTAGACAAACAAAATAGTGTTAGATCTCGATAGATAAATATTGTAAATGCAACATCTAGCTGTTCATCAATTGATGACACCTTAGACTAGTATTTACAATATGAAACAAGAAGATTATATAAATAAGAATAACTTTGACTCTCGCTAATCGAAGCATCGTTGGATTCTTATTTAAATTCAAAATTATCCTTATTCCTCTTAGCTTATTCATTTCGAATTAGCTCAATAATATATCATTGGATGAATGGTTTATAAATCATATAATGTCATTCTATATTTTCTCGTAAGAAATTGAATGACGCATTTGATTATATGTTGGGTTTTATGCCCTAAATAAAACTCATTTCAATATAATCAGATTTACTTATTAATAAAGATCAGAAATAACATTTAATGTTGCATGGTTCACATGATTTATTTCATGATTATTTACATAATGTATGAATTCTATTTAAGTCCAGAACATATCAATTTGTTAATGATTATAGTGTTGTCAACACAGTGGAATATAATCTTAATTATATGTTCGAAAGTTTATTCCCTGATTTGTCAGTTCACCGGATTTGGACTGACATGATAATCAGAGATAGGTATTCTTACACCTTGGATAAGTGTTATGTCCTTTCCAGGACATTGGCAAAGTTTACCAGTATCAGATGTATGGAGTATACATCGGAAGGGACCGATATTGAACTTTGATTAGATATATTAAAATTTACCGTAATATCTATTCAATTCAATATCACCTGTTGATCCTAGATCAAGTGATCTTAATCCTGATATGTTTAGGTTCGATCTCAAGAGTATTATACATGTTCTTTGATTTGTTAGTTAAGCCTACTTTTGGGTCAGGGTGATACGTACATTTTGGGAGCATGATAGTATAATTGAGTGGGAGCGCTAACATAAATATGGAATCTATAACTTCTATAGGAATTTAGAAGTGAAACGATGATATCCTTCGAGATTGGCTAAACAGAGATAAATGGTGGAGATCTCATTTCACTTTTCTGAAATATCATTTATACGGAGCTAAGTGTTTTAAGGATAAAATACATTGAAGGTGTAACGGTAACTTAGTGCCTTTTCAATGTAGATCATCTATTAGAGGGTCATTGATCACATTAGGATTAAAGCAATGGATAACTAATGACGTATTTATATCGTGGAACATATAGAGCGTTCCACATACTGAAAGTGCAATTCTAAGTTCTATGCGTGGATTAAATGAAGAATTAATAAGTCAGTGAGTTTAAGATATAAATTCTTGATCTTCTTATTGGAAGCTCGGATATATAGACCCATGGTCCCCATACTAGTTGAGACCATACTGCTTGTAAGACTCAGTTAATTGATTTTGATTAATCAATTATAATTCTAAAGTTAGGCTATGTCTACTTTGTGAATTTTCACTAAGCAAGGGCGAAATTGTAAAGAAAAGAGATTCTAGGTTTATTTATTAATTAAGAGACTTTATATGTCTAATTAATAAATTTATTAAATGACAATATTATTTAATAATTAATTTTAGTTGTTAAATAATTAAAATTGGCATTTAAATGGTTGAATTTGAAAATTGACGTTTTTGAGAAAATGAGATGCAGAAATGATAAAACAGCAAAATTGCATAAGTGAGGCCCATTATCCAAAGCCCAGGCCGGCCACTATTGTAGGCTTTTATCATTTATTTTTTCATTATTTTAATGCCAAATAATTCTAACTTAAACCTAGGTGGTTACCTATAAATAGGTAGTGATGGCTTCAGGAAAAGATGATACATCTCATTCCTTCACAAAAAATTTCTAGCCGCCACCTTCTCTCTTCTTTTCTTCTCTAAATTTCGAAATCCTTGAGTGAATGAGTGAGTGCCCACACACATCAAGTGGTATCTAAATCATAGTGTGTAAGACTGTGGAAAATCAACCAACAAGAAGGAGATTCAGCATCAAAGGAAGGAGAGAAAGAGATCAAAGTTCAGATCTTGGTGATGCTCTGCTACAAAAAGGAATCAAGGGCTAGAGATTTGAACAGAAGCAGTTATTATATTCCGCTATACCCAATGTACGGTTTTCTAAACTTTATATGTGTTTATTTCATTGTTTTAAAATTCATATTAGGCTGTTAATGAAACATACTTGTTAGTAAATCTAGATCCTGGTAAAATAATATCCAACATTATATTCCCGACATTCTATCCCGAAATGATATAAAAATCCTCAATCTTAGATATCTCATACTTATATATGCCTACTTTAGGCAAATCAGACATAGAGTTAGATTAGTAGTGGTGGTCCAAGAAAGAAGAATTAGTCATTATATTTGGTATAAATTTAAGTCTTTGACTTTAAATTTTAGATTCCAAATAGAGATTTTATATTTCTATTTCTAGAATACAATACAGTTAAACTTTCACAAGTGTTTAATAACCATTTTTCTATCAATGGATTCAAACTGTATGTTAGTATGGAATATGAGTTTAGTATTCTGTGACCAGGATCCACTTGCACTATTCTAAGAACTCTTTGATGTAACTAAACCTAAGTCATCAAAAGACACAACCACATATTTTCTAAATCTATGGCATTTGTATCTTGTTCATAGTGGTTTTGATGAGATCATTCTCTGCAAAGAGTCAATATGCCTATATCCACTGAAAGTAAGTTCATCTCATTCGCAGATGGATGTTTTTCAGGGGTGGATATGAGTTTTTCGTTTATATTCTTAAGACAATCACTTTAGATTTTACCTTAAGCATAGAAATTGGAAATGATTGAAAAATTTCATGAATTTCTAGCTATGGTGAAAAACGATTTAGGTAAGTGGTTAAAGATCTTGCGAACTGATAGGGGTGGAGAAATAGTTAGTAGATATTCAGTTCAAAGATCATTAAGTTGATTTTTGAATTATATCCAAACTTACCTCCCCAGAAATTCGATTTTCATATTGATGATTAGTTACTAGTCGTTGCCTAAGTTTTTCCAGGGATATACCCTAGTGAAAGGAAAATTTCAGAATGACGGAATGGTTGTGTACTTAGTGTAAACCATTACTAGATTCATGGATGACCTAATCAAAATCTTAAGAAAAGCTAGAACTGTTAACCAAGGTTTGCATGTTTGTTAGCTATTCTAAGTGATTAGGGGTGGACCATCCCATAGTCATTAGAAAAGAAAGTGTTTGTTTAAACAAATACTACTTTTCTAAGAAAATGACTAAGTATGAAAACAAATTAGCAAAGTAGAGATATTTTTTTCTTGATTTCTAAAAGTGTTCTATCATCTTATTCTGCATAAGATGATCCCACTGCCTCTGTTTGTCTTGACACAACCGAGGAGGTTAATACCATTTAGATTCTTAGACATAAGTCACGGTACTTTGTCGTAGTGGGAGAGTTTCCAGGAACTCACCCTATTATGACTTGGAAGACACTAGTGATTAAAATCCATTGTGAGTTTAAACAAGTAATGGATTGTCAAAATAAGAAACTAAGAAGAAAAGCCAAGAGAACTATGGTTAAAACCATTCATATAGAACAACCAAAAATTTTCTTTTACAAGGACAAGAAAGAAAATTTTTGTTTGTAGGTCTATTCAATGGACTTAACAAAACTTCATGTTCCTAGTATTATAGGTTTGAGTTTATTCAAACCTATGGCTTGTGGTATGCCTGATAATTACTTACTCTAGTGTGAGCAACTTACTTTACTAAGATGCTGGAGCATTTTTTTTTAATGGCAATCTATAGAAGCTTCTCGACTTCAAGACATAGATTTTATTTATCTAAGGAAACGTCTCAACTATTCCAGAAAAGATAAAGCCATGAAAGAATTCCTTAAATCAACAGTGAGAGGTCTCAGATATGCTTTAGTATGTTTTAGACCAGACACATGCTGTTGAGTGGGAGTAATGAGTAGGTATCAGATTAATCCAGGAATGGAACATTGGAAGAAAATCAAGTAAATCTTAAGATGAAGAAGAGGAACTATATGTTAGTCGATAAAAGGTGTATTTAATATTCTTAGACTACACCAAATCAAATTTCTAGACTTGCCTTAGTGCTAGAAGGTCTGCTGATGAGATGGTGATTACTCTGGGGTGGAGTAGTGATTTTGGAGAAGTGTAAAAACCTATCTGAAGTCTCTAAGTCCACCAGAGAGAGACTGAATGTTAAAGTTGCAGGAAAGGTACTTATTCAGTCTAAGGAAAGTTCTATACATTTTTGGCACTGTTCCAACATTTCTTAACTACTAGTGTTACTTCCTTACTAACACAAAAGTAGTTGCCAAAAGTAAAGAATCCAGTATCCCAAGAGAGTAGACATATAGAGAGGAATTTCACATTATCAAAGTTTTTGTGATTAAGGAAATGTAATGGTGGAGGAAAGGTTGGGTTTAATACAACCTGTCAGATCCTATTACGGAGAGTATACTACATACTACACTTGATTTGTATATAGAGGTGTTGAGATTATTTGAAATGCACTTTTTATTTTATATTAGTGCAAGTGGGAGTTTATTGGGTTTTGTGCCCTAAATAAAACCCATTTCAATATAATCAGATTCACTAATAAAGATCAGAAATAACATTTTATGTTGCATGGTTCACATGATTTATTTCATGATCATATATAATGTATAAATTCTATTAAGTCCAGAACATATGTATTTGTTAATGATTATAGTGTTGTCAGCACAGTGGAATATAATCTTGATTATATGTTCGAAAGTTTCATTCGCTGATTTGTCAGTTCAATGGATTTAGACTGGCATGATAATCAGCGATAGGTATTCTTACACCTTGGATAAGTGTTATGTCCTTTCCAGGGCACTAGAAAAGTTTACCAGTATCGAATGTATGGAGTATACATTGGAAGGGACCGATATTGAACTTTGATTAAATATGTTAAATTTACCGTAATATCTATTCAATTTAATATCACCTAGTTGATCCTAGATCAAATGATCTTAATCCTGATATGGTTAGGTTCAATCTTAAGAGTATTATACATGTTCTTTGATTTGTTAGTTAAGCCTACTTTTCAGTCAGGGTGATACGTACATTTTAGGAACATGATAGTATAATTGAGTGGGAGCGCTAACATAGATTTGGAATCTATAACTTCTATAGGTATTTAGAAGTGAAACGATGATTTCCTTCGAGCTTGGCTAAACAGAGATAAATAGTTGAGTACTCATTTCACTTCGTTGAAATATCATTTATACGGAGCTAAGTGTTTTAAGGATAAAATACATTGAAAGGGTGTAACGGTAATTTAGTCCCTATACAATGTAGATCATCTATTAGAGGATCATTGATGAAATTAGGATTATAACAATGGATAACTAATGACGTGTCTATATTGTGGAACATATAGAGCGTTCTATATACTGAGAGTGCAATTCTAAGTTCTATGCGTGGATTCAACAAGGAATTAATAGTGGATTTACGTGGTAAATTCTTGATCTGCTTATTGGAAGCTCGGTTATATCGGCCCATGGTCCCCATACTAGTTGAGACCATACTGCTTGTAAGACTCAGTTAATTGATTTTAATTAATCAATTATAATTCTAAAGTTAGACTATGTCTAGTTTATTAATTTTTACTAAGCAAGGGCAAAATTGTGAAGAAAAGAGATTCTAAGTTTTATTTGTTAATTAAGAGACTTTATATGTCTAATTAATAAATATAATAAATGATAATATTATTTAATAATTATTTTTTAGTTATTAAATAATTGGAATTGGCATTTAAGTGGTTAAATTAGAAAATTGGCGTTTTCGAGAAAAATGAGATGTAAAATGACAAAATCGCAACATTGCAAGTGGGGCCCATTATCCTATACATGGCCGGCCACTATGCATTTAATTTATCATTTATATTTTCATTATTTTAATGCCAAATAAATCTAAGCTAAACCTAGGTGGTTACCTATAAATAGGTAGTGATGGCTTCAGGAAAAAGATGATGCATCTCATTCCTCCAGAAAAAAATTCTAAGCCTTCTACCTATACCCTAGCCGCCACTTCCATTCTCTTTTCTTCTTCAATTATTTTGAACCTTGAGTGAATGAGTGAGTGCCTACACACATCAAATGGTATCTCAATCATAGTGTGGAAGATTGTGAAGAATCCAATCAACAAGAAGGAGAATCAACATCAAGAAAGGAGAGAAAGAAATCCAGGTTCAGATCTTGATAATTCTCTGCTACAGAAAGGAATCAAGGGCTAGAGATCTGAACGGAAGGAGTCATTATATTCCACTGCACCCAATGTAAGGTTTCCTTAAACCCTTATGTCTTTATTTCATTGTTTTAGAATTCATATTAGGATGTTAATGAAACATACTTGTTAATAAATCTAGATCCTGGTAAAATATTTCCAACAACTAATTCTATTATGTGTAAGATATTATTTAGATTTTGGTGTTACTTTTTTCAAAAATCGTTTACATTAATTTTAAATATAATTAAGAAATAAATAAGTTATAATAAAGTATAAAAAATTATTTTAAAGTTTACAAGTAAAATTAGTGTAATTTTTTAATGAACCTCATATTTAAATTATTTTAAAAGTGTCTATCAAAATTAATTTATAAAATAAGTTTAATTGGAATATAATACTTATATTTTCCAAACAAAAATATATTGATTACTGTTGCCCCTGATTTCGCCCAATATACGTGGACCAACCGGACAGGGACACGTGGATCAGATAATTTATAAATATTTGATAAGTCTTTGTATGCCACAAGGAAACATCCTGGACATAGGTCCCGGAGAAGGCACCCGGAGTTCAAGGTGCTCCCGGAGGCTCACATAGCACTAAAGCATCCCCATGGGGTGTCAGGCTTCTCCTGAGCAATCAAGTCGCATTAAATGCTGCATGGGAGGAAGCGTGTAGAGACTGCAACACGCAATAAAGTCTGACGGCACAACCTCCAACCAGCAGCGCCACAGTAATGATCATTTAAGTCTAGCGACGGCTACACTGTGAAGAGTCACATCAATCACAAGGCAAAAAGGACATTCCTCATAAAAACCCTACAGCACCTAGGGATTTGACCATGCACTACTCATGGTATATTTATTGGGAACACCCAACTTTATGGATACTTACAGATACACTTGTAAGAACAATTCTAGGGATTACCCTACCAAAACACGATAAATACCCCCTCAAAGCTCATTAAATGGGATCGAGAATCTTGGGCTGCATATGAGCAAGAAGAGTAAATACTCACCAAGAACATTCTCTGTATTTATAAGGGTAACATCCTCCCAAGTAGAAATTCTGTATTAAATACATCCATAAATAACAAAGACTCGTGGACTAAGGCTCATTAACGCCCCAACCACGTAAAAATCCTTCTCTCACTTTCTTACAGCTCAATAGTATAATCATATTTTATTAGTTGCCGAAAACCTCGGTCAACATTTTGGTGCTTTCATTGAGAGCTGAAGAAAGCTGCTACAAAACAAGCATTTGACTTCACAAATATGGTGGAGACAAGAAGTACTCGTCAGCCTCGCCCTCTAGAAGACGCTCAAGACCCAAACGAGGAATTTGTAGCCTCAAGAGCAGCAGAGGAGTCCGAGGAAGAAGAAATAATCCCCGATGATGACTACGAGGGAAACCTCAACGAGTATGCCTATGACGAAGGTAGTTACTCAGAACTGGTGCTTCTTAGACAAAAAGCTATCGATCATGAAGCCGAGATCGAAGCTCAGAAAGCGCAAAACCAGAAAATGCAGGAAGTGATGCTGGCCATGCAAAAAGCCATGGAAGCAGCTGGCATTCACGTGCACCCCAAGGCAATGACCGCTGGATTCAACAAGGAGCCAGCGACGTCTTCGCCTAATTCCCAGCAGCAGAAATCTAGGGAGCCTAGCCCTATAAGATATCCTGCTGAAGGGAATCAAACAAAAAACCCTACTTCTACCCCTGGGCGAAAGAAAAAGGTGCAGGATCCGCGAAAGGTCCGCTCAGATTTCCCTAAAGGGAAAGGTCCGCAGAGGGGCAAGCCCCAAAAAGGGAGTCTTGGCCCTCAGGATCGAGGGGACCGAAAAAGCGTTTCTGTACACCAGGAACCCGGAGGTAGAGGGAGAAGAGGACAGAGATGTCCTCCCGTTGATTTGAGAAATCAAATCAATGGGAACCAAGGTGACCTTCGGGATCACCTTGACCAAAAAAGATACGGACCCGTGGTTTCCTCGGGTACATTGAATGAAGGAATTATGGCGGAACTCGCCATACTCTGAAAAGACATTGCCCGAGTCTCCCGGAGGCAGAAGGGAGACGACTCCGACTCGGACAGCGAGGATCGAGAGCCATGTGCTAAGCACATCCTAGAGGCAGAGCTCCCTAAAAACTTCAAGATGCCCGAAATGGCAGCATATACCGGGAACTCCGATCCCAGCGACCACCTGTCACGGTTCAACCGTGTCATGACGGTCATGATGGTCAGCAATGACGCCAAGTGTCTGTGCTTCCCACTCACTCTAAGTGGGTCCGCGAAGGAATGGTTCAAAAAACTAGAACCAGGATCCGTGGGCTGTTGGAACAAGCTACAGACCAACTTCCGGAGACAGTTTGTCGCCGCAAGAAAGGTCAACCTGGAGGTCAGTGCCTTGACTAATATCAAGCAACTGCCCTCCGAGACCTTGCACTTCTCCAAGCAGGAACCCATACTGGGACTCCTTTCTGGAATGAGTTCCAGCAAGAAGGGGCTGCTAGCGTCCAGGACTTCCAGAAGAGAGTCCAAAAATATATCAACCTCGAAGAAGCCCAAATCGTGTCTTATGGGGGCTACTACGCCACCGGAATAGTAGGGTTTATGCCCGGAGTATCGCCCTCGGGTACTGCCCCGACTGCGACCCCACAAACAAGTGGTGTACAATTCTCTGCTACCCCTGGGTATAGCCAGGGCCAAGCTTTGGCACCAGCATCTTCTCATTTTGGCAACCCGTCCGGAGCAAACGGGCAAGCTCCTTCACATTCTGCTCCGGCTGCTAGCTTAACAGGCCCTTCCCAGGGATCAAGGAGTAAAAGGTCCTCCAAAGGCAGCACCTGGACGGGAGAGAAGCGCCAGAAAAAGGGGTACACCCCCCAATATACTCAATACACGGAGCTATCGGACTCCCAAGAACGTGTGTACTTCGCCACTAGGCAAAATACACACTACCGGAGACCACAGCCGTTGTACAAAGACAGCTCCCGGAGAGATCCGAGCAAAAGATGCGAGTACCACAACGACATTGGTCATAGCACCAATGAATGTAAGAATCTTAAGGACGAGATCGAAAATCTAATCCGATTGGGCCACCTCTATGAGTGGATCAAGAATAGGTTGCCCCACCTCAATCCGGGTCAGGTGGCCGGGGGTATGCCTCCGGGAACACCAGGGGGTACAGCAGGAGTATTGGCTCCAGCTGCTCCCGCAGGTGACGCCCAGCATATCCCCGGACTGCCGCCCCGGCCTAATGGACGGGTAGCCATGATCTCCGGAGGTCCCCATATGGGAGGGAATACTCGCAAGGAGCGTAAGCGATACGCCGGGGCCGCAAAACATAATGAGATATGGGAAGTTACTCAACTCCTAGCTCAAAGGCCTCGGCTGATGGACCAACCCATCACATTCACGGAAGAAGACGCCAAGACGGTGCGCTTCCCTCATCACGACCCGTTGGTCATAGAGACCCCCATCGCGAATAAAGTGGTGGCCAGAGTCTTAATTGACAATGGGAGTTCCGTGAACTTGCTCTTCAAAGAAGCCTTCACCGCGATAGGCTTGACAGATCGTGACCTCTCGCCTAGTGGGTCCCAGCTCACAGGGTTGAACGGGACGACACTTATCCCGATGGGAAAAGTGAGGCTCCCAGTCACCCTGTGCCCGGACACTCCCCAGAGCACATTCAACTACTGCACTTTCGTGGTGGTGGACTGTCCGACAGCCTACAACGCGATCCTCGGCCGACCGGCCCTAGTAGACTTTGGCGTAGTCACTTCAATCCGACATCTGTGCCTAAAGTTCCCTACCCAGGAGGCCGGAGTCGGGACTGTAAAGGGAAATCAGGGGGAAGCAAGGCAATGTTATAATGTTGCAACCCACCTGTCCGTACTTATGGTCCGGGAGTCCGCTGAGCCAGAAATGGCTGAAGAGGATGAGTTGGACCCTCGTGTAGGGTCCGAAAGAATCGTGGAACCAATGGAGGACGTCGAAGAAATACCAGTGTGCGACGTCGACTCCACCAAAGTACTCCGGTTAGGGAAGAACCTGGACCCGGAGGAAAAGGACAAAATAATAAAAACACTGAAGGGCGCAATCGACATCTTTGCATGGCACCAAGAAGACATGACTGGCATAAGCCCTCATGTCATCACGCATGTACTCAACGTCAATCCGGACATGCCTCCCATCCAGCAAAAGAGACGCCCGCTCGACTCGGTGAAAGCCGAAGCTTAGAGAAAGAGGTGGACAAACTTTTGACTAACGACATGATCCGCGACGTGTACTATCCGGAGTGGCTGGCCAATCCGGTCCTGGTGCCCAAGCCGAATGGAACTTGGCGAGTTTGTATAGACTTCACCGATCTAAACAAAGCTTGTCCAAAGGACTGCTTCCCGCTGCCCAGGATCGACCAGATGGTAGATGCCACGTCCGGATTCAAACTGTTATCCTTCATGGACGCCTATGCTGGGTACAATCAAATAAAAATGCATACGGCAGACCAGGAGTGCACTAGCTTTAGGATCGATAAGGGGGTATACTGCTACCTAGTCATGCCTTTCGGACTGAAAAACGCCGAAGCAACCTATCAAAGAATGGTTAACCGGATGTTTAAAGGCCTCCTAGGGCGAAACATGGAGGTGTACGTGGATGACATGCTCGTCAAATCCAAAGCATGCAACAGCCATGCAAGCGACTTAGAAGAGTGCTTCGAAGTTGTCCGGAGATACGGCATGAAACTCAACCCAAAGAAATGCACCTTCGGGGTCAAATCAGGAAAGTTCCTGGGTTTCATAGTCAGCCAAAGGGGGATTGAAGCAAATCCAGAAAAAATCCAGGCTCTCCTGAATATGCCATCCCCCAAGAAACATAAAGATGTACAGAGCCTGACCGGAAAGGTAGCTGCATTGAGCCGTTTTATCTCACGGTCCACGGACAAGTGCATACCCTTCTTCAACGTGCTAAAGAAGTGCCAAAAGTTCGAATGGTCGGACGAGTTCAAGGAGGCATTCAGAAAGCTAAAAGACCACATGGCCAAGCCTCCTATCCTATCAAAACCCGTCCTCGGAGAAGACCTGTTTCTCTATTTGGCCGTCTCCGAACACGCGGTCAGCGCTGCCCTGGTCCGGGAAGAAGAAAAAACTCAGCATCCCGTGTACTATGTCAGTAAGCGCATGATAGGGGCCGAAACGAGATACCCGGTCATTGAAAAACTGGTGTTTTGCCTCCTGATGGCGTCAAGGAAGTTAAGGCCATACTTCCAAGCCCATCCGATCAAAATTCTGACCAATCACCCACTCCGGCAAGTCCTCCAAAAACCTGAAGCGTCCGGAAGGCTCCTCAAGTGGGCAATGGAGCTAAGTCAATTCGACTTGCACTACGTACCCCGGATTTCTATAAAAGGCCAAGCCTTGGCAGACTTCATTACTGAATGCAACGAAGCCGAGGCAACAGCGAATACGCCGGTACCGCCGATCCCCACATGGAGGGTATTTGTGGACGGAGCTTCTAATGAGAACGGTTCTGGAGCCGGAGTGGCTATGATATCACCAACTGGACTGCGACTCCACGCGGCCCTCCGATTCGACTTCGCAGCTTCAAACAATGAGCCCGAATATGAAGCCCTGATAGCTAGGCTGAAATTAGCAAAAGCTGTAGGAGCCAAAAGAGTGGAAGTCTACAGTGACTCCCAACTGGTCGTAAACCAGGTATCCGGAGAATACCAAACCCGCGGCGAGCGGATGGCCGCATACGTAACAATAGTCCGATAGCTGCTCCACGAATTTGCGGACTACAAAATAGAAAGAATCCCCCGAGAAAAGAACGCTCACGCAGACTGTCTGGCTAAGTTAGCCTCGGACAGCGAAATTGAAGAGCTGGGGGAAGTACCAGGGAACGCTTGGCAGAGCCAAGCATCAAAATAAAAGAGACCACACTAACGGTTGGGCAAGAACCCAGCTGGATGGTCCCCATCATAAAATACATAACAACAGGTGAGTTGCCCCAAGAAAGGGCACTGTCTCGGAAGATTCAGTATCAGGCTCATCGTTATGTGATGATGGATCAAATTCTCTACCGGAGAGGACTCAGCATGCCTTATTTAAGGTGTGTATCGGACCCTGAAGCTAGACAAATCAAGCTAGAGGTCCACGAAGGGTTCTGTGAAGATCATTCGGGAGGACCCAGCCTCTCAAAGAAAATATTGAGGCAAGGGTACTTCTGGCCAACAATGAAAAAAGATTGTATAGACTATGTCCAAAAGTGTGACTCGTGCCAAAGGTACGCGAACATACCGAGAGCCCCTCCAAATGAAATCACCCTGATGACTAATCCCTGGCCCTTCGCGGTTTGGGGAATAGATCTTATTGGGTCCCTGCCAACAGGAAAAGGAGGGGTAAAGTATGCAATAGTAGCAGTAGACTACTTCACCAAGTGGACAGAGGCTGAGCCTATGAAGACAATAACTGCCAAGAAAGCATTAGACTTTGTTATCAAAAACATAGTGTGTCGATATGGCTTGCCTCACAAAATAGTCTCTGACAATGGAAAGCAATTTGATTGCGAGGAATTTACCGACTTCTGTAACCAACACGGAGTAGTGAAAAGCTTCTCCGCGGTAGCCAGGCCTCAAACAAACGGCCAGGCGGAAGCAGTCAATAAAATCCTAAAGGTCACCTTGAAGAAGAAGCTGCTGGCCTGCAAAAACAACTGGCCTGAAGAGTTGCCAAGGGTATTATGGGCCTACCGGACGACCCCCAAAACCACGACCGGTCACTCGCCTTTTCCAATGGCGTACGGTTGTGAAGCGATGGTCCCGGTAGAAACATTATTCCCATCCCACAGGAGGACGACTTACGATCCTGCCACGAATCAAGCTCTGCTTCAAGAGGCCTTGGATCAAGTCGAAGAACTCCGGGATGAGTCTCAAATACGGATGGCTGCTTATCAAAAGAAGGTGACCAAGTATTTTAACTCTAAGGTTAAAAACAGAAAATTCGCTATTGGGGATATGGTCCTAAGAAGGGTCTTCCCAGCCACCCAAGAACCCGGAGTGGGGGTACTTGGGCCAAATTGGGAAGGACCATATGAGATCGAGGACGAAATCGGCTCCGGCACTTACAAATTAAAAAGAATGGACGGAACCATTGTGCCAAGAGCCTGGAATGCCGATCACCTCAGAAGATATTACCAATAGCGAAATAAAACTTAGATTTTGTCCAAAGAGTTTGTACCGTCCAAATGTATACCTCCTCTACATGTTAAATAAAACTGAGTGCCTTAAAAACAAAGTTTCTATGCCACTCAAGGGGGTACTAGGGTATACCGCACGGACAGACAGAGAAACAAACTAAGTAAAATATCCTGACCCAAAGGGTAGGTCAAAAAGTAAAATATCCTGACCCAAAGGGCAGGTCAAAAAGTATGCACAAAAATAAAAAGCATAAGTATAAAAATCCTGATCCAAAGGACAGGTTAAAAAGAGAAATATGTGGCAAAAGAAAGATCACATATAAATATCTTGACCCAAAGGGCAGGTCATATACATACAAACGGCCTGGGGATAGGCCTTAAAAAATTGTCTCCCCTTCGAATAAAAACTGCTACCTAAATATATTGTTCCAAGGGAGCAGCAAATATGTACAAAAAAAAGAGATAATAATAATAATAAAAGAAGTGGGTGGAATCTTGGTTGTACTGGGTTAATCTCGAAGCAGCTCAGTCAATACGCGAAGGAAGGCGAGGTCCAATACGCGCCTCTATCATGGCATCAAGCTTCTTCTTCTTCTCCCGAAATTTGACAATCATTTCCTCAGGTTTGGGGTAGAAGGTAAGCTTGATATTTTGGTCGTTGGTAGACCAAGCCATGAAGACTCCATCGTCGAAGCGCTTTGGGCACCGGCCGCAGGAAACAGGAGAAAGGAGCTCGGCTCTTTTTGCCTTCTTGATGGTTTGTTCCTTGAAGTCCCTGAGCTCCTTCAGCTCCGCGGCTAGAGCAGCCTTGGACTCTAAGTTCGCCTGGTGAGTTTCCTCTAAGGATCTCACCTTGGCAACCATTTCGTCCAAAGCTTCCCTGGCCTCCCGGAGCTCCCGCTTGGCCTTGGCAGCAGCCTCGCTTTCCGCCCTCAGCTCCTCCTGATGCTGGGCCTCCAGCCTGTCCCTCCGCTGGGTCTTGTCCCAGATCATGGCCTCCGCTTGGGCCTCCCTCCGTTTGGCCTCCTCCTCATTGGCCTTGGCAGCAGCCTCCCGGCGCTCAGCAGCCTCCTGGTAGAGCTGCCTCTCCGCAGTGAGGTCCTGAAGGACATTCCTGACGTCGTTCATGTCCCCAAAGTCAGACAAAACGAAGCCATGATTAATGATGTTCTTGGAGAGGCGGCCAGCCTCAGCAGCAAGCTGAACAATAATACAAGTGTAAGGAAGAATTCCCAAGAAGAAAAATGAAGGGAAAAGCAAAACTGTAAAGCACTTACCACGGTGAGGGAATGGCTAAGGTCCTGGACCTGGAAGATAGAGTTCAGGGAGGCGCAAGTTGCGAACCGCTTAGGCGCGCACCGGGTAAGCTGAGAAGCGAACTCGCCAGTCATCTCCGCGGCGAAGGGAGCCAAGGTGGGCCCAAGGAAGCGACGGAACCAGTCCGACAGGGGGTCCAAGTTAAGGTCCCACGGATCCTGGTACTCCGGGTTGTTGATACTTTCCTGTACCTCAACCCGCAAAACCCTCCTAAGGGCTTCCACCTCGGCATACCCCCGGGAGTATTCGTTCATGGCATAGTTATGCTTGGCTATCTGGAGCTCTTGCCTCTCCTCATCCCCAGGAACTGGAGTCAGCACAATGTTGGGAGGTGCAGGATGTTCTTCCATGGGGGAGACCCCACCGTCGAGACCATGGGCAGGAGTGTCAGCTCTCCGAGGCCGCTTGGGCTCGTCCTGGACCACCATCTTGCCCTTGCGCTTGCGAATCAGAGCAATCTCAGGCTCTTCTTCACCTTCTTCAGCTTCCTCAGAAAGAGCCCAGAGCTCTCCCGCACCCTCTGCGACTTCCTCAGAAAAGCCCCATTGCTTTTCTTGACCTTCTCCTGGTAGCACCTCCTCGTCATTCACTAAATCAATAGTGTCAGGGGGAGTGCTGGAAGAGGCCTTTAGGGCAGGGGCTATTGGGGAAGAAGTAAAGGCCGGAGGAGCCTCGGGAGTGTGAACTCCGACAAGCTGGTCCAAGATGGCGTCCATGGAGATACCTGTTTAACAAAAATAGGCAAGTGTTAGACATCCGTAGGAAACCACTTACACAAGATATGGCATATAAGCTACTCCTACCCGGACTTCCTAATTCAGCCCTAGCAAAGTCCTGAACTTTAATGCTGGCAGCATCACCTCCGAGATAGCTGTCCGAAGGCCGGAACCAGCTGGATGTAATGTAAGCTGAAGGACCTAAGGGAACAGGTTCCGGAGGACCAGATCCCATCCGGGACCGACCTAGGAAATCTCCTAAGTTTGAAAAATAAAATTCCTTCAAACGATTCCCCCACCGGGTCGAGGGCATCCTAAACCTATATAGACGCTCGTCGAACCCTACGGGCCTACGACTGGCATATTCGCCAACGGAAGGAACATAATGAATTATCAAAGGAGACTTACCGCCGGCACCGGAAGTGCTGGCACCAGGAGCCCCAGAGTTTGGCTCTGGAACCGAAGGCTGTGGCCTGGGAGCCCTTCTCTCCGAAGAATCCTCAATGCGAAGGGGCCTCCCGGTGGGACGATCTCCAATCTCTTCTTGAAGAATCTTGTCAAAAAATTTAGCCTCGGACTTCCAGGCAATCGCCTGGCTTCTTCTTACTACCGGACTCCCCACACGAAGTCCCCTCCCGGAGGCCGCCTGGGCCTCAGAGTATGCTTTCTCCTGGGCCTTCCGGTAGAGATAGTCCTGGTATTTCTTCTCTGCCGTGGCAATAATCTCGTCCCGGAAGGTCTTCTCCGCGACCGGCGCCCTTACATTGGGACAGATGACCCGGGAGAGGTTAGAGTCCTCCACGGATTGATGCGGAAGGATAAGTTTGGCCTTCCTGCAGTTTTCCGTAGTGACCAAACCCCCGACGTCAAGATCGGCTTGGTCGTAGGAAGCAAAGGCCTGGGCCCTCCGGAGGAAGGTCTGGGTAGGGGCAGTCCGCTGATATGGAGGGATCCTCACCCACTCAATAAGGAGCTCCGGGTGGTCCATTGCCATGAACCCGGAGGAAAAGAAAAAGCGATGGCGATACTCCTTGACGTGAGTCTGCCTATTATACGGAACCACCCCTTCGTTAGAAGGATGGATCCGGAACCCATAAAAACCGTCCTTAAGTTTGTCCCCCTTCTTGGGGACGGATACAAGTTCATAAAAGTACAAAATTTCCGCCGGGCGGGGAGATCCCCATCCGCGGGCGGCATAAAAAATAAATAAGCCTGAGAGCAGGCGATAAGCTTGGGGAATGAGTTGGTATGGCGCAAGGCCGACAAAAACAAGAAAATTAACAAAGTAGTCCTGAAGAGGAAGCATGGCACCAGCCATCAAGTGCGTCTGGCTCCAAGCTCCGAAGCCGCCATAATTATGGTTGGGCATCTCCGCATCGCGAGGTGGGCGATGGTAGGTTCCTGAGGTGGAAGGCTTGATCCCAGCAACTTCCACAATATTCTCCAGTTGATGGGGACAGGTTAAGGTGGAACGGAGCTCGGCCGCTTCCCATCCGGTCGCCCGGGACTTATACCCCTCCTGGGCAACGGGTCCCAAGGAGACCTCCTCTAAAGTAGCCATGCGTTTCCCGCTTTTCTTTGAGGACTTCGAGCCAGAGGCAGACATTTTCTATTCTGTGAAAAAAAAAAGAGAGGAGAAAGTTCCAGCAGTTAGGCCGCGTACCAAACCCTAAGTCAAGAAAAAGGGAATGGGGGTCCCCTAACCGCTGGAAAGAGGCCCCCTCCGGACACGTATCACACGGGAAACCCTAGAAAGATTCCCTGAACAAGTGTCAGGTGCAGTAAAATCGCAGAAGGTGGTTTTACACGATAAAGGAAACAGAAAGAAAAGATCCTACTCTATGCCCTAAGCAACCATTGAACGAAGAGTGTATGGTCTTCTACAATGAAAGTGCACAATAACAATAGAGGCATGATAATGGCGATCCTACAACTAAAGCAGTAAATGCAAAACAGAATACATGAAGGACTTAAACACTTGCATGCCCAGAAATCTCGAATGCGAACCCAGAAAAGAACAAACAGAACAAGTAATAGCATATCATTGCCAAAGGATGTAAGAAACTTACAATAAAGCGTTGAACTGGGGGTCCTGATGTAAGTCGAGTAAAGACGAGAAGGACTGGTAGCAGCAAGCGAGGAAGAACTGGGAAAATCGCAAAGTGTTCAAAGGCTTCGTGCTGGGTTTGAGAATTTTCTCTCTAGGAAATTCGAGCAAAGTTGGCAAGAAATGGAAAGTAACTGAAATGAAGGAAAGATGGTGGCTTTTATAGGCAAAAATGCATGTGGAACAGGCGTCACCACCTACCAATCGAACGGTGGGGGAAACGCACGATTCAAATACCCAAGGATCAACGAGCTAGATTGATTTGCAATAAAGGCGGTGGAAACGTTTGAGTATCCAACTGACACCATTAATGCGCCGCATCAATCAATGGGCATGAAACGAATCGACCTCTGCAAAAAGCAAATCGCTGCATTAAATGCCCCTTCACGCGCCCTGAGCTCGTGCCAGGAGGCCGAGGAGTCGATCGGAGACACCTCTGCAAAAAGCAAATCACTGCATTAAATGCCATCGTTAAACACACCCTCACGCGCTCTAGGCTTGTGCCAAGAAACCAAGGAGTCAACCGGAGGCACCTGAGCAAGCCTTGTTTCATTTTTTAAATACACAAGGCTTGGGGGTAAATGTTGCCCCTGATTTTGCCCAATATACGTGGACCAACCGGACAGGGACACGTGGATCAGATAATTTATAAATATTTGATAAGTCTTTGTATGCCACAAGGAAATATCCTGGACATAGGTCCCGGAGAAGGCACCCGGAGTTCAAGGTGCTCCCGGAGGCTCACATAGCACTAAAGCATCCCCATGGGGTGTCAGGCTTCTCCTGAGCAATCAAGTCGTATTAAATGCTGCATGGGAGGAAGCGTGTAGAGACTGCAACACGCAATAAAGTATGACGGCACAACCTCCAACCAGCAGCGCCACAGTAATGATCATTTAAGTCTAGCGACGGCTACACTGTGAAGAGTCACATCAATCACAAGGCAAAAAGGACATTCCTCATAAAAACCCTACAGCACCTAGGGATTTGACCATGCATTACTCATGGTATATTTATTAGGAACACCCAACTTTATGGATACTTACAGATACACTTGTAAGAACAATTCTAGGGATTACTCCACGAAAACACTATAAATACCCCCTCAAAGCTCATTAAATGGGATCGAGAATCTTGGGCTGCATATGAGCAAGAAGAGTAAATACTCACCAAGAACATTCTCTGTATTTATAAGGGTAACATCCTCCCAAGTAGAAATTCTGTATTAAATACATCCATAAATAACAAAGACTCGTGGACTAAGGCTCATTAACGCCCCAACCACGTAAAAATCCTTCTCTCACTTTCTTACAGCTCAATAGTATAATCATATTTTATTAGTTGCCGAAAACCTCGGTCAACAATTACTTATTAGTTAATTAAATAAAAAAAGAAAGTAAAATATTACTTTAAATTTTGGTCATTTTCTACAGTGACGATAAAACATATATACTTTGAATTTATTAAAATGATCATTTTAATGAGTAAATCAAAATAATATAATTTTTGAGACCAAATAATTATTTATATAGTCAAAAAAATATTTTAAATTTAAGAAAAGAATATATGAAAAAAAATATATATATTTTTAATATATAAATTTAGTATTGTATATGTAAAAAAAAAAGTAAGAAAAACAAAGGGATCATTGCGGCAAAAGTCCCTAAAAACTTATAGCTGATGCAGATTAATCCCTAACCTCAAAAATTTGCGGTAATAGTCCCTAAGGTCACCATATTCGTTAGTTCGTTAGTCCCTAATTAAATGCTCCATTTGTTCATTTAAAAAAATACCACGCGTTGACAAATTATTGGTCCACATCATAATTTTAATTTAAAACAATTCATTTTTTTAAGAAAACAAATAAATTATTTTAAAAATTAAGTTTTTTTTTTCTTTTTTCCTTTTAATTCTCAGCCCCGACCCTTCTCTTCTCTCTCCCCTTCCTTTTCTTCATTCTACGCCTGAACCTCCATAGCCACCATGGCCAGAAGCTTCGATCACCCTTCGAGCTCCACTTCTCTCAGATCCGTTCGAGTTAGACTATCTCAAGATCACAACTGCCGATTTTTGAATCTCAAGTGGATATAGAAAGTCATGGAGAACTCTCTCTCTCTCTCTCTCTCTCTCTCTCTCTCTCTCTCTCTCTCTCGTATTTCTTCACAGTCACTCTTCTTCAATCATCATCATCTCTACCTGTTAGTTCCTTTGTTATTCTCTTCAATCAACAACCAAACTTTCTCTTCAAATCCATATGGATTTTTTAAATTTTGACCCTTTTTTTTTCACGCTCCAAACCCATATCCCCAAATTCATGTTTGGCTTCTCAGAATAACTCTCTTAAATTTTCTCTTCTAGGTTGGGTTGGGATCTTTTGAGCTTGTTCTCAAATACCCATTTCGCTAAATCTTCACAGAAACGAAAAAAAATCCCATCTTGTTGCGAATCATGTCTGCATTCTCAGTTAAGACCCACTTTTTTATAGTGTATGAGCCACTCCTCGAAGTAGATGATTCATTTTCTCTTCTCATTTTCTTTCTACCCAAACACTATTTTTTTTTTTAATTTTTCGTTTTGTTAGATCTGGGTGAACATGAAGGAACTGACGGTGGGGACTAAGCCGATTGACAATATCGGGGCTAGAGTAGAGGTGGCTAGGGCTGGGTTCGATTGTGAATGTTGGCACTCGGGATGTGGTTAGGGTCGGCTGGGTACGCTGGCAATCGGAGGAGGTTTAAAAGAAGAAGAAGCAAAAAAATGAAAAGATAAAATAAATTAAATTAAATTTATGATTTTAAAATATATACTTTAATTTTTTTAATTTTATTTTTAAATTATTTTAATTAAAATTATTATTTGGACCAATAAAAAAATTGACACTTGTCATTTTATTTGAGTTTAACGGATCAGTTAAAAAAGGGACCAACGGACTAACAAAAAAGGTCACCTTGAAGACTATTACCGCCAATTTTTGAGGTTGTGGACTAATCTGCATCAACCCTAAATTTTTGGGGACTTTTACCGCGATTATCCCAAAAACAAAATTGGAGTGTTGTGGAGTGATGGGAATTTAATAAATAGATAAAATATAAAAAGGTTTCTGGTGGTGAAGCTTATGCGTGGAGTGATGAAAATTCAATTACTTCGGTATACGCGTCTAATATATATTTAGAATATACTGGTATTTAAATAGTCAACAATAAATTCGTAAATAACTTAATTGTCTCACGTAAATAACTCTTAAATTATCTTACTCAAATTTGAAAAATAACACAAAAATTAAAATGAATTTAATATTTCCAATAAAAATAAAATTACTATTAAAACTATAAAATATTTAATTAATATTAATTTATATGCATAATTAATGACTTAAACTGTACAAATTTGAGCATAAATCACTGTTAAAAATTCTTGATCAATAGTTGAAAACTCAAGGAAGAGGAAACATTCCTCTATTGTGTCCTTCACATGAAGATGATGACAAAGAGCTCTGGTCTAAACTCGTTTTAAGCATTAAGATTAGCGTAAATGCAGTTTTGTTTTATGGGGAAGGGAGGTACGGGGTTGGATTTGTTGTCTGTGATGTGTTGGGTTGTTTAGTGGCAGCTCAAAGAGGTGGGCCTCAAAGAGGTGTTGAGTTAGTTGAAGACATATCCTAGTACGCTAGTGGTCATTAAAATCGATAGTTTGGTGGTGTGGTAGAGATTGTTTGTACTCCGTTATATATGTGCTCCAATTTTAGTGTTTTAATTGATGAATGTAAAAATTTGTTGGGTCAGTTTAGGATGTTTTTTTTATTTTTTTGTTAAATGATATGTAAATTGAGCTGTACATTATGTTGCTAGAAATTTTCAATGGCTTGTTGATAGTATGTTTAGGAAAAATTCATTTTGGTCTCATTTATTGTCTACTTTTTGAAAGATTATTCTACTTAATAAAAATAAGTATATTTACTTATATACTACTATTGTTTATGAGATTTTTTTATTTTTACACTTCAAAATAATTTTTTTTTTTGCATTTTTACGAAATTCTACATAGAAATCTCTGTTGCACCTAGCGCTGCAACATAAATTGCAACAAAAAATCATTTATAAATTCCTACTGCAACTAGCGCTGCAACCAATTTAAAAACTTAAATTTTAAATTTTTTTTAAAAAATTAAATAAATATAAAACGGCATGTTGTTTTCTATGAAGCAGGTTGTTTTTTTCTTTGGTTTCTTTCCACTCGTTTCCCGAGGATTGAAAGAAATATAAAACGGCATATTCTGTAGATCAGTATATATCATTGCTTTGTCAACAGAGCTTTTCTTTGATACCTAACCTAAGGTACGTTAATTGAAATTTATTGTTCTCCATTAATATATACTTTTGTATGAGGTTAATGTTCACGAAAAAAGGTTGAATTAAAGCATACATACGTACAAGTGACGCAGAAAATGGGAGTTCAAGATATTGAAAGTCATGGAGTCACCGAAGTGTCAATAGAAGATACAGATGAGAACGATAGTGGAACAATAGTGGAAGAAAAGTCAATCGACGATACGGATTTGGAAGAAACGTCGGATCAGTTGCGTTATCGGCCTTTACTTCACCTACTTCAAGATTCCGGTGAGTCTATTTTCCTATTCTTTCCATTCTTTTTTATTTAAATTGAGAAAAGTGAAGTGATGGAAAGAAAAGTTGGAAATAAGATAACAGTCTTTTACAACACAACACAAAATCACTTTTTCTATTGTAAAATTAATAAAGTGGTGAAAAATAGTTGAAAAATAAAATATTTTTCTATCTTTTTCATGTGAATAAATAATAAATAAAATATTTTTTTATACTAACTTATATTTATATTTTTAATTTTTTAATCATTAAGTAAAATAGTAGAAGTATATAATATGCATTATTTATTTATTAACTATTATTTATTTCGTGATTCGTTTTACAATAAAATTAAATAAAATACAATAAAAAAATTATATTTAAAAATCATATTTTGAAAATATTATTAATGGACCATATACTATAAGAGCACAATTTAATTAGTAATTTTTCCTCTAAACTTTGACATGTACCAAATCGTGTTCCCTGAATTTTTTTGGTCGTTAAAAATTTCTTCCAAACTATTGAGATTGTTAAATTTAATGATTTTTGTCTAATTTCATTCATCAATTTTACTGTTTCAGTGATTGTTTATGTAATAGACCATGCTCCCTAAATTTTGATATCTACCAAATCATGCTCCTCAAACTTTGATATGTACTAAATCATGTCTCCTGAACTTTCATCCGTGTTAGAATTTTTTTACTAAAATTAGACAAAAGTCCTTAAATCTAACAATCTCAATAGTTTAGGGGAAATTTTTAACAGCTAAAAAAATTCAGTGGCATGATTTGATACATGTCAAAGTTCGGAGAGAAAATTACTAATTAGCCTATAAATAAAATATAAAAAGTTATGTATTAATTATGAGTGTAAAAAAATAAATAAATGATATATGATGTGACAAATTTGTCTTTACTCATTAGGTTAAGGGTTATTTTCGTCTCTTTCTTATTTTTAATAAATAAATGATATATGATGTCAAAGTTCGTCTCTTTCTTATTTTTATTATATTTTATCTTAAATAAGAAAATATAATAATTCAATATATATTAAATTATAATATAATATTATTTTAATAAATTTTAGCATTCATACTATTTGAAATATTTTAGGATAAAAATTATCAAAAATAATGTGTAAGAGTGATAACATAAATTAATTTTAAGTGATGTAAATATTTTTAGCCTCCTTACAAAATATTACTATTGGAGATGTCCAAGATCTCTCATTCTCTTTTTTTTTTAAGGCTCATTTGGTACGCCGTATAAGAGTCGTATTGTATTAAATAATAAATAACACTATGTTTGGATTAAGTAATGTATTGTATAAATTATTACGACCAAATTTTTTAATACAATGTATGTTGTATTATTTAATACATAATAAATAGTTCGTATTAGCTTGTATTATAATATTTACAAAGAATTTGAGGTCAATTAATACAAGTCAACACCAAACATTGTATTGTATTAAATAATACTAATACAATACAATACAATACAACACAATCCAACACAATACACTACAATACATTAAAATACGACGTACCAAACGAGCCCTTAGACTATGTTTGGTGGGAGGAAGGGAGAGTAGGATCGATAGAGAGATAGGAAAGGACAAAGAATAAGAGGGATGGAGAAAATTGTAAATCTTTTGTTGTATATATTAGGTGCCATGTAGAAACGATGGAAAAAAAAAAACTAATTAGTAAAATTATAAAATTATCATTTTAAAATAAAAATTTATTATTCTTTAACGTTAATTATTATATTTTATTAATTGTATCTTTTATTTTTTCTTTACAATCTTTTTAAATTTGAAGAAATAAGTTTGTAAGGTTCCAAAGAAGAATGTTTCCCTTTATCTCTCTTCTTCCTCATTCTTTCTCAGTTATCAAATAAGAGATAAGGTGGTGTTTGGTTTGATGTAATGTAATGGTAATAATAATAGTAATGATAATATAATGGAATAAGAATGGTAATAAGAATTGATTACAATATTTGATTTGTAGTTAGAATAAACATTAATTATAATTTGAATTATTGTGTTTGGTTTGACATAAGAATATAATGAAATAAAATATGTATTGACTAAAATAACCTTATTGCTTTTAATATAAATTTATAAAATATTTTTAAAAAAAAGGTAATATAGACTTTTATTTTTTTTATTATATTTTTATTAAAATATTATTTTTTTTTTTATTTAATGGAATGTAATTATAATAGAGATTACATTAATATTAGTATGTAATCATCATTACAATACTCAATATATTACAAAAGTTAAAAGAAAAAAACAAAGAATATAATAAAACTATTCATTATTACAATAAACCAAATAAAGTATCACCTAAGTTACTCTCTATTTTTATCTCTCATCCTCCACCCCTCTCCCAGCTACCAATCATAGTCTAAGATTTTCTTTTCAAAGAATTCTCAATCCACCCACCACTGTCCTCTTCTTTTGCTTAGCCACCTACCGCTGTCCTCAGTCCAACATTTATGACTATAATAGAGTGCCGAAAAGGTAAGGTTTAGTCACTTTAGTGTTATATTTTAGTACATTTAAAAAGAAAAATTATTATTCTAATAACGTTTTTAAAGACTGTGCTAAATTATACGTGTTAAAATTTGTGTTAAATTTACTACAAAATATAACATTATGCTAAATTTATTTTACTGTAATATTGCCCTCAGCCTAACATTTATAACTAGAGCATCTATAATAGACTGACAAAAAGATGGTGTAATATTATATTTTAGCACATTTTTTAAAAAATTATTATTTTAATAGTATTCTAAAGAGTGTTTTAAATTTGGCAAATATTAAAATTTGTGTTAAATTTATTATAAGATATAACCAAGGCCAGTCCTAAAGTATATGGGGCTTAAAGCAAAATCAAATTTCGGGACCCCTATATATAGTTTAATTATTATCAAAATGATAGTTTTAATATTTTAGTGTAATGGTAAAACTTTAAAAAACTCTTAGAACTCTAAGGTTCAATCCTCCATAGCTACACAATAAATATTTTTTTTAAAAAAAAATAAAAAAGTAGAGATTAGGGGTTGATTTCTTGACCTGCATAAAGTAAAACTTTTTACCACTACACCAAATAATATTTGTTATATTTTCTTCTTATTTAATATTTTATCTATATATTAATAATTTTTTTTTCACAATTTCAGGGCCTGAGCGGTTGGGGGCCCGAGGCGCATACCTAACTCGCCTACCCTCAGGGCTGGCCCTGAAAATAACATTGTGCTAAATTTATTCTACAGTAACATTGTCTTCAGCCCAACATTTATGACTAGAGCATCTATAATATAATGACAAAAAGATGGTGTAATATTATATTTTAGTACATTTTAAAAAAATATTATTCTAACGGTGTTTTAAATAATGTGCTAAATTTGGCCCATACTAAAATTTATGTTAAATTTACTACAAGATATAACATTATTCTAAATTTATTCAGTAAATATTACTTTCTTATTTACTATAATATCAATAATTATTATGATGTATTAATTTTTACTAAAGTTATATTCTTTATTTACTATATTATCATTATTTAAATAATAAATAGAATACAAAATAATAATTTTTATATATCTTCAATAAAACATTAAATAACCATTAATATAATTAATTAATTTTTTTATTTAACATCTTGTATATATAATTATAAATAATAAGTCAAATATTGCAAAAATTTATGTTTTGGGTTAAATTTAACACAAATTTTAGACGTTTAAATAGGGTTTTAGAGCATCTCTAATGGTAGCAACCTTTAAGGATGTTAAAAATTTACACATCATTAAAAATATAATATTTTATTTTATCTCTCTTTTACATTATTTTTGCCACCCTTACTTCTTAAAATACTCCAATATATAACACTTTTTAAAAAATGATATAATTATGATCTCACACATTATTATTTAATATATATCTTAATTTTTTAGCTATAATAATTTTTTAGCCTTAATTTTTTATTAAAATAAAATGAATAGCATCAATGCTATAACATAGTATTCATGCAAATTTTTATAATGATATCATTTTCTCTCTAAGAGCATCGCCAATGGTAGCATTTTTTAATAATGTTATATATCTCTACATCATCTAAAAAATATAAATTTTTTTTTATTTTATTTTTCTTTCACATTATTTTGGGCACCTTTACTTCAAAAAACACTTCAATAGTACAATATATTTTAAAAATACTATAATTTCCATCTCACACATTATTATATATATATATATAATTTTTTTTCTATATTAAACTATTATATACATATTGTAGTTTTAATTTTTTTATTGTAAGAAAAATATAGCATCATTGTCATTGTGTGATATCAATACAAATTTCTAAAATAATATTCTTTTATTTCCAATGGTGTAGCATCTTTATATTTTACCACATAAACTTTCTATCTCATCAAGTATTCCTCAAAATATTACTATTAGAGATACTCTTTCTATCTCATCAAGCATTCCTCAAAATATTACTATTAGAGATACTCTAGTTATACAACTTTATTATATCATTTTTATAATATGTTTACCTCACCAAACTTTCCCTAAAATTTTATATATATAGTTTACGATTTTCAATATTAAAATGCATTTAGTAATGGCCAACTACCTAACGAAACCTACTTTATTAATTAAGTCAGACAAGACATGCGGTCCTTGAAATTTACACCGACACGGGAAAAGTGCAAAAAAAGTTGAAACTGCATCATGATCCATAAAATGGAGCAATGAGACAAAACTAGTGCAGGAGAACTTAATACCATTTGCAATATGTGGTGTAAATTTGATAGCAAATTATACCATCTCCCATTAAAGGTTGAGTTAATATAGTACAAAAAAAATAATTTTGTTTTCGTACTTGAAAAAATATATTTACCATATAAATATGGTATGTTTTTAGTTTTATACACTTAAATACTACATATTTTATTTTAACGGATTAAATACCTTAAATTATATTTCGGTTACTTCTGTCACTAATATTTCTGTTAAGTACTGATTGAGCAATTGAGATACCACATGTCAATATAGTATTGGTTCACATTTATTTAACTTTTTAAAAAACTCCTTACATGATTAATAAAAAATAAAATGAAAATTATGATACAACAACTTTATTTGAAAATATTAAAAAAAATTAGAAAAAAATCTAAAAATCAACGAACTTGTTTTTCCCTTTTAAAAAATATTAAATTTTTTATTCAAAAAAAGGTAAATGGCAGCAAAACCCCCAAAACTTTTATTTTGGTTTCACTTAATCCCAAAACCCAAATTTGTACGCTAAAACCCTCAATACTCGTATTCTGTTAGCAATTTAACATTTCCGTCCATTTTAGGTGTTAAGTGCCATGTTGGACTGAACACAGTGTACACGTAGCACAATTTTATTGGTCCACGTAAAAAATTATTTAAAAAAAATTAAAAAATTAAAAAAAATTAATTTGAAATTAAAAAAAATATATATAAATAAAAAATTATTTTTTTTTCTTTTTTCCCTTTCTTTCTTTTTCTTTTTTTTTTCCTTTTGTTTCTTTTTCTTTTCATCTCGCTCTATCACTCTCTCGATCTCTCGATCTCCATGGCTAGCTCGAGCTTCCGAACCCACAACAACAACAACAAACAATGTTCCAGAAGAGGAAGAAGAAGGTCCTGTAGAGTTTTTCCAATCTATAGCTCCGATTTTCGCCACTTCCGACGAACCCTCTTCTCTCCAAGTTGCCACCAGTGTTCTACTCACCGTTTCCATTGCTGTCCTCTTCTTCTGCTCGCTCCGCCGCTGAGCCCGCGGCGCTAAAGAACTTGTAAATTTCTCCCATTTTTAATCTTCAAAACAGAACATTGATTGAAGAATTTGATGGGTTTGGGTTCAAGTTACTGACTTTATGAAAAACTAGGGTTTTGTATTTGGTGGGGATTGGTTTCAGTTATTGAATTTTTAAGAAATGGGTTTTTATTTTTGTGATTTTAAATTTGGTGGGTTTGGTTCAAGTTAAGGAATTTTCAATATAAGGAGTTTTGATTTTTGTGATTATGAATTTGGTGGGATTAGTTCAAGTTTTTGAATTTTCAAGAAATGGGGGTTTTGATTTTGAATTTGGTGTGTAGAAATTTAGGTCAGATGGAGTGAAGAAATCAGTGAAGGAAGAAGCTCTTGAAAGCTTAAAGGCAATGAGAACCACCTTCACCTGTTCGAGAGAGTGATAGAGCGAGACAAACAGAAAAAGAAAGAAAAGAAAAAAAAACAAAGAAAAAAAAAAGAAAAAAAATTTATTTTTTATTTATATATTTTTTTTTAATTTCAAATTAATTTTTTTAAATAATTTTTTATGTGGACCAATAAAATTGTGCCACGTGTACACAGTGTTCAGTCCAACATGACACTTAACACCTAAAATAGACGGAAATGTTAAATTGCTAACATAATACGAGTATTGGGGATTTTACCTCACAAATTTGGATTTTGGGGGTTAAGTGAAACCAAAATAAAAGTTTTTTTTTTTGGGGGGGAGGGGGGGGAGGGGAGGGGGTTTTGTCGCTATTTACCCCAAAAAAAATAACATGTTTTTTTTTTATTTGTTTTAAATCTCAGTGGGTTCTGAGACAAAATAAATAAATAAATAAAAATACAATAAACTCTTTTATGATTGTACCCTAGTTATTCTCATCATCAAAATTGAAACCCCAATTTGAAATTTGAAACTCACGGTCTGAAATGAGTTAAAATATGAAAAAAAACTCTACTTATTTATGAATACAAAAAATCCCATTCAATCTGAGATTTCCCCGCGAACCCCTCGAACCCAAACGCCCGCAACCCAAAACGCTACAAACCTAGACCACCGAGAACCTTCGCTGGAAAAAATGGTGGAGTTTCTTCTGCGCGTTTTGATATCTTAGATCTGGAATTTTTTTGGATTTTTGTGGCATCTGAGTGTTGGAGTTGCATATTTAGTTTTGGAGAGATTTTTCGTCGATAAAAATAGTGAGTGGCAGTTGAAAAGTTGTGAACATTATGCGAGAGAGAGTTTGAGAGTGGAGAAGACCGTTCAAAAAAAAATTGAAGAAACTGAAAAAAAAAAAAATGTACAGATGAAGAAAGGGAAGAAGAAAGAGAGGGAATTAAGAGAGAGATACAAGAAATTTTTATTAGTTTTTCATTTTTTTTAGTTGAATAATCTGTTCTTTAATTTTAAATCTTTTTTATCTACTTTCAAAAAAGAAAAATTCTTTTTTATATATTAAAATAAATATAAGTTAAATTTATTTTTTTATTAATTATTTAATAATTTTTTTTAAAAAAAATTAAATGTGAACTAATGATATATTGACATATGGTGTCTCACTTGCCAAATTAGCACTTAACACAAATAGTAGTGACAGAAGTAACGGAAACAGAAATAGTAGTGACGGAAGTAACAGAAATGTAACTTAAGGTATTTAATCCGTCAAAATAAAAAATGTAATATTTAAGTGTATATAACTGAAAACATGTTGTATTTATGGCGCAAATATAAAAAAAAAAAAAAAAAAATTTGTATTCAATATATCATTATAAATATTAATGTAAAATTTAAATATTATTTAATATTCACTTAATAATTTATTAAAAAAATATAAATTAATAGTATTAATACAAAAATAAAAATAAATATAAAATTTAATAATAACAATACAAATTATTTAATGCAGAAGAACATGTTAACTAAAATTAATAATAAAATATTAAAAATAATATAATAATAAACATAAAAATATAATATTTATTATTATATAAATTTTACATTATATTAGTTTAAATTTTATATATTATAATTTACAAGTTTTATTTTTTTGAAGAAAGTAATCAAACTTTATTAACTTTTAAATTCAGCAACCAAACATGGAAGCAATTCAGTTGGGACATCCCTCATACTGAAAATACGATCAGGATAAGAAATAGCAGCTTTAGCAAACGCATGAGCTACTAAATTTGCTGACCGTTTCACAAAAGAAATAGCAACACCACTTAAACTCACAAGCAAGTTTTGACACTCTTTAATTACATCACCAAATAAAGAGATCATATGAATTGGATTAGGAATTGCTTGTACCACCACCAGACAATTTGTCTCTAAAATCACATGCGGCCATTGTTTGTCTTTTATCCAACTTAGGGCCTCACGAACTCCAATTGCCTCAGCTAGCTCCGGACATACACTTCCATGACAAAGTCGAGAGACACCTTCCAACATAAAACCATGTTCATCTCTAGCCACAATTCCATAACCATAGTCTTGGCTACTCCCAAATATTTATGCATCCACATTAACCTTGATTTCGTTGACATTAGGTGCACACCATCGGTCTTATCCATCCCCAGCCACTAAACTTGTCTGTGATGTCTCCAAGTAAGGAGCTTGAGCCGAATTCCATTGATCAAGATAACAAGTGGAGAATACAAAAATAAAGGAGGCATTAGAGGCTTTGTTTTTCCAAACTTTGTCATTCCTTGCACCCCATATTGCCCAACATAAAATGCAAAATAGTCTCCGGGTTTCTGTGCTTAGTGTGCTGAAAACAGTCACGCACCAGTCCAAGAAACTGGTTTCTTGCTGCACTAGTGTGATAATAGCAACTTTCTCCCAACATTGTGCTGCAAGAGGACAGAAAGCAAGAGCATGCATGATTGTTTCGTTATGGAGATCACAAACAGGACATAGGCTATTGACATCAACCCTCTTAATAATCAGTTGGACTTTTGTTGAAAGACAATTGGTACCCCCTCTCCATATTAAGTTCTTAACTTTGGGAGGTATTTTTAAACGCCAAAGTTCATTCCAGAAATCCGAAGCTTCAACAGTATTCTAGACCCCCTTTGCTTTTTGAATCAAGTTAAATGCAATTTTGACTGAATAGACGCCACTTAATTCCACACAAGCCCACTCGCTGCTGTATGCTGCAGAATCGGGACAGCAACAATTGCTGCAACATCTTTGTTGTTGCACAGATCGTGTAGCAGTTCCATATCCCATCTCCCACTTCCAATCTCCATCAGATTACCAAACACGACTGAGTTTAAAGCTGGGTGTGTAGAAGTAATGAACGGGTTCTCTTCCAATGATAGCCACAACTCTCCTTTGACAACAACTTTACTATCGATTCCAATCATCCAACGAGCCCCCATTTTAACCACATTTTGAGCTTCAAATATACTATGCCAAATAAAGCTTGGATTATTACCAATAGGAGCCGAGAGATAAGATCCGTTCGGGTAGTATCGAGCTTTGAAGATTCTTGAAACCAGCGAGTTAGTATTGGTAAGTAATCTCCACCCTTGCTTTCCCAAAAGAGCAAGATTATGATCTCTCAAATTACGAAAACTCAAGCCTCCAACGCTTTTGTGTTAACAAAGCTTATCCCAAGACATCCAATGAATCCCTTTATCCTTTGTATTTGATGTTTTCCACCAGAATTTTGCCATGTGTTGCTCCATATCATGACTAATATCTAAAGGAAGTAGGAACACGCTCATAGCATAGCTTGGCAAAGCTTGACACCCACCGTTTTTATTAAGACTTCTTTTCCTGCTTTAGACAGAAACTTAGAGTCCCAATTTTGAACCTTTTTCCTGACCCGTTCCTTCAAGTATCCCAATACAACATTTTTATTCCTCCCCATTGTGCTTGGCAACCCAAGATACATACCATTCTCATCAGCCACCACCATTTGGAGTAAGGAACAGATGCGGTTGCTGATAGCCAAATCGGTGTTGTCGTTATAAAAAATTGAGGATTTGCCAAAGTTAACTTGTTGGCCCAAAAGTTGCTCAAAAATAGTGAGGAGTTGGTGAACTTTAGTTGCTTCATCCATTGTGGCTTTACAATAGAGATAATTATCATCCACAAATAATATATGTGACACTCGAGGAGCACCATTTGCCAGTTTGCAACTATGAAGCCACCCCCGCGATTCATATTTCCTTATCAATGCCGAGAAACCTTTCGCACATAAGGTGAAAATGTAAGGCGATAGTGTATCATGTTGTCGAATGCCCCTTTGAGGAGAGATAGGACCCATCCTTTTGCCCCCATGAATAATGGAATACGAAGCTGATCAAACACATTCCATCATCAAAGTAGTCCAACCATTATCAAATCCCAACCTCACAAGAATTGCTTCCAAGTAACTCCATTCGATCCTATCATAGGCCTTGCTCATGTCTAATTTTAGTTCAATAAAACCTTCTTTTCCCCACCTCTTTCTTTTCAAATAATGAAGCACTTCAAAAGACACCATATTATTATCCGTAATGAGCCTCTCAGGTATCAAAGCACTTTGGTATTGCGAGACAATCTTATCCATGACCGGTTTCAAACGATTCGCCATTACTTTGGTAATAGACTTGTATAAAACATTACACAAAGCAATGGGTCTTAAGTCCGTCATGCGCTCAGGATTTCTTGTCTTCGGTATAAGCACAACATTGGTCTTATTGACATCATTTTCAAATTGTCCACTTGTGAAAAAACGCTGCACTACCTTCACAACATCCAAACCGACTACTGCCTAATTCTTTTGGTAGAAAGCCGGAGTCAAATCGTCTGGATTGGGGCTCTTATCGGGATGCATTCCAAAGATAGCATTGCGCACCTCATCCTCCATAACAATAAGCAGGAAAGTCTCATTCATTTCAGGCGTGACCATTCAATCCACACAATCAATAACTGGCTGGGTCAATGTTGAAGAAGAACTAAACAAGTTTGTAAAATAATTAGTAATCACAAGTTCCAAACCTGAATTCCAGGTGACATCTACGCCTTTCTCATTCTTCAATTGGTGTATGATATTTGTTCTACGCCTTGTATTAGCAGCCGCATGGAAAAACTTTGTGTTTTGATCTCCCTCCTTGAGCCAAAATTGCTTTGCTCGTTGCTTCCAAAACGTCTCCTTTTTATCAATAATTTTCAGAAGCTGCTTCTTAATCTCCTTGTATCTTTGAACCGAGGCATTATCCCTTCTGTTCTTCAACAAGTTGTTGGAAATTATTTTACCAGGATCTTAGATCTACTCACAAGTATGTTGATTAACACCCTAAATATGAACTTTCTAAAACGATTAAATAAACACATATAAAGTTTAGTGAACTTTACATTCGGTGCAGCGGAATATAATGACTCCTTCCGTTCAGATATCTAGCCCTTGATTCCTTTCTGTAGCAGAGCATTATCAATATCTGAACTTGGATCTTTTTCTCTGATTCTTTAGTGCTGAAACTCCTTCTTGCTGAAAGTCTTTCTTCACGATCTTCCTCGCTATGATTTGAGGTATCACTTGCTGTGTGTGGGCACTACTCTAACACTAAGAAATTCGAAATTTTAATGAGGAAGAGAAAGATGGAGTGGTCGGCCAAAGATAGGGAGAGAGAGAGGCTCAATTTTTTCTGAATGAAAAGTCAGAAGAAAAGTGTTAATTTCCTAAAGCCATTCACTATCTATTTATAGCATTCCACTAGGGTTAGGTTTGAATTATTTGGCATTAAAATAATGAAAATATCAGAGGGAAAACCCTACAAAAGTGGCCTGCCATGCATAGTGGATTTGGGCCTCACTTTTTGTAATTTTGCAGTTTTGTCTTTTCTGCATCTGATTTTCTCAAAAACGCCAATTTTCTAATTCAACCATTTAAATGCCAATTCTAACTATTTAATAACTATAAATAATTATTAAATAATATTTTCATTTATCATATTTATTAATTGAACCATACAAAGTATCATAATTAACAAATATGCCCCTAAAACTCTTTCTTTACAATTTCGCCCTTACTTAGTGAAAAAATTCACAAATAGACATAGTCTAAATTGAGAATTATAATTGATTAATCAAAACTAATTATATGAGTCTTACAAGCAATATTATCTCAACTAGTGTGGGGACCATGGGTCTATATAACCGAGCTTCCAATAAGTAGATCAAGAATTTATTACTCAAATTCACTAACTTATTAATTCTTCGTTGAATCCACGCATAGAACTTAGAATTGCACTCTCAGTATATAGAATGCTCTATATGTTCCACCATATAGACACATCATTAGTTATCCATTGTTATAATCCTAATGTGATCAATGATCCTCTATATGAATGATCTACACTATAAAAGGATTAGATTACCGTAACACCCTACTATGTATTTAATCCTTAAAACACTTAACCCTGTATAAATGATATTTCAGCTTATGTGAAATGAGATCTCCACCATTTATTTTCGTTTGGTCAAGCTCGAAGGAGATCATCCTTTACTTACTATTTGCCAGATAGAAGCTATAGATTCCATGTTTATGTTAGCGCTCCCACTCAATTGCACTACAGTGTTTCCAAAATGTACGTATCACCCTGACCTAAAAGTAGGCTTAACTAACAAATCAAAGAACACGAATAGCCTTTCAAGATTGAGCCTAATCATAACAGGATTAAGAACATTTGATCTAGGATCAACTAGGCGATATTGACTTGAATAGATATTACAGTAAGTTTAATAAATCTAAGTCAAAGTTCAATATCGGTCCCTTCCGATGCATACTCCATGCATCAAACCCGAGCTTTACTTTAACCAATGCTCTGGAAAGAACATAGCATTTCTCCAAATGCAAGTAAACTCTTGTTGTAGATTATCATATCAGTAAAACCCTGTGTCTGATAAATCTAGGAAACTTTATTCACATAGTCATGTTTACTTTCCAATATGTTGACAGCACAATAAACAGGATCAAGTATGTGAAAAGGGTTTCAGATGAATTCATACATTATGTACATATAATTATGAAATAAATCATGTGAACCATGCAACATTAAATGTTATTTCTGATCTATATTAATAAGTAAATCTGATTATATTGAAATGAGTTTTATTTAGGGCATAAAACCCAACACAAGTCTAGGTCCCTTTTACACGCATTAATTCACTGCTTGAAGTTTCCAGTAAGTGTTTTCCCCCATTCACCAATTTTATCCACACAAAGTTGTTGTTTGAACCAGAAATCTTCACCATTATTCCCCTCCCAGCAGCCTTGAATAATCTCATAACACATTTGCTCTTTGAGCCATGCATTCTCAAACTTGAAGCTTCGGGTGCCTCCCATTTGGACAGGTGCCTCAGGTTCCAGGAAGATTGGACTATGGTCCGATGTTAAGTGATGGAAATTGTATAACTTTGCATTTGAGAATTTTTGAAACCAACTTGAGTCTATCAAAGCTCTATCCAAGCGCACCTCCACCCAATTATTTCCTCCTCTATTCTTCTTCCAAGTATATGGGTGACCAATAATCTCCATATCAATTAAGTCATAATCACTCAAAGCTTGTAAAAAGCCTTCGATAAGACCCCTTGGATATCGATTTCCACCACGTTTGTCTTCTTGGCACACTATGTTATTCAAATCCCCAATTGTGCACCAAGGATGATTCAAACGGGTCTTGAGTTCGCGTAATAAATTCCAAGTTTGCCAACATAGTTGCCTTCGTGGTTCGCCATACACACCAATAATTCTCCAATGGTTTCGGGTCCCACTAGTAACAATAAAATCGATATGATTTTGCGAAAACCATATATATAACAATCATTTTGGTTTTTCTAAAAGAAAGCTATGCACCACCTCCTCCTTGGGCCTCAACACTAAAAGTCCCATCAAAGCCCAAATATCTTCCAACCTAGTCCACCCTATTCTTAGCACACTTAGTCTCACACAGAAAAATAAAATCGGGCCTCTTTTGAGAAACTATCTCTTTTAGGAATTGAACAGTCCACAGGTTCCCAAGCTCACGGCAATTCCAGCTGAAAAGATTCATAATCCTTGGTGGGCCTGTCAACCAGAACCCGCCCCACTTAAGTTTTTCTGTAAGAGTGACACGTTGGAGTTATTCATCACGTGGTCATCAAAATATGCAGCATACACATCATCTCCCATGACCATATCCTCTTGTGGTAATTCTCCATTAATTCCCATTGTTACTCTCCTTCTTTTTTGTTCAATAACAAGTTGTTTATCATCCTCCTTACCTTCATAATCTCCCATTGTTGACTTTCCATTTATATCACCTTTCATTCCTTCCCCATCCATATCACCTTGATTGCCCATAATCTTATCTCCTCCATCCATTACTCCACGATTTGCTCCCATAACTTCCGCCCCTGATTGCACAGAAGTAATGCTTGCCGCCGGTCTGCTAGTCACCGGAGTAGCAGAGGTCTCCCCAATCGGCTTTGTAGCCATTTCTGGTCTTAACCACCTAGCACCAATGGAATGTGATCATCTCCTCGGAGCCACTTTCATTTCGAGATTATACGCCTTAGTAAGAAGATGTGTAGGTGTATCAAACGCCTTCTCGCAGAACCTCTCGGAGTGGCCTAATAATCCACAAACAAAACAAAACATTAAAGTCACATTACACTCTGGCCCATTTTTTAGCTGTAGTTTCCATCCTTTCTTCAGCTGTTTATCAACCCAAATCTGCACCCTTACTCTTAGATAATCTCTCCATCCGCCAGTAAAGTTATTCGGATCCATCTTCACATATCATCCAATGTAATTGCCCAAATCCTTCACCACTCTTTCCGAGTGAAAATCAGCAATCAAACCATGTAATTGCACCCAAAAATCCACCTCTGCAGGAGTAATACAGCGTGGGTTTTCCCTTAGTTTAAGCCTTTCAAAAATCAGAGGAATTCTATCAAAGGTCCAAGGACTTCTTTCCATAACACGATCTATATGCATGTCATGATAAAACTAGAATAAGAAAAGATTCGGCTCTAATTCTTTAACAAACAAACCGCGAACAGGACGCCATAGAGAAGCCATTTTGTGTTGCATTGCTTCAAAGTCTAGATTACGATCCGTCAAAAAATGTCCTACAAGGCACCATCGATCATCGAATTCAACTGTGTCAACCGTATCATCTTCATACATCAAAAAACCATAATCATCATCTCCCAAACTCATTGCATCATATTGTTGATCCATCCCAGCAAGAACACTTTGAAAACACCAATAAAGCCAACCCAAATCAGATAGCAATATAATAAAAACCAATCAAACTCATAAGAACATCATACACTTGTCAAAAGACAAGACAATTTACAAGTTTTATTAGTTTGTTATTTTTTATTGTTTTTTGAGTACAAGTTATATTAGTTTTTGATAATGGGCTATTATGCCATAGGCAAATTACCCACCCAACCACAATTCCTCGCCTCTACTTTTTGGAGGAGAATAATTAGTATTTTTTTATTCTAAATTTTTTTACATTGTCAAGTTGTATTTCTTATTATACTATATCACTCATTAATATATAATACTTTTTAAAATACAATATTTATAGTAATATAATACTTTTATGACATTTTATTTGATTTTATTATGAAACGAATGACACGTAAATAGTAGTATAGATACAAATTAAATACTTTTATTTCACATTAATAATTAATAGAATAATTTTTTTATATATAATATTTATATTTTTAATTTTTTAATCATTAAATAGAAAATAGTGAACGGTTTTTTATTTGTACGTATTTATTTATCAACTATCATTTACTATCACCTTTTTCATAAAATTGGATAGAATATATTGGAGTGACTACATTACTGTAAAAGTAAAAGTTATATTTCAAAAGAATATTATTAACGAGCCGTATATTATAAAGCGCACAACTTAGTAGCATAAAATGTTCAATAAGAAAAAATGTTAATTATTCTTTGTATAATATGCAAGGATTACAATATAGTTATTGGGGCAGCAATATTCCTCCATTGCGTGCCACACATTGTTTCCATCTATCATTTACAAGCTAGAGGAAAAGGATAGGAATCCTTTTTTCACATAAGCATTTGTTTGTAGTACTTTGGTGCAATATACGATCACGATCTATGAAGAATTCCAAGTTCTCAATCCCAGATTCTTAATAAGACCAATCAATGAAATGAAAGCTTAGTCTCAATCCGAGACCAAGTGCCTTTTATTTATACACACAGATGGTTGAAGAAAGAGAGTTTGTTACAACAGAAACAATAGCCAACCTTCTAGCTAACCCCACAAAACATAAAAGAGGCCCAACTACTTTAACTAATAACTACCACTGTCACGACCCGAGCCCTAAGTGTTGGAAATATTTTACCAGGATCTAGATTTACTACCATGTATGTTTCATTAACATCCTAATATGAATTCTAAAACAATGAAATAAACACATATAAAGTTTAGTAAACCTTACATTGGGTGCAGCGGAATATAATGACTCCTTCTGTTCAGATTCTAGCCCTTGATTCCTTTTTGTAGCAGAACATAATCAAGATCTGAACCTGGATCTCTTTCTCTCCTTCCTTTGATGCTGATTCTCTTCTTGTTGTTTGGAATCTCCTACAGTCTTACACACTATGATTGAGATACCACTTGATGTGTGTGGGCACTCACTCATTCACTAATGGCTGAAAATATTTAGTGTGAAGAAAGGCTTGGTGTTTCGAATTGAAGAAGAAAGAAGAAGGAAGAGGTCTTATCTAGGTTTTTAGCTTTGGAGGCATTAGTTGGATATAATGAGACCATAATCTTCCTTTTATACTATTCTTCAATAGGGTTAGGGTTGAATTAAATGGATTAAAAAAGAATAAAATATTGGGCAATAAATCACACTTGGCCGTACACTTAAGTGAGCCAATCTCTAGTTACAATTTTGCCACTTTATTTCAACCACTTATTCTTCTTTTCAATAATACTATATTTTTCAATTCAACCTTATAAATGCCAAAACTATTTATTTAATAATTAAAACAATTATCAAATAATATTGTCATTTATGATATTATTAATTAGACTCCATAAAGTCTCTTAATTAACAAATTAACCCCAAAATACTATTTCTTCACAATCAAGTCATAACATAGTGAAAATTCATAAACTAGACATAGTCTAACTTTATAATTATAATTGATTAATCAAAATCAATTAACTGAGTCTTACAAGCAGTATGGTCTCAACTAGTATGGGGACCATGGGCCTGTATAACCGAGCTTCCAATAAGTCGAACCGAATTTATAAAGTAAATTTCCTAACTTATTAATTCCTTATTGAATCCACACTTAGAACTTGGAATTGCACTCTCAGTCATATAGAACGCTCTATATGTTCCACGATATAGATACGTCATTAGTTATCCATTGTTATAATCCTAATTTGCTCAACGACCCTCTAATAGATGATCTACATTGAATAGGCACTAAGTTATCGTTACACCTTCAATGTATTTTATCCTTAAAACACTTAGCTCCATATAAATAATATTCTAGCGAAGTGAAATGAGATCTCAACCATTTATCTCTGTTTAGCCAAGCTCGAAGGATATCATCGTTTCACTTCTAAATTCCTATAGAAGTTATAGACTCCATATTTATGTTAGCGCTCCCACTCAATTATACTATCATGTTCTCAAAATGTACGTATCACCCTGACCCAAAAGTAGTCTTAACTAACAAATCAAAGAACATGTATAATACTCTTGAGATCGTACCTAAACATATCAGGATTAAGATCATTTGATCTAGGATCAACGGGTGATATTGAATTGAATAGATATTACGGTAAATTTTAATATATCTAATCAAAGTTCAATATCGGTCCCTTTCGATGTATACTCCATACATCCGATACTGGTAAACTTTGCCAATGCCCTGGAAAGGTCATAACACTTATCCAAGGTGTAAGAATACCTATCGCTGATTATCATGTCAGTCTAAATCTAGTGTTCTGACAAATCAGGGAATAAACTTTCGAACATATAATTAAGATTATATTCCACTGTGCTGACAACACTATAATCATTAACAAATTCATATGTACTGGACTTAAATAGACATTATATATATAATCATGAAATAAATCATGTGAACCATGCAACATAAAATTTTATTTCTGATCTTTATTAATAAGTAAATCTGATTATATTGAAATGAGTTTTATTTAGGGCATAAAATCCAACACTAGGCCGTGGCAGATATGTAATATCCATAACTTGGGTAGTCAAAGGTCACCCTTTGACCCTTGTAGAAAGATAAAGCTTATAAATGATCCTTTAATTTGTATCACAAAATAATAACTTAAAAGTAATGGATTAACTCCTATATTAATAAGAAAATATTAGTAACAAAATCAGGACCACTCATCAATATAAAAAAAAAATAATATCCTCACAGTTATGTAATCACCAAATAGATAGATTTAATATGTCAATAAAATACCAAAATAATACCTAGCATCCATCATTTCTCATTTCTAACTAGTACATAGCTAATTTAAGTCATCCCATACCATCCATTTTAGCTTAATTACAAAATTAGTTTCATTAAAAGATTTAAGAGTAGAATAAGACTAAACTAATAACGACTTCCTTTCCCAATGGTACCATCCTCATCCACTAGCATCAAACTGAGTTCTTGGAATGGGAGAAAATAGGGGGGGTGAGCTTATAAAGGCCAGTAGGAAAACAACTAATATCAAAGGACACTTGGTTTAATAAAATTCCTGCATGGTTAGCTTTGTAAAAATAAAATATCTCATCACCAGTATCAAAATGTATAAACAAAGTAGAGAGACCACAAAGAATCACAAAATCAAGCATCAATTAAATGCATATCCCACCGTCCACTAGACCCCTAGCTCTCAATACCAATCATAGAAAACGACATCCAAAACCGGGTAGTCGCATCTGATATCCACCATAAATACCGGGGCTGAGATTTGATTCACTCCCTGTACAGATTCTAGGTCTTTCACTTACAGGTGAGTGCACACCTGATCTACCTATGATGACATAGAGACTAGGTCGTGAAACAACAATATACACCGAACATGACCAACATGGCTCTCATCAGTATAACCAAAGCAGGTAAGTAATAAGAATAACAAAAGAACATATTCCTTTTTATTTTCTAAAAAAATTCGGCAGCATAACAACTGTATTTTGAATAAACCCATAAATCATAATCTGCATAAATATTTGTACAAAAATATATTTGGCACTTAGTGCCCCAGAACAGTCCAGAAAAATATGCAGATTAAGTTTTCAATTTTTCAAACAATTTGTAAATCATAAAAATTAGAATATGTCCAATGTTATACAACGCATATAAAAATCAAGTCCAATAATCAAGTTGAGTCCCTACCTCTCCCGAGTCGTTAAATTTTTTCCAAAAGACGATCTTAAGCTCTTAAGTCCCGAACTCTAATTGTTTAGTCCAATCTTACATATTACTCTCATCTATACCACTAAATGGTTAAATAATTATCATTATCGCATTCTACATTCAAAACCGAGTCCAACGACATATAATATGACTATATTTAAAATTTGGAGTTCCGAAACCTCACCTAAGCGGTGCACATTAACAATTGGTGGCGGTAAAAATTGTTGTACCGGAAACGTCGCCGAAAATAGGAGTAGTGTATATCAAAACGACCACCTCAACGAGTAGATCACACCCATGCCAACCGTTTGTCAAAACGGTACACAATGTCGCCGGAAAGGGGTGGAGCTACAAAAATGTCACTAGAAAAAGTAGCGAACCAGGCAAAATGGTTTAGTGTAGGTTGTTCTCCTCGACGAGCTGAGTTTAGTGGTGAAAACGTCTCGTCAAACGGACGCCGGAGGTGATCGAAAAATACGTTGAAAGTTTGAATCACCAAACCTTGACTTGCAATCCCAAGCTAACGGCGGCGAAAGGAGCGGCGCCGCTTGGGGGGTGAGGTCCCCGACACTAGGAGGTTCGAGTGGTCCGGCGCGTGGGCCTGGTCAGTGGCCGGAGGTAGGTCGCCGGAGTGTGGTGGTTATGCTAGTTTGTGGGATTTTTTTCTTGTGTTTTGAAGAGAGAAAAAGAGAGATAGGTAGAGAGAGAGAGGGGGACGAAAGGGATACTGCTTTATTGCATATATTAATTTTTTTTTAAATATATATATTATATTATATTTATGTATTATATATATACATTCACAATACAAGTTAGTTATGAGTATGTTCAAAATTTCTTTTGTAGGAGAAGCAAGACAAGAATTTCAAGAAACGGTTCCTCGTCTTTACTATGCTATCTTGAAGAATGACACTAGAACTGTACTGAAAATCATAAAGAATAATAGCGCATTGTTACGAACCGCAATCACAAGAGCAGAAGAAACTGTTCTTCACATTGCGGCTGGAGCAAAACACGTCCAACTTGTGAAGGAGTTGGTGAAATTGATGGAAGAAAACGATCTAGCTTTGCAGGATTGCAAAGGAAACACTGCGTTTTGCTATGCTACTATCAGCGGAAGCATAGATATTGCCATTATTCTTATGAACAAAAATAAGAATTTGCCACTTATTCGAGGTGGCCAAGGCATGACACCACTTTACATGGCTACTTTGTTTGGCCATAATAAAATGTCATGGTTTCTCTATCCTATTACAAAGAAGATTCTTGAGCAGGGCGAATGGATTGGAATTTTCTTCACGTGTATCAATTCTGATTTGTTCGGTAAGGGAACATATATCTTACAAAATATATAATAATAATTTAACACACACTATCACACAAATATACGTGTAACACTTCTCAATATACTAAACAAATCTAATACCCCTTACTGTGATTAATATACTAAACAGGTCTTGCATTGAAAATGCTTGAAGATGACAGTGAACTAGCAATAGCTCGAGATGTGAATAATGATACTGCATTGCATATTTTAGCTAGAAAAACATATATCCTTTGTTACCAAACTCCTAGACTATGGACATGGAAGAGCTCCAGCGACATCACCTCAAGTATGTCTTTCCATAAAAATTAATAAATATTCATTTAAGAGATAGTCATTTTATTACAAAAACACCAAACATTATATTCATAAATAGTTAAGTAAACATGTACAGCTATGTATTTATATATATATATATATATCTATATATATATGTTATTTCAGGTCTGGTTCCTTCATTCAGAAAGAGTCTGAAAAATCAAGCCCTTCAACTTGTTAGAAGCCTTTGGAATGAAATTTTAGTACGTTTACCAGAGTCGAAGGTAAACAATCTAATTAACAAACCATCAAGCTTACTATTCGAGGCGGCTGAATTAGGCAACTTTCAGTTTTTGGCTGAGCTTATTCACGCACAACCAGATTTGGTATGGGATGTGGATGAGAAAAATAGAACCATATTCCATATTGCTGTCTTGAATCGACACTCAAAAATATTCAATTTAATACATGAGATTGGCTCAGTTAAGGATGTCATCATAACATATCAAGATGATGATAATAACAACATATTACACATGGCTGCAACATTGCCACCTCCAAGTAAACTCGATCATAAACTTGGAGGAACACTACAGATTCGAAAAGAGATATCATGGTTTAAGGTATGAATATAACAATTTATAATAAGTTTCAAAATTTAACGAAGTCTCCATATGCAAACATAATGAAATAGATAGGATAAATTTCAAATCAATATCAATTATATATATATATACAAAGGAGAGTTTTGGTGGACTTGATGTGGCATCTTATATGTCATTTTTTTTCAATCTCTTTTCTCTCAATTTTCTAGATTTAATCTTATTTTTAAAGATTTAATTATATATTTAGTCTATTATTGACTTTTCATTCTTTTTAATTCATAATTATTTATTATGTTTTCATTTTTTATAACTCTTATTATTATTATTATTATTATTATTATTATTATTATTATTATTATTATTATTATTATTATAGTATATTTACTTAATAACTAATCTCATACCTATTATATATATCTATATATATGCTTTTATAAAATTAAAGAGATTCTATTGTTATGCAATATTTGATAATATATTCATTCATATAGCTTTGGGTATATAGGTAAGCATCATATTTTTATATTATTTTTTTTAAAACTTTTATTGTAATTTATGTTTTTCACTCAATAGAAAATTATAAATTATATACTATTATATACATTATGTAATATGCACACACACACATATATATATACTAGTTGGATACAATTATAATATATATATATAACTAATCTCATATCTATATATATGTAAATATATCTTTCTTTAGCAAAGATCGAAGAGGATTTCTACTATTTTGTATCAATTTGATGATATCTATTATCAAGCATCATATTTTATTTTTGTTTTAATATATATTAATCAGATATAATTATAATATATATAACTAATTTTATACCTATTTATATGTTTCTATCAAAAATTGAAGAGAGCGCGCTTTCACTATTTTGTATCAATTTGATGATATCTATTATTATCTAGATTGGATATTAGAGGTAAGCATTATATTTTTTTTTTATTTTATATATATATTTTTAAAAATATTGCTTATTCACTCATAAAAAATTGTGTTGAATTGCATGATGTTAATATATATATATATATATCACTATTCACAACTATTTTTGATAATGATGCATATAGAATTTACCTTTTAAAAAAAATTATACATATATACTTTTAAAACTTTATATTTATTATTTAATGACACATTTGTATTTTTTTTTATATTGAATATTTAACTATATTATTAGTTAATTTAAAGGTGGTGATGTACTCTATAATTTTAAAAATAAAGTTATTACTCAATATTTATCTATTGAGAAATTCATATATAATATATTAACAACCTAGAGAATGATTAGGTATTAATGTGATGAAGTAACATATCTTATATTTTTTGTCCTTAAATTTATTTGTTTAGTATTTATATTTTAGTATTTTTTTTATAGAAAATCCTAAAAGGGCTTATAATTTAATTTTAACATCATATTATTATAACTTTATAATCAATTATATTTTTACTTGTATAATATTAATTATTTGAATTTTTTAACTAACATAAATATCGATCTATATTTATCTATATATTACAATAACATAAAAAAAAAAGGCAACTTACATTAGTTTATTATTATTATTATTATTATTATTATTATTATTATTATTATTATTATTATTATTATTATTATTTGTGTTGACAGTTATAAAGATATCATTGATTCTTAATAAATAATTTGATAGATATATATTTTTTCAATGTGTTTTTTTTTTATCAATTAATAAAAAAATACTACTATAAATATTAAATTTTAAGAGTTAAATTTTAATTAACTTTCTTTATTTATGATCAATGTTGTCCTTTCATTTTTATAACACTCACCATCATTATTATTATTATTATTATTATTATTATTATTATTATTATATATTACTATTCATAATTATTATTCATCTAGATCTGACATTAGAAATAAGCATCATATTTTTTTATTTTAATATATATTAATCATATACAATTATAATGTATACAACTAATTTTATACCTATATATATTTCTATCAAAAATTGAAGAGAGCTTTTATTATTTTGTATCAATTTGAGTTATCTATTATCATCTAGATTGGATATTAGAGGTAAGCACCATATTTTTTTTTTTTTTTAATTTTATATACTTTTTTTTTTTTTTAAAAAAATATTGCTTATTCACTCATAAAAAATTGTGTTGAATTGCATGATGTAATATATCATTATATATATTAACACTATTCATAACTATTTTTGATAATGATGCACATAGAATTTACTATTAAAAAAAATTATAAATACATAATTTTAAAATTTCATATTTATTATTTAACGACACATTTGTATTTTTTTTTTCTTATATTGAATATTTAACTATATTATTAGTTAATTCTTAAAGGTGGTGATGTACTTTATAATTTAAAAGTTAAAGTTATTACTCAATATTTATTTATTGATAAATTCATTATATTAAAAGCTTAGAGAATGATTAGTTATTAATGTGATGAAGTAACATATCTTATATTTTTTGTCTTTAAATTTATTTGTTTAGTGATTATATTTTAGTATTTTTTTTTATAGAAAATCCTGAAAAGGCTTATAATTTAATTTCAACATCATATTATTATAACTTTATATATAATCAATTATATTTTTACTTGTGTATTAATTATTTAAATTTTTTATCTAGCATAAATATCGATCTATATTTATCTATATATTACAAAAACGTAAAAAAAAAATGAAAAGACAACTTACATTATTTATTATTATTATTATTATTATTATTATTATTATTATTATTATTATTATTTAGTGTTGACAGTTGTACTAATATAAATATTAAATTTTAAGAGTTAAATTTTAATTAACTTTCTTTATTTATGATCAATGTTGTCCTTTCATTTTTATAACACTCACCATCATTATTATTATTATTATTATATATTACTATTCATAATTATTATTCATCTAGATCTGACATTAGAAATAAGCATCATATTTTTTTATTTTAATATATATTAATCATATACAATTATAATGTATACAACTAATTTTATACCTATATATATTTCTATCAAAAATTGAAGAGAGCTTTTATTATTTTGTATCAATTTGAGTTATCTATTATCATCTAGATTGGATATTAGAGGTAAGCACCATATTTTTTTTTTTTTTTAATTTTATATACTTTTTTTTTAAAAAAAAAAAATATTGCTTATTCACTCATAAAAAATTGTGTTGAATTGCATGATGTAATATATCATTATATATATTAACACTATTCATAACTATTTTTGATAATGATGCACATAGAATTTACTATTAAAAAAAATTATAAATACATAATTTTAAAATTTCATATTTATTATTTAACGACACATTTGTATTTTTTTTTTCTTATATTGAATATTTAACTATATTATTAGTTAATTCTTAAAGGTGGTGATGTACTTTATAATTTAAAAGTTAAAGTTATTACTCAATATTTATTTATTGATAAATTCATTATATTAAAAGCTTAGAGAATGATTAGTTATTAATGTGATGAAGTAACATATCTTATATTTTTTGTCTTTAAATTTATTTGTTTAGTGATTATATTTTAGTATTTTTTTTTATAGAAAATCCTGAAAAGGCTTATAATTTAATTTCAACATCATATTATTATAACTTTATAATCAATTATATTTTTACTTGTGTATTAATTATTTAAATTTTTTATCTAGCATAAATATCGATCTATATTTATCTATATATTACAAAAACGTAAAAAAAAAATGAAAAGACAACTTACATTATTTATTATTATTATTATTATTATTATTATTATTATTATTTAGTGTTGACAGTTATACTAATATAAATATTAAATTTTAAGAGTTAAATTGTAATTAACTCTCTTTATTTATTATTAATGTTGTCCTTTCATTTTTATAACACTCACCATTATTATTATTATATATTACTATTCATAATTATTATTATAGATTTTTTTTTCTAAAAAAATCAATAAACTATTTTAGAATAAAAAAATACATTAATTTTTTAATAGTAAAAATAAACATAAACAAAATATTTGAATAGTTTACATTAATTTTGTAACATTCGAAACTTGGCATCTTAAAAAAAAATATAATAATAATAATAATAATAATAAGATATGCTTATTCGCTAATTTTTTCTTATTAGATTTTGTGTTTTCTCTTTTTTAGTGCTCCTTATTTTTTTTATAGTACATTAACATATTAATTAACAATAATGCTTTTAATATATATAATATAAATTTTATTTTTACAATACAAATAAAAAGTTTTTAAACAACCGCGCGAGGCGCGGTATCGTTACCTAGTATATATATAAAGAAGGGTTTTAAAGCATTGAGGTGGCACTCTATAATCTATTTACTTTATCTATTTTTTTTTGTTAAAAATTTACATTTTTATCTATTTTATATTTATTTGTAAAAAGTATAATTGATAATAACAACAATAATAATTCAATTACATGCCTTTTCACTTATTCATAACCTTCTTATTATTATTGCATATTTATCATTAACATAAATAAGTAAAATAAAAAAAATCAGTTACGACTTTTTCACTTCCCTACAATTCTTTGATTCTTGCATATTACTCACTATATATATAAGAATATAGATTTGAAGAAGATGTATAATAGTAAGTAGTAACAATAACCACAACAAAAATTGAAATACAAAAATACGTATTTCTATCATTTTTCTAATAAATTATTATACATAATTCATATATATATAATCATATCATAACAACCAAAAGTTAAATACGAAGATACATATATGATTAGGTATAATTACTTCATTTCTTTTTCTTTGTAATGTCTTTCTATGAATTATATAAAAATATTAGATTTTAAGTTTTATTTATGTAGTGATCTATAAGTAAAATTATCAATTTTTTTTTTAGTTTTTTTTATCACTATTCTTCTCTCTTACAAACATGATATGTTATGCATGTCATACTAATTCTAATATATATACTCTTATTTTTTTCTTTCATTGTCTATACACTTTATTATTATTATTATATTTTATTCCTTTTATAATTTAATTTTGTTGTGTAGACCAACTTTTTTATTTTTTAATAAAATATCACAAAAAAAAAATATAATAAATATATTAATAATTAAATTACATATATGGTTATTTTTGAATTTATATTAAAAAACTATTTCTATAATTTTTTTTCTTATACAATCACATCTCTAAATTATTTATTTTCTAATTTCTATTTTTGTTTGATTATTCTCTATTTCACGATACTTTAAATATCCATAATATTATATGTATATATATGTATATTTTTAACTAATTAAGTTGACTCATTTATTTTAATATGTGATATAATTATATTTATAGATACAATTACGAGGTGAGAAGACATTTTATCTTTTTAGGATTGTTATTTTTATTTTTTTTGTGATTTTTTAAAATTAAGTTATTTTACTTATGCATTTATTTTAATTATTGATTATCAGTATTAATAATTATTCACTTAAAAATGAGTGGGCATAATAAAAAGATATAATAATTTATATAAGATATTTAATTAATATTTTTTTTGTTAATAATAGTACTCCATCATAAGATTAATATTTTCTTCATTTTGTTTATTCATTACATTATATTTTTTTAACTTATTCTATTATTATTTGTGGTACATATTTTTAATTCATTTTGTTGTCATTTATGCTTACGTTTTTTTTGTTAATATTAATAGTAATTTTTTTTCATTTAATAATAAGATTATGAATTATTTTTCATTTTTTTTTTAAATTTTTCTACATCCTCTTATTTATTTAATATTTTTGTTATTTTTATCATCACTATTAATTGCACAAATATTTTTACTTCTCATAAGAAATTCAAAAGACATGTTGTTATTTAGTGTGTATAATACAATTATGTCTCTTGATTTATTTAAATATTATGAATTATGTATTTAAATTTATTTAGATATGTTATGGAATTTTAAAAGTTATTATAAAGAATATAGTTTATCATAGAGTGTCTCTTTTGTGTACATAGCAACTTTATTCATTCTATTTTTTTAATTAATGCTATTAGGAGAAGGAATATGAAACGTCTGCAAGTTGTTATAGAAGTTCTTAATTAACAATAAAAATAGATTAACCTATTTGATTAATATATAATAATAATAATAATAGGCTTTTATATTATTATTAATATTTTTATTTTATTATATGTTATTATTGTTTGATAATATAAGATCATTAATTATAATAATAGTAAATTGATAAAATTAAATTAAATTGCATCATATACATTGTAATTAAACTGCGAGTGGTGTGTCCTTTCATTTTATGAAATATTATTTAATTATTTTTTTTTTCTTTTCATGACATATTTAATCTTTCTGTTTTAACATTAATTCATAAAATTGAGCATTTTAAAAAAAAGTAACAATAATTAAAGTAAATAATATAATTATCATTTACAATTGATATATCTAATAATATCATGTGGAAGACTATATTTTTCCTCCACTCTAGGGTTAAATATAAATGTTTATTTTTATTAATTATTTATATATTTGTTTTCAAAAAATAAATAATATTATTTAAATGATCATAAAATTACATTTCAATTATTTAAAACTATATTATTTTTAATAATCGAAGAAAATTATGTCATTATCATAATATAAATCTTTGATTTAATACAAAAAGTTGACAAAAAATGGTCTACTTGGTTGCTTCATAATTAGTTCCATACAATTATTTATCTTATTAATTTATATAAAAAAATTGTAAATTTGTGAAATGATGTATAAAATTATTAATGTATTAATTTTGTACGGTAAAATATAATTTTTAATAATTATAAAATGACATTTTTAAATATTTAAAAGTAAGTTATTATTAATATTTAGCTTATTACAAAATTATATTTGTAATATATTTTTCAAGTGTAAAACAAGAAAAAATGAATATTTATTTAATTTTTATGCATAACTTAATGTAAGAGGTATTTTTTTTTATTATAAATTATTTTTGTTAATCGTAATTTTTATATATAATTAAAAAATTAAAAAATGAATATATTTTAAATTTCATTCATAATAAAAAAAATAATTTATTTTAATATAAAATTAAAAAGATATTTAAAAGCGCGCAAAGCGCACTCTATTTCCTAGTATATATATAATAATAATCATAATCATTTAATGTTGCAGGAAGTGCAGAAGCATATGATGCCATCATATGCCCATATGAAAAATTCAAAGGGCTTGACTCCTTTAGATATTTTCAATACAACACATGAGTCTATGTTGAAAGATGGAGAGCGTTGGATGAAAAGCACTAGTAAATCATGCCTAATGGTTTCAATACTTATTTTTGTTGGAGTTCTAATAACTACTTCTCAAGACTCTTATGACAATGAAGGAAGAAACTCAAATTGGTTAAATTCAGTAGCGTTGTCTTCATCTTTCTTCTCAACGTTAACGTTCTTGTCAATTATCACATCTAGTTATCCAAAAGTCCTTGCTTCACTACACTTCAAGTTGATTATAGGACTAGCAACGATCTTCATCTCTCTGACAACCATGCTGGTAGCATTCAATGGAGGTTTGTCCTTGACCGTAAGTATTAATTTTCATTTATATATATATATATATATCTATATATTTATATATATCCACTTGCAGAAGTTAGATAAATAGTTAATTAGTTTTACTCGCAAATTAATTAGGTTGAACATTAAATTTCTATTTATGTTATACTTTCACGAATGTATGTTTTTGTAAATTAAATTTTAATGTGTCACTTATGTGCGCTGTTATGGGTTAAAGTGTTGCAGAGAACTAGCTAGATGAATAAAACCTAAGATGTGCCCGATTAAGACCTTTTGCTCTCATGCAAGCCAAACATTATGTTGAAATAATAATATTCAAAGCACTTGTTGTTGGTAAGTATATGCACAACAAACAAATTGTGGAGACAACCTTGAAGTACAATTCTTACCAAAATTTAGTGAATCTAGAATTTATGTATCCACATCATCTTTGTGTACGTAAATTAGAATTGAATAAAGATTTGAACTTATATATATATAATTTGTATTTTAGCATGTGTTTGTGTGGGAGCTCAATTTTTTATTTTTTTTTTATTTTTTTTTCTTAACAAAAAAGAAGATTTTATTCAAAAAAAAAAAAAAAAAAAAACAGAGTAGGTACAAGCCAAAGGCAAGCTACAGCAACATCTAGCCACAAAAGAACAGACTACTAACTATTAACTAAACTTAAAATATAGTTATCTATTTTTTGGAAACAAGCCTTGTGGAGCCCTAACACTAGCCTTAATCACATTTTGATCTTCCTGCTGAGAATAATAGAGCATCAAATATATAACCATTCATGTTCTTTTAAATCAAGTAAAGAGCAGCAACAATGATTGCATTTAGAATTGCAAAACTCAGCCTTGGGGAATAGATTCTTTTGCTGAAGCTCGTGGAGGTCCTTCGACCAGTTAAAACTCCCCACCCAACTCTCTAAAAGCCCAACTCTCTTTTTAGTAAAGAAGCAATCCATAACAAGTGATTGCGAGACTCCGGGACTACCTCACATATAGGACATAAGATCGACGTGATTGAGAAAAATTTAAGTAAATGATCTCGAGTAAGAAGTTGATCATTAAAGCTTTCCCAATAAATGATGAATCTACATTTTGGGACTATAAGCTTGTGCCAAACAGTTGCGTGGTAAGAAACTTTAGTAGCCCCAATCAAAGCATTATAGAAACTATTAACCTTGAATTTACCTCCGATAATAGCCTGGTTCAACATGTTCTCATTTGTCAAATTTTTGATCTTCAACATCTTCTTAAAGTACCAACTCATATCATGTTTCATGGGGAAGCACCACACATGCTGCCCTTAAGGTAAATGAAATTAGTCCATTTAATTGAAAGATTATCTTGTTTACTAGAAATAACTCACAAATATTTAGCAATCATAGTAGTGTTCCATTTCTTACCCTCTTGGAACCCAATGCCTCCAAACTGTTTAGGAGGACAAACTTTTTCTCAAGAAGGGAGATGAAGTTTGCTCCTATTTCCATTCAAACCCCATAAGAAATCTCTACATCTCTTATCAATGGCAACAATAATCTTCTGAGGTAAAATGAAGAGGCTCATCCAGAAATTTTTTATGCCAAACAAAACATAATGGAGATTAGTTGGGCACTGTTGGGCTTTGTGCCCTAAATATCTATTTCAGTATAATCAGATTTACTAATTAATTAAGATCAGAATTATTTTCTGTTGCATGGTTCACATGATTTATTTCATGATTATATTTAATGTATAAATTCTATTAAGTCTAGAACATATATAAAAATTTATATATTTGTTCATGATTATAGTGTCGTCAGCACAGTGGAATACAATCATGATTATATGTTTAAAAGTTTTAACTCCCATGATTTGTCAGTTCACTGGATTTGGACTGGCATGATAATCAGTGATAAGGTATACTTACAGCTTGGATAAGTGTTATGTCATTTCCTGGATATTGGCAAAGTTTACCAGTATCAGATGTATGGAGTATCCAATTTGAAGAGACCGATATTGATCTTGGATAAGATATCATAAACTTACCGTCATATCTTTCTAAGTCAATATCAATGGTTGACATTAGGTCTATGGATCTTAATCCTGATATGGTTAGGTTCAACTTAGTTTTATTATTTATGCTCTTCAATTTGTTCGTTAAAGTTGACCAATTAGATCTTCTCATGACATACAGATTAAGGACATGGTAGTTCAATTGAGTGGGGGCGATGATCATAGATATGGAATCTATAGCTTCTATAAGTATTTAGAAGTGAAACGATGATTTCCTTCGAGCTTGGCTGAATAGAGATAAATGATTGAGATCTCCTTTTAGTAATTATATTAGTTTACTGAAATTTTATTTATAAGTTGCTAAGTATTTTAAGGATAAAATACATTGAAGGGTAGAACGGTAAATTTGTTCCTATTCAGTGTAGATCATCTATTGAGGATCTTTGACTATTAAGATTGTAACAAGTGATAATCATAATCATAATGTATCTATATCGTGGTACATATAGAGCGTTCTATATAACTGAGAATGCTATTCAATTCAAATTCTATAGTGGCACAAGACGGAATTATGAGTTAGAGAATTTACTTGGTAAATTCTAGATCTACTTATTGAAAGCTCGGTTATATAGGCCCATGGTCCCCTCACTAGTTGAGATAATACTGCTTGCAAACTCAGTTAATTGATTTTAATTAATCAATTATAATTCTAAAATTAGACTATGTCTTATTTAAGAATTTTCACTAAGCAAGAGTTCAATTGTGAAGAAAAGAGATTTTGGGGTTAATTTATTAATTAAGAGACTTTGTATGGTCTAATTAATAAATTACATAAATGACAATTTTATTTATTAATTATAATTATTAAATAAATAGTTTTGGCATTTATAGGATTGAATTGGAAAATATGGTATTATTGAAATGATGAATAAGTGGTTGAAATAAAGTGGCAAAAATCTAACTAGAAATCGATCTTATAGTGTACGGCCATGATGTGGATTTTTGCCCAATATTTTATTCTTTTTTAATCCATATAACTCAGCCTTAATCCCTAGTTGAAACACTATAAAAGGAACACGATACTCTCACTCATCCAACTAATGTCAACCTGACTATTCAACAAACCTAGATGAGAGTTTTCTTTCCTTAGTGATTTCAGCCTCCTTGATTGTTCTTCACCATTCGAACCCATAGTGATGAGCGTCGTGCCCACACGTAGCAAGTCAAGTACTCAATCATAGTGAGTGAGACGGTGGTAACCAAACCCGAAGGAGAAAAAAAGATCCAAGTTCACATCCAGATAATGCTCTGCTATAGAAAGGAATCAATGGCTAGAGATCTTGAACGAAAGGAGTCATTATATTCCGCTACAATCAATGTAAGGTTTTCTTAAACCCTTATGTGTTTATTTCATTATTTTTAGAGAATTCATATTTAGGATGTTAATTCAACATATTTGTTAGTAAAACTAGATCCTGGTAAAATATTCCCAACAGGCACGACCAGCAAAAGAAAGAATTTTGCTCACCGAACCACTAAGCTTCTGGTTAAATTTATCTAAAATAATACCACAATTCGAGACCTTCCACTTAGTAGGTCTTATATTAACTCCCAAATACTTAAGAGAAAATGATCCCTCTTCCATTTGGGAAATCTCCAAGATCTTATTCTTACTCCTCTTTAACCCCCCAAAAAAGAGATGAGATTTCTTTTTTTTTTTGGCAGCAAGACCTGTTTCATTACAAAACTCTTGAAAAGCTTCTGTTATCCCAATTTTTGCACTCTAACGTGGCATCACATGATGGTGACACGTGGAATCGACTTCGAGTATCTGCTCGCAGAATATAGTCCAAATAGGATACCTCATATGCATGCTCGAAGCAAAGGAATCAGCAATCCGCACAGCGTGACCAACACTTAGCGAATTCATCTTTCGCATTGTGAGTCATCAAGGAAATCCCTATAACTTGGGGATTAGATTACAGAGATATGGCAAGCTGTCCAAATCCCACGATCAGTGTATTCTGTATTTATTATGCAATCTTTCTGCTTATATCCATTGTAACGAGAAGGGAAATACTTCCTCTCTAAGCTCATAGCCCTATAAATAGTAATGCATATTCACTGGGCAAAGGGTCGAAAGATGTTACTTAAGAGATATTATCTAAGAATTCATATTCAGAGATATGGTTGTAAGAGCTATAAGAAAAGGAACCTTTCTCCTTGTTCTTGAGTCAATACAAATAACGAGGATTAGGCTATTACCGAACTGCTCGGGGCTGAACCTCTATAAAATTACTGTGTCTTTATATTGCTTTAATATATTTCAATCGTTATAAACTATTTGTCGCTTACTAAATTAGACTCACTGTCGCTGGATAAAAGCGAGGTCAACATTTGGTGCTTTCATTGAGAGAAGAATCAAGAATCGCTCTTCATTCTAAATCTAACCACAAGTACAATGGTCGTACAGACTCGTAGGGGCCTGGTTGATCCAGCAAATCTACAGGCGGTGGATCCTGCATTGCAGAACCTAGGAAACACAAGGGTTTTGCCAGTTGTTAATCCTGAGCAATCGTCGAACGCGGGTGCTGGTGTGACGACGCATATGGATGAAATTGCGCCTGGTGTGCAAGAGACTGGGAATACCAGTTCAGCACCCACCCAAGGCATTCATAACACAGCCGTTCCGCCTGCTACCAACGCTCGAACGACCATTGGAGATGATACTGAGATCCAAAACCTCCGCGCTGCTCTTGGACTCATGCAAGGTCATACCAACACCCTACATCATGATTAGGAGGAATTCCGCGCTGCGGTAAATCTTGCATTCGAGGAACAAAGATGCATGTTTGCCGAATGGAGGGACAAAGAGATGGAAGCGTTAAGGGCTCATCATGCAGAGATTGACAATCGTAGTCGGCAAGCTACTGTGTTGATACAAAAAGCCTACCAAACTGTCAGGCAGCAACCCCCGAATGTCCTCCCCCTGGGTGAGATAAACGAAGATCCAATGATGAATACTTCCCAAACTATAAATGGTCAACCCCAAATCCCCGGTCACCAGATTCGCTTATGGGCCAAGCAGTAGGTAGGCACACCTTGTCTAGTAATTCATTAGGAGAAGTCATACCTGATAGTTCCAACCAAGCTAACAGTGCCATTCCACCTGTCAATCAAGTAAATCAATCACTGAGACAGCCATGCATTTCTGTATTCGATAGGTTGGGGAAGACTCATGACCTAAGAAGCGATCAGAACAAAAGGAGAGGACTAGACGAACAAGTTGGCACGACGATCGTACTGCCCGAAACCCATGCTCAAATTCCTGCTCAGAAAGATACTGACGTGATCGACCAGAATGCCGAGCAGGTTAGTCCAGCTATGCAGGCACAGCTAGACGAACTAAAGAGTATGTTCCAAGGCATGGCCGGACAGAGAAACAATGATCTCGAGCTGGACCGAGCACGTGGAACCCATTTCTCTCCCAAGATCAATCTACTGGCGTTGCCCCACAAGTTTAAAATGCCAACCTGGAAAATGTACATTGGAAGAGAAGATCCTCTTTCACACCTTAAGTATTTGGAGATGCAAATGGATATGCAAGGAATACGAGGAGATGTGTGTTGCAGAAATTTTCCTGCTACCCTCTCGGAAGCCGCTCAGCAATGGTATTTCAAGCTGGCCCCTGGAAAATTCAACTCATCGAAAGCCTTCTCTTCAGAATTCCATGCACAATTCTCCTCCTCTCGCCAACTTCTGTTGTATCTACGAGACCTGGTCGAAGTCAAGCAGAGACCAGGCGAGCCTCTCTGAGCATACATCAACAGATTGATGACGGAAGCAACCAAGGTCTCACGGGTAACTGAAGATGGAAAATTGTCCGCGATACAGGGGGGCATTGAGGTCCTCGGTGAAGTTTGGAAGGACATAAGGAAGAACGACCCAGTAGACTCAATGAGTGATTTTCTCGACCGTGCTGAAGGCTTTATTAAGCTTGAAGAAGCTATTCAGCGAGCAAAAGCCTGGCAAGTCAAAAGCTCCTTCCACTGGAACGTCCGCCCAACTCTCCCATTATCCAAATAATTCAAGCTCAAATGGTAAATGTTCCAACAACAACAGCAGGCAAGGGAATGAGAAGAAGGGAAAGTTCACCGGCAAAACCGAGCAAGCTCCTCGGGAGAATCAAGCAAAGTACACTGCATTTACCATCTTGACTGAGGATAGAGAAAGTGTTTACATGGCCACTCAGTCGCTAGCCCTGTATAAGAAGCCAGCGCCCATGAAGAAAGATGTTAGCAAGAGAGACATGACCAAGTTTTGTCGATTTCACGGAGACTACGGCCACGATACCAATGAATGCAACAATCTGAAGCGGGAAATTGAATTCCTGATAAGGAAAAATAACCCGCACTTACAGAAGTATGTAAAAAATGATCAGAGTTAGAGGAACGACAATAACCAAGACTTGCTACCTCCACTAGTAGACGGACATCTGGAAGTTATCATTGGAGATCCGCACATAGCTGGAGATTCAGGCAAAGCTCGGGAGAGGTATGCCCGAACAACACAGTACGAGCAAGAAGAAGTTATCCTGGCCGTAGAAGAAAGGAAACACAAAATCCCACGGGCAGGAGGGCCTACCATAACCTTCAACGACGAAGATGCTGTCAAAATGAAATTTCTGCAGAATGACCCGTTGGTCGTGGAGGTACAGATAGCAAACAAGATGGTGGCCATAACCATGATTGATAATGGAGCCCCTTCCAATATCTTGTTCAAAACTGCTTATGAAAAGACGGGACTCCAGCTCAAGGATTTAGCCCCATGTCTCCTGCCTGTCTATCGTTTCTCCAGCCAAGGAGTCGCACCTCTAGGAAAAATTCGTCTACCCCTCACTGTTGGACAAGCTCCGACGAGCATGACTATTACGGCACAATTTCTGGTATTAGATGTTCCTTCAGCCTTAAACAGAATGCTAGGCCATCCAGCTTTGTATGACTTAAAGGCTATCACATCGATATTCCACTCGTGCCTGAAGTTTCCAATAAAGAATGGGGTAGGGTGTCTGAGAGGAAACCAGCAGACTGCTCGGGAATGCTATAACCTTCCAGTGGCCAAGGCTAAGAAGGAAGTATCCTCCAGCCAGAGTACAGACAAGGGAAAAAACATTTACAATTAGGGAACTTCCTAAGGCGGGGATGAAGATTTGGATCCTCGACTTGGGGACCCAAGAAACAATGTTGGACCTATAGAAGAGTTAGAAGAGATCGAGATCGATCCAGATATCCTGGCCAAAAAGCTAAAAATCAGAAAAGGTTTGTTGCTTGAAGTAAAATAAGCATTGATAAAATTTCTGAGAGCAAACCTAGACATTGCCTGGTCACATGAGGATATGGTCGGAATTGATCCTTCTATCATTTCGCACGTCCTGAATATTGATCCCAATTTTTGGCCAGTACAACAAAAGTGAAGGCTATTGGACAAAGAGCGAGCAGTAGCCCTAAAAGAAGAAGTAGAAAAGCTATGCAACAACAATTTCATAATTAAAGCTTTCTACCCAGCTTGGGTCGCAAATCCCGTATTGCTGCCCAAGCTGAACAAGAAATGGAGAGTGTGTATTGATTTCACAGACCTCAACAAAGCATGCCCCAAAGACTGTTTTCCACTTCCAAGAATCGATCAGCTCGTGATGCGACAGCAGGGCATGAAATATTAAGCTTCATGGATGCTTATTCGGGGTACAATCAGATCAAAATGCATCCACCAGACCAAGAACATACAAGTTTCTGAACAGATATGAGTCTATATTGCTACAAAGTAATGTCATTTGGTCTAAAAAACGTTGGAGCAACATACCAAAGATTGGTAAACAAAATGTTTCAAGACTAGATCAGGCGCAATATGGAAGTACATATGGATGACATGCTCGTCAAATCCAGGAAGGCTGGGGGGCACATAGATGACCTAAACGAATGCTTCAAGGTCCTCAGAAAGTACAACATGAAACTAAATCCCTTAAAGTGCTCCTTTAGAGTCAGCTCGGGAAAGTTTCTTGGCTTCATTGTCAATGCCCGAGGAATTGAAGCCAATCCAAAGAAGATTCAAGCCCTCCTGGGTATGAAGTCGCCAACTAAAACCAAGGAAGTGCAAAGTTTGACTGGTCGGATCGCCGCACTCAGCAGATTTATTTCAAAATCAACAGACAAGTGTGTCCCATTCTTTAACATCCTGCGAGGAAACAAGCAATTTGAGTGGACGGAAGAATGTGAAAAAGCTTTCCAAGAGCTAAAAGCACAACTTGCAAAGCTCCCGTTGTTGGAAATTATTTTACCAGGATCTTAGATCTACTCACAAGTATGTTTATTAACATCCTAAATATGAACTTTCTAAAACGATAAATTAAACACATATAAAGTTTAAGAAACCTTACATTGGGTGCAGCGGAATATAATGACTCCTTCCGTTCAGATATCTAGCCCTTGATTCCTTTACGTAGCGAGCATTATCAATATCTGAACCTGGATCTCTTTCTCTGAATCTTTGATGCTGAAACTCCTTTGCTGATGATCTTTCTTCACGATCTTCCTCACTATGATTGAGGTATCACTTGATGTGTGTGGGCACTACTGTAATCACTAAGGATTTCGAAATTCTCAAGAGGGAAGAGAAGAAGTGACAGCTAAAGATAGGGAGAGAGAAGGCTCAGGTTTTTCTCTGAAGGAAAAATAGAAAATTTAAGTGTAATTTTCCTGAAGCCTTCACTATCTATTTATAGCATTCCACTAGGGTTAGGTTTGAATTATTTGGCATTAAAATAATGAAAATATCAGTTTAAATTTCCTACAAAAGTGGCAGGCCCTATACTAGTGGATTTGGGCCTCACTTTTTGCAATTTTGCAGTTTTACCTTTTCTGCATCTGATTTTCTCAAAAATGCCAATTTTCTAATTCAACCATTTAAATGCCAATTCTAACTATTTAATAACTATAAATAATTATTAAATAATATTGTCATTTATCATATTTATTAATTGAACCATACAAAGTATCATAATTAACAAATATGCCCCTATAAACTCTTTCTTTACAATTTCGCCCTTACTTAGTGAAAAATTCACAAATAAACATAGTCTAATTTGAGAATTATAATTGATTAATCAAAACCAATTACATGAGTCTTACAAGCAATATTATCTCAACTAGTGGGGGGACCATGGGTCTATATAACCGAGCTTCCAATAAGTAGATCAAGAATTTAGCACTAAAATTCACTAACTTATTAATTCTTCGTTGAATCCACGCATAGAACTTAGAATTGCACTCTCAGTTATATAGAATGCTCTATATGTTCCACCATATAGACACATCATTAGTTATCCATTGTTATAATCCTAATGTGATCAATGATCCTCTATATGAATGATCTACAATGTAAAGGGATTAAATTACCGTTACACCCTACAATGTATTTATTCCTTAAAACACTTGACCCCGTATAAATGATATTTCAGCTTATGTGAAATGAGTACTCCACCATTTATGTTCGTTTGGTCAAGCTCGAAGGAGATCATCCTTTGCTTACTATTCGCCAGATAGAAGCTATAGATTCCATGTTTATGATAGCGCTCCCACTCAATTGCACTACCGTGTTCCCAAAATGTACGTATCACCCTGACCTAAAAGTAGGCTTAACTAACAAATCAAAGAACACGAATAGCCTTTCAAGATTGAGCCTAATCATATCAGGATTAAGATCATTTGATCTAGGATCAACTAGGCGATATTGACTTGAATAGATATTACGGTAAGTTTAATTAAATCTAAGTCAAAGTTCAATATCGGTCCCTTCCGATGCATACTCCATGCATCCAACCTGAGCTTTACTTTAACCAATGTTCTGGAAAGAACATAGTATTTCTCCAAATATAAGTAAACTCTTGTTGTAGATTATCATATCAGTAAAACCCTATGTCTGATAAATCTAGGAAACTTTATTCACATAGTCATGTTTACTTTCCAATGTGTTGACGGCACAATAAACAGGATCAAGTATGTGAAAAGGGTTTCATATGAATTTATACATTATGTACATATAATCATGAAATAAATCATGTGAACCATGCAACATTAAATGTTATTTCTGATCTATATTAATAAGTAAATCTGATTATATTGAAATGAGTTTTATTTAGGGCATAAAACCCAACAAACTCCCACTTGCACTAATATAAAACAAAAAGTGCGTTTCAAATAATCTCAACACCTTGATATACAAATCAAGTGTAGTAGTAGTAAACTCCTCGTAATAGGATCTGAAAGGTTGAATGAACCACAACCTTTTCTCCACTATTACTCTTCCTTAATCACAAAATCATTGATAATGTGAAATTCCTCTCTATATGTTTACTCTCTTGGGATACTGGATTCTATATCTTTGGCAACTACTTTTGGTTAATCAGGAAATTAACACTAGTAGTTTAAGGCAATTTGGAATGATGCCAAAAATGTATAGAACTTTCCTTAGACTGAATAAGTACCTTTCCTGCAGCTTTAACATTCAGTCTCTCTCTGGTAGACCTAGAGACTTCAGATAGGTTTTTACACTTCTCCAAAATCACTATTCCACCCCCAGAGTAACCACCATCTTATCAGAAAGATTTACTAGCACAAAGGCAAATTTCGAAATCTGATATGGTGTAGTCTAAGAGTTTTAAACACACCCTTATAGACTAACATATAGTTCCTCTTCTTAATCTTAAAATTTACTTGATTGTCTTCCAATGTTCTTCTCCTGGATTAATCTGATACCTACTCATTACTCCCACTCAACAGTAGGTGTCTGGTCTAAGGCATGCAAAAGCATATCTAAGACCTCTCACTGTTGATATAAGAAATTCTTTCATGGCTTTATCTTTTCTGGAATAGTTAAGACTTTTCCTTAGATAAATAAAATCTATACCTAAGAAGTTGTGAAGCTTCTATAGATTGCCATTAGAAAGAAAATGCTTCAGCATCTTACTAAAGTAAGTTGCTTGCATTAGAGTAAGTAATTACCAGGTATACCACAAGCCATAGGTTTAGATAAACTCAAACCTATAATACTAGGAACAGGAAGTTTTGTTAAGTCCATTGAATGGACGAAAATTTCCTTTTATGTCCTTGTAATAGAAAACTTTAGGTTACTCCATGTGAATGGATTAAACCATAGTTCTATTGGCTTTCTTCTTAGTTTCTTATCTTGACAATCCATTACTTGTTTAAACTCACAATGGATTTTAATCACTAGTGTCTCCCAAGTCATAAGAAGGTGAGTTCCTAGAAACTCTCCCACTACGACAAGGTACCGTGAATTATGTCGAAGAAAACTAAATGGTATTAACCTCTTTGGTTGTGACAAGACAACAGAGGTAGTGGGATCATCATATGTTATATAAGATGATGGAACACTTTTGGAATCAAGAATTAAATATCTCCTTTATTTGCTACTTATTTTTCAGACTTAGTCATTTTCTTAGAAAAGTAGTATTTGTTTGAACAAACACTTTCTTATCTATTGACAATGGGATGGTCCACCCCTAATCACTTAGAATAGCTAACAAACCATGGTTAACAGTTCTAGCTTTTCTTAAGATTCTGATTAGGTCATCCATGAATCTAGTAATGATTTACATTAAGTATACAACCATTACATCATTCTGAAATTGTATTACCATAGAAGGATTTAGGCAACGACTAGTAACTAATCATCAACATGCAACTCGAAATTTCTGGCGAGGTAAGTTTGGATATAATTCAAAAATCAATTTAATGATCTTTGAACTGCATATCTACTAACTATTTCTCCACCCCTATCAGTTCGCAAGATCTTTAACCACTTACCTTAATGGTTTTAACCATTGCTAGAAATTAATGAAAATTTTCAAACATTTCAAATTTCTTGCTAAAAGGTATAATCTAGAGTTATCGTTTTAAGAATACAACGAAAAACTCATATCCACCCCTGAATGTACATCCATCTGCGAATGAGATGAACTACTTTCAGTGGATATAGGCATATTAACTCTTTGCAGAGATTGATCTTGTCAAATCCACTATGAACAAGATACAAATGCCATAGATTAAAAAAAATGTGGTAGTGTCTATTGATGACATAGGTTTAGTTACATCAAAGAGTTCTAGAATACTTCAAGTGGATCCTGGTCACAGAATACCTAACTCATATTCCATACAGTTTTAATCCATTAATAAAAGATGGATATTAAACACTTGAGAAAGTGTAACTGTATTGTATTCTGGAATTAGAAATTTAAGAAAATTTCTATTTGGAATCTAAAATTAAAGTCAAAGACTTAAATTTATACCAAATATAATGAGTAATTCTATCTTGGACCGGCCTTTGCTAATACAAACTCTAAGTCAGATTTGCCCATACAAGTAGGAGATTTCTAAGATTGAGGATTTATATCAATTGGGAATAGAATTTCGGGATTATAATCATATGCGTCATTTAATTTCTTAAGAGAAAATATAATGACATGAAATGATTTATAGACCATTCATCCAATGATATATTATTGAGCTAATTCGAAATGAATAAGCTAAGAGGAATTAGGATAATTTCGTTTATAAATAAGAATCCAACGATGCTTCGATTAGCGAAAGACAAAGTAATCTTATTTATGTAATCTTCTTGTTTCATATCGTAAAAATACTAGTCTTAGGTGTCATCAATTGATGAACAGCTAGATGTCGCATATACAATATTTATCTTTCGAGATCTAACACTATTATGTATGTCTAATGGTGAAAATCCATTAGGGATTTATCTCATTAGATAAACAAACATGTTGGACCAACAATGAAGATTCGAAATTAAACTACAACTTAATAACAGAAAATAACATGGTTCAATATAAATTCATACACAATTCAGAAATTATAAACATATAGCAAGTAGGAATGACTAGTGAAAATACTAAAACATACAATCCTAAATAATTTCCAAGGTTTTCAACAACCGATACAAAGGTCCGGTAGGCGAGAGTCAAAGCATCATTTATTGAATAGAGTTGTCAGCTCATCTAAAATAGAAACCATTCTAGCAACCTTTTATTCGATCAAAATAAGAATCCAACGTTGTCCCGGTAGGCGAGAGTCAAGGTTATTCTCATTTCATGAGCCTCTACCATTGTTTCATGTTTCATAAGTTTATCTCTAAGTAGTCACCGTAGGGGAGAGTCTAATAGAGACGAAAACTTACAAAACACTTATCAAATGAAATCTTACGGTGTTAAATGCGTTCAACGAATAACCATCCATAGGGGGACGAAGTCTAGCGTCTCGAGGTTATATTGAAAACATTTAACTTTTGTAAGACCAACAATGGAGATCGAATATCTTAATAATAATCAAGCTCATTATTTAAAGTGAGTTGTATTTTCTTTGATTCTCTTTATTTATTCTATTTATTTTAAATATATATTTATTTAATTAAAATTTCCAATTTAGAATGAAAAATTCTAAATATAAATTTTAATTTAATATTTATAAATTTTACTTAGATGGATATGAAAATAACATGAATTATTTCCATCTTAGTAATAATTTCCAATAAATATTTAGAAAAATATTCAATTTAAGTTGTTACAAAATTAATTTAAATTAATTTACAACTCAAATTTAATTTTCTATAAATATATATTGCATTTCGAAAAATTAAAGTATTTAAGAATACAATTTTCGAAAAATGCATATTAAAATAAAAAATAAATCCTGGAAAAATTATTCTAATTTAATGTTGGCCCAAAATTAATTAATAAAATTAATTTACAACAAAAAATATAATTTTCCTATTTAATTAAATATATAAGAAAAATTTCAAATATTTAAGTATGATGATGAAAATCAACTTAAATATTAATTTTCTATTTAATTAAATACACTAGAAAAATACTTCAAGCAAAAATATCATCTATCTAGATTTTTCTTTGACTAATTAATTCAATTTCTAATAATATACTTTAATTCAATTTATTTTAAATTAATCAATAAATGAAAAAATCATTGATTTAAGTTGGTCCAAAATTAATTAAAATAAATAATTAATTTACAACTTAATCTATTTTTCAAGATAAAATTCGAAATTCTAGCATTTAAGAAATGCAATTTCGAAAAAAATTGATTAATAAAATAAAGAAAAAATATATTTTGAAAATTATTTAAATTTAGTTGAAAAATTAAATTTCAACTAAAAATAATTTTCTATTTAATTAAATGTCATGAAAAAGAAATATTTAAGTATGATGATAAAAATCAACTTAGATATTTAATTTTCAAATTAATTAAATGTATTAAATTCAAGAAATAAATAATTAAGTTTAGAGAAGGCTTAATTATTAATCTCTAGTTTAATACTAGGAAAAATATACTTAAAATAAATTGTACCAAAATTAATTAAATAATTAATTTCACAATTTATAATATTTTCCTATTTAATACTAGAAATAACTATCTAGAAAATATCTTATTTGACTAAGTATCTTTTCCACAAAATTTGAAAAAATATCTAATTTAAGTTGACTAGAAAAAATCTAGAACTTAAATATTTTTCAAATTTAAATTTAATTAAATATCAAAAATTAAGTTGTAACCACTTAATTTGAAAATATTCCATTTTAAGTTAATATTCGAAAAGATATTAACTTAAAAAATATCTAAAGAATCTTAATAACCAATGCCTAAAATTCCTCAACTTAATTTTGAAATTTTGAATTCAAAAGATATTCAGATTTAAGTTGGTTAGTTGAAGATAACTAAATATCAACTTAAATAGGAATATTTAATGAAAAATTTAAATTAAGTTCCAGAAAGAATCTAGATGGTTATAATTCTATATTTAATTAAATACAAGAAAATACATATAGTTTAGCTTAGAATAAAAAATAATTCTTTAAACTATATTTTTCTTAAATTAATTTCAAAATAAATGAAATTAATTATGTTGCTAATCAATTTTAATTAGGTTAAACTAGTGTAATTAACCTAGTACAGTCATTCAAATCAGGCAAATGGGCCTTCACAATTGGGGTGGTTTGTGTGAGGGGGTGCTGGGTTCAGTATGTCGTACCCACTTCTATGGCTCCCAACTCTCACACAAGGCCCAAAAGAGAGGAATTTAACCTTAATAAGAACAACTGTTATTAATTGAATAAGCCCAAAACTAAATGGGCCTAAATAAAATCTATCAATGACTATGACATTTTATTTAGCAACATTAACCTATATGCATCTATAATAAAATTAAACACATAGGCTCACACAGGCACACTTTGGATGGGTCCTATCATGTTGCTAGGTCATACACAGATGAAAGAAGATTGTAAATATACCTGTTACAAATTATTATCTTGACCAAGGGAGCCATCAGATCATTAGATCTGGCAAAAAGTAACCATGGCTATTTGCAATCAAGTAATAATAGGTTTTAAAAACTTACACATAAGCTAAAACACATACTCCTGCAACAAGGTTAGTTGGATAGTTGGATGTAGGATTTATTTAATTTTAAATTAAATAATTAATTTCGAAATATTATTAAAAAGGATTTTCGAAAAAAATTTTAAAAAAAATTTCGAAAATTAATTAAATATTTAAATTTAAAATTAAACCTACAATTTTGAAAAATTAGGTTTTAACTAACCTAAATATCATTTCAAAAATTTGCTAACTACTTTTAAATTTTAAATATTATTTTATAAATAAAAATTAAATAAAAAATTAGAAAAGATAAATAAATATCTTTTTCAAATTTTAAATGTAATTTAAATAAATAAAATAACAAAATTTAAAAATTAGCAAAATATCTTATATCTATTTAAAATTACATGATTATAAATATCTTATTTTAAATTTAAATATGATCAAAATATCTAAAAAGATTTAATTAAAAAATCTTAAAAGATAAGATATTTTTAAAATATCTTAAAAGATAAGATATTTTTAAAATATCTTAAAAGATATTATAAATATCTTTAAAAGATATTATAAATATCTTAAAAGATAAGATATTTTTAAATATCTTAAAAGATATTATAAATATCTTAAAAAATCTTACCTTAAATTTTAAAAAAATATAATCAAATTTAAAAATAAGATAGATTTTTAAGCAAAAGGATAAATACTAATTCTATTCAAATTCAAATTACACTAATATCTTGAATTAAATTAAAAAAAAATTAAATTAATTCAAAATGATAATTAGAATTGAATTAGGAATAGTAATAGTATATATACAAAACCATTCAAAAAATTGGAAGCTAATTCCATGAAAAAGTATGAAAAATTGAAGAAAAAAGGAAAAATTCGAAACTAATTCAAATCTTCAAATCTTCAAATCTTCAAAAAATCATAACTAATTCAAATAAAATCCAAATTGAGTTCTGTAAAAGGCTAACTTGCTTAATTTTTTCCATACTATCCAATAAAAATAATTCCAGAAACGAAATCACAATTATTTTTCACGAAAATTTCGCAAACATCAATCAATCATCAAATAACACTCAATACAACATGATACCATCCAAAGAACATACAAACAATCGTTTTAAAGTCCAAATTTCTTGCAAGTAAATCAATTACCATGGCTCTGATACCAGTTGTTGGAAATTATTTTACCAGGATCTTAGATCTACTCACAAGTATGTTTATTAACATCCTAAATATGAACTTTCTAAAACGATAAATTAAACACATATAAAGTTTAAGAAACCTTACATTGGGTGCAGCGGAATATAATGACTCCTTCCGTTCAGATATCTAGCCCTTGATTCCTTTCTGTAGCAGAGCATTATCAATATCTGAACCTGGATCTCTTTCTCTGAATCTTTGATGCTGAAACTCCTTTGCTGATGATCTTTCTTCACGATCTTCCTCACTATGATTGAGGTATCACTTGATGTGTGTGGGCACTACTGTAATCACTAAGGATTTCGAAATTCTCAAGAGGGAAGAGAAGAAGTGACAGCTAAAGATAGGGAGAGAGAAGGCTCAGGTTTTTCTCTGAAGGAAAAATAGAAAATTTAAGTGTAATTTTCCTGAAGCCTTCACTATCTATTTATAGCATTCCACTAGGGTTAGGTTTGAATTATTTGGCATTAAAATAATGAAAATATCAGTTTAAATTTCCTACAAAAGTGGCAGGCCCTATACTAGTGGATTTGGGCCTCACTTTTTGCAATTTTGCAGTTTTACCTTTTCTGCATCTGATTTTCTCAAAAATGCCAATTTTCTAATTCAACCATTTAAATGCCAATTCTAACTATTTAATAACTATAAATAATTATTAAATAATATTGTCATTTATCATATTTATTAATTGAACCATACAAAGTATCATAATTAACAAATATGCCCCTATAAACTCTTTCTTTACAATTTCGCCCTTACTTAGTGAAAAATTCACAAATAAACATAGTCTAATTTGAGAATTATAATTGATTAATCAAAACCAATTACATGAGTCTTACAAGCAATATTATCTCAACTAGTGGGGGGACCATGGGTCTATATAACCGAGCTTCCAATAAGTAGATCAAGAATTTAGCACTAAAATTCACTAACTTATTAATTCTTCGTTGAATCCACGCATAGAACTTAGAATTGCACTCTCAGTTATATAGAATGCTCTATATGTTCCACCATATAGACACATCATTAGTTATCCATTGTTATAATCCTAATGTGATCAATGATCCTCTATATGAATGATCTACAATGTAAAGGGATTAAATTACCGTTACACCCTACAATGTATTTATTCCTTAAAACACTTGACCCCGTATAAATGATATTTCAGCTTATGTGAAATGAGTACTCCACCATTTATGTTCGTTTGGTCAAGCTCGAAGGAGATCATCCTTTGCTTACTATTCGCCAGATAGAAGCTATAGATTCCATGTTTATGATAGCGCTCCCACTCAATTGCACTACCGTGTTCCCAAAATGTACGTATCACCCTGACCTAAAAGTAGGCTTAACTAACAAATCAAAGAACACGAATAGCCTTTCAAGATTGAGCCTAATCATATCAGGATTAAGATCATTTGATCTAGGATCAACTAGGCGATATTGACTTGAATAGATATTACGGTAAGTTTAATTAAATCTAAGTCAAAGTTCAATATCGGTCCCTTCCGATGCATACTCCATGCATCCAACCTGAGCTTTACTTTAACCAATGTTCTGGAAAGAACATAGTATTTCTCCAAATATAAGTAAACTCTTGTTGTAGATTATCATATCAGTAAAACCCTATGTCTGATAAATCTAGGAAACTTTATTCACATAGTCATGTTTACTTTCCAATGTGTTGACGGCACAATAAACAGGATCAAGTATGTGAAAAGGGTTTCAGATGAATTTATACATTATGTACATATAATCATGAAATAAATCATGTGAACCATGCAACATTAAATGTTATTTCTGATCTATATTAATAAGTAAATCTGATTATATTGAAATGAGTTTTATTTAGGGCATAAAACCCAACACCCGTACTCTCAAAACCTCTGGACGGAGAAGAACTTGGAATATACTTAGTTGTCACGGAGCATGCTGTGAGTGTCGTGCTAATCAGAGAAGAGAACAACATACAACACCCAGTCTATTACATCGGTAAAAGACGCATTGAGGCCGAAGGCCGATACCTATTGATAGAAAAACTCGCTTACTGCCTTATTCTAGCAACAAGAAAGTTAAGGCCTTATTTTCAAGCTCACCCTGTTCGGGTGTACACTGACCAACCACTACACCAAATATTGCAAAAGCCAGATGCCTCTGGACGGCTTCTCAAGTGGGCGGTGGAGTTGTGCCAATACGAAATTACTTTCAAACCCCAAACAACAATCAAAGGCCTAGCCTTAACATACTTTGTGGTAGAATGCACAGGCAAGGAAGAAAGCGTACCAGAAAGCAACCCCGAGCCGGTACAAACACCTCAGCCAAGTAATAGTGAAAATAAGCCGACTTGGAAACTACATGTAGACGGGCTGGCTACAGATCAACTATCTGGTGCAGGAATTGCCCTTGTCACGCCTGGGGAAAACACTTGCACGCTGCAGTCAAGTTTTGATTTAAAGCATCAAATAACGAAGCCGAGTATGAAGCCGAACACATTGAAATCTGCAGTGATTCACAGCTGGTGGTAAATCATGTATCCGGAGAATATGAGGCTTGGGGAGAAAAGATGATAGCATATTTGAGCAAAATACATGACTTGCTCGCACAATTCAAAGGCTACGGTCTCAAACAAATTCCAAGGGAAGAAAACACAACTGCAGACGCGTTAGCTCGATTGGCAAGCAGTAATATAAGTGATAAGGCAAACTTGGTTCCTATCTAGTTCCTCGAAGAGCCTAGCATCACTGGCACGGAAGAAATCGAAATGAGTGATACTTCCCCAAACTGGATGACACCGATAGCTGCTTACCTCAACATTGGGGAACTCCCAAATAATCAGAATGAAGCTCGAAAGATGAGAAGGAAGGCTGTACGGTATATCATAGTAGAGGGAATTATGTACAGAAGAGGATTCTCTATGCCGTTGCTCAGATGTGTTACTTAAGAAGCTGTAGGACTCCTATTAGAGGTGCATGACGGATTCTGTGGAAATCATGCTGCCGGGCAGAGTGTATCTAAGAAAATTCTAAGGCAAGGTTATTTCTGGCCAACGATGATTGAAGATTCAAAGACCTACATTAAGAAATGTGACAAATGCCAGAGATTTTCAAAGATACCTTGAGCTCCGCCTAACGAGTTAACTCAGATGCAAAGTTCGTGGCCCTTTGCCATTTGGGGAATTGACCTGATCGGACAATTACCCAAAGACAAAGGAGGGTTGCAGTATGCAGTGGTAGCGGTTGATTACTTCACTAAGTGGACGGAAGCTGAACCACTCGCAACCATTACATCAAAGAAAGTTCAAGACTTTATTGTGAAGAACATAATATGTCGGTTCGGATTGCCGTACAAAATAGTTTTGGATAATGGCAAGCATTTTGACAGCCAATCCTTCACTAACTTTTGTGAAAACAATGGTATCATTAAAAGTTTCTCCGCAGTGGCACATCCTCAAGCGAATGGTCAAGTTGAAGCAGCCAACAAGACCTTGAAGGACACACCAAAAAAAAAAAAAAAAAAAAGACTCGAAGATGCCAAAGAAAATTGACCAGAAGAACTTCCTGAAGTTCTATGGTCATATCGAATAACTGAGAAAACAGTAACCAGACAGACTCCATTTGCTATGGCATATGGATATGAAGCTATGCTGCCTGTAGAACTCGAGCCACCATCCCACAGGAGATTGACATACAACCAAGATATCAATCACGTACTCCTGGGTGAATCACTTGATGAAATCGAAGAGAAGCGAACCACAACAAACTTAAAGTTGATAGCCCATCAACAAAAAGTAGCTTTGTATTTCAATAAACAAGTGAAGGCTCAGAAATTCTTCGTGGGAGATATGGTCCTAAGAAGGGTATTTTTAAACACCAAAGACAGTACGACAGGTGTACTCGGACCTAATTGGGAAGGACCATATCAAGTGGTCAAAGTTCTCAAATTCGGAGCATACAAATTAGGTAAGTATGATGAAAAAATGCAACTTGTTCTAGTACCACGGTATTGGAATGGGGAACATTTAAGAAAATACTACCAATAAAGTACCAGGTCGGACGACCATACTAAGTACTGAAAGAACATTTACTTTTAAGTGAATGGCCTGCTGGGCGGACTACGCTCAAAGGTTTCGACAAAAATAAATAGGTACTCAGGTCGGATGACCACCATTTAAAGTACAATTTCTTATTTCTGCAATTTGTTTTATTTCATGTTAAGCTAAAAGATCAAATTAGATCAAATAGTCCTGATGTAAGTTACTACGGTAACAAACACATTTTTGATCAATAAATGAATAAAGATGTTTATTTCAAAATTCAAATTGAGTCGAACTTACTAACATGTTGCTAATTTACCATCGAGTGCACACAAAAGGTCTGGTCGAACCCAAGACTCCAAACAGGTAAAAGAACATACTTGTAAAAAACAAGTGACCAAGAGTCATAAGTCTGCTCGGTCACTTGGGGGGCACCTATACCTGTACGAAGCATTTGGTAAAGATAAAACAAACACAATTGCACGATGATTATAAACAGAGAATGAAATTCATTAAAGATAACAAAAGCACGTAACACCGGGATTAAAAGCTGCCCGGTCAGCCTATTGTTTATAAAATGAAAAATAATTGCAAGTTTAAAAAGAAGGATATATAAAAAGAAGGATAAAAGAGAAGTATTTAAGCAGCTGGAGTCCCAGGCTCTCGGTTCGGATCTTCTGGGCCGGTAGGAGCTGGAGCATCTGTTGTTTAAAGGGGAGGTACATCAACATTCTGGCCAGAGGAAGAAGCAGTCGCATCGGGCTCACCATAAGCCACTTGAGAAACACAGTACTCGAGACACATGTCTTTGGCTTCACCCAGGTAATCGAAATTTGCCTGAGGGTTAGCCTTCCAAAAGTCATAAAAAATCTCGAGACCAGCTGTCTCTAAGGCATGCACTTTTTCTTCCTGCTTCGCCATCCCCAACTTGTACTTCTCAATCTCAGCTGTAAGCTCCTCCTCCTAGGTCTTCTTCTCCTCTTCCAGCCGATGGAAGACAGTCCGAATAACTCCCCTCTCCTCCTGAAGGCTATTCACTTGTGCCGATAGGGAGCCAATCGTAGCCTCAAGCTGGTCGGAAGCCTCGAGGTCCTTAGTCAACTCAGCTACTTTCTTCTCAACAGTAAAAAGCTTCTTGTTGACCTCACCCAGCTCCATCCGAACAGCTCCGAGCTCCACCCTGGCATCATTAGCATCCTTCCTGGCCAAGTCCACCTTTGCCCTCATGGTGTTGGATAGAGCAGCGTTCTTGGAGGCGACAGACTTAGCTCGGGAGTAAGTGTAAGCCAACTTCAGACCAGCCTGCACAGAGAAAAAACTTTAGAATCAAAGCCAAGTAAAAAGGATTGAAGGAAACTGTCAAGAAAAACTTACCCTTGTGAATTCCTTCAAGACTCCTCCCATGAGCAGTTCCAGAGAAGATTCGTTGTCAGCACTGGCCAGTTGCTCACTCACTTCAGGAACCAACTGGTTCATGTAATGGGCGAGAATCTCCTTGCCTTTCTTGGCCTCTAGAAGCACTAAAAAAGGTGGAGTAGGAGCCCGCATCTGCTTGGATCAACTCTTGGCCAGCTCGGTCCCACCTTTTGATTACTCAGGCCTGTCTGAGTTTCCTCCTTGAGAATCTTTAGACTTAGCAACTTTTGGAGTAGAGGATTCGCAACAGTTAGCACCTCAGGAAGGTCAATAACCTCCCCGGCCGGTGCCTTTTCCTTGGAAGGGGTCGCCTCACCGCCCCTGGATTTCTTGGCTGGGGAAGATGCGCTTGAGGTCCCTCCAACTCTCTTCTTCAGAGCCTCGAGCATCTTTTGAGACATGTCTGCACGGAAAAAAAAAACAACATGGTTAGAGAAAACAGACATCAGAAGCATAAAGCATAATAGAGAAGAAGTTTAAAAACAAGACGGAGTCGCCTGCAAGATGATTGTCTGGGACAGACTTGGAAGTCCATCGTCACCTGACAAGTCCCTTATCTCCGTCATAACAGCTTTCCCTTTTCCTATCACGAGAGAAGGAGGCCGAGCAGGTGAACTGGGCTCCCTAATGCAAATTGCATGTTCAATGGGCCTGGGCTGGGCTGGAAGTTTCTTCCTCCTCTTGAGCGGAGTCAGTTGCTCTTCCTCAGCCTCATCTTTAGGATTCAAGGGCTCTTGAGTATACTGCTTGGCCCTTGCACCTCCCTTCAACTTAGCCTCACGCTTCAGTTGAATCAGCTCATCCTCCTGATGAGCTCTGTCAGCCCGTCGAGCACTAGATTTCCTCTTCCCCCCCTTCACTGGCTTAGGAATGAAATCCTTCGGATAGAGCCTGTACTTCACAAAGTTGTCCTCCGAGGTCACTGGATGATATTCCGGTCATCCCGCGGCAGTTGAGCAAGCCATTGAGCTCTATCTCTAAGAGCAAGAGTGAAGGGAGGGCGGTGATATGTGGGGATCTGCTGGAACCGAGTATGGGTGGTGCCCATGCCAGCCACCATGAAGTACTCATCATCAAAACGCCCAATTTTGCTAATGGCCTTATTCCCGGTGCCCGTCAACCACTTGAAGTCTGGTTGAGAGACATAGAAGTACCCCCACCTGCCTTTCTTAGGGGTGGACTTTAATTAAAAAAACCAGCTAACCTCGTGGGGAGAAGGCATATCCCACTTCTGGGAGGCATAGAGGACGAAGAGGGAAGATAGATATTTAATGCCCTTGGGAGTAAATTGGGTCGGACAGAGGCGAAAGAAGTCTGCCACATTCCTAAAATACGGGTGCAAAGGAAACAACGCCCCTTGCTGGGCATGAGCACCCGACCAAGCACACATTCCCCTCTCAGGGTTTGTGGCTCGGTTATTGTTGGTGGGAATGTAACAATCCAATTCGCCCAGGTAGCCATCCTGGTCGAGATCCCGCAGGTGCACCTCAGTAACCTTGGGCGGAGGGCTCACCCACCTGGCACCCAAGGTACCTTGCCTTCTATGAGGAACCGCAGCAATAAGTTCCTCACTGGCATAGTCTACGCCCTCAACCGGGACATCGCCATCAGCATCAACTGGCTCCCCGCCCTCATTGTATCCCCCATAGTTTAGGGCTGCAACCTCCTCCTCTCCCTCCGCCTCGAAGGGACTTCTAGGACGGACATTCTCCTGCTCCTCAATCTCTTGGACCTCAGTGTCCCCTTCATGATCCTCCTCCTCTTGGACGGCAGGATCTTGTTCGGCGCTCGGTAAGGTGGCGTGCCGAGCCACTTGAGGGTCAGAGCCGTCAACCCTGCGCATTGTCTTTTTGGTACAAGCCATCATTCTATGGTTGGACGAAAGATTTAAGGAAGAATGCCTTTCACTCGAAAAGGTGGGCTAGAACAGAGACGAGGATGATCCTCATGCAAGAGTTGAAGCAACTCCTGGTCGATTTGGTGTTCACTTCCCCAAAACTCACCTGGGTTCATCTACAAAAGACAACACACAAGATGAGTCTTTGGTCAGAATATCGAACGAGAAAACAAGTAAAAATGCCGACCAGGAGTAGTCAAAAGATTAAAGAATAATAACATTCAACGAAAAGTCAAAACTCATGAAGTTTGAAATTTTCTCGAGTTAGGGAAAAAAATTTCATGAAGCTTAGAATAAGCAAGATGAAAGACAGGCATTATGCAGTTCAAAAAGCAAGCATTACGGACGGTGAAATCGCATGAGCCATGACAAAGGAAAATCGTAGAGTTTCTATAATTAGGGTTTTCTACATATCTTCTACAACAAAGTCGAAGGTGCATTAAAAAAGTAAATGTGCAAAGTAAACATAAAGGAAATCAAGAGCTTACTCAAAGATTAGATGTCTGGATTAAGGTTGCGCCAAGCCAAACAAGCAATTTTGATGAAAGCACTTCAGTAAACTCGAAGCCAAAAACCTCTCTATTCGCTCTAAACTTACTTAGCAAAGAAGGATGATGAAAATAAGTTTGTTTACAAATGCTCACTGGTATTTATAGGCAAACAACGAAAAAGGTTAATCATTTCAAAAGAACCTCAGACGCCTCAGTTCCCCCTTAAAAGCGAATGTGGGAAATAAAAAATAATCAAGTATAGCCATCAACCATGGTGAGACAAAATCGGATTTCAAAATATTTATTGTCAGAGCATTTATTAGCCAAAAACTAAGGGGACGCCCAGTCAGCCTCACATCGAGTCACGAACAGACGTGCTTGACACGTGTCACCCATCCAAATGCAAAAGCAACTCGGATGAAGTCTACATGCAACTTTGGAAGTCCCGTACAGACTTGGGGGGCAAATGTTACCCAAATTTTTGCACTCTGACGTGGCATCACATGATGGTGACATGTGGAATTGACTCCGAGTATTTGCTCACAGAATATAGCCCGAACAGGATACCTCATATGCATGCTTGAAGCAAAGCAATCAGTAATCCGCACAGCGTGACCAACACTTAGTGAATTCATCTTTCGCATTGTGAGTCATCAAAGAAATCCCTATAACTTGGGGATCAGATTGCAGAGATATGGCAAGCTGTCCAAATCCCACGATCAGTGTATTCTGTATTTATTATGCAATCTTTCTACTTATATCCATTGTAACGAGAAGGGAAATACTTCCTCTCCAAGCTCATAGCCCTATAAATAGTGATGCATATTCACTGGGCAAAGGGTCGAAATATTTTACTTAAGAGATATTATTTAAGAATTCATATTCAGAGATATTGTTGCAAGAGCTATAAGAAAAGGAACCTTTCTCCTTATTCTTGAGTCAATATAAATAACAAGGATTAGGCTATTACCGAACTGCTCGGGGATTAACCTCTACAAAATTTCTGTGTCTTTATATTGCTTTATTATATTTCAATCGTTATAAACTACTTGTCGCTTACTAAATTAGACTCACTGTCGTTAGCTAAAAGCGAGGTCAACATCTTCAAAAACTAATTTCACAGAGTTCACATTTCCCTTGCAAAATATTAAGAGATCTTCGACAAAGCAAAGATTTGTTAATCTCATATTCTTAAAAGGAGAATGAAATCCAAATCTTTTCTTTTTTTTTTTTTCAAATAATGAGCTAGCAATCTAGAATGGTATTCCATTATTAAAACGAACAAAAGAGGAGAAATAGCGTCACCATGATGAAGACCTTTTTCCCCTTTAAAAGAGCCTTGTAATCTATTACGTAACAGAAAGTACTTAGTACCTCTTAAGAAGAAAAGGATCATTGGATAAATTTCCAGGTAAAGAAAAAAAATTTTAAGAGGTCTTCCACAAACTGGAAATCTACTATATCGTACACCTTACTCAAGCCCCTTTATTTTTGGTCAAAAGCTTCGCGAGGACTTCTACCAGTCTATTGCAAATCATTTTAGAGATACACCTATAAAGAGTATTGCAAAAAGCTATATGACGGAATTCACTGTCATCCTTAGGATTTTCAACCTTTGGAATAAGTGTAATCACAGATTCATTCAAGGAAAAAGGCATGGACCCCTCCTTAAAGAAAGTCAAAATAGCATTAGAAATATCATCTCTTATTTCATTACATAGGCATTTAAAGAACCCGGATCCAAATCCATCTAAACCCAGACTTTTTGAAGAATGAATCCCAAACATAGCCTTCTTGACATCTTTCTTATAAAAAGGTTTGATGAGACTAACCTGCTGCTCAATATCAAGGCAGTTCCCCTATTTTAAGCATTGAGCATTAATTCTCTGTGTAACAGTGCTTCTCCTCCCCACAAAACCTTTGAAATGATTAAGAAAAGGCTCCACCACTTTTGGAAAGTCATCTACAACTTCATCATCTAACAAAAAAGTTGTAATTATATTTTCCAACTTTCTTTTCTTCGTAAAAGAATGAAAGTATGTAGTATTATTCTCACCACATTGGAGCCAAGTCATTTTGCTTTGCTTCTTAAGAAAACAGGTATAGTTTTTCAAAGCTGAAATGTACTCTTGATTCTTGTCTTTTTAATTCTGATGTAGTCTGATGTCATTATTGTCAAAGGCCAGCTCCTTCTGGGCTGTAATAAAAGCTTATTATCTCTGCTTGAAATCGACACAACATCACCAGTCTCCTCCTTGTTAAGCCTCTTCAAAGATTGTTTAACTCTCAACAACTTTTTGCCTATATCAGTCAACATTATAGTTCCAGCAGACCTGTTCTAGAAAGTCAAAACTCAATCTTTGAAGCCATTGTGGAAAGACCAATGGTGGCAATATTTGAACGGTTTAATACCAACACTACCAATCTTGTTACTTTTGATAACACAATAACAATAATAAAAAATTCAATCCCATTTAAAACATGCTTCAGTATTTGGGAAATAATCCAGTCATCCTTCATTCAAAAATACCCTATCAAACTTTGAATGAATTCTATTCCCCAAATCATGCTTGTTAGACCAAGTGAAATGGGCCCCCAAAAATTGAATTCCTCTACTTGGCCAAAAGAGATCCAATTTTGATGATCTTCAATGTCTTTAGTCAAGACTAGTTTACCACCAATTCTATCTTGGAAACCATACATTGCATTGAAGTCTCCAACAATAACCTAAGGCTTGTTTATCTGGCCAAAACCAACAAGCTTCTCAAAAAGAGCAATCCTTTCTAAAGAATTATTACTCCCATAAACTATTGTAACAAAGATCTCATCAACAATCCCCACAACTTTAACCTTGATATTGATTAATTGGCTATCTTCAAACAACATAACAACTTGGGCAAATTTAGACTACCAAATTAATAAAATACAACCAATAACTATACTACTAGAATAATGATCCCGGTTAGAGAAATTATAAGAAACCATATCACTAACCTTCTCATGTTTAATCTTGGTTTCAAATAAAGCACCAAGACCCACATTATTCTCTCTACAAACATCCAAAATCGACCTCTGTTTCTCCTTTTTATTAATGCCCCTAACATTCCAACCCAAGACATTACAAACTTCCATTAATAATTTCTATTGTTTGTGACCAGTTCCCCATCTCCAAGTTCTTGAAAAACCTCATATCTGTTGCTGGATTGAAGCCCTTAGATCAGCAATTACAACTTGTTTTGACCATTTCTTTAAAGGAGTTAACTAACTAGCTGAATCATCCTTCATGCGTAATTGTTAGTTTTTATTAATAACCAACTAATCATCTTGAATCTCATTTGAAATCCTACCTTTCTGAACTGTAGAATACATATCTTCCACTTCAGTTCTCTCCTTTATCCTTGAGACTTCCTTCACTTTATCATCCTTACTCAAATAATCTTCTAGTTATCCAGCGTTAGTCTTCTGAGTTGTATCACCCTTAATTCTTGATGTCGCCCAATTAGTTACAGTGTGGTCGCGGTAGTAAGCGGGCTATATGTCGTATCCACAGGGAGGTAAATTACCACTAAAGATTAGTATAAATAGAAAATGATAGAAATGTGAATGACGTAAAAATAATAAAATGATGAGTGAAAGGGTATGATCAGATAAAGAGTTTGGTAAGGTAGAAATATAGTTATGCAAATCCTATTCTAATACCGATATTAATTCAAAATACAGTTGCAATTCTACACCATTAATTACAACTGGAAGATGTATATAATGAAAGCGCAAATTAATTAATCTTGCATAAATTGAATCTCACATCTAACTTGTCAGCATATCATATTATATATCATAAATCGACAAAATACCACTATTGGCAGAATGCAGTAAACGACATAAAATATAATAAATATACCAAAATATTAATAGCCTAACTTACATAAGAAAAGCATGACTGAACTTATATAAAAGATACTATTAACTTTGGAAGAAAAATTAGAAGATGAAGAACAATTTAATTAAAATGGGATATGGAGATGAAACACAAAAGAATCAATATCAATAATTAAAGTAAGAAGTACAATAGCTACACTCTAACCTCACCAATATTACTATTTTAATACACTCATTTTTGTCACTAAAATAAGTATAAATAAAATAGTAATAAGAGAGAAAAATAAAATGACAAAGTGTATTTCTCTACTCTAAAATCTGATGCCTTTTTTTATTGTATGTGGCTTCTATTTATAGAGAACCTTTGCTCCAAGATCAGTATATCTCGTGTACAAGAAAAGTGGAGATAGTGGCTCCACTAATAGAAATTATAGGCCACGATAAATACTATAATTTGATGAAGCTTTCAAACGCTGATACATGATGCAAGGAGAACATGTCAGAGTAGTGTTGAGTGTAAGAAAAATTGGTTGACCTTGTGGTGTACTTGGGCTGTCACGTTTCAATTACAATGAATGGCTGAGATTGATGGGCTTGAAGACTTGGGCTTTGAAATAGATAATCACGTGAACTCCCTTCTTCAAACAAGTATTAATGATTATTACACTTATATAATATCTATTATACATCATAGATATGTTGGAGAGACAGCCAACGAATTGGATTTGATCTTGAACTAGGCTTCTTCCATAGAACTCATTCTCTTTGTAAAACTTTTGAAAAATAACATAAAATTAAAGTAAATTAAATATTTCCAATAAAAATAAATCTACCATTAAATCTTTGAAATATTCAATTTATATTAATTTTATATGTGTAATTAAAGGCTTAAAATATATAAATTTGAGCCTTAATCACAACCCCCAACTAGCTTATTATTAGTCTCTAGCAATTCAAGCGAACAAAAAGAATGTCAATATGATATTTTTAGGTCAAAAGGTTTAAAAATGGCACAAATATTCAAGCAAAATATTGGTAGCAAGCCAATAAGAACTATACAAAATTACCTTAAATAAATCTAGAATTGTGAGTGGTGCACCAAACCTGAACCTTCTTACCACAAACCGTAGCACATAAATACTTGCGAAAAATATACCAAGTAGAAGTCTCAACTCCATTAGCCTCACAGGTATTTGAAAATATTTATTCATGGCTAAGAATATCACTCATGGAGTTGGAAATTAAAAAGTGAGCACTCGAAATGGATAGATCAATTTAGGACAAACATTTGAATAAACATTGAAACGAAGATAGGTTATGAATTATTTGGACAAACCACCATAAGAGTACCACATACCAGCTTTTCGGGACTTTTGAAAGATAAAAGACAATCTTTTACATTTATTCTAGGAGCCATAAATAAATAAAATACTACAAACTTTTTTTTCTTTTCTTTTCTTTATTTTTTTTTTTTTTGAACAAGAGGCAACATATAATAATGAAAATGTTGCTCTTGTATCATTTTTTTTTAACAAGAAAATAATTACAAAAAGGCTCCCTAATAAGATTTGTCTATAAAAATATTATCCCTTAAAGAAACATCCAATCAAACCCTAGTACCATGTCCAAAATAATTATAACCATTTCTAAGAATCAATAAAAATTCAAAAGTTGTTTTCTCAAATCTCGCCACTCACAAAAATATGAACACTTAAACTTGGCAAAGTTTCTAAGTAAATATGTGCTAACACCCATCTTACCACAAAGTTTGGCATGTGCATTTTATAACTCTAGAAAAATTCTAAGTAACAAAGATAGCAAAGATTGGCTTGAAAATAATATTTTACAAGAATAAATGAATAATTTTTGAAAAATTTGACCATGAAAATATTAATATGACAAAAAATTAAGAAAAACGCTTGAATATGCTCACCACCCCCAACTAAAATTAGACAATGTCCTCATTGTTTAAAAATATATACATGAAATGCATGAAATGAGAACACTTAGAGAGTGAGCCAATGCAAAATGACATGATATTAATTCTTAGAAAAATAAAACTGAAGGAAGAAATAAACAAACAAAACAAAAGTTAAAACATACCGAAAATAAAAGAAAGCAAGGAAAGATAGAACCTGATTAGTCTTGGCAAACCAGAGACAAGTCTCCTCAGGTGGGCTTACTAACTCAATATTCTTGACTATCCAGTATTAAAAATGAATTTTCTTTTATCCTGTGTCTCAAAAATAGAAGCATTAGTTACATTTTCAGGAAAAAGAAAATGGTCATTGTCTAAGTCATAGAGGAAATAGTGTAAATGACTAGGTAAAAATAATTTTCTAATTTCCTCAACGACTTTGTCTATCACATCAGTATGATAGCATTTCTTTTCATCCAGAATTAGGGGAAGAATGGTAGAATGAGAAAGAGCTTCATTTCGGATAGTGGTGATATCATTCTCCTTTACGAATAATGTGGGTACCACATCAGTATGGTAACCCTCATATGTACTCACCAGAGTGGATTCTTCAAAATTTTCACCACTAGAGGTAGAGGTGACACTTACCTCGTCAAAATTGTGAAGGGTGGCACTTGAGATTAGCGCTTTACTCACTGGTTTTGGAGGAAAACCATTAACATGCGAACTTACCAGGTGATCAGAAAATTTGTTCAATTCCTGCTTTATTTGTTTTAGCTCAGCAAGTAAGTCTTTCATCATCTCGCAATTTATCGCCATAGATGCTTGTAACTCAACAATAGTGTCACTGAGGGAACTATTGTATGGATGTTGGGAGTTATAAGAATACGAAGGATCTTCCTTTTCACAATTCCACTCATATAATGGATTATAGTCGTACTCAGGCTTCCAACTATAATCATCAGAACTTTTGTGATTAAACCAAAGATCTTCCTCTTCATAACTCCACTCATATAAGGGGTTATAGTTGTACTCAGGCTTCCAACTATAATCATCAAGACTATTCTGATAGAAAGAGTTGTAGGATTGTTCTTCCATGTCATCATAAAGATGTGCAAAAGATGGCGTATGTTCACAAGGATGTGGTCGATGAGACTCGTACCAAGCCTTCCACTTTTTGGAACTATCACTCTTATAAAAAGAATAGTATTGGAAAGCTTCCTCCCCGTCACTTAATTCTGGTTCGATAAAATTACTAGTACCTTCAGTAGCACTAGAATTTTCATTTAATGAAGCAAGATATAATGGATACAAATATTCAAATCAGCGATGATCTTCTTCATTCATATTTTTTTTAATTAGTATAAAGTTCAAATATGTAATAATTTAAGGGTATATACATGAGATATTCCCAGGCCGATTGGGAAGGTTGCCAAGGTACCGCTTCGTACCACCACTACTACAATGTTAGCCTTTAGAGGCAGTTTTTTCAACCCCATTTATAAAAAGGGAAGCTAAAGGGTGTGAAAATACCCGCTATGTTCGAAATTGACATTTAGAGGCGGTTTTTTGATAAAAACCGTAGGTATAAAATTGCATTATACCATTTAGAGGCGGTTGGAAATTAATTTTTATTTTTTTTTTCTGAAATACCCTATGCCGTCGGTTCCTCATAGGGTACACGAAAACCTGACACGTGTACCCTCTGCCGTCGGTTCCTATGAAGGAACCGACGCCATAGGGTCGATCTCTGAATAAACCCTATGGCTCGTCTTCCTCCTTCATTTCACTCAGCCATTTCCCCACCCAGCAAAAACCAGAGAGAAAAAAACCCAGCAAAAACCCTCGCCGAACCACCTTCCCTCAACCATATCTCCCCCATTTCTCAACCATTTCAGCCCATTTTTTTTTTAAAATCCTCCATTTTCGATACTTATTAATATACACCTAAAAAGTTCTGATTTTTTAGCCTCTAAAAGTGTCATCCGAACCCAAATAGTAAATTTTGGGTGTGAAATCCGGCCACCCATTTTTGTTGAGAAATTGTTCAATCTCAACCTCGTTTAAGGTATAAATATTGCTTCTATTCTTATTGTATTATGTATATTGTTTTATTTTTTGTTTTTGTAAATTATTATTTGAGTTTTTTTATTTTATTAGTAATATTATTGTGTTTTATGTGTATAGTGTCGAGATTTTTTACGGTGGTCGTCGGATTGCGGTTATTAGGTAATAATTTATACCACAATGTATAGTATATATATGTATTTGTATATTTTATTAAATATTTGTATATAATGTGTGTATATATTGTGTGTGTGTATATAGTGTGTGTATATTTTTTATGAAAATAAATTTTGTAATTGTATTTTATATATTTTTTGCAATATATATTTATTGTGAATAAAATGACATTGGAGGGATTTTATTAGTTTAGAAATAAAAATTTTAAAATTGAATTAGTGTGTGATATAATTTTATTTTTTTGAGATAATAGTGTGAGATATAATTGATTATATATATGTATGTATAATTTAGTAACTAAGTAACTTGTTGCAATTTTTTATAACTAGTTATAAGTTATGAAATAATTAATTTTGTAATTTCGTTGTATTTCTTTATATTATAGGGGTTCGGCATAATTTTGTGTGTAGCGTATTTGGGCTTGCAATTATAGGTATATACTTTTACTAACTTTTTCTTAATATATAATTAATTATCAATGCATGTTAGTTGAGTTTGAATATCTTAAATATTCATCCGTAGTGAAGTAGGTTCTGCGAATACATGTACTGCGGTCGGATGGGTGGATTAATTTTGTATTGTTTATCTGTTTTGTTTGTTATTTTAGGCACTTGTAAAATTTTTGGGAACGTCCAATTACAGTTGTTATGCTGCCGAAATTTCAGTAGAATTAGGATAAATCTTACTAAAACCATTCATAATATAGTTAATTATAACATAGTAATAAGAAGTTAGGTCACATAAAAAATAATAATATTCACATTTATGTAAACTTTTTAATTTTACCAACATTCTAATCAACTAAACAACCTAATAACATGAACTAATGTAAAACGAAAATTTGAGTAATTTTTAGATTAATATGAATAAATTGTGTGAGAAACTTAGTTAGTTACATTGTGTAATTAGTAACTAGATATAATTAGTTACTAAATAAATTAACAAAATAAACATATAAAATCCTTCTTTTTTTATTTTTTTTTCTTTCATTTGAGAGGTTCAATGTGGATTTTTATTTTTCAAAGAAAATAAAGAGCAAAAGTTAATTAAAAGGGGAAAATATTAGTTAATACCTTTATTGCTTTACCAAAAAATTTTCCCCTCAATTTTATTTATTAAAAATATTTAACATTTTAATAACATTCTAATCAACAAAACAACCTAATAATATGAACTAATCTAAAACGAGAATTTGAGTAATTTATAAATTAATATGAATAAATTGTGAGAAACTTAGTTAGTTACATTGTGTAATTAGTAACTAGCTATAAGTAGTTACTAAATACTGAATTTTTTTGGATAGGATTTTTGTTATGGATAAATCATGGATGCGTGAGGAGAGAGACACACCGCGATTTCAAGTAGGGTTCGATGCATTTTTAGAGTTTGCCTTAAAGAATTCTACAAATCACGATCGTATTCATTGTCCGTGTGTAGATTGTTGTAATGTATCTAAAGGGAATATTACAATGATTAAGGACCATGTGTATTTACGAGGTTTCAATAGAAGTTATACTAATTGGTATTACCATGGCGAACATTTACCTAATGATCCATATCCATTAGGAAAGCGGGGTAAGGATGATATCGAGGGTAATGATTTCGATGATTATCCATTGGACTTGCTTAACGAAGCACGGAGGAATTTCTTAATGATCCCGAGAAATTCGATAATTTTCATAGTGATGCCGATAAACCTCTCGTTCGATGGTTGTAAAAAACTAAGATTACCAACAATGGTAAAGTTTTACAACATAAAAGCGAGAAAATGGAGTGAGCGATAAATGTTTTACTCAATTTTTAGCGCTTTTAAAGATATCTTACCATTTGCCAACCGCTTTCCGAATCTACTTATGAAGTGAAAAAAACGTTAAATTCTATAGGATTGAAGTATGAAAAAATTCATGCATGTCCGAACGATTGCATTTTATATCGTAAGGAATATGCAGACATGAATTATTGCCCGACTTGCGGTTTATCCCGCCATAAAGTAAACAAGAGTAAGGAGAATAGGAAACTTATCCCCCAAAAAGTGATGTGGTACATGCCTTTGATTCCGCGACCGAAACGATTATATCGTAGTGCGATTATTCGAAAATTTGATTTGGCATGAGACCAAGAGAGTGAAAGATGGAAAACTTAGACATCCCGCATTCCCAAGCTTGGAAAAAAGTGAACTATATAAATCCCGAATTCAAATGCGAACCAAGACACATTCGTCTCGGTACGTACGCGGATGGAGTAAATCCACATAGATCTCTAAGTAGTCGTCATAGTTCATGGCCTCGTCTTCCTAGTTATGTACAATCTTCCTCCCCGGTTAGTGATGAAGAGGAAATTTAACATGCTTTCTTTAATGATATCGTGCCCGCAACAACTCGGACATAATATCGATGTATATTTGGAACCATTGATTGACGATTTAATAGAATTGTATGAGAACGGGGTTCGTGTCTATGATGGTTTTAAAAAGAATTTTTTAATCCGAAAGCCGTGTTGTTGTGGACTCGTCGTTGATTTCCCGCTTATAGTAATTTATCGGGCTTAAGCACAAAAGGTTACGAAGGTTGTCCGATTTGTTGCACTAACACATCGACTCGTCGCTTGGCAAATGGACACAAGATGTGTTATATGGGTCACGTACGGTACTTGCTCGCAAATCATCCCGATAGACGGAAGAAGAAAGCATTCGATGGTACGAAGAGGGTGATATGGCTCCTTTGCCACCGTCCGGGGAACAAATTCTCCAACAAGTTCAACTTGTAGATTTTAAGTATGGAAAGACGCAAAAAAATAAAAAAACTAATGGTTGTTTTCAAAGAAAGTCAATCTTCTTTCGTCTTCCATATTGGAAAAGTCTACTAGTTCGACATTGTTTGGATGTCATGCATATTGAAAAAAATGTGTGTGAGAGTATTATTGGTACCTTACTTGATATTCCCGCAAAACTAAGGACGGTCTAAATAGTCGTTTAGATCTCGTTGAAATGGGTATACGACAATCTCTGGCACCTGAGAAGAAAGGTGAACGTTTATATTTGCCTCCTGCTTGTTTCACTTTGTCCAAAAAAGAGAAACAAACAGTTTGCAAATCACTTGCAAATATGAAAGTACCCGATGGTTACTCGTCTAACATCAAAAACTTGGTGAATGAGACCGAATTGAAACTAATGGGTCCGAAATCACATGATTGTCATGCGTTAATGCAACATCTACTTCCAATTGCCATTAGATCAGTCTTGCCAAAAAATGTTCGAGAGTGTTTGACACATGTTTGCATTTTCTTTAATAGGCTGTGCGGGAAGGAATTAGAATTGGATAAGTTAGATGCATTACGTGAACATGTAGTCAAAACATTGTGCAACCTGGAAAAGTTTTTTCCGCCATCTTTTTCGACATCATGATCCATTTAATGGTTCATCTAGTGAGAGAAGCAAGGCCGTGTGGGCCGGTGTGGGCGAGATGGATGTATCCATTTGAAAGACATATGAAGGTACTTAATAGTTATGTGCGTAACCACTATCGGCCGAAGCATGTATGGTTGAGTGCTACATATCCGAAGAGGTTTGTGGAATTTTGTTCGCAGTACATGGCTGGAGTTGAGGCAATAGGAATTAGCAAACCAAGAACCGACCCGAGATGATGTTGATAGAGGATTAAGGGGCAAAGGGACAATGGTGACGGTGTCCAAGCTTGAACTAGATCAAGCTCAATTAGTCGTGATGAACAATAACGCAGAGGTTCAACCATATATAACGTAAGTACCTTTTGTTTGATTAACATTACTTAAGTCACGATGAACAATAACTTGATTTATCTTACTTGTTTTACAGTGACCATATGGAGTCGTTACAATCAATGGTTCCAAGAAATCAAAAAAATAAACAAAAATGGGTTGCGTACCAACATCGTCAAACTTTCATTGGGTGGTTAAGGAATACCATTATAGCAAAGTTGAACGAACCGAATCATGGAGTATCTGATGTGTTGAGTCGTATTGCCCTTGGACCAACTTTTGCGGTTGCAAAGCATGAAGCGTACATTGTAAGGGGTAAACATTTTCATACAAAGTCAAGAGATGATGCTCGAGAGGTTCAAAATAGTGGTATACGTATCGTCGTTATAAACTATGCACTTCGCAAGTGCAAAAGATAGAAACCCTGTTTTAGGTACTATGACGTATTACGGGGTCATTGAAGAAATATGGGAGCTCAATTATTTTGCGTTCCGAATTCCACTTTTTAAGTGTTCTTGGGTTGACAACAACGTTGGAGTAAAATCGACGAGCTTGGTTTTACTTTGGTTGATTTAAGTAAGAGAGGAAGCAAGAATGATCCATTCATCATGGCTAGCCAAGCGGCTCAAGTTTTTTACATTTCGATCCGCTAATGATAAATGGTCTATTGTTTTATCGACACCAGCAGAGGAGGTTCTTAGAGACCGAAGAGGATGAGGAGAATGCCGACTTATGTTACGATGACTTCATTGTTGGACAACCAATTCATGAGCAACTCATGGGAATTGATCGTAACATTGAGGAAGACGACGCTGAATACATTAGAAACGATATCAATGAGGGAATATGGGTCAATTGTGATTCAGGCAAACATAAACAAAAAAAGAAAAGAAAACGTGTCTAATTGGTAACTTGATATATAGCTTACTTTATATTGTGGTTGTGAATGGTCCTGAATACTTAACAATTTGTTTATGCTTTTAATATTTCATATACACTACTTGTTATATATGTAGCTAACTTTGAAGTTTGTTTGTTAATGGTGTAGACATGGCGAACTCGGAATCGGATACCGATTCGGGAGCGAGAAAATGAGTGTCCAACCACAATACCTACACGAGGGCCGACGCAAATGAATGAAATATCCAAACTAATGGATCAGGGCAAAAGAGTGGCCCTCGAAGTTAATGATAAAGGTCAATACTGTGGAAAAAGCTACGCGAAGCTCGTATCCACTCTGGGAGTCAGATGTCGGCAGACAATAGGATTGGCTTATAAAAACTGGAAAGAAGTCAACCAGACTCTGAAAAATAAAGTTTGGAAAGACATTCAGGTAAGCTATTATTTGTTAGAATTTTGATTTGTTTTTCTATTACTCCAAATGTTGACTCTAACCGTGTTTGTTTTCCTTCAAAATAGACGGGGTTCATTGTGCGGACACCTTCAAACATGATTGTCTCATCCTAGCCGGGAAGTTAATGAAAGACTTCAAGAATAGGATGACAAAAGACATCATAATGCCCGCGTTGAAAGAGAATGATGCGGGACGACCGGCACAAGTCACCGAAAAGCACCGGAGATCGACGGCTGGCGATTGGTGCAAATTTGTTGAAAGTCGACTAACTCCTGAATTTCTGGTACGCTAATTATATTAACACTAAGATAAACTCTTAAATACAAGTACATGTATCTAATGTATTTTTTTTGCATTGTAGGAATTGAGTAAGGTGCAACGTGAACGTTCCTCAAAAATTCAATCCAGACATCGAAGTGGTCGGAGTGGAATGGTGAACGTACGGGAAGCTGTGGTAAGTAATACTTAAAATTTAATGTGCTATAATGTGCTATACAATTTAATTGGTACTCATTTCATTGTTATAACGTTATGTAGAAAAAGGACCTCGAAGTTGCAGATCCTCCCCGCCACCGTGTTTGGATTAAATCTCGCACCAAGAGTAGAAAACTTGTCACTGATTACGACAAGGAAATTGCCGAGAAGATAGTAAGTATATATTAATCCTTAATTGACTTCTACTCATGAGTTAGTGTATATAATTCATATACTAATTGCTTGAATATATGCGTGCATTAGGCTCAACTATAGGAGAAGCTTAGTCAGGGACAAATTCAGGTCCAGGGCCAAAACGATATCCTCACGCAGGCGCTCGGGACACCAGAGCATCCTGGACGTGTCAGGGCTGCTGGGTATGCTATTACTTCAAATGTTATTTATTTAGTTACACAAATGAAATCGTTGCTAATTTGCATTTTATGATTTGTAGGTTCCTGACCAGGGCATCTCAACTGTTCGGCAGGAAGAAAAGGGAAGTGTCTGATGTTGTGGCTCGGCAAGCGAAGGAGATTGAAAAATTAAAAGCCGAAGTCCAATCCCTTAAGCAGCAGAGGAACGCTGCCGAACAAGAGGAAGAAGGAGAGGTGGCTGGTGAGGCGTATGTTCCACAACCATACGCTCCTCAGGATGAGGTACAACCACAAATTTATGCTGAGGAGTTCATTTCCCTCAACGACCAAGGTATCCTATACAATTTTGATGACCATGCGGCCCTTAATCAGACAGTACATCTCTGCTCTGACAACATCGACAATATTGTGGCCCGAGGGTATTTGTACGAGCATGTGGGTACGATCAAAGTTCACTGCCAGGATTACGATGATTCACATGCTCGGATCATGGTTTCGAAAATCCTGCAAGAGGACGCTGAAATCCCAGTCCCAATTGAAGAGTGCAGATATGTTAGGGACGTGTGCCAGATGTTCCTTCCTTGGCCTAAACACTTAATTTTAACAACCAAGGTAACTTCTCAATTGAAATTAATTATTAATGATTAGTGGAGTTTGAATATCCTCAATATTCATCCGTAGTGAAGTAGGTTCTGCGAATATATGTCCTGCGGTGGGATGGATGAACAAACTACTGTTATATATGTGTTATTTGTCGTTATACAGCCATGTTCAAAATTTTTGGGGTCATTCAATTACAACCGTTATGCTGCCGAAATTTCTGTAGAATTTAGATAAAATTTGATATATATATATATATATATATTATGTTCTGTTTTGTTTAGGGTCCACTCGCTCAACCGCCCTCAAGACGTGATGCGTCAAAGGGGAAAGCTCCGATGCTTTCTCCACAAAGCCGTGGTGCACGGGAAGATGAGTTGTTCACGGAAGAGAAGATGGCGTTGATCCCTAATTCGCTAAAATGGATGATTCATGAATTCCTAAGGCTCAAAGATAAACGTGATATAATCACAATTTCTGTCCCCCGAGGGTTCATTGCACCGCGTACCCAGATCATTTTATCTGGAGAGGATTTGCAGCAGGTTGCTACGTGTAACTACATCGGCAACCAGGGAATGCTGTTTGGAATGATGTATACTCTTCTTTAATCTAATTAACCTTATATCAAATTATAGTTAAATTATTATAAGGCACTAACACTTTTTTTGGCAGGCACATATGGGAGAGCATCAACGGTCTGAGAAAAATTTTCAAGTTTTACGACCCAGAGCTTCTCACAGTGCATGGGATCAGCGATGAAGAACAGAGTCAGTCTTTTGACGATGCGGCAAGACGATTGGCTAATTGGTTATCATTAATGAACAACAACCACCAAATGTTCTTTATTCCTTGGAATATCGGGTAAACTTTATTAAATTCTTTAGTGCTAATTGTTCATTTCTATATTATGTCTTCAAATTATTTTTATACTATCTTACTTATATTCCAATATAATTTTCTAGGATGCATTGGACTCTAGTGGTGGTTGCGCCAAGGAAAATTATCCATTTAAACCCTGTAAAAGGCCGCCCAATTCCCGAAGAAATAGAACAAATGATCGGAAGGTAATAATTTAATGACTTCTTATGTAACGAATTTAAATTAAATAACGAATTGAAATGCTAATATAATTTTCCCAAACAGGGCATTCATGTATATAGGGGACGCACATCAGTATCTTGGCCCGTGGCAAGGAATTTCACAAGCAAACTGTCCAAGACAACCTGAAAGCCAAGAATGCGGTTTTTATGTTTTGAAATATATCACTGACATCGTCGCACGTGCCAACCCCAACCGTTACATACAAGATCAAAAAGCTGTAAGTTTTAATTATTGATCATAGTATATAAATTTTATAATAACAAATATATAATATACATATACATAAACTAATATAAATTTTTAATTTTTTTAACAGTTTTGGGGTAAGAAGCAATACGATCCAAAAACAGAATTATTACCACTACAGCGAAAGTGGATCGAACAATTGATGGCGGTGATTCACGGTGACGATTGAGGTTCAAAGGTCGAAGAATTTTTCTTCATTATGTAATTTTTATAGATTAACTTGTAATTAGATTTATTAACTTATTAATATTTTTAACTAATTTTACATGTTTGTGTAATATTTAATTACTTTTATGAAATCAAATTATGTTTTTACCTAAATTTAATTACTATTTAATTTAAAATGTAATTAATATATAATTAAATTAAATAAATGTGTAATTTAAAATTTAAATAAATATGTAATTTAAATTAAATAAAATAATATATAAATTAATAAATATAAAATTAAAATAATATAATTAAATTAAAAAAAATGAAAAAAACTGAAATCTGAGGAGTTTTGGCGTCGGTTGCTACGCCACATATGGCGTCGGTTATTGGCTAGGAACCGACGCCATATATACCCCTATGGCGTCGGTTCCTAGCTAATAACCGACGCCATAGGGGTATATATGGCGTCGGTTCATATAAACCCTTTAGCGTCGCCCTGATCAGCGTCGGTAGCGAATTTCGCGAAAACCGACGCTGAAAGGGCTTAAAAACCGCCTCTAAAGGGTGTTTTTGTAGTAGTGCACACTTTACTAGAACTTCCCGGGGTTGCTAGAAAATGTAGAGGGTACTCTACCACAAACCTTTAAAGCCAATCTTTCTTAGACAGAATACTCTCAATTTTACCACTTTTATCATTACACATTTGTTTTCAACACTAATTTTTTTTATTTTAATTTTTTTTTGAAGAAAGGAAATAAATAAAATAAATAAATAAATCTAAACTAAGAAATAAATTCTAAACTTTAAAAATAATTTACTTAAGAATAAAAAAAAAAACTAACACAAACTAACGTTTATTTTTTTTTTCATTTTTTTTAACTATGATAAATGTATTAAACAAAAAGAAATAAGCTAATTTATAATGTGTACAATCTAAACTTTAAAAAAAAATAGAACAAGGTTTTTTTTTTTTAAGGAAACAAAGGAAAAAAAAAACTATATATATTCTAAAAAAACTACGAACAGGATAAAAGATTGGTTTTTTTTTAATATATTTTTTTTAAAAAAAAAAAAATAAATAAACAAAGAAACAAATCAATTAAAAAAAAAACTACTTTACTAACCTCTTGGAGCGCAGAAACCTCCCCGACAACGGCGCCAAAAATTGATGTCGCCCAATTAGTTACAGTGCGGTCGCGGTAGTAAGCGGGCTATATGTCGTATCCATAGGGAGGTAAATTACCACTAAAGATTAGTATAAATAGAAAATGATAGAAATGTGAATGACGTAAAAATAATAAAATGATGAGTGAAAGGGTGTGATCAGAGAAAGAGTTTGGTAAGGTAGAAATATAGTTATGCAAATCCTATTCTAATACCGATATTAATTCAAAATACAATAGCAATTCTACACCATTAATTACAACTGGAAGATGTATATAATGAAAGCACAAATTAATTAATCTTGCATAAATTGAATCTCACATCTAACTTGTCAGCATATCATATTATATATCATAAATCGACAAAATACCACTATTGGCAGAATGCAGTAAACGACATAAAATATAATTAAAAAACCGTGTTTTTGCAAATGTCAGTTGTATATAAGAAAATATAAAAACTGTAAGTGTTTGCAGCAGCAGAAAGTAATTCTCGTTTACAAAGAAATCGAACAAAGCGAGAATATAAAATATTTGCAGAAAAATAAATAACTTGACACAAGAGATTTATACGTGGTATCAGTGTTCTCACGAACACTCCTAGTCCACGGGGCCACGCCCAGAGAATGAAATCAATTAATAAAGTATCAAAATTACAAAGACAATTGACTTAAACAAGTTTAGACTCCCTCTAAAGTATTGCCGCAATCCTTTGTAATCCACTTTATGAATCTGACTTCTTGAAACACCTTCAAGCCCGAACTCCCTTCGTCTTTGAAGTGTGAGTGCTTACTTCCTCCCGAAGTAAGGCTTTAGCAAGTCTTCTCCCGAAGACCAAGTGCTTACTTCTTCCCGAAGTAAGGCTTTATCAAGTCTTCTCCCGAAGACCAATCTCTTGTTCAGTCAAGTAGTTCTTCACAACCTCTAGGATAGAGTAAGAACAAAAATAGAACAACTAGAACCTAGGTGAACAACTAGGCTCTCACAAAACAAAGAAACTCTCTCTTCTCACAAAAGATAAATGCAAAAAATGAATAATGGAAGAGGTAATCCGAATGGTTGCTCTGTAGGCTCTATTTATAGATCATAGAAACCAAAGAGGCAACCACAAGTTCGAATTAGCAGCTGTACAAAAACTTTCCAAAAGAAACACGATCTGCTACATCAGATTCGGTTCTTGTGACGACGGATACGCCCGAAACGGGAAACTTACTAAAATCGGGACCAATCTTCTTTCAATGCTTGATTCCTGCCAAAAACAGATTAGATATTCTGATTGTATCAAGATACAATCGAAATCAATAAGGAAAAGGCAATAAACAAAGTTTCCCTAAAAAAGACAACTTTCCAAAAGAGAGTTTCTTCTCTTTTGAGAAGTTTTCAACAAAGGAAAGTTCAGCTGAAAGTGCAACTTTCCAAACAAGGAAAATGGCAACTAATAACCGAATAAAAGAGGTAAGATTTCGAAAATGAATGCATAGCAATCTTACCATAAAAAGGAAAAATTATTTTGTCACCTAACTTGCCAAAAAAGGACTTTACAATCTCCCCATTTGGCACTTTAGATGAACAAAATAATTTTTATCATAAAGTACCTGCAATGCAAAGTTAGCAAGAGCAAAAGATACTACTCCCCCTGAGAAACACAATCGAATAACACAATAAAAACAAGAACATGCTAACTTTAAACATTAAGTTCACAAGTACTAACAAACCACAACTCCCCCTGAAAAAAGGGTCCAGAGTTGGGCAACAAAAACCAAAAAATAAATATCTCTCCCCATTTTTGTTTATCGGAGTGCCAAAGTAAACAAAGAACAAAAATAGACCAAAGTTTAATTAAAAAGAAACGAACTATAACACTTTAATTTTGGTAGAGTTTAATCAAGGTGGACAGTTGCCTGGACATGTCATGCTGGACATCAGCCATTGCTTCAAGACGAGTGTACACATTCTGAAGTTCAGACTTGACTTCCAGGAGCTGCGGCAGCGAGCACGAACTTGCACCGGCGAAGCGACGGCGGCACCAGCCTTTGGCCGTTTTTGGAACACACCATCAAAATATTCAGAAGGTTGGAATGTAGGGCCAGTGATGGGAGGCTCAAGTGTTTCATGTGCTTGGGCCACATTCTTCTGAGAGGATAAAACCTTATAGATTAGATTTGGAAATACAAGTTTGAAGGTTGGCTTTTTACCTCTTCGAAAGGAGACAATCTGGTTGAGAATATGAGAGGCTAGATCAATGGAAGTTCCAGAGGTGATGCGGTATAGGAGTGTAGCCACTTCTTGAGACACCACGGTCTTGTTCGAATTTGGAACCCAATTGCTTAGTGCAAACCGCATAAGGGAAGCATGAGCAAAAGTGAGGTGAGTAATTCGAAGACTCTCCCCTGGTTTCAATTCTGAACGAGCACCAGTGAGTTCAGAGTGCATCAAGTCACGATCCATGGACATCACAGCATTGGATACATTCTCAGGCAATTGCAGAGCCTGAGCAATGTCCTTTTCAGAAAATGAGAACCAGTGACCCCTAACATACACTCTTCTATACATTCTAGAGTTCTCATTAAGGAAATCATCAGTAAGATTAGCATAAAACTCTTTAATAATGTTAGCAATGAATCCAATAAAACCAGTAAGAGTGTGTTCCCATTGATGAAATTGAATGAACTTTACAATACCATAAACACGATGGGCATGCAAATCATAATTCCTCTCACTTTCAAACTTACGAGTTGCATAAAGATTCCAGTCACGCTCATTGTCTCGATAGTAAAAAGTTGGACAGCCAGAGATAGAGGAAGGGATATTACCAGATGGAGGATCTTCCATGGGCTGCTTGCCTTTGGCGACGGCAGAGGCCTTTCTTTGCGAAGCGCTTTTGAGCGAGGAGGCTCTGGCTCGAGTTCTGTGTCTTCACTGTCCTTCTCAGTATGCAGAGATACTAATTTGTCTGAAGAGACTTCCATTGGATCCTCTTCTTCTGAACTGGAACTGGAGGAAGCCGAGGGAGGATTAGTCTTGAGTTTCTTCTTGGCTGGAGGAGCAGTCTTCTCTCGAGATTGAAAGGCTTGAAGTTCTTTCTCAGCCGAGGCTCGAGTTCGAGTGGAAGGGCCTGTTGGAGTGGTGTCAGCCATTGATGCAGCAGGAGGAGGAACAGCCAATGGAGGAGGAGATTCCTTCGAGGATTCAGAAGAGGAAGTCCAGGTGCGATAGGGCCTTACCGATTTGCGAGCTACTTGCTTGGGTGGACGTTTTGGCTTCACGGCTTGAGATTCACGCTGGGGAAGCGATGAATCTCCAGGCTTTGCAACAGCAGGAGGAGGAGCGAGGCGGCGGGGAGCACTAGAAGGAGTTGGAACGGTTTCTTCTAATTTTTTAGAGTGCCCTAGATTCTTGGTTCTCACCATTTTGAAACTGAAAGAGAAGATGAATAGTGTCTGACAGAGAAACAAGAAAGAGGGTTCGGGTAGGTGGTGAAATAAGTGACAAAATTTGGTTTATATAACCTTGGAATCAAAACAAGAAAGTGGAAACCAATTTTGAAAATTCAAATGGTAACTGCCAGCCCATGAACCAAAAAAGGAAACCGCCCACTTCTCAACTCCTTTCCCCTTTTTTTAACAAAAATAAAAGGAAACTAGAAATGCCAACAAATTTTTCCAAAAATAAATCAATCTTTCAAGAATAAAGACACATTACCATATAAAGATTAATCTTTACTTGGAAAAATATCATAATAAATCAAAGAAAGAATGAATGTTGATACTTACCATTTATGCACAAGATTTTCCTTAACCCATGAAGCAAGTCACACGCCTCCCTCTTTTTTTTTTTTTTTTTTTTAAATAAAAACCGAAAATAAAGACAAAGTGTACAATAACTATATGTGATTCGAATTAAGCAAGTAAATCAAATATCATTGACAATTGACAAAATAAAATACATGTTATGCTTTTAAGGAAAATAACTAATTAGTATCTCATGGAATAATCATACTTAATTGATGTTGATGAAAAAGATATGCATGTTACTGAAAGTTGTGAACCAGGATTTATCAATTTAATTTTAATAGAGGAGACTTACAGATTTGAACACACTTGTCAGGCATAAGTGTGTGCAGTGTAAATAGGATCATTGTCCTTGGCAAGATTTTTCATTTTCGCCTTTTTAAAACTGATCCCGCAACTGGATGCTTTCACACCATACTGAAGGTAGCCCTTTTCTATGGTAGTGCATCCTCATCATAGTTGCTAATTACAATGTTCCAGCTTACTCATCAGATGGCTTTCACACCTCAGTATGGGTAGCTCTATTCCAGCAAGGGGCCTGACAAGACTGAAACAAAAATCGCTCAACTCTGTAAGAGAACATTATTTAATCCCAGACACAAATAAAGAGTAGCATGAATCTTTTAACACAACATCACAAAGTATGATCAGACAGAGATCCTAACTAATTATATTCCAAAAGCATAAACATGATTTGTCAAAATACAATGATAGAAGATTACGAGCTAGAGAAGAATCACATAACATTATTGTATACGAATTATGAACAGATAAGATTAAACAATGCAAACTCCCAAAGACTTTCTGAGGGAGTCAAAGCGACTTGCATCTAGGGCCTTTGTGAAAATATCAGCTAATTGTTTTTCAGTATCAACATATTCTAATTGCAATGATTTATTTTCAACAAGTTCCCTGATAAAGTGGTGTCTTATATCAATGTTCTTCGTTCTAGAGTGTTGAACAAGATTTTTGGAAATATTTATGGCACTAGTATTGTCACAAAAAATAGTCAAAACACCCAAATCAAACCCATAATCAATCAACATTTGTTTCAACCACAATAGTTGAGTACAACAACTGCCAGCAGCTATGTATTCAGCTTCGGCAGTGGATAAGGAGATGGAATTCTGTTTCTTGCTGTGCCAAGATACTAGATTATTCCCAAGAAAGAAACACCCTCCACTTGTGCTCTTTCGATCATCAGCATTTCCTGCCCAATCTGCATCACTAAAACAAGCAAGATTTGAATTGGTATCTTTCGAGTACCAAATTCCATTATCAGTAGTGCTATTAACATATCTAATAATCCTTTTTACAGCTGATACATGAGATTCCATAGGATTACTTTGATATCTAGCACACACTTCCACACTGTAACAGATATCAGGACGACTAGCAGTTAAATACAAAAGACTTCCAATCATGCTACGATAGAGTGTAGTGTCTACCTTTACTCCATTCTCATCTTTTGTTAATTTCAGTGTGGTGCTCATAGGAGTACTTACCTGCTTAGCCGATTCAAGGCCAAATTTCTTGACAAGATTCTTAGCATACTTGCTTTGAGATAAAAATGTACCTCCTTCCATTTGTCTCACTTGAAGACCCAGAAAGAAATTAAGCTCACCAACCATGCTCATTTCAAATTCACTTTTCATTTGATCAACAAATACCTGCACTTCATGGTTAGATGTAGAACCAAAAACTATATCATCCACATAAATTTGAGCAATGATAAAATCAGATTTTATATGTTTGATGAAAAGAGTTTTATCCACACTACCTCTGTGATAGCCATGAGAAAGTAAAAATTGAGTCAACCTTTCATACCAAGCTCGAGGAGCTTGTTTCAGACCATACAGAGCTTTTTCAAGTTTGTATACATGGTTTGGAAATTGAGGATCTTCGAATCCTTTTGGTTGCTCAACATAGACTTCCTCATTCAAAATACCATTTAGAAAGGCCGATTTCACATCCATTTGAAACAATTTAATATTCAGAATACAAGCAATACACAAAAGTAAACGAATTGATTCTAATCTTGCAACAGGAGCAAAAGTTTCATCAAAATCAATACCTTCTACCTGTGTGTACCCTTGTGCCACCAAACGAGCCTTGTTTCTCACAATTGTACCGAACTCATCACTTTTATTTTTGAATAACCACTTTGTTCCAATAACATTTATACCTTTTGGTCTTCGGACCAAAATCCATACCTTGTTGCGAACAAATTGGTTGAGTTCCTCTTGCATTGCATTGAGCCATTCCTCAAAGGTCATGGCTTCCTTCACATTTTTCGGTTCATATTGAGAAACAAAGCAAAGAAAGCTGATTAAATTAATATACCTTATGCGGGTTACCATGCTTTCTTCAGGATTTCCAAGGATGAGATCTTTTGGATGATTCAGTTTGACTCTGGTGCTTGGTTCTTTCTGAATAGAGTCAGTGATGATGTTTGGATGAGTCAAGATAGACGGTTCTGGTTCTCCAGTTTCGATTGCACGGAGATTCGTCATTTGCAGCATCAGCAATGGGTTTTGCTGCATCAGGATCTGCTGTTACAACTTTTGGAGGAGTATCCATGAGACTATCTATCTTGGCTTCTGTGGAAAACTCTGAAAAATCTCTAAAATCATCAACCACCACATTAGCTGATTCCAAAACAGTTTGAGTTCTCATGTTATAAACACGATAAGCTCTACTGTTTAAGGAATATCCAATAAACACACCAACATCACTTTTAGCATCAAATTTACCAATATGCTCACGATCTCTATAGACATAACACACACATCCAAAAACATGAAAATGACTTACATTGGGGCGCTTACCTTTCCAGATTTCATAAGATGTTTTTGAGGTACCTGGACGAATAAACACTCTGTTTATTATGTAGCAAGCAGTGTTAATAGCTTCAGCCCATAAGTGTTTTGTCAATTTCTTGCTATTTAACATCACTCTTGCCATTTCCTGCAAAGTTCGATTCTTCCTCTCAACAACTCCATTTTGTTGAGGAGTTTTGGGAGCTGAAAATTCATGAGTTATACCTGTAGACTTGCAAAAATCATCATACACAGAATTTTCAAACTCCTTACCATGATCACTTCAAATTCGAACAATTTTCCCAATATTACAACCTTTCTCAACTCTTAATCTCAGACAAAGAGTTTTAAAGGCATCAAAAGTGTCAGATTTTTCTCTTAAGAAATCTACCCAAGTAAAACGAGAGAAATCATCAACACACACAAAGATATATCGTTTACCATTCAAACTTTCAACTTGGATTGGACCCATAAGATCCATGTGAAGCAATTCCAATACCTCTGAGGTATTGATATCAGACACAGGCTTGTGAGTGATTTTTAATTGCTTCCCAAGTTGACACGGTTCACACTTACCTTCACTTTCCTTACCAAGCTTGGGAAGACCTCGAACAATACTTGCATTTGACAATTTTTTCAGGTTTTTAAAATTAATATGCCCAAGCTTGGCATGCCACAGATCTGTGGTGTTGTTGATAGCTGAGTGACAAGTAAACACAGGGGTTAGAGTGTAACAGTTATCATTGGATCGAAATCCTTGCAAGATACATTCATTGTCATCATTCATAACATAACAATGATCACTATCAAAAGAAACAGTAAACCCTTGATCACAGATTTGACTGATGCTAAGTAAATTAGCCCTCAGTCCTTCAACTAACATCACATTTTTCAGTCTAGGTAACCCTTCAAAGTTTAGAGTTCCCATACCAACAACTTTTCCAGATAAGCCATTACCAAAGGTGACTTCTCCACATTGCATAGGCCGAATGTTAGTCAAAAAATCCTTGTCACCTGTCATATGTCTAGAGCAACCACTGTCAAAATACCACATTTGGATTGCAGCAGTTTTATCAACAAAACCAGCTAGACACTTCTTTTTCACCCATATTTGTTTCAAACCTTTATGTTTCTTTTGAGATTTTTTTAAATTATCAAAATAATTTGTTTTAAACAGATTATTCAATGTGAAACATTTAGGTCTGATATGTCCTTTTCTACCACAGAAATGACAAATGGGAACAAATCTTTTTACCTGAGATCTTACCCTTTTTGAAAATCCTGGAGATTTTGCAGCATCAGAAGCTGTTTTTTTCTTTGCCAAGGCCGTGAAACGAGCGAGTTTGTAGCCTCCAGATGATTCGTTGGAACACTAGCTTTTACGAACTTTGTGACTCCAGAACTTTCCATTCCATTAGAACCAAGGCCTGCAAAACCTCTCTGACCTGCATTCTGAGCTTTTTCAAAAATAAAAGATCCAAGATTCAGCATTTGAACATTTTTCTTAAAGTTTTCAAGTTCCTTCTTTAATAGAGAGATTTTTTCATCTTTATCACAAAAACTTGTCTCATATTCTTTTATTTTCAGATTACACAATTCAATCTGATGAGACAATTTTTTATTCAATTTATTTAACTCTCTATTTTCAGAAGCAACTTGAATCCATTTTTCATACATGACTTTGTATGATTCAGCAAGAGACTCTTCACAGATTTCAGACTCATATGAATCTGATCCCTCTTGTTCGGTGGTATTATTCAGACATATCAATTTAGCTTTCACCTGTGAATCACACAACACATTAGTCATAACAGAGGTTAGGGCAACATTTTCAACATTATCTTCATCACTTTCGGTTTCATCATCACTCCAAGTGACATTGAAACTTTTCTTATTCTTTTTCAAAGTGTTTGCACACTCAGCTTGAATATGCCCAAAACCTTCACATTCCCTGCACTGAATTCCCTTTTTGTTAGAGACAGATGGTTTAATGAAAGTATTACCTTTTGAACCTTTCGAAATATTCTTTTTATTTCCCATCTTTTTCATATATTTCTGAAAATTCTTAGTTAATAAAGCAATCTCATCATCACATTCACTATCAGAATTTTCATTATCAGCAACTTTCAAAGCAATACTTTTACCTTTATCAGCAATGGATTTGGGTTTGTCCTTTTGTTTAATCTGTTGATTTAATTCAAAAGTACGTAAGGAACCCATCAATTCTTCCACTTTCATAGTGCTAAAATCTTTAGCTTCCTCCATTGCCAAAAGTTTAGTATCGAACCTTTCTGGAAGAACTCTAACAATTTTTCTCACAAGAACCGAATCATCAAGCTTTTCTCCAAGAGCAAAATATTCATTAGCAATGTCAGACAATTTTTCATAGAATTCAGTTAAAGTTTCATTATCAGACATTCTAAGCTCATCAAATTTAGTTTGAAGCATGACAAATCTAGATCTTTTCACATCAGAAGTTCCTTCAAACTGAGTTTGAAGAATCTCCCAAGCTTCCTTAGCAGAAACACAAGATGATATAAGTTTAATGAAACCCTCACCTACACCATTAAAGATAGCATGCAAGGCTTTGCTATTGTAGGCAGATAGTTTATCATCTTCAATAGACCATTCCAGTTCAGATTTAATTATAGTATTACCTGAAGTATCTGTCTCAACTGGAGGAGACCAACCTGATAGAACCATTCTCCACGCCTTCTCATCTTGAGATTTGATGAAGGCCCTCATTCTAACTTTCCAATAAGGATAGTTAGAGTCATTAAGCAACGGTGGTCTAGAAATAGAACTTCCTTCTGCAAAAAATGACATTCTAACAAAAACGTTATAGGACCACACTAAGAGTTTAGTGTCCTGCTCTGATACCAATTAAAAAACCGTGTTTTTGCAAATGTCAGTTGTATATAAGAAAATATAAAAACTGTAAGTGTTTGCAGCAGCAGAAAGTAATTCTACTACAGCAAAACTGAACAGGCAGAATATAAAATATTTGCAGAAAAATAAATAACTTGACACAAGAGATTTATACGTGGTATCAGTGTTCTCACGAACACTCCTAGTCCACGGGGCCACGCCCAGAGAATGAAATCAATTAATAAAGTATCAAAATTACAAAGACAATTGACTTAAACAAGTTTAGACTCCCTCTAAAGTATTGCCGCAATCCTTTGTAATCCACTTTATGAATCTGACTTCTTGAAACATCTTCAAGCCCGAACTCCCTTCGTCTTTGAAGTGTGAGTGCTTACTTCCTCCCGAAGTAAGGCTTTAGCAAGTCTTCTCCCGAAGACCAAGTGCTTACTTCTTCCCGAAGTAAGGCTTTATCAAGTCTTCTCCCGAAGACCAATCTCTTGTTCAGTCAAGTAGTTCTTCACAACCTCTAGGATAGAGTAAGAACAGAAATAGAACAACTAGAACCTAGGTGAACAACTAGGCTCTCACAAAACAAAGAAACTCTCTCTTCTCACAAAAGATAAATGCAAAAAATGAATAATGGAAGAGGTAATCCGAATGGTTGCTCTCTAGGCTCTATTTATAGATCATAGAAACCAAAGAGGTAACCACAAGTTCGAATTAGCAGCTGTACAAAAACTTTCCAAAAGAAACACGATCTGCTACATCAGATTCGGTTGCTGACGAAGCAGATCTGCCCAGAAACGGGAAACTTACTAAAATCGGGACCAATCTTCTTTCAATGCTTGATTCCTGCCAAAAACAGATTAGATATTCTGATTGTATCAAGATACAATCGAAATCAATAAGGAAAAGGCAATAAACAAAGTTTCCCTAAAAAAGACAACTTTCCAAAAGAGAGTTTCTTCTCTTTTGAGAAGTTTTCAACAAAGGAAAGTTCAGCTGAAAGTGCAACTTTCCAAACAAGGAAAATGGCAACTAATAACCGAATAAAAGAGGTAAGATTTCGAAAATGAATGCATAGCAATCTTACCATAAAAAGGAAAAATTATTTTGTCACCTAACTTGCCAAAAAAGGACTTTACAATAATAAATATACCAAAATATTAATAGCCTAACTTACATAAGAAAAGCATGACTGAACTTATATAAAAGATACTATTAACTTTGGAAGAAAAATTAGAAGATGAAGAACAATTTAATTAAAATGGGATATGGAGATGAAACACAAAAGAATCAATATCAATAATTAAAGTAAGAAGTACAATAGCTACACTCTAACCTCACCAATATTACTATTTTAATACACTCATTTTTGTCACTAAAATAAGTATAAATAAAATAGTAATAAGAGAGAAAAATAAAATGACAAAGTGTATTTTCTCTACTCTAAAATCTGATGCCTTTTTTTATTGTATGTGGCTTCTATTTATAGAGAACCTTTGCTCCAAGATCAGTATATCTCGTGTACAAGAAAAGTGGAGATAGTGGCTCCACTAATAGAAATTATAGGCCACGATAAATACTATAATTTGATGAAGCTTTCAAACGCTGATACATGATGCAAGGAGAACATGTCAGAGTAGTGTTGAGTGTAAGAAAAATTGGTTGACCTTGTGGTGTACTTGGGCTGTCACGTTTCAATTACAATGAATGGCTGAGATTGATGGGCTTGAAGACTTGGGCTTTGAAATAGAAAATGACGTGAACTCCCTTCTTCAAACAAGTATTAATGATTATTACACTTACATAATATCTATTATACATCATCGATATTTTGGAGAGACAAGCCAACCAATTGGATTTGATCTTGAACTAGGCTTCTTCCATACAACTCATTCTCTTTGTAAATCTTTTGAAAAATAACATAAAATTAAAGTAAATTAAATATTTCCAATAAAAATAAATCTACCATTAAATCTTTGAAATATTCAATTTATATTAATTTTATATGTGTAATTAAAGGCTTAAAATATATAAATTTGAGCCTTAATCAATTCTCCACACAAAGCTCTTCTCTTTATTGCTGTTAGCAACTGTATGTCCCAGCAAGCCGCTGTTGGGTTTTGTGCCCTAAATAAAACCCATTTCAATATAATTAGATTTACTTATTAATAAAGATCAGAAATAACATTTTATGTTGCATGGTTCACATGATTTATTTCATGATTATATATATAATGTATGAATTCTATTTAAGTCCAGAACATATGAATTTGTTAATGATTATAGTGTTGTCAGCACAGTGGAATATAATCTTAATTATATGTTCAAAAGTTTATTTCCTGATTTTTCAGTTCACTGGATTTAGACTGGCATGATATAATCGGCGATAGCTATTCTTACACCTTGGATAATTGTTATGTCCTTTCCAGGGCATGGGCAAAGTTTACGAGTATCGGATGTATGGAGTATACATCGGAAGGGACCGATATTGAACTTTGATTAGATATATTAAAATTTACCGTAATATCTATTCAATTTAATATCACCTGTTGATCCTAGATCAAATGATCTTAATCCTGATATGGTTAGGTTCGATCTCAAGAGTATTATACATGTTCTTTGATTTGTTAGTTAAGCCTACTTTTGGGTCAGGGTGATACGTACATTTTGGGAACATGATAGTATAATTGAGTGGGAGCGCTAACATAAATATGGAGTCTATAACTTCTATAGGAATTTAGAAGTGAAACGATGATATCCTTCGAGCTTGGCTAAACAGAGATAAATGGTGGAGATCTCATTTCACTTCCCTGAAATATCATTTATACGGAGCTAAGTGTTTTAAGGATAAAATACATTGAGTGTGTAACGGTAATTTAGTTCCTATTCATTGTAGATCATCTATTAGAGGGTCATTAATCAAATTAGGATTATAACAATGGATAACTAATAGCGTATCTATATCGTGGAACATATAGAGCGTTCTATATGACTGAGAGTGCAATTCCAAGTTCTAAGTGTGGATTCATTAAGGAATTAATAAGTTAGGGAATTTACTTGGTAAATTCGGTTCGACTTATTGAAAGCTCGGTTATCTAGGCCCATGGTCCCCATACTAGTTGAGACCATACTGCTTGTAAGACTCAGTTAATTGATTTCGATTAATCAATTATAATTCTAAAGTTAGACTATATCTACTTTATGAATTTTCACTAAGCAAGGGCGAAATTGTAAAGAAAAGAGATTCTAGGTTTTATTTGTTAATTAAGATACTTTATATGTCTAATTAATAAATATATTAAATGAAAATATTATTTAATAATTAATTTTTAGTAATTAAATAATTAGAATTGGCATTTAAATGGTTGAATTGAAAAATTGACATTTTTGAGAAAATGGGATTGAGAAATGACAAAATGGCAAAATTGCAAAGTGAGGCCCATTATCCACTAATAGGGCCGGCCACTTTGTATAGGGTATACCATTTATATTTTCAATATTTTAATGCCATACAATTCTAACCTAAACCTAGATGGCTATTCTATAGATAGAAAGTGATGGCTTCAGGAAACTATGGACTTGCATCTTATTTTCTCTCAGAGAAAAACCTGAGCCTCCTAGCCGCCCCTCTTCTTCTCTTTTCTTCTCTTCAATTTCGAAATACCCTAGTGATAGAGTAGTGCCCAGACATATCAAGTGGTATCTCAATCATAGTGTGGAAGATTGTGTAGAATCCAAGAAGGAGAATCAGCATCAAAGAAGGAGAGAAAGAGATCCAGGTTCAGATCTTGATTATGTTCTGCTACAGAAAGGAATCAAGGGTTAGAGATCTGAATGAAAGGAGTCACTATATTCCGCTGCACCCAATGTAAGGTTTTCTAAACTTTATATGTATTTATTTCATTGTTTTAAAATTCATATTAGGATGTTAATGAAACATACATGGTAGTAAATCTAGATTTTGGTAAAATATTTCCAACAACTGGCACCAGAGCCATGGTAATGATTTACTTTCATGAAATATGAATTAAAACGATGATATGTGTTGATTTGGATGGTTTCATGTTGATCTGTGTGTTATATGATGATTGATTGATGCTTGTGAAATTTTATGAAAAATAATTGAATTTTTCGTTTTTGGAATTATTTTTATTGGATAGTTTAGAAAAATGAAGCAATTTCCCTTTTTACAGAAGTCAATTTCGATTATATTTGAATTAGTTATGATTTTTTGAAGATTTAAAAAAATGGGGGGTGGTGACACACACTAGTGCGCGCGGCTGGCTGCTGGCAGCACTCTTTGTGCGCCCAAGCAGCCCCTTGCGCCCAAGGATGTGCACCTGGATGGTATGCTTTGCATACCGTCCGTACAGCTCAAAGTTTTTTCGTTTATCTTCGATTTTTCCTGCTATTTCATGGAATTAACTTCCGATTTTTCGTGTAGTTTTGTATTTTGATTTTTACTTTTCATATTTCAAATCTAATTATCAGAAATAAATTAATTTGATTTTTTAAAATTAATTTTAGATATTAGTGTAATTTGAATTTGAAAATAGGTAAAAATCTATTTTTGCTTACTTATTTTCTTATTTTTTAAAATTTGATTATTTTATCTTATTTTTAAATCTAAGGTCCGATATTAAATTACTTTTATAAAATATTCTATTTTAAGTAATTTGACCTTATTTAGATTTAAAATAAGATTACTATAATCATGGTATTTTAAATAGAAATAAGATATTTTTGCTAACTTTTAAATTTTATTATTCTTACTTAAATTAAATTATAAAATCAGAAAAGGGTATGTATTTAACATTTTATTTTATTGAATATTTAATTTATAAAATAACATGAAATTTAAAAGGTGGTTAGCAATTTTTTTTTTAAATGATATTTAGGTTAGTTGAAACCTAATTTTTCAAAATTGTAGGTTTATTTTTAAATTTTTTTTAACCGAAAATATTTTTTTATTTAAATATTAGTTTCAAAAATTTTTTATTAATTAATTTAAAATTAAATAAATCCTACATCCAACTATCCAAATTCAACTTGTTGCAGGAGTATGTGTTTTAGCTTCTTTGTAAGTTTTCTAAAACGTATTATTGCTTGATCTAAATTGCCATGGTTAACTTGTTGACAGATCCAATGATCTGATTTTAACCCATGGTTCAATTGTCAATAGGTCAAGTAAATAATTTGTAACAGGTAAATTTTACATTTTTCTTTCATCTGTGTATGACCTAGTATGTGACAGTTAGTAGTCCTGTGATCTGTAAGGAGAAATATTGGGTAAGCTGTGCAATCCCACATCGCCTGGGGAAGGTCAAGTGGGATGATTCTGAGACTGTGTAGGTATGGGACTATACAGTTGAAGAGAGCTTAAATGGATTGATTGGTACTACCTATATCAACAAGGTGCATCTTGTTTTTTCGGTAGCCCATCTCGAAAGAACTCCACAGTTAAGCGTGCTTGACCTGGGGCAATTTCAGGATGGGTGACCTCCTGGGAAGTTTTCCCAGGAAGCGTGCGAGTGAGGACAAAGTACGCTGAAAACACTCGTGTTGGTCTGTAAGGTCACTCATCAATCTTGGAAGCAGCCTGAGTGACGTACTCGTGTATAAGAGCAATTATTTCTGTGGGTGTAAGGGCCCAATGGAGGCTTAAAGCAGGGATGTTACAAATGGTATCAGAGCCTTGAGCCAGCCGGAAGTTTGGTCGACGAGGATGTCGGACCCTGTAAGGGGGAGTGGTTGTGACAGTCAGTAGTCCCGTGATCCGTGAGGAGAAATATTGGGTAAGCTGTGCAATCCCACATCGCCTGGGGAAGGTCAAGTGGGATGATTTTGAGACTGTGTAGGTATGGGACTATACAGTTGAAGAGAGCTTAAATGGATTGATTGATATTACCTATATCAACAAGGTGCATATTGTTTTTCGGTAGCCCATCTCGAAAGAACTCCACAGTTAAGCGTGCTTGACTTGGGGAAATTTCAGGATGGGTGACCTCCTGGGAAGTTTTCCCAGGAAGCGTGCGAGTGAGGACAAAGTACGCTGAAAACACTCGTGTTGGTCTGTAGGGTCAGTCATCAATCCTGGAAGGAGCCAGAGTGACGTACTAGTGTATAAGAGCCATTAATTCTGTGGGTGTAAGGGCCCAATGGAGGCTTAAAGCGGGGACGTTACACCTTTCTTGTCATTTTAATAGAAAACTTTTGGTTGTTCCATATGAATGGCTTTAAGCACAGTTCTTTTGGCTTTTCTTCTTAGTTTCTTATTCTGACAATCCATTACTTGTTTAAACTAATAATGGATTTTCATCACAAGTTTCTTCCAAGTCATAATAGGATGAGTTCCTTGAAACCCTCCCACTACGACAAGGTACCGTGACTTTTGTCTAAGAACACTAAATTGTATTAACCTCTTTGGTTGTGTCAAAACAGCAGAGGCAGTGGGATCATCTTATACAGAATAAGATGATAGAACACTTTTGAAATCAAGAAAAAGTATCTCCTTTATTTTCTACTTTGTTTTTCAGACTTAGTCATTTTCTTAGAAAATTAGTATTTGTTAAAACAAACACTTTCTTATCTAATGACTATGGGATGGTCCACCCCTAATCACATAGAATAGCTAACAAACATGCAAACCTTGGTTAACAGCTCTAGATTTTCTTAAGATTACGATTAGGTCATCCATGAATCTAGTAATGGTTTATACTAAGTACCCAACCATTCCATCATTCTGAAATTTTCTTATCACTAGGATATTTCCTTAGAAGGACTTAGGCAACGATTAGTAACTAATCATAGACCTTATACTATCATCAATATGAAAATCGAATTTTTAGGGAGGTAAGTTTTGATATAATTCAAAAAATTAACTTAATGATCTTTGAACTGCATATCTACCAAATATTTCTCCACCCCTATCAGTGTTAGGTTTTATGCCCTAAATAAAACTCCATTTCAATGTAATCTATTTTATTCAACATCAATAAAGAAACAGAAGTATTTTTCATTCATTTGTGTATGTTTTGGCTCACTTTATCGATTGCTTGTCTAATTGATCTATAAATTCATCTTAAACCCTTTTCACATACTTGATCATGTTTATTGTGCTGTCATCACATTGGAAAGTAAACATGACTATGTGAATAAAGTTTCCTAGATTTATCAAACACAGGGTTTTACTGATATGATAATCTACAACAAGAGTTTACTTGTATTTGGAGAAATACTATGTTCTTTCCAGAACATTGGTTAAAGTAAAGCTCAGGTTGGATGCATGGAGTATGCATCGGAAGGGACCGATATTGAACTTTGACTTAGATTTAATTAAACTTACCGTAAAATCTATTCAAGTCAATATCGCCAAGTTGATCCTAGATCAAATGATCTTAATCCTGTTATGATTAGGCTCAATCTTGAAAGGCTATTCGTGTTCCTTTGAATTGTTAGTTAAGCCTACTTTTAGGTCAGGGTGATACATACTTTTTGGGAACACGGTAGTGCAATTGAGTGGGAGCGCTAGCATAAACATGGAATCTATAGCTTCTATCTGGCAAATAGTAAGCAAAGGATGATTTCCTTCGAGCTTGACCAAACGAAAATAAATGGTGGAGATCTCATTTCACATAAGCTGAAATATCATTTATACGGGGTCAAGTGTTTTAAGGATAAAATACATAGTAGGGTGTTACGGTAATTTAATCCCTTTACTGTGTAGATCATTCATATAGAGGATCATTGATCACATTAGGATTATAACAATGGATAACTAATGATGTGTCTATATGGTGGAACATATAGAGCATTCTATATACTGAGAGTGCAATTCTAAGTTCTATGCGTGGATTCAACGAAGAATTAATAAGTTAGTGAATTTTAGTGCTAAATTCTTGATCTACTTATTGGAAGCTCAGTTATATAGACCCATGGTCCCCCCACTAGTTGAGATAATATTGTTTGTAAGACTCATGTAATTGGTTTTGATTAATCAATTATAATTCACGAATTAGACTATGTCTATTTGTGAAATTTTCACTAAGTAAGGGCGAAATTGTAAAGAAAGAGTTAATAGGGGCATATTTGTTAATTATGATACTTTGTACGGTTCAATTAATAAATATGATAAATGACAATATTATTTAATAATTATTTATAGTTATTAAATAGTTAGAATTGGCATTTAAATGATTGAATTAGGAAATTGGCATTTTTGAGAAAATCAGATACAAAAGGTGTTAAAATTGCAAAATTGCAAAAATCAAGGCCCGATCCTCCTAGCCGAGTAGGCCACCTATTTTATCTTTTTTAATTGATTTTTTCATTATTTTAATGCCATATAATTCAAATCTAACCCTAGTGGAATGCTATAAATAGATAGTGAAGGCTTCAGGAAAAACACACTTTCTGAATCAGAAAAACCTGAGCCTTCACTCTCTTCTCTAGTCGCCACTCTCTCTCTCTATTCTTCCTTCATATTTCGAACCTCTCTTAGTGATTAGAGTAGTGCCCACACACATCAAGCAATACCTCAATGATAGTGAGGAAGATCGTGAAGAAAGATCATCAGCAAAGGAGATTCAGCATCAAGGATTCAGAGAAGAAGATCCAGGTTCAGATCTTGATAATACTCTTAATTCCGCTGCACCCAATGTAAGGTTTCTTAAACTTTATATGTGTTTAATTTATCGTTTTAGAAAGTTCATATTTAGGATGTTAATAAACATACTTGTGAGTAGATCTAAGATCCTGGTAAAATAATATCCAACAACTGGCCTCAGAGCCATGGTAATTGATTTACTTGCAAGAAATTTGGACTTTAAAACGATTGTTAGTATGTTCTTTGGATGGTATCATGTTGTATTGAGTGTTATTTGATGATTGATTGATGTTTGTGAAATATTCGTGAAAAATAATTGCGATTTTATCTCTGGAATTATTTTCAATGGATAGTATGGAAAAAATTAAGCATGTTAGCCTTTTACAGAACTTAATTTGGATTTTATTTGAATTAGTTATGATTTTTTGAAGATTTGGAAAAATCGAGGCTGTGCTGATATTTTCCTGCGATCGCAAATCTGTCCGTACAGTTTCGAATTTTTTTGTTTTTCTTCAATTTTTCATGCTTTTTCATGGAATTAACTTCCAATTTTTTGTATAGTTTTGTATTTATACTATTACTATTCCTAATTCAATTCTAATTATCATTTTGAATTAATTTAATATTTTTAAATTTAATTCAAGATATTAGTGTAATTTGAATATGAATAGAATTAGTATCTATCTTCTTGCTTAAATATCTATCTTATTTTTAAATTTGATTATATTTTTTTTAAATTTAAGGTCAGATTTTATAAGATATTTATAAAATCTTTTAAGATATTTTAAAATATCTTATCTTTTAAGATATTTTAAAAATATCTTATCTTTTAAGATTTTTTTTTTTAAATTATATCTTATCTTTTAAGATTTTTTTTTTAAAAATCTTTTTAGATATTTTGACCTTATTTAAATTTAAAATAAGATATTTATAATCATGAAATTTTAAATAGATATAAGATATTAGTAGGTTTAATTTTAATTTTTTTTTTTCGAAATTTAAATTTTTTTTATTTCCGAAATTTTTTTTAAATTTTTATTTTAATTTTCGAATATTAAAATATTTTTAATTATTATTCCAAATTATTTATTTCAAATTAAATAAATCCTACTTCCAACTATCCAGCTAACCCTGTGGCAGGAGTATGTGTTTTAACTTGTGTGTAAGTTTTCAAAACCTATTATTACTTGATTGCAAATAGTCATGGTTACCTTTTGCCAGATCTAATGATCTGATGGCTCCCTTGGTCAAGATAATAATTTGTAACAGGTATAATTTACAATCTTCTTTCATCTGTGTATGACCTAGCAACATGATAGGACCCATCCAAAGTGTGCCTGTGTGAGCCTATGTGTTTAATTTTATTATAGATGCATATAGGTTAATGTTGCTAAAATAAATTATCATAGTTCTTGATAGATTTTATTTAGGCCCATTTAGTTTTTGGGCCTATTCAATTAATAACAGTTGTTCTTATTAAGGTTAAATTCCTCTCTTTTGGGCCTTGTGTGAGAGTTGGGAGCCATAGAAGTGGGTACGACATACTGAACCCAGCACCCCCTCACACAAACCACCCCAATTGTGAAGGCCCATTTGCCTGATTTGAATGACTGTACTAGGTTAATTACACTAGTTTAACCTAATTAAAATTGAATTAGCAACATAATTAATTTCATTTATTTTGAAATTAATTTAGAAAATCATAGTTTAAAGAATTTTATATTCTAAGCTAAACTATATGTATTTTCTTGTATTTAATTAAATATAGAATTATAACCATCTAGATTCTTTCTGGAACTTAATTTAAATTTTTCATTAAATATTTCTATTTAAGTTGATATTTAGTTATCTACAACTAACCAACTTAAATCTGAATATCTTTTGAATTCAAAATTTCAAAAATTAAGTTGATGAATTTTAGGCATTGGTTATTAAGATTCTTTAGATATTTTTTTAAGTTGATATTTTTTCAAATATTAACTTAAAATGGAATATTTTAGATATTTTTAGGTTAATATCTTTTTGAATATTAACTTAAAATATCTACAAAATTAAGTGGTTACAACTTAATTTTGAATTTAATTAAATCTGATTTGAAAGATATTTAAGTTGATTTTTTAGATTCTTCTAAAACAACTTAACCAAGATATTTTCAAATTTGTTCCATTTTATATTCAAATTTATTTTTTGAATTTAATTAATAATTGAAAATTAATTAAAGTTGATTTTTTATTTAAATCAATTTTGATTTTTAATTTTTCATTATTATATTATGGAACTTGTTCGATATTTATTTGAATTTATTTTTTCAAATTTAAATAATAATTGAAAATTAATTAAAGTTGTTTTTTATTTTAAACCAACTTTAGTTTGTAATTTTTCATTATTATAATATCGAATTTAAATGATTATACAAAATACATATATATTTTTTTTAAATAATGAGCTTTTAATCATAAGACATTCGATCTCCATTGTGGGTTTTACACCGCGTTTGTTTTAGTGAGTAATCCTCCCTAATGGAGGAACGTTCATTAGCAATTTCGCACCGTTTAACCTCGCATGATAAGTAATTTGTAAGTGTTTTCTATGGTATAGATCACCCTAATGGTGGCGACCATACTTGACTTGCAAGTTATGAAACAATGGTGGAAGCTCATAAGATAGAATTGCCTTGACTCTCGCCTAAACGGGACAACGCTGAATTTCAATCTTGATCGAGTAAAAGGTTGCTAGAATGGTTATCATTTTAGATGAGCTGACAACTCTATTCAATGGATGATGCTTTGACTCTCGCTTAAACGGGACACTGTATCAGTTTGTTGAAATACCTTGGAAAATAAACTATGTTAGATTTAGTATTTCTATAACATATGTCATTACTTGTTATTTTCTAAATTGTGTATGAATTTATGAGCCAAAACATTACTTCTGTTTTATTGATGTGTTGTAGTGTCATTATGAATAACCCACCCCCCGATCCTCTCTTAGTTACTATCTTAGCAAAAGAACTCTATAGTGTGAAAATGCATCCTGGTAGTTGCATTAACTCGCACCTGTTGATGATGAATCTGAAGTTCCAAAAGGCAAATCTACTAGGAATTGATTTATCAAGAGAACAATGGGTCCAACTTATCCTTAATAGTCTTCCTCCGGAGTATAATGAATTTGTTATCTCTTACATGATCAACAATTCTAACTCCTCCGACATGGACAAGCTCGAAACAGAATTACGAGCCCATGAACGGAACTTGATTGCAATGGGTCCCCCTGGGTTTGCAATCAATAATCGAAGGAAAAGGACTAGGTATGAAGGATCTAGCAAAACTGCTTCTTCAAGTACAATTATCAGACATAATCTTCTATGTTCGAATTGTAATGGAAAGGGTCATCATGAAGAACGATGTCCCAGGCTTCTAAACAATTCAAACGAAGGTAATGCTTTTGTCTTTGAATCATGTGTTTTAGAGAACGACAAATCCATCTGGATTGTTGATTCTGGGTCTACTAACCATGTATGTTCTTCACTGCAGTTGCTTAAAACTTGGGAAAATCTGCTTCCAGGAGAGTTACAGCTTAAAGTTGGCAATGGCGAATTAGTATCGGTCAAAGCTAGAGGAAAAACCCGCATCAAGTTTCAACAAAGATTTTTAATTTTAGAAAATGTTTTATTTATTCCAAACTTTAGTAGAAACTTGATTAGTGTCTCATGTTTGCAAACACAATCTTATATATTGAATTTTTCGAGTACAAATTGTTCAATTTCTCGTAATGGATTTCAAATATGTGTTGCTATAATGGAACAAGGGCTTTATGTTTTAAGACCGAGTACTCAAATCTCACTAAATAGTGAACTTTTCAATGTAGCTAGACCTAGAAACCTAAAAAGAAAAGAGATTGATAATGATGATCAAACTTATCTATGGCATTTACGTTTAGGTCATATAGGCTTTGATAGACTCAATAGGCTTACCAAAGACGGTCCATTGAAAAATGTCGTCTTAGGTGAACTGCCAGTATGCGAGTCCTGCCTAGAAGGAAAAATGACTAAACGTTCTTTCTCTGCAAAGGGAGAGCGTGCTAAAATCCCTCTGGGGTTAGTGCATTCGGATGTCTGCGGACCTTTGAATGTCAAAGCCCGAGGTGGTTATGAGTATTTTGTCACTTTCATTGACGATTTCTCTAGATATAGTTTTCTTTACCTAATGCAAAAGAAATCGGAAACGTTTGAAAAGTTTCAAGAATTTCATGCTTTGGCCCAAAACCAGTTAGGTAAATCATTAAAGATCTTGCGAACTGATAGGGGTGGAGAATATATGGATATGCAGTTCAAAGATCATTTAATTGAACTTGGAATTGAATCCCAATACATCGCCACCTACTCCACAACAAAATGGAGTTGCAGAAAGAAGAAATCGCACTCTTTTGGAAATGGTTAGGTCTATGCTGAGTTATTCAACTCTGTCTACGTCCTTCTGGGGATATGCTATACAGATGGCAAATGACATTCTAAATGTTGTTCCATCTAAAGCAGTCCCTAAGACACCCGTCGAACTTTGGAATGGTCGAACACCTATTTTACGCCATTACAGAATTTGGGGGTGCCCTGCTCATGTCTTAAGAAAGAAAGAAGGCAAACTTGAATCACGTACCGAAGTATGCATGTTTGTCGGAAATTCTAAAGAGACTAGGGGTGGACTATTTTATAGTCACAAGGATAATAAAATGTTTGTTTCTACAAATGCTACTTTCCTTGAAGAGAACTATATTAAAGACTACAAACCGAAAAGTAAAGTTGTTCTAGAGGAATTGCTATCAGAAATAAGTCCTTCCAATGTTCCGTCCTCTTCCACTCGTGAAGAAGACGATCCCACTCCCTCAGTTGAACAAACTGAGAAATCTACTACTAAAGTTTCTGTTCAGAAGACAACCGTACCTCGTCATAGTGGGAGGGTTTCAACAAAACCTGCTCGTTATGGCTTGGATGGTGAAATCAATATGGTCGTAGGTGACGGTATTGATGACGATCCATTAACCTATAAACAGGCAATGGCTAGTCCGCAACGGAAACGATGGTCAGCGGCATGGATTCAGAAATGGATTCCATGAAAAAGAACAAAGTCTGGGTATATGTAGACGCACCTGACGACTATCACCCGATAGGATGCAAGTGGGTTTACAAGAAGAAAAGAGGAGCTGGAGGCGAAGTCGAAACTTTTAAAGCTAGACTTGTAGGCAAGGGTTATACCCAAAGAGAAGGCGTGGACTATGAGGAAACATTTAGTCCTGTTGCCATGCTCAAATCCATCTGAATTCTTCTCTCCATAGCTGCTGCTTTCGATTATGAAATCTGGCAAATGGATGTCAAGACTGCCTTCCTTAATGGGGTACTTGAAGAAACCATCTATATGGAGCAACCAGAAGGTTATGTTCTTCCTGGGCAAGAAAAGAAAGTTTGCAAGTTAAACAAGTCTATCTATGGACTTAAGCAAGCTTCTCGCTCATGGAACAAAAGGTTTGATGAAATCATCAAGACCTACGGCTTTCTTCAGAATGAAGATGAACCTTGTGTTTACCAACTCAAGGAAGACCAAATAGTAGTATTCCTGGTCCTTTATGTTGATGACATTTTGATCATTGGAAACAATATCAAGAAAATGACTCACATTAAGGAATGGCCCAACACTCAATTCGAAATGAAAGATTTGGGTGAAGCAGCCTATGTTCTTGGTATTCAGATTATCAGAAACCGGAAGAACAGATCTCTTGCTCTCTCTCAAACTGCCTACATAGACAAAGTCTTAGAGAGATTCTTCATGAACAATGCCAATGGGGCAAACATGCCCTCTAGATTTGGTATTCGTCTATCTAAGGAACGATCCGATCGATCCTCAAGAGATAGAGGACATGGCAAATATTCCCTATGCCTATACAGTTGGAAGTCTAATGTATGCAATGTTGTGCACTAGACACGACATACGTTATGCCGTTGGAATCGTGAGCGAGGTATCGGTCTAATCCGGGACAAGAACATTGGAATGCGATTAAGTATATTACGAAATACTTAAAGAGTACAAGGAATTTTGTGTTAGTCTACAAGGGTGGTGCTTTAAATCCCATAGGCTACACCGATTCGGATTTCCGAGCAAGTCTTGAAGACGTGAAATCTACATCCGGGATGGTGTTTACTCTTGGGGTGGAGCGGTGGTTTGGAGAAGTGCTAAACAAACCTCGATATCGGACTCAACTATGGAAGCCGAATACATAGCGACGAAGGCGCTAAAGAACTTGTCCGGCTAAGAAAGTTCTTCACCAAAGCATAGGAGTTGTTCTGGAATGGAAAAGCCTGCGGTACTACTCGTGATAACAATGGAGCAATAGCAAACGGTAAAGAACCTCGAAGCCACAAGAGAAGCAAACACATTGAAAGGAAGTATCACATTATCAGAGATACGTGGCAAGAGGGGATGTACTAGTTGAGAAAGTCGACACAGAGGACAACCTGGCTGATCCATTTACCAAAGTCTTGGCCGTGACCGCCTTTGAAAAGCACCGTCAGAATTTAGGATTAATTGATATGTACTAATTAGTTTTATATTAGTGCAAGTGGGAGTTTGTTAGGTTTTATGCCCTAAATAAAACTCCATTTCAATGTAATCTATTTTATTCAACATCAATAAAGAAACAGAAGTATTTTTCATTCATTTGTGTATGTTTTGGCTCACTTTATCGATTGCTTGTCTAATTGATTTATAAATTCATCTTAAACCCTTTTCACATACTTGATCATGTTTATTGTGCTGTCATCACATTGGAAAGTAAACATGACTATGTGAATAAAGTTTCCTAGATTTATCAAACACAGGGTTTTACTGATATGATAATCTACAACAAGAGTTTACTTGTATTTGGAGAAATACTATGTTCTTTCCAGAACATTGGTTAAAGTAAAGCTCAGGTTGGATGCATGGAGTATGCATCGGAAGGGACCGATATTGAACTTTGACTTAGATTTAATTAAACTTACCGTAAAATCTATTCAAGTCAATATCGCCAAGTTGATCCTAGATCAAATGATCTTAATCCTGTTATGATTAGGCTCAATCTTGAAAGGCTATTCGTGTTCCTTTGAATTGTTAGTTAAGCCTACTTTTAGGTCAGGGTGATACATACTTTTTGGGAACACGGTAGTGCAATTGAGTGGGAGCGCTAGCATAAACATGGAATCTATAGCTTCTATATGGCAAATAGTAAGCAAAGGATGATTTCCTTCGAGCTTGACCAAACGAAAATAAATGGTGGAGATCTCATTTCACATAAGCTGAAATATCATTTATACGGGGTCAAGTGTTTTAAGGATAAAATACATAGTAGGGTGTTACGGTAATTTAATCCCTTTACTGTGTAGATCATTCATATAGAGGATCATTGATCACATTAGGATTATAACAATGGATAACTAATGATGTGTCTATATGGTGGAACATATAGAGCATTCTATATACTGAGAGTGCAATTCTAAGTTCTATGCGTGGATTCAACGAAGAATTAATAAGTTAGTGAATTTTAGTGCTAAATTCTTGATCTACTTATTGGAAGCTCAGTTATATAGACCCATGGTCCCCCCACTAGTTGAGATAATATTGTTTGTAAGACTCATGTAATTGGTTTTGATTAATCAATTATAATTCACGAATTAGACTATGTCTATTTGTGAAATTTTCACTAAGTAAGGGCGAAATTGTAAAGAAAGAGTTAATAGGGGCATATTTGTTAATTATGATACTTTGTACGGTTCAATTAATAAATATGATAAATGACAATATTATTTAATAATTATTTATAGTTATTAAATAGTTAGAATTGGCATTTAAATGATTGAATTAGGAAATTGGCATTTTTGAGAAAATCAGATACAAAAGGTGTTAAAATTGCAAAATTGCAAAAATCAAGGCCCAGTCCACCTAGCCAGGGCCGGCCACCTATTTTATCTTTTTTAATTGATTTTTTCATTATTTTAATGCCATATAATTCAAATCTAACCCTAGTGGAATGCTATAAATAGATAGTGAAGGCTTCAGGAAAAACACACTTTCTGAATCAGAAAAACCTGAGCCTTCACTCTCTTCTCTAGCCGCCACTCTCTCTCTCTATTCTTCCTTCATATTTCGAACCTCTCTTAGTGATTAGAGTAGTGCCCACGCACATCAAGCAATACCTCAATGATAGTGAGGAAGATCGTGAAGAAAGATCATCAGCAATGGAGATTCAGCATCAAGGATTCAGAGAAGAAGATCCAGGTTCAGATCTTGATAATACTCTGCTACAGAAAGGAATCAAGGGTTAGAGATCTGAACGGAAGGAGTCATTTAATTCCGTTGCACCCAATGTAAGGTTTCTGAAACTTTATATGTGTTCAATTTATCGTTTTAAAAAGTTCATATTTAGGATGTTAATAAACATACTTGTGAGTAGATCTAAGATCCTGGTAAAATAATATCCAACAATCAGTTCGCTATATCTTTAACCACTTACCTTAATGGTTTTTCACCATTGCTAGAAATTCATGAAATTTTTCAAACATTTCAAATTTCTTTTGCATAAGGTAAAATCTAGAGTGATCGTCCTAAGAATATAACGAAAACTCATATCCACCCCTGAATGTACATCCATCTTCGAATGAGATGAACTTATTTTCAGTGGATATAGGCATATTGACTCTTTGCAGAGAAGGATCTTGTCAAAACCACTATGAACAAGATACAAATGCCATAGATATATAAGAATGCGGTTGTTATCTTTCCCTGACTTAGGTTTAGTTACATTAAAGAGTTCTTAGAATAGTGCAAGTGGATCCTGGTCACAGAATATTAAACTCATATTCCATACTTTAACATATAGTTTGAATCCATTGACTGAAAATGGATATTAAACACTTGTGAAAGTTTAACTGTATTGTATTCTAGAAATAGAAATATAAAATTTCTATTTAAAGTCTAAAATTTAATGTCAAAGACTTAAATTTATACCAAATGTACAATGAGTTTTATTCTAGCTTTGACCACCACTACTAATCTAACTCTAAGTATGATTTGCCTAAAGTAACCATGTATAAGTAGGAGATTTCTAAGATTGAGGATTTATATCATTTCGGGATTATAGTCATCTGTGCCATTCAATTTCATAAAAGAAAAAAGAATGACATAATAAGCAGTTGATTTATAAACCATTCATCCAATGATATATATTATTTAAGCTAAGAGGAAAAATTAAAGGATTATTTCAAATTTAAAATAAGAATCCAACGATGTCTCGATTAGCGAGAGTCAAATTTATTCTTATTTTAATAAACTTCTTCATTGTTTCATATTGTAAATACTAGTCTAAGGTGTCATCTATTGATGAACAACTAGATGTTGTATTTACAAATATTTATCTATCGAGATCTGACACTATTATGTTTGTCTAATGGATGACAATCCATTAGGGATTTGTCCCATTAAAAACAACAAGCCAAGTTAGACCAGCAATGAAGATTCGAAATTTAAACTACAATTAATAACAGAAAATAACATGGCTCAATATACATTCACACACAACTCAGAAATCATTAAGCATTTAACAAATAGGAATGACAAGCGAAAATACTAAAACATACGAACCTAAATAATTTCCAAGGTCTTCAACAGACTGATATTAGTGTCCCGTTTGGGCGAGAGTCAAAGATACCATCCATTGAATAGAGTTGTCAGCTCATCTAAAATGATAAACATTCTAGCAACCTTTTATTCGATCAAGATAAGAATCCAGGGTCGTCCCGTTTAGGCGAGAGTCAAGGCCACTCTATCTTATTGGCTTCCACCATTTTTTCATACTTTTGTAAGTCTTACTAATAGTCGCCACCATTAGGGTGATCCATACTAAAAATAAAAAACTTACAAAAATACTTATCTTTCGAGATCTACGGCGTTGAATTGCTAATGAACGTTCTTCCATTAGAGAAGATTACTCACTAAAACAAAAACTATGTAGCACCAACAATGGAGATCGAATGTCCTAATAATAAAGCTCATTATTTAAAGTGTATTTTCTTCTAATGTTTATTTTAATCTATTTATTTTAAAATATTTATTTATTTAATTAAAATTTCCAATTTAGAATAAAATTATAAATATAAATTTTAATTTAATATTTATAAAATTATACTTAGATGGATATGAAAAATAAACTGAATTATTTTCCATCTTAGTAATAATTTTCAATAAATATTTAGAAAATTATTCAATTTAAGTTGTATCAAAATTAATTTAATTTAATTTTCTATAAATACATATTGCATTTCGAAAATTAATGTATTTAGAATAAATACAATTTTCGAAAATGCTCTAAAATAAAATAAAATAAATTCTGAAAAATTATTCTAATTTTATGTTGATCCAAAATTAATTAAAAATAAATTTTCAACACAAATATAATTTTCCTATTTAATTAGATATTTGAGAAAATTATCAAATATTTAAGTATCATGATTAAAATCAACTTAAATATTAATTTTCTATTTAATTAAATATAACTAGAAAAATACTTCAAGCAAACAGACAATAATTATCTAGACTTTCATTGACTAATTAATTTATTTTCTAATTATAATATAATTTAGTTCATTTATTTTAATTAATCATTTAAATGAAAAATATAATGATTTAAGTTGGTCTAAAATTAAAATAAATAATTTTCAACTTTAATCTATTTAAAAAAAAAATATTCAAAATTTTCTGCATTTAAATAAAAAATGCAATTTCGAAAAAAAAAAATAATTAATAAAATAAAATTAAAATATACATTGAAAATTATTCAAATTTAAGTTGTTCTGAAATTAAAATTTCCAACTTAAAATAATTTCTATTTAATTAAATATTTTGAAAATAATAATATTTAAGTATCAAGAATGAAATCAACTTTAATGTTTAATTTTCAATTTAATTAAATGTATTAAATACAAGAATTAAATAATCAAGTATAAAATAAACTCAATTATTAATTCTAATTTAATATTAGGAAAAATATTTTTAATTAAGTTGATCCAAAATTAATTAATAAATAATTAATTTTCAGCTTAAAATATTTTCCTAATTAAATATTAGAAAATATAACTAGTCACTAGAGAAAACTATCTAGAATATATCTTATTAACTAAGTGTTTTTTTTAAAATTAACTTTAAAATATTCAATAAAAAATAAATTTCATATATTTTAAAGCTAATTATGTTGCTAATTCAATTTCATAAAAAATTAATTTTATTTTAGCAACCTAGACCATTTAATTAATAAAACAGAAATGGGCTTCCTATATGCATCTAAGCCCAAAGGCAAACATATAGGCTCACACAGGTCAAATGATTTGGATGGGCCCTATCATGTTACTAGGTTTACACAGATGAAAGAAGTACAAAATTTACATGTTACAAATTATTTATAGGATCTATTGACAATTGGACTATGATTAAAATCAGATCATTAGATCTGTTAACAAGTTAATCATAGCAATTTAGATCAAATAAATAATAGGTTTGTAATTTTTTTTTTGAATAAACAAACAATGTCCATGTAACAAATTGTGAAATAAAATATTAACATAATTAAATTATTATTATAAACTACCCAACTAAATTTTAAAAAGTTAGGGTTGTGAAAACCAACCTTAAAAATGTCATCAAAATTTAAAATTCAAAAATGAAAACTAATTTAAAATATCTAGGTTTATTTGAATTATTTTATCAATTTATATTAAATATCAAATAAGATAAATGATTTGAAAAATAATATTTTCAATATCATTTTCTAGTCTTATAATTAATAAAATTAAAATAATATAATAAACCAATTTTAAAATAGATATGGTTATGCAATTATTATTTTAAGAATAAATAATAAATAAATAATAACTATCGTAATTATATGTCGAAATATCTCAAATTAAGCGTTATTCAAATTTCTACAAAAATATCTAAGTTATTGAAATATTTAAAATATAATTTATAAATTTCTAATAAGTAAAATGATATAAGATATTAAAATATCATTTTTTAAACTTATAATTTATAAACAATTAAATATTTAACAAAATAACAAAATTTTTTTAATTTGAAAAATATTATGGTTAGAATATCTATAAAAAATATCTAGGTTAATTTATCATATAAGGTGATTTTCATATAATATTTCAAATTAAAAAAAAAAGATAAAGTTATCTTTTAATTTAAAATATGCCCAATATTAATATATCTAACATTAAAAATAAATAATATATAAATATTAAAGAAATTAACAAATTTTAAATCTGACCATAATTTAAAAAATAAAATAATCAATTTTTTAAATTTAAATCTCAAAATATCAAAGATTAATAATAACCTATTTCAAAATAAATATTATTAATTTAAAAAAAATGATATTTAAGTTTAAATATATTAAAAATAATATTTTATTTTAATTTTAGGGTTTGAAAATTGCAAAAATCCGAAAATTGGGAAAAAAATCCCACAAAAATCGGATTTTTTGGTGAAAATTTCATTGCTGCCCAGGAGATGCCGCAGAGGCTGCGTGCAGCCTCATCCGCGCGCGTAGGAGGCTGCTGGCAGCCTTCGTGTGCTGAAAATGGTGCTCGCTCGGGTGGGCCTTCAAACACGGCACCAGGCTTCAGACACGCACGGACAGGCACCTTGTCCAAATTTCTGCGTGCGCTTGGTGCTTGTGGTGTCGAGTGACGACACCATATGCACCCGAAACTTCAAACCTTCATAACTTCTTCGTTTTTCATCAGAATTGAGTTCCGTAAAATATTTTTTACAAGAAATCCAAATAAAATATTTTTTACAAGAAATCCAAATAAAATATTTTCAGAAAGAAAAAAAAAATCATGGAAAAATTTCGTAAAACACATATATTCATCAAATAATCACATAAACCAACATGAAACCATCAAAATCAACACAAACATTTAATTCATATTTCATGAAAGTAAATCATTACCATGGCTCTGGGGCCAGTTGTTGGAATTATTTTACCAGGATCTAGATTTACTACCAAGTATGTTGTTTAACATTCTAATATGAATTTATAAAACAATATAAATAAACACATATAAAGTTTAAGAAACCTTACATTTATTGCAACGAAATATAATGACTCCTTCCGTTCAGATCTCTAGCCCTTGATTCCTTTCTGTAGCAGAGCATTATCAAGATCTGAACTTGGATCTCTTTCTCTCCTTCTTGTTGATTAGATTCTTCACAGTCTTACATACTATGATTGAGGACCAACTTGATGTGTGTGGGCACTTACTCAATCACTAATGGTTGAAATTATTTAGTGAAGAAAGGCTATAGGTTTCGAATTGAAGAAGAAAGAAGAAGGAAGAGGTCTCATCTAGGTTTTAGCTTTGGAGGCATTAGTTTGCATGAAGAGACCATAGCCTTCCTTTTATACTATCTTCAAATAGGGTTAGGGTTGAATTATTAGGAATAAAAATTGATAAAAATAGAGAAAAATAAAGACCCTAAGACCGGCCACTTAATGGGCCCCACATAGGTTTGGGCTTTGTCATTTTTCTCAACTATTTTATCTATTTTTCACAAATACTATTTTTTGCACTTTCAACCCTATTAATGCCAACACTATTTATTTAATAATTAAAATAATAATCAAATAAATTTTCATTTATAGTATTTATTAATTAGACTCCATAAAGTCTCTTAATTAACAAATAAATCCCAAAACACTATTTCTTCACAATCAAACCATATCTTAGTGAAAATTCATAAACTAAACATAGTCTAATTTTAGAATTATAATTGATTAACTAAAATCAATTAACTGAGTCTTACATGCAGTTTGTCTCAACTAGTATGGGGACCATGGGCCTATATAATAGAGCTTCCAATAAGCAGACCTAGAATTTACAAAGTAAATTCACTAACTTATTAATTCCTCATTGGATCCACTCATAGAACTTGGAATTGCACTCTCAGTCATATACAACGCTCTATATGTTCCACGATATAGATACGCTATTAATTATCCATTGTTATAATCCCAATAATCAATGATCCTCTATAGATGATCTACATTGCATAGGGATAAAATTACTGTTACACCCTTTCAATGTATTTTATCCTTAAAACACTTAGCCACCTATAAATGATATTTTAGTGAAATAATATAATCACTAAAGTGAGATCTCAATCATTTATCTCTATTTAGCAAGCTCGAAGGAAATTATCGTTTCACTTCTATAGAACCAATAGATTCCATATCTATGTTCAGCGCTCCCACTCAATTGTACTACCATGTTCCTGAAATGTACGTATCACCCTTTCCAAAAAGTATGCTTAACTAACAAATCAAAGAACATGTATAATACTCTTAAGATCGAACCTAACCATGTCAGGATTAAGATCATTTGATCTAAGATCAACTAGGTAATATTGAATTCAATAGATATTACGGTAAATTTATCATATCTACTCAAAGTTCAATATCCGTCCCATCGAATGTATACTCCATACATCCGATACTGGTAAACTTTACCAATGCCCTAGCCAGAACATAACACTTATCCAAGGTGTAAGTATACCTATCGCTGATTATCATGCCAGTCTAAATCCAGTGAACTGACAAATCAAGGAATTAAACTTTTGAACATATAATCATGATTATATTCCACAGTGTTGACAACACTATAATAATGAACAAATACATATATTTTGGACCTAATAGAATTTATAATCATAAAATAAATCATGTGAATCATGCAACATAAAATGAATTCTGATCTTTATTAATTAGTAAATCTGATTATATTGAAATGGGTTTTATTTAGGGCACAAAACCCAACATGAGGTACCTGGATTCCTCATCCCTGAAAATAACTAAAGTAAATCCCGAGTGCATTCTAGTAATTTTCTCAACTGCCAGATTAACCTATACTCATCAAACAATACCTTTGAAAACTCTAAACAGAGGATTGGCTCCCAACACAATATAAACAATAGAATTTTTGAGAGTGAAACTTCACTTTCAATTTCATCTAATTCAAGTTTAGCTACTATTTGATCCCCAATATTCATAGGTTCAGTAAAATCAAGATGGGTAGTGGGTGTCCAAGCCTAGTTTGATTTAAGCTTACTCCAAACTTCTTTAGTAGAAGCTTCAAAATCTGAGGTCTCCACTTCTTTCACCCAACTCACCGATTTGGGAGTTTCTTTCATCGCACTCAGAGCTTTATCATGGTGTTCTCCTTCAAACATTTCACAAGGTGGGGCAATTCGACAGGTGGAAATATGTTATTTTATCTTTGCAAAGCTTCTTCTTCTTCTTCTTTTTATTTTTTTTGGGCATGTTTCTGATCTTGTTGTGTAATGCAGATCATCACAGCCAATCTACTTACTCACCTGCAAAACTAGCCCGAAGGGTAATTATTCAACTTGGATTCTTTGATTTTTTTTAAGGGGGGTAGTTTTTTAGGTGAAAGTAGCTTGTTTTTCATTGCAATGTAACTAATAATTTGCTGTACTAGCTATTATTTGCGCGTTGATTTTAATTCTATTTGTTTGCATTACCTTGAATCTAATTAATTTCATTCCCTAATCTGTGAATTTCTACAGTAATTGAGGGAGAAAAGACGTGAAAAACGTGCATCTGAGTTGGTACAACAGGATGATGAGGCAATTGTAAAACTTGAAAATGCAGCCATTGAACGGTCAAAGTCTGTTGACACTGCAGTTCTTAGGAAATACAACATTTGGAGGAGAGAGACTCGACACCAAATTATAATGGCAAGGGTTTTTTTAAGCATTGCATAGATGAAGGGGAAGCTCGATTTATATCAAGAACTACAGACTCGAGTCAAAGAGAGCTAGCAGGCCTTAGGAGAAGCTAGCTCTGATTCTGATTTACATCAAAGGTAGCTGTCAATCGTATATTGTTATTTTATGTCTAAGCTTCCTTTATTTTTGTATCAACCTGACATTTCCTGGACTTGACCTTATCTGTTGTCTCCATGTGCTTTCAGTGTACCCATGAAACTAAGCAAGATGGGTCAAGTTCTATCAAAAACAAGAGAGCAACTGTATGATTGCAAATTGGTAAAATGGAAGTTGAGAGCAATGCTTCAAACTGCGGATGAACAAGTGAGGAGCTTGAAAAAGCAAAGCACATCTCTAAGCAAAGCAAAGCACATTTTAAATGGAATCCACTGTTTGTCAATGCGCCTCAACATACATTACTACCTCCTTCCTTTAGAGAAGAGAAAATTCCCTAAGAGTGAGAACTTGAAAAATCTAACTCTTTGTCACTATGCACTGTTCTCCGGCAATGTCTTGGCAGCATTAGTTGTTGTCAACTCAATTGTCATGAATGCCAAGGTGGCCTAAATTATTTTTTACACTCTATCTTATTCAGTTGCATATAGTTTTGCTTTCTCAAGATTGAAAATTTAAGCTACTTTTATCATTTGGTTTTTATATTTTGTTCATGATTTGGTACTGGTATTTAATTTCTGAGGGTGTCTGGTGTCTACTTTTGGCACCATGTGTAGAAGCTATTTAGTATTATACCTTAGGCATGCCAGGATATTTAAACTTTATTTTCTTTAATATTTCCTTATATTCATGAGTTGAAGCACAGTGGTTCATGAAACCCAGTTAATTTAGTGGGTCTTTTTTTTTTTCCTACAATGGGTAATTAAACCCATGTCGCCTCCCCCACAAACTCACATATGTGAAAGCATTTTAGATTTGTAGAATAATAATATTTAAATACTGAATTGTTCCACTTAGATAGATTTTTTTTTTATTTAAATATGAATTTGAATTAAGATTTATTTTTTTGTATTAAATAAATATACATTTGTTTTCTATTTAAAAGTTATTTGAATTTTATTTGAATTACTGTTATTTTTTTTTTTGTTTTTTTGAAACAACTAGATATTTTTAGTTATGCTTATAAATATCACCATGAATTAAGGAAGCAATTTTAATTGTACAAGTTTTTATACGCATTCTTTTCTCTTGGACTTGCCTCTATCAGTTGACACAAGTAAATTTTTGTTATTTTTATCAGTAAATTAAAGTCTGCACCTGGAGTCAATGAAATCACTACTACAAAAACCCCCTTTAGAGGCGGTTTTTAAGCCCTTTCAGCGTCGGTTTTCGCAAAATTCGCTACCGACGCTGATCAGGGCGACGCTAAAGGGTTTATATGAACCGACGCCATATGTATCCCTATGGCACCTATGGCGTCGGTTAATACCTAATAACCGACGCCATAGGGTTATATAAAAAAACCCTGATTTTTCCAACCCCCAACCGACGGCATAGATATATATACATTCTATACCTACGGTTTTTACCAAAAAACCGCCTCTAAATGTCAATGTAGATATTTTCACCCTCTTTAGCTTCCCTTTTTATAAATTGGGTTGAAAAAAGGGAAGCTAAAGGCTTACAGTGTAGTAGTGAATATTAGACCAACATTTTTCCAGGCTTAACCTCCTAATGCTCCACGCTTGGCCGTCCTTCTTCCTCAAGAGAGCTATTATTTGAAGACCAAAACTTGGTATCATCCTTATTAATAAGTATAGTTAATTTCTCTTTATCACGATAATCAATCATATCACAAATATTTGTCATGCTTGTTTGTGCGTAATAAGTACCTTTAACATTGCTTAATCTAGTGTAAGTGTTAGTATATTACTACTGGTATTTTTGGCTGGTCCGCTCTCCCACGTGATCTGTCGACACGTAGAAAACAGAGATAACTATTAAAACTATACAAAAGTAGCTACATTACAATATTTATTCTATATATCTCTCTATCTTGGTGTTTGATGAGAATGGTAATCCCATTGCCCTTAACAATCATTGACCAAAATTCATGTGTCGATAACACTATATGTATATATTTTTTGCTTGTATGGTAGTAGCTACATTACAATTTTTATTCTCTCTCTCTATCTTGTAATATGTAGTAGGTTTTTGACCCCTATATAACACTATATATATATATATATATATATATATTTTCTTTTTTGCTTTGGATGAATTAAACTCCCCTACCTGCTACTATTTTTCCTTACTAAGTTCAACGTGTGCATGTGCACTACTATATAATATTTATACATATATTTTATAAAAATATTTTGTATTCCAATTGAATTCACAAATCGCTACTGTTTAGTCACAAATCGCTACATTATGTTAGTCACAAATCGCTACTGTAAGTGTTAGTATATTACTACTGTTAGTCACAAATACCTAAATGACGACTTTATCAATATATCGAATAATGGAACTAAACAACACTTCAAGCTTCAAATTGTAGAATAATATCTATATATACATATTTTATATATCATTTTTCTTAGTAATTGATTGGTTATTATAAATTGCACTCCCTCTTAAATATGTATTTCTCTATAAATATAGAAGGAACCACATTACTAATAATATTCATAATTTGATAACAAAGATAATTATTTGTTTGTATCTCCTTTTAGCTTGATTTTTATTTGATAAAATATACTCATAAGAGAGCCACCTTTGTTACCCGAATAATTTCTGTCGATCATTAAGGGAATATTTATTATAATTATAATTTCAATTCTAAGATATATTACTATAATAATAAAAATTTATTATCACCTCTAAGTGTGCACATACGTTGTTATTCTTTCTGCATTGACCTCTTAAACATTTTTTTACCAGCCTCTCTTATAATGTTCTATGAAATTTTCAACATAATTTGTGGCCACAGTATCTGAATTTTCAACCTCATTTGGTATTGTTCTACTTAATTCGAAGCCAGGTGTTATTTTTCTACTAATATGGATCTAAATATTCGAATGTAATTATTGTGTTACATATATGAAAGATAAAATGAAATATCATGCAAAAAAATCTCCAATATATTTTCCCTTTATTTTATACTTAATTAACTTTTTGTAAACTACATCAAACTACACCAGTAAGCATGTAATTATTATTTTCCCTAATGCATCCCATCTCCTATAGATTAGCATCCGAGTTTCCTCCCTATTATAATAATCATTCAATAATAGATCTTTGATCACATTATCAATAGATAATAGTACCATTTAACATTTCTTAAATTGGTCAATAACCTGTAAAAATTATCGAGCATATCGATATTTTTAAATTGGTGCATAACCTTCAAGCGAGCAAGTTCTCCAATAATTTTTTTTACTAATATTATATTTTTATTTTATTTATACCAAAATAATGGTATTTTATCAAATTATTTTTTGATTAAAAAAATTACTTTTATTTTGTTTTAATTTAAACCTGGTAACACAATTTGGAGCATACGTTATCAACATCGCCAATAATTTTTTTTTGCTTATTTTGATGAAAGTAACTAATTATTAGATATTTCAAAGGGGATGGAGCATCTATTATTTGTTTATCTTTCTTATTGGGGATCATTATTCTTGAATGAGTATATATGCTATATTATTTTATTGTCAGCTTTTCCTTATATTTTTTTGCTCGTTTTCAACACAATTTGTAGCTACTATTGCTGAATTTTAACCGTCAACCTGGTATTGTGCTGCTCATTTGGAAGTCAGGTATTTTCTTACTCTTCATATTAATTTATATTTATTAATGTACTTATTGTGTTATGTATATTGAGGATAAAAAGATATATCATGCATAAAAAAAATCGCACATTATTTTTTTCTTATATTTTATGTAGATATATTAAATATGCACATGATCGCATCACATTTGATGGTCATGGTTAGTTATTTTTATTTAATAACTCAAAATATGCAATTATGATGATGTTGATATTTGATGTTTGAAATTGGACATCTTCATCTTAAAGATGCATATTTTTAAATCTTATTGTTTTACGTTTATTTTCTATTTTAATTGAACATCAACATTTCAATAGTATAGGATAATTCACTTTATTATAAAAATAAATAATTTAAGTTGAAAATATAATATTCTTATTTAAATAAAAATTTATTTTACTTTACAACTGAATAAAAATCGACCTACTAATAAAATTCTTTCAAGAATAAATATCTATACTTAAATGAGCCTCACAATTATTATCCTAACCTTAATATTTTATTGATGTAGAATGATATTTCACGTCTGAAACCTACATTTTCTTGATTGACATAATAACAGATGGTAAGCTTGTACAAAAACCATACTTAAATATTTAAATTCAAATCTACATAAGATTAAGCAATAAATTTCTTAAAAAATTTATGTATTTCGATTTGATTTTTTGAAGATCAAAACACATGAGCTTCTAAAAGAATCTCACATAGAGATTTTTCAGAAGAGAAGAAGGAAGAAATACGTAGAAAACAAAGAGAGAGATATGCCAAACAAAAAGCATTGAAAAATTATCAAATTGATATGACTAATTCAAGTTATTTGAATCGTATCAATTTACCCCCATGTACTGTTGATCATGCGGCATCTACAAGTACGCAACATTCGTATTATCATGCTGATGATATTAATAATGATTGACAAGATAGACATAGTCACAGAGTATCAAAGAGACAATGCAATCATCATACCAACAAAATCTCAACTGACAAAAGATCTTCTTATCATGATTTGGATTCTTCATATGGATGCAGTGGTAGAAATAATTTCTACCCAAGTTCATCTTCCGAAAATAAGGAGAGATTTGATCAAGTATATACAGAATACTGCCTTCTTTTTTCTAATTGATCCGACCTTCTGTTTTTTCTCATCAGTCCACCTTCTACAAACAGATCCCCCCTGTTGATCTCGAGGACTCATTTAGCCACACAATTATGTCAACAACTTGTAGAAGTAAGGGTTATTCCTACATCAAATATTTGTTTAATATTAGTAAATATTCATAATAACAAAATATTAGTTTGCTAATTTGACCTAATTAAATCTTTCATTATGATAGGTCAATCGCAAAATAGGGTCACACGATTTCAAGAATTGCTACAAAATGTGCCGTCTAAAGTATTTTCACTTCTGTCGGTTCCCATATGCATACATTGTAAAGTAAAGTGATTTATCCATGAAACAAATGGATTTTATTGTGCAGATGGAAAAATATATCTGGCCACAAATGAAGTTCCAAATGAACTTTACGCATTATTAACCTCCAACACAAGTGATTCTGCACATTTTCGAACATATATAACAACAAATTTGCATTCACATTGTTGGGTGTTAAATATGATCAAAATCTCTGCTAAACGAATAATGGAATATACACTTTTAGAGCCCAAGGAAAAATCTACCACAGCATCACAGATTTGCTTCCTTCTTACAGTCATCCTTCTAATCTCCAATTATACTTCTATGACACAGAAAATGAGTTAGAGAATCGACTATTTGATTCACAATATAGAATGCTCCCAACAGTCACAAGTCAACTCATCAATATTCTTCGCATCAATCCGTACTCTATTTTCTTTCGTTCACTTGGTGATATGCCAGATTTGGAAAGACAAAATACATGTTAGGAATGACGCTGGCCTAAATCAACGTGTATTCAATGCCCCTACTGCCTCACAAGTAGCGGCAATATAGGTTGAAAATGAAGACGAAAATCAAAATGGAAGACGTGATATCTTTGTATACAACCATTCCGGTAAACAATTTAAAATTCAATATTACTATGGTTGTTATGACTCACTGCAATATCCATTGTTATTTCCGTACGGTGATACTGGTTGTCATAAAGTGATTGAAAGGATTGGAGAAAACCAATCAAGATCCGTCGAACAAACTCAAACAATAAACTCTCGATATTCATTAATTGGAGAAGAATTACTAGCAGCAGAAGAAGAAGGTAATCAATCGTTGAATATGTATAAAAATATATATAAATATATGTATAAATCACCCTTTGTTCACATCTAACAATATTATACTTTCTTCAATTCAAACTAATGCAGTATCAATCCAAGAAAAAAAAGTCCCAAAAGTTTCGTGCCGTATATATTATTGCTTCAAGTTCCAAATAAGAGAAAATGAAAGATCAATTTTTCTACTCTCTGGTCGACTACTGCAACAATATGCAGTAGACATGTATGTCAAGATGGAGTCCTTAAGATTGGATTATTATAGAGGCCAGCAAATACACATTCGAACTGAATTCTATCAAGGTTAGTTGACACAATTACGCTGTGAGAACGAGACGCTTCTAATGTTGGAAAACGAATCATACTCCTTTCATCTTTCATAGGAGGACCAAGAGACATGAGGAAGAGATACATGGAGGCAATGGTGTTAGAACAACGCTATGGTAAACCTTATATTTTTCTAACGATGACATGCAACCCAAACTGGAAGGAAATCACAAATGAATTATGTCAACACGAGGAGAGCCACAATAGACCTGATTTGGTTGCAAGAATATTTCATGCAAAACTAGAAGAATTAAAGGACAAGTTATTTAAAATGGGGATATTTGGCAAGGTCTAAACATATGTCTACGTTATTGAGCACCAAAAAAGAGGTCTTCCACATGCACACTTTTTAATTATATTAAAAATGGATTTGAAAGTCCATGCTCCTGAATCTTTCGATGAGATCGTATCAGTAGATATTCCAGATAAAATCTCTAACATCCACTTGCATAAGGCGGTTGTAAAACACATGATGAATGGACCTTGTGGGGAATTGAACAAAACAAACGTGTGCATGAAAGGGGAGAATCCACGTTGCAAGAATAATTTTCCAAAAAAGTATGCTCCAGTTACGTCTGTCAGAAATGACTGTTTCCCTATTTATAGGCGTTCAAATAATGGTGTGACTGTGAAGGTCAGGGGGGCAACATTAGACAGTCGTTGGGTTGTTCCATACAACCCATATCTCCTTGCCACATTTGATTGCCACATTAATGTAAAATTATGCTCTACAGTGAAGGCGGTAAAGTATCGCTATAAATAGATTTACAAAGGCCATGACCATGTTGCATTCAACTTGGTCTCTGAATCAAACAATCAACAAGTTGTGAAATACATCAGTTCCAGACAGCTCGATGGATTGCTGCACCTGAAGCAATGTGGAGAATATACGGATTTATTGTAAATGAGATGTCCCCAGCAGTATATAGCTTGCAGTCTTAGGGCGTATTGTCAGAGCGAACCCATTAGAAGGCGAAAGATATTTTTTGCGGATACTGCTAAATCACGTAAAAGGGCCGTTATCGTTAAAAGATATCAGGACAGTACATGGCGCACTGGCGCCAACATATCGTGATGCAAAAACAATGCATGGATTGCTACAGAGAGATAGTTGCTTAGAAGACTGCTTACACGAAGCATCCCTTTATCAAATGCCTTCCAGTTTAAGGCGATTGTTTGCAATAATATTGGTCTACTGTAATCCGAATATCCCAGAGAACTTTGGAAACATTTTGAGGAACAAATGTCACTCGATATCAAAAATTCAGACATTGGTACACAAAACGTAAGATATCAAGTATTACGGTCAATATCTTCAACAATTGAGTCTATGGAAAAAGACATTAATTCATACCAACTGCTTGATGAAGACATCATCTTTGATAATGACGAATTTTAATCCAGAGAAATCAACGATGAATTGGATGTAGAAATTCCAGAGGAAGATGTTACAACGTCAGACAGACTTAATACTGAGCAACACTCAAGTATACAATGCAGTAATGGAAAGTATTTCATCAAAAAAATGCAATGCGTTCTTCGTGGACAGGCCTGGTGGGACAGGTAAAACATACCTATACAAGGCATTGCTTGCAAACGTACTATCTAATGGTGTCGTGGCACTCGCAACTGCTTCATCAGGTGTGGCAGCATCTATTCTTCCCGGAGGTCGTACAGTTCACTCACGTTTTAAGCTTCCACTCGATGCCGATGGAAAAAGCACATCCTGTGTCAGCAAACAGAATGCACTTGCAAAACTACTTTGTGCAGTAAAATTAATTATATGGGACAAGGCTCCAATGACCCGAAAGCAGCACATAGAAGCGTTAGATAAAATGCTATAAGACATTAACAATACAACCTTACCATTTAGCGAAAAGGTGATTGTTTTTGGAGGAGATTTTTGACAGGTGTTACCTGTGGTACAAAAAAGGAACGAGATAGGAGCAGATAAATTCTAGCTTGGTTTATTCATACCTGTGGTCTACATTGACTAAATTTCGACTAATTCAAAATATGAGAGCCAGACTGGATCCGTTGTTTTTGGACTACGTGTTGTTGGTGGGCAATGGCATGCCACCAAACACAATCAATGACAACATCAAAATGCCAAATGAAATGCTTGTACCATATGATTACGACATCAGTTCTTTAAATATTTTGATAGAAAACGTTTTCCACAACATTCAAAAATATCCAAAACATGCGTCTACCATGATGAACCGTGCAATACTAACACCAAAGAACAGCTTTGTCGATAAAATAAATTCGTTGTTAATTGGACGGTTCCCAGGAAAAATACACCTATACTACAGTAGGGATGAGACGGTAGATAATACTGAGCAATCGATAATGGAAGACTTCTTAAACACTTTAACTCCGAATGGACTTCCCCCACATGAATTAAAACTCAAAAAGAATTGTCCCATAATGTTGCTTGAAACATTAATCCTTCTGAAAGTTTATGCAATGGAACACGTTTAATATGTCAGGCATTCAACCGAAATATCATAGATGCTGAAATTATCGTGGGACACCATATCGAAAAAAGAGTGTTTATTCCAAGGATACCATTCTTGCCAAATGTAGAAGGAAATAGTAGTTTTCCATTCAAACGAACGCAATTCCCAATCAGATTGAGTTTTGCAATGACTATAAATAAGTCACAGGGACAAACATTAGATTACGTTGGGATCTATTTACCACAACATATTTTTTCACACGGTCAGTTATATGTAGCAATATTAAGAGCAAAGATATCATCGACAGTTAGAGTCTTGATCCGATCTGTTTCAACTTCGCAACAAGATAAGAACTCGACTAAAAATATCGTGTACACAGAGTTATTAGCATTATCTTGTTTAAATTAATCTCTTCAGAAAACTTGCAAAGTGACCGTGTAATTAGCTATCCTAAACTCCTACATGTTTCATATATCAATCTAAATGCTTTTTTTGTATGATTTATTATTGTTTCCATATTAATATTATATTACATTATTATTTTATTACATTTGAGATACTACTTCTTCTCACAATAATTAATAAATATTATTTAATTAACGAAATATAATTATTAAATGAGCATATCAGATGCCGACTCTACACCAATCAGTAGATGACATCACTCCCACCACAGTTGGATGGAAAATAAAAATGACAGTTCAACATAAATTTCCACCATGAACAAGCATGAATTCACTAGTCCGATATCAAAAGCTATTTTTATCTGATCCAAAAGTAGACTTATTCCTCTTTTAACAATAATATTAGTTGCACAGTGCTAGACAAATTATAATTTAAATGTTTATCTAATACAAAATCTTGTTGCATGTCTTATTGATAAACTTTACATAGGGAAAGAGACATGATGCATTAATTTAAGCAGAAGATATTGAAGCTTTGGAGGACACTTTGCATGAGTTACACACCTACAACATCAGTGATGCCCGTGTCAACAAAACACCTGCAAGATACCTTAAAAATGGCACAAATACCATTATGGCTGGACGTTGAACTCAACAACACAAGTTGTTGAAGTCCAAGAAGAAGGCAAACAAATTTCTAAGCCAATCCATGAATTCGTTACGTTTAAAAACTTGTCATCTGACAAATACTCCAACACACCACAAGGTAACTTCGGATCCCCACGATATAACACATAACAAATAATTTACCAAGTTTTAACTAACGTTACATTCAATTTTCAGATATCATAGGAGTAGCTGTCAAAATAAACCCAACAAAAGTGGTGAACACAGTTTATGGACAGCGAACCATACAAGAAATATATCTAATCGATGTCAGGTATATATATATATTATAAAATACAAATACATAATGATAATCTTTATTGGACCACTCATAATAATTTAATATGGATTTAAAATTATGATACATAGCAAAACTAATAATACTATTACTTTTTTCAATCACAGTTGTAGCTTCAACCCGATATATTTGACTCTGTGGAGTGCTTTGGTACAAGATATTAGTAAAAAATTGTCTGAAGTTATTGGAAATAACCTAATAATAATGGAAACAAAGATGATTGTTCAAACTAAGAGTGGTATTTATATACTAACTAACAGCATATATATTATTATCAATTTCGTCCACTTATAAATAGGCTGAATATATCATTTTCATACAGGATTGTCGTTGTCAAGTCGTGAATCAAGTAAAATCGAAATCAATCCTGGAAATTCCGAAGTAACGGCACTTCATCAATGGTACAACTCATGCATAAATTAATTTACATTCATTAAATATTATTTTTTATTATATAATATTGAATGCTTATTACTTTAATAAGTAACCTAACATTTAAATTACAATGTTAAGGACTGAAAATAACAAAGCAGACATAAATAATATTACTATTCAAGTACCTTCATATGTGTATTCTCCAAATTCATCTGCTACAAAATGGGAATATGTAAAGAACAATAAAATTACCGATTTGTAAAACAATTGAAACCAACTCAGGTATATATAAGAAATATCGTACTACTTACTACTTTTAAATGAATATATTGCTTACTAATTACTAATTACTGTCTTGATTTTGTTTTTAACATGTAGGTTTTCACATGAATTTGGCTCCATTTCATTTTTTTTATTGTTATTAGATAATTTATTTGAAAAAGCTTCATGGTGTTGTTTATTCTTAGAGCTGTATTGGAACTCTTTTTTACACTTCTTGTTTGTGGTTATTACATATCTATCTAACATAAATATGTTTGTCTTCCTTGTAAAGCAAGGTTTAAAATTTCCAATGATTGGTTTCTTCATTTCAAAAATTTTTGTTATGTTCAAGAGGAGATAATATAGATTTGAATTATTATATATTTAGGAAAACAACAAGTTATGAAATTTTATGCTAAATCATATTTTTCAACTTTTTTTCCTTAAATATTGAAATAACACAGCCCAAAGTCATGGTGGAGCCCGATCGTTTATTTATTTGTATTGAAGTGGTGTAGTTTCATTCTTATTTACATTGCATTGGGTATTGAACTGTTTGGTGACTGAGTAGGGTCAAACAAGTCACATGTATTTTAATTTTTAAGCCCATATGCATTTAATATATCTAGTCACTATATCTTGACTACATTACACTTTTTATTTAATTATATGTAATGTATATGTTGGTGCAGACAGTGGTATTCTTACATTGTACAAGAGTTAAAATGGTATGTTTATTTGTGGAAAATCATATTTCTTTCGGCCTTTAGCCTTTTACTGTGTACAGAAAGATGCATAATGTCACTGTTTAGAGTACAATATGCCTCTAAACAGTAATGCCCATACTTATTTCCCATTCTTCTACTGATTTAATTTCAGTACTATATGCATTATCATTGGTTTGGGAAATTTGTTGCTGTTGTTGTTGTTGTAGTTGTGATAGAGGAAGGCTTGGTATATAGCAAGCTACGCCGCCACTACTAGAAATACGTGCATAGTCTTGTTCAGTTAGTGTAGTTGCATTTTATCATCATCATCTAGAGTAATGCTAATACTTTTTTCTTATTCTTATACTGATTCAATTTCACTACTATATGCATTATTATTGGTTTGCGGCACTTGTTGTTGTTGTTGTTGTGATTGTGATAGAGGAAGGCTTGGACTATATGCTTCATCCATGTTGTGTTTGTTATTGGTTTCATCACATTAATCCAACAACGTCAATTGTAGTAATTCTTCTGCTTCTTTTTCTGTTGTAGCAGTAGAAGTAGTAATCTTCTATCTCTTTGCAATATGTTGATATTTTACTTCTTAATTAAATATCATTGATTTTTTATAATTAATATAATATTAAATTTTTTAACATATATAGTTTCTTTTTTTCTTTTTTTTTTTTTTTGGCAGAAAGTATACTATTGGATTGAACCTGAAATCATATTAAAAAACATCAACCAAGATTTTTATTACATGTCGTGTGATTTATGTAATAAGAAACTTATGTTCTACAACGACAATGAAGAAACAGATTGTGAGAATCCAAAATGTGGAAAAAGGTGTCTTCCCACATTAGGGTAAACACATCATAACTAAATTAATATTTGAACTTATTGGATATTCATACTAACCGTTATATATTCTGCATAAATTATTAGTGCAAGGACCTATGTACAACTCGACGATGGTACCGAGTTGCTAGATGCTGTGATGTTCGGAGATGTTGCAGAAAACATATTCTCATGTACTGCACTTCAATTAAAGTCATATTCAGACGAGGTAAATATAAAAAATAAATATATAAAATTTATACCTTTTCATAATTAGAAGTATATTAAATCTTTTTACTAATTACTTTTACAGAAACATAGGTTGTTTGTGTTGGGGTTTTATGCCCTAAATAAAATTCATTTCAATCTAATCTGATTTGTTATCAATAAAAGTTTAGAAGTCATTTATGTTTACATGTAGTTTTCATGTTTATGGTTTAATGTGTACAACATCTGTTAAGTCTAGAACATATAGTTATTCACAATTACAGTGTTGTCAACACAATGGAATGTGATTGTGATTACATGCTTCAAAAGACAATGTCCATGATTCATCAATGCATTGGATTTACATTGATGTGGTAATCAGCGATAAAGTATACTTACACCTTGGATAAGTGTTATGTTCTTTCTAGAACATTGGCAAAGTATGCTAGTTTCAGATGTATGGAGTTTACATTGGACTGGGAGCGAAATTGATCTTGGTAAAGATATTATAATCTTACCATCGTATCTTTCTAAGTCAATATCACTGGTTGATCTCAGATCAAAAGATCTTACTCCTGACATGCTTAGGTTCAATCTCAGGAGTGTTATTCATGTTCTTTGATTTGTTAGTTAAGCATACTTTCTGGTCAAGATGATACGTACATTTTGGGAACATGATAGTGGGAGCGCTAAACATAGATATGGAATCTATAGCTTCTATTTGGACATAGAAGTGAAATGATGATTTCCTTCGAGCTTGGCTTAATAGAGATAAATGGAAGAGCTCTTGTTTCAGTGATTATATTCGCTCACTGAAATATCATTTATAGGAAGCTAAGTGTTTTAAGGATAAAACACATTGAGGGGTGAAATGGTAAATTTATCCCTACTCGGTGTAAATCATCTATAGAGGATCTTTGATTATTGAGATTAGAACGATGGTTAAATGTTTATAGCGTATCTATATCGTGGAACATATAGAGCGTTCTAAATGACTGAGAGTGCAAGTCCAAGTTCTATGGTGGATGCAATAAGGAATTAATAAGTTAGGGAATTTACTCGGTAAATTCTAGTTCTGCTTATTGGAAGCTTAGTTGTATAGGCCCATGGTCTCCATACTAGTTGAGACCATACTGCGTGTAAGACTCAGTTAATTGATTTTAATTAATCAATTATAATTCTAAATTTAGACTATGTCTAGTTTATGAATTTTCACTAAGTTTATGAATTTTCACTTAGCAAGGGCTTAATTGTGAAGAAAAGAGATTCTAGGTCTTATTTATTAATTAAGAGACTTTATTAAGTCTAATTAATAAATATATTAAATGGCAATTTTATTTGATAATTAATTTTAATTATTAAATAAATAGTTTTGGCATTTAAGTGGTTAAAATTGGAAAAATGATATTTTTGAGAAAATAAGGGAAAATTGTTGAAAAATGGCAAAATTCCAAAGTGGGGCCCACATCCTATGGTCGGCCACTTTGAGAGGCAATTACCATTTAATTTTTAATATTTTAATGCCTAATAAATCCTTACCTAAACCTAGGTTGTTGCCTATAAATAGATAGTGATGACTCACACTAAAAGATGATGAAAATTCTTGCCTTTAGGAAAAAGTTGAGCCATCTATTCTATACCATATTCGAACCACATTCTCTTCTTCCTCTCTTCATATTTTCATACCCTTTATTGATAGAGTAAGTGCCCATACACATCAAGTGGTACTCAATCATAGTGTGTAAGGTTGTGAAGAATCCAGACTCAAGAGAAGGACATTCGGGCTCAGATCTTGGTGATACCCTGCTACAGACAGGATACAAGGGTTAGAGATCTGAGTGGAAGGATCCATTAATTTTCCGCGGCACCCACTGTAAGATTTATGAAACTTTATATGTGTTTATTTACATTGTTTTAGAAATTCATATTTAGGATGTTAAATAACATACATGGTAGTAAATCTAGATCCTGGTAAAACATATTCCAACACTTTGTCCAAAAAACTACAGAGAAATTATCGGCCAAAAAATGGAGAGTTCAGTTGTATGTAGATCCAAAACGAACGATGAGTTCAAAGTACAATCAATTCACCATTCAAGCAGCTAAACCAATGAAAGATTAGGAACAAGTTTCACTATACTTTTTTTAGTTTTTCAAATAATATTCCATATATTAAGACTTTTTAATTTTTTTTTCTATTTTAAGATTGCACATTTTCTTTAGTTTTTGTTATATAATGTTTGCTTTAAATTTTGCAAAACTTATATGTTGTTCCTCTAAATTTTCTATAAGTAAATAATAAGTGTTATTTTGTTATGACTTAAATATACCCAATTATATTTAACTAACAAAATATAATAGCACACATATTACTTTAATAAAACAAATCATTCGTAGGATCATACATTTACATACAATCTAAATAAAAAAAAAATAAAGAACTAAACTGTAAATAAAACTAATATTTACGTGCTGTAACTTCTAACTAGTATATAAAATAAATATATATATATATATATTTTTTTTTGAATTATAAAATAAATATATATTTACATTCGCACAACAATGAAAGAAGTGAAAAAGTAAAAATCTCAATAACCATATATGTATATGTATAGCACAATTAGTAAATTATTAAAAATTTGTTAAATGAGCAAAAAGTAAATATTTTTTTTATATAAAATTTAGTATATGCTATAAAATAATATAGAATAGATGAGAAGAAAGAAGAAGAAGATGAAGAGAGAAAGAGAAAGTGAATGAGAATTTCTCAGTTGTTTATTCCGATGGGGTGAACCCCTATTTATAAAAATACAAGAGTCAAATATTAAGAAACTAAGAAAAAAAGAATGTTGATTACAATTAATGGTAATAAATATAAGATTTGGACATTCACATAATTATTAATATTTATAACACTCCCCCTTAGATATCCATAATAATTTCCTTATTAAAAATCTTGCTGAAAACTTGATCAAAAGAAAAAGAGTGTAGTGTAAACTAACTCCATCTCATTTAGGCATTCGTGGAGATCTTCTAATCGACGAATTTCGATCTTGTCTGTTGTCTTCTCAAATGTTGATGTTGGTAATAACTTTGTGAATAAGTTTGCAAGATTGACACTTGATTGAATTTGTTGAACACCAATATGTATTTTCTTGAAACGTATAAAGAAAAATTTGGTGAAATGTGTTCTAATTCTATCTCCTTCAATGTACCCTCCTTTTAGTCGAGCGATGCAAGCAGTATTATCTTCATAGAGAACTTCTTAGGTTGATACTTCTTTATTGAGTGGAATCCATATGTTTCCCGAATATGCTATGTCAACGATCTCACTCCCACACATTCTCTACTTGCTTCATAAAATGCAAGTATGTTAAGATGATTTAAAGTTGCCTCTTTAAAAACCTTATCAGAAAAACCCAGTGGCACAAAATCTCAGCTAAGGAAAAAAGAGTACAATATATATTTTATATTCATAACTATTTGCAAGTTGCCTCGTTAAAAACCTTGTCAGGAAAACCCAATGGGACAAAACCTGAGCTAAGGGAAAAAGAGTGCAACATGAATATGTCTCCCCCTCATGCACATATGATCCATAATTATTTTGGTGATAATATATCTCATAAGATTATTGTTATCACTTTTAAAATATCACCATATAAAATCTTTGATCATATATTTTCTATTACTCTTCCAGAGTATGTATGGACTTCTAAATTATAGATGAGGGGTTTGTAGAACATTAATCTTTATCCAACTAATTGTATCATTCATGTGTGTATACAACTTTGTTCATACTAAAATTTAAAATTTTAAGTAGATATGAACATAACACATTAATAATAATATTAATTTTCATTTGCGACAATGATGGTACTCCAAGACCATATATTTGTTCCATTCTTGTTGTAGGATCTTAATTTCCATATAAAATGATCATAGATCTATAATTCTTGATGCATATGAAGTACTTTAGGACTTCAATACTAATGAACAAACTTTATACATTCAATATTTCTCGATATACAAAAGAAATAAAAGTTCGTTCTTCAATTAATCAAAAACTCTTCAAGAGTTTATCACAACGTATAATTTATAAATTTATGCTGCATAGACAACCATACGTATTTTTAAAACCATAATTTACTGACATGTCTTAATTTCATACAAAGATCTTTGTCATATAGTGTGGTGACTTTAAATTTATATCACTTAAGACATGTATTAAATTCTTCTAGAATTTTTAGATAAGGCTTATTTAAAATTCTCACTATATTAGGAGCTCCAAATAAATAACTTTTTGTTGCAACATTTATGTGACGCTTATAAATCCTCATAAAATATATTCCAGGCTATAATCAAATCATGATTATATTTTCTCAATATTTAAGCCTTACTTCAATCAATCTCATGTCTATGCAAACTTTGTACAATAATTCATTATGTACAAATATATATGCAAATTTCTCATTAGAAATATTTATTTGCACACCCTACAAGTCTTACTTCACTTTATGCGAGTAAACTTGCCTGGACTACATCATAATATTTTGGCCAAAAATAAAATGTATGTCGATGATTCTCGACAAATCTAATACCATGATCCTTGCTATCTCATGTTAGTTTATTACATATGCACACATTTAATATTTACTGTCGACAAAAATTCCAATATATGATAATTTTCTCCCATATTGACATAACTTATAGAGATCTCTTTAAATTACATATTTTTCAAACATGTTTATCATTTTTAGGTACTGTAATGACCGCTTTAGTAATTTAGATTAGTAAAGGCAATTAGCACTAATTTTTATTATTTTATTATTATTTATGAATTAATTTAATTGTTGACCCCAATATTTAGAAATAAATATTAAAGTTATAATTTCTCAATTCTGGAGATTTTATTAGACTCTAGGGGTATTATTTAGCTTATATGTGAAATATATTATTTTTGTAATTTTTGCTCGGCGACAACGGAAAATGCGATGGATGGCTAGATTGATCACATGGGTAAGTTTAGAACCTTATTTCTTAGTGGGAAATATTTTTGAGAAAATAAATTATCGAGATTGAGCGGGGTTATGGAATTTGACCATTTCACCCCTAGTTTTGGTTAATACCCTAAGTTTGAGTCAAAGGGCAATTTGGACTTTTTATTAAGTCATGGATAGGTGGCTTCTTGGTTAGTTGACACCTAGCCATGCTAATTTCAGCAAGGGAAAATGGATTTTCCTTAATCTTTATTCCATTTAGAAAAAAAAAAGTAGAAAAATCAACATAATCCTTCCTCTCTTTTGCTCTTTCGGCTGAAGCAAGGAAGGGAGATTTGCTGTTGATTTTATGTGTTTCAGCAAGGGATTCAACTAGAAATTAAACTCAAGGTAAGCTCTAGCAACTCCTACCCTAGTTCTTGAATTTAAGTTTAGGTTGAATATGAGAAATTGGGTTTTAGGGGCTATTAGGTTTAGAAATGGTTGGGGTTCAGTTTTTATGCTCAATATTTATTGATTAAAGGTTCTGAATGTTGATTTTGGTGTATGGTGTTAGTTCTAAGCAAGCTTGAGTTTTGAAACTCAAGCTTTGAGCTTTAATGGAAATTTGATTTTGAATGGTTTGTTCTGTGAAATACTGGCTGGGTTTTATTGTTTATACATTGAATAGGAGCTCTAGAAGGTTTCATTGCATTTGGAGGAAAATTGAGCAAGAAATGAAAGGTTTTGGGAAACTTGGTGCAAACCGGCTAGCCGGTTTGTAGTGCCACAAAAACTGGCTAGCCAGTTTTGGCAGGGTTCCCTGGGCCTTTCATTTTCTCAATTTTTGCCATTTTGATGCCTCGGTTGGGTGTTTCCCCGTTTCCAGAGTTAGAATAACCCATTAAGAGCATAGCAGAACCTAGGATTTTTGTTTTGGGTTTCCCGAGATTAGGGTTTTAATCATGTGACTTACCCGGTTTCAAAATGTGATTAGGGCATCTATCTAGCACGAGATTTCCGTTCAGGTTGGCCAGCACACTTGAATTCGTAAAACAGGTAAGAACTGTGTATAATGTGTGATATGGATATTCGAATGTATGTATGTGTTAATGTATCTACATGCTTATTTGTTGTGATTCATACACTACCAACACTTGTACGGTTGCGGTACAAAGTGCATTGGTAAGGTGTATGATGTTTGGAAATACATCATGGTGTTACCAGCACTTGTACGGGAAGGTACAAGGTGTCTGTGGTACAACACTTAACAGTACTTAAGGTGCGGTCCATACCCTACCTACACTAGTACGATGGTATACTGAGTGCATGTGGTACATGGTACATGGTCGTATCCTAGTTAGAACGTTCATACTCATCTGTTAAGCTCTGTAAATAGGTGTATGGGCGCCTATTTACAGGTCGAAAATTATATGATATGTTATATACATTTCTTACTGAGTCTGTCGACTCACAGTTCTGCTTCCATGTATAGGTAAAGGAAAGGCGCAGGCTGAACAGGAATGAACCTGAGCTCGGGTGAGATTGTACATGTCAAAGCAGCGCGACCTGGAGTGTTCGGTCTCGGGACATTTGGGGATCTTATTTTGATAGTCGTTGTGCGACCTGTAACAATTATATATTTTGGAATGTTAACTTTTAAAAGTTTAAAAACGGGATCCCGATATATGTAAAGATTTTATTACATTTCAAAGTTTAATAATTAATGAAAAAGTTTTAATTTGACACGTTTTTCGAGAAAATTCTTTGATTAGCAAAGAATGCACAATAATTGAAAAAGCACTGTAGCGTGCCTTAGCATTAGAGCGTTACAATTTTGGTATGAGAGCCGCCAGGTTTGTCTACCGAAGCTTGCTAAGACATGTACAATCTTCATCAGAGAAAGCTTGGTTCACGGTTTAGTAAGCCCGTACTTGTTTAATATTTTAAATAAATGTGAATGTGAAAGCATGTTAGGAAGCATATTAGATATTAATTAATTATTTAAAAAAAAAATGTGTTGCCTTTAAGTTCTTAAGAGCGTTGTCAAGTTTTGATCGCTGTCTAACCTGCTTGGCTTATGGATTCGCAAGCTAAGTCCTATTAAATGGACGCCCCGCAAAATACAAGAAGTCAGGGTGATATGGTTGAGACCGGAGGCGGTCAGAGGAATCCCTAAAATCCTCGTGGTCGCGGCCGTGGCTGTGGCAGAGCTCAGGGTGGTCGCCCTGTAAATCCACCACAAGCTCCTCCAGATTGGGAGCAAAGATTTGCAGAGATGCAAGATCGGATCCGCCAACAAGATGAAGAGATTCAAAGATTGAGGTAGTAGGGTCCTCCTGCCGTGCCTCCTCAAGTTGCTTAGGTCGTGGCAGTTCCAGCGATACCAGCAAAACAACCTGTTGTTGACAACCGTATGGAGTCGTTGTACGAAAGGTTCCAAAAGCAGGCACCTCCAGTGTTTCTGGGTGGTCCTGATGTAATGAAGGCTGAGCAGTGGCTCACAGTGATCGAGCGTATCCTCAACTTTATGGGAGTGATTGGTAATGATCGGGTGACATGCGCCACTTTCCAGTTTCAGGAAGACGCTCTCGTGTGGTGGGAGTTGATAACCCTCACTCGGGACGTCACAGTGATGACCTGGGAAGAATTCAAGGAGTTGTTTAACTCCAAGTATTACAACGAAGCAGTCCGCAGTGCAAAGCGGAAAGAGTTCACTGAATTGGTTCAAACTGAGGGAATGTCGGTTACTGTGTATACGACAAAGTTTGACCGTCTGGCCAAGCTCGCAGAGGGAATTGTGCCAACTGATTTTAGTAAGAAAGAGAAATATTTGGCGAGTTTGAGTGTGAAGATTAGACATGATTTGGTTATTACTACTACTGAGGCAACCACATATGCAGAGATGGTTGAAAAGGCTTTGAGAGCCGAGGGTGCAGTGAAATTTCTTCTGGAGCCTCGGGTGACTCCGAGTGTTGGTGGAACCCCCACTGTTCCTACTCCTGTCTATGGTAGGGATGGTGGTGACTCCACCACTGAACAGAAAAGGAAAGTTATCCCAGCTTCTGGTGGCTTAGGGCAAAGTAAGCGGTTCCGTGGGAACCAAGGCAGAGGCGGACGCCAGGGTCATTCTTACCCTGAGTGTCCACGGTGCAAGAAATATCATCCGGGAGAGTGTAACTGGAAGACATGCTTCCTGTGTGGCATGGTGGGGCATTTCAAGAAAGATTTCCCCCAGGCAAAGAAAGAGGAGCCGAAAGCTGAGGTGAAACCGGTTCCTGCTCGAGTGTTTGCTATCACCCAAGCCGATGCTGTAGCCAGTCCTTCGGTTGTGACAGGTCAGCTTCCCGTCAACAACTTATTGTTTACAGTATTATTTGATTCAGGAGCTACACGCTCATATGTAGCTACAAGATTAATTCATCTTTTGGGTAGGCCTTATGATATTTTAGAAAGAGGGTTTGGAACCCTAATGCCTAGCGGGGAATTGGTTATCTCTAATAGGCGCATTAGGTCTATGCCGGTTAGGATCGAAGATAGGGAGTTGAGCGCTGACCTTATAGAACTGGAATTAACTGAGTTTGATATTATACTGGGAATGGATTTTCTGTCCAAGTATTTGACTAGTATAGATTGTAAGCGGAAAATGGTGATTTTCCAGCCAGAAGGTGAAGATCCATTTGTTTATGTTGGATCAGTTCAGGGGTCTCGGATCCCGGTTATTTCTGTACTAAGGGCTAGGGATTTACTATGCAGTGGTTGTGTAGGATTTCTAGCAGTGGTAATTGACTCCAGCAGACCTGAAACATTTGGGCCTGAGGTAGTCAGGGTGGTGAAATATTTTCTCGACGTGTTTCCCGAGGAGTTGCTGGGATTTCCGCCACAGCGAGAGATTGATTTTGTAATTAATCTGACACCTGGAGTCGAACCTGTTTCTAAAGCTCCATATAGGATGGCTCCAGCAAAACTCAAGGAGCTTAAGTTGCAACTTCAGGGGATGCTTGACATTGGGTTTATTCGACTCAGTGTATCACTCTGGGGAGCTCCGATTCTCTTTGTGAAAAAGAAAGATGGTTCCCTCAGGATGTGTATTGATTATCGGGAACTAAACAAGTTGACAATTAAGAACAAGTACCCGTTGCCCAGAATCGACGATCTGTTCGATCAACTTCAGGGAAAGACAGTGTTTTTGAAGATTGATTTACGATCTGGTTATCATCAACTCAGAATTCGAGAGGAGGACATACCGAAGTCTGCCTTTAGAACTAGATACGGGCACTATGAGTTTCTTGTAATGTCATTCGGATTGACTAATGCTACTGCGGCCTTTATGGATCTTATGAATAGGGTATTCAAGGATTTCCTCGATAACTGCATCATAGTGTTTATCAATGACATTCTTGTATACTCTTAGTCAGAAGAGGAGCACGAACATCATCTTCGAATGGTATTGCAGCGACTTAGGGATCACAAGTTGTATGCAAAGTTCAAAAAGTGCAAATTCTGGTTGTCTGAGGTGTCCTTTCTGGGTCATATTGTTGGGAAGAGTGGGATTATGGTTGATCCAAACAAAGTAGAATCAGTGAAGAATTGGCCGAGGCCAAAGTCTGTGACGGAGGTTCGAAGTTTTCTCGGTTTAGCAGGGTATTATCGACGTTTCGTCGAAGGATTTTCCAAAATTTCTATGCCCCTAACCGAATTGACCAAGAAAAATCAGAGATTTGTGTGGTCAGATAAGTGTGAAGCAAGTTTTCAGGAGTTGAAGCAACGTTTGATAACAGCTCCAGTATTAGCTTTGCCATCAGATCAAGAGAAATTCGTAGTGTACTGTGATGCATCCAGATAGGGTCTGGGATGTGTTCTGATGCAAGCTGACAGAGTCATAGCCTATGCCTCTCGTCAACTGAAAGATTATGAGCAGCGTTATCCAACTCATGATTTAGAGCTCGCTGCTGTGGTTTTTGCTTTAAAGATATGGCGACATTATCTTAACGGTGAGAAGTGCGAGATTTATACTGATCATAAGAGTCTCAAATACTTTTTCACCCAGAAAGATTTGAATATGAGGCAGAGAAAGATTGGAATTGGTTAAGGACTACGATTGTGAAATTCTGTATCACCCCGGGAAAACCAATGTTGTGGCTGATGCTTTAAGCATAAAAGGTCCCGGATAGGTTTGTACCACGGTTATGATAGCCCCTCAACTAGCCTCTGAAATGGTTAGTGCAGGGATTGAGTTCGTGGTTGGGAAATTGCACAATTTGACACTCCAGTCTGGTCTGTTGGAGAGAATCAGGAAGGCACAATTGGAAGATCCCGAGCTAGTTAAGGTTCGAGACGAAGTAATGGCTGGTCGGCCTAGAGGCTTTTCAGTCTCAAACAGTGGAATGTTGTTATACAAAGCTCGAGTTTGTGTTCCTAATGTTGATGAGCTTAAGAGAGAGATACTTGATGAAGCTCATACCACACCTTATTCATTGCATCCGAGAACCACCAAAATGTATCAGGATTTGAAACCCTACTTCTGGTGGTATGGGATGAAAAGAGATGTGGTGGACTACATGTCCAAGTGTTTAACCTGCCAGCAGATTAAAGCTGAACATCAGAGGCCGGCAGGGTTACTGCAACTTTTGATCCTTCCTGAATGGAAGTGGGAGGACATTGCAATGGATTTCGTAACTGGATTGCCTAGAACCACGGGAATGTATGATTCAGTATGGGTCATAGTGGACAGATTCACAAAATCAGCTCACTATCTACCATTGAAAGTTACATATTCAGTGGATCAGTACGCTGAATTGTATGTGAAGGAGATAGTTCGTCTCCATGGAGCCCCTAAATCTATTGTGTCAGATAGGGATCCAAAGTTTACATCAAAGTTTTGGGTGAGTCTTCAGAAGGCTATGGGTACTAAGTTAAAGTTTAGCATAGCCTTTCACCCTCAGACTGATGGTCAGCCAGAAAGAACAATCCAGATACTTGAAGACTTACTGCGAGCCTGTGTCATGGACTTTGAAGGTTCATGGAGTAAGTACTTGCCTTTAATTGAATTCTCCTACAACAATAGCTACCAGAGTACAATAGGGATGGCTCCCTATGAGATGTTATATGGTAGAAAATGTTGTTCTCCTATTCATTGGGACGAAACAGGAGAAAGGAAGTACTTGGGTCCAGAGTTAGTGCAGAGGACCAATGAGGCGATCGATAAGATCAAGGCTCGAATCCTTGCTGCTCAAAGCAGGCAGAAAAGTTATGCTTATCCAAAGCGCAGGGATGTTACATTTCAGGCAGGGGAACATGTTTTCCTGCGGGTTTCACCAATGAAGAGTGTTAGGCGCTTCGGGAAGAAGGGTAAGTTAAGCCCTAGGTTCATTGGGCCATTTCAGATACTCGAGAAGGTCGGGTAGGTAGCATATCGGCTAGCCTTACCACCAGCGTTATTGACTGTTCATGACGTATTTCACATTTCTATGTTAAGGAAATACGTGTCAGACCCGACTCATATCTTGAGTTATGAAGCCCTTGAACTGCAACCAGACTTATCCTATGAAGAGCAACCTGTACAGATTTTGGATAGAAAGGAAAAAGTTCTTCGGAATAAGACTATTGCACTGGTTAAGGTGCTCTGGAGGAACAGTAAGGTGGAAGAAGCCACCTGGGAATTGGAGTCGGATATGAGGACTCAACATCCAGAGCTATTCAGGTTAGATTTTGAGGACGAAATCCTATTAACGGGGGGATAATTGTAATGACCGCTTTAGTAATTTGGATTAGAAAAGGCAATTAGCACTAAGTTTTATTATTTTATTATTATTTGTGAATTAATTTAATTGTGGACCCCAATATTTAGAAATAAATATTAGAGTTATAATTTCTCAATTCTGGAGATTTTATTAGACTCTAGGGGTATTATTTAGCTTATATGTGAAATATATTATTTTTGTAATTTTTGCTCGGCGACAACGGAAAATGCGATGGATGGCTAGATTGATCACATGGGTAAGTTTAGAACCTTATTTCTTAGTGGAAAATATTTTTGAGAAAATAAATTATCGAGATTGAGCGGGGTTATGGAATTTGACCATTTTACCTCTAGTTTTGGTTAATACCCTAAGTTTGAGTCAAAGAGCAATTTGGACTTTTTATTAAGTCATGGATAGGTGGCTTCTTGGTTAGTTGACACCTAGCCAAGCTAATTTCAGCAAGGGAAAATGGATTTTCCTTAATCTTTACTCCATTTAGAAAAAAAAAAGTAGAAAAATCAACATCATCCTTCCTCTCTTTTGCTCTTTCGGCTAAAGCAGGGAAGGGAGATTTGCTGCTGATTTTCTGTGTTTCAGCAAGGGATTCAACTAGAAATTAAACTCAAGGTAAGCTCTAGCAACTCCTAGCCTAGTTCTTGAATTTAAGTTTAGGTTGAATATGAGAAATTGGGTTTTAGGGGCTGTTAGATTTAGAAATGGTTAGGGTTCAGTTTTTATGCTCAATATTGATTGATTAAAGGTTCTGAATGTTGATTTTGGTGTATGGTGTTAGTTCTAAGCAACCTTGAGTTTTGAAACTCAAGCTTTGAGCTTTAATGGTGATTTGATTTTGAATGGTTTGTTCTGTGAAATACTGGCTAGGTTTTATTGTTTATACATTGAATAGGAGCTCTGGAAGGTTTCATTGCATTTGGAGGAGAATTGAGCAAGAAATGAACGGTTTTGGGAAACCTGGTGCAAACCGGCTAGCCGATTTGTAGTGCCACAAAAACCGGCTAGCCGGTTTTGGCAGGGTTCCCCAGGCCTTTCATTTTCTCAATTTTTGCCATTTCGATGCCTCGGTTGGGTGTTTCTCCATTTCCAGAGTTAGAATAACCCATTAAGAGCATAGCAGAACCTAGGGTTTTGGTTTTGGGTTTCCCGGGATTAGGGTTTTAATCATGTGATTTACCCAGTTTCAAAATGTGATTAGGGCATCCATCTAGCACGAGATTTCCGTTCACGTCGGCCAGCACACTTGAATTCAGAAAACAGGTAAGAACTGTGTATAATGTGTGATATATTCTAATGTATGTATGTGTTAATGTATATACATGCTTATTTGTTGTGATTCATACACTACCAACAATTGTACGATTGCGGTACAGAGTGCATTGGTAAGGTGTATGATGTTTGGAAATACATCATGGTGTTACCAGCACTTGTACGGGAAGGTACAAGGTGTCTGTGGTACAACACTTAACAATACTTAAGGTGCGGTCCATACCCTACCTACACTAGTACGATGGTATACTGAGTGCATGTGGTACATGGTACATGGTCGTATCCTAGTTAGAATGTTCATACTCATCTGTTAAGCTCTGTAAATAAGTGTATGGGCGCCTATTTACAGGTCGGAAATTATATGATATGTTATATGCATTTCTTACTGAGTCTGTCGACTCACAGTTCTGCTTCCATGTGTAGGTAAAGAAAAGGCGAAGGCTGAACAGGAATGAACCTGAGATCGGGTGAGATTGTACATGTCAAAGCAGCGCGACCTGGAGTGTTCGGTCTCGGGACATCTAGGGATCTTATTTTGATAGTTGCTGTGCGACCTGTAACAGTTATATATTTTGGAATGTTAACTTTTAAAAGTTTAAAAACGGGATCCCGATATATGTAAATATTTTATTACATTTCAAAGTTTAATAATTAATGAAAAAGTTTTAATTTGACACGTTTTTCGAGAAAATTCTTTGATTAGCAAAGATTGCACAATAATTGAAAAAGCACTGTAGCGTGCCTTAGCATTAGAGCGTTACAGGTACCTATATAGAATCATTTCAACGATTCAATTATGATCAAATGTGTTATGTCTAACTTCTCTTGGGAGTTTCTTCTAGAGTACCGTTTTCATCACGGTTATCATTTTTAAATCATCAATACTTTATAACATTAAGGTATCTCCATGAGTACCTCTAGATTTAACAACTTCAGGACAAATCAAATGAACATTTACTAATAATTTCTACATTGTCCATTTACGCTTCAGGCTTTTTCAATTCATTCTATCTCAACTTTGAATAATATTGATTTGCAGTTGGTATATATTATTTTGAATTATATCGTTCTTATATACTTTGTGCAAGGATCATCATTCAAAAATTATCATCGATCTCAACTGCTTCTCTCCCCCTGATCGAGAGAATTTTTAAAAATTGTGATATCTCTAATAATATTAATACACTTGTAGGGATTTCAATATATCACAATGAATCAATATTTATTTAAACCCATATATACTATATGACATTGAACTTCAAGTTCAATAAACTTCAGGTTCAAGTTCAATACTTATGAACTTAATTCATTTCTAAGAATTAGTCATACGTGTATAATTAGAAATACATAAATTTACAAATTTTGTAAATGCATGATCATATAATCTTATCACATCAATAAGAAACTATGCAATAAAAATCTAACAATGGCTCAAGATTGTTAAAGAAACATCATTTAAATATTTTCTATGTGCAAATATATGCACATTCTTCTATTAACAATGAGAAGGATCTTCTGGTTCTTCAACAAAATTTAGTCAAATCTTTTGACAATTTATTGCATATGATTGATCATGTCAAAATAATTCAATTCATGAACTTTAGGTTCACTATAATTTGTATTTCAATGAAACTTTCATAAGATAATGTAAAATCACTACAACATATAAGTAATTATTACAAGTTTCATTTTTATATACACTCTTCAGGAGTCACTATTATGTTTATCAAACTTTATATTTCTTCAGGACTCACTATCATCAATTCAATGATGTGTATAATTTAAAAGATACATGAAAACTTCATCATGTTATTGTAATGGTCAAATAGATATAACCATAATATATCATTCATTTTTCCTGGTATCTTTTTAACAAGTTATCTAATTTATTAATAGACTATTCATCAGTCTAATTATCATGACTTGATATATTATATATTTAAATGTACAACTAGTATATATAATAAGTTATTTCTTATCACTTTCATAACTAGATAAAAGTTATACATCTAGGTACATACAAAGATATTTTACTACTCCATGTAGCAATTGTATGTAAGACTTCTTCAAAAAACTTTTCAAATAATCATTTTGTGATTCTTTATCACTTTGATTATATTGGATCACTGACAAATATTAGTAAATTATATATCTACTTTTAGGAATATGCAAACTAAATTAAATAGTAACTGTACATATACATATCTTGTACCAAAAATAGTTTGAAACTATTGATTTCAAGAAATAATAAAATATGTATATATTAATTTTCTTATGGCATTACCAATATATGTGAAATCTATATTCTTTGAAATAGAATTTCATGTCTATTCATTCTCTTCAGGGAATGATATTTAAATATTCTAAGTGTACAATAAATTTGTACAATTCACATTCTATTCAATAATAAAATATACTTTTATCTTGATTATAAGTGTGTCCGTAACTTCTATTATTCAATTTCACACATGATATATAGATTTCATGCACTTTGATTGTGTGTGGTATCTCATCTTTTCGTTGTTTCCACTTTCTTCTGGAAATATTTCAGTAGTAAACAATATTGCATTCACTTCAGGGAATGACGTTGAACAACTAGAACATTATTATAAATTTCTTAAAAATTTATTACTTGTTCATCCATAAAAATATAAGAAATTATTCAGCAATTTCTTTTACAATATTTCAAAGAATATATGAATGCAGTTTTTGCATAGTCTCCAAGATGTATGAAAAGTTTTATCTTTAATATATGTCACATGCAATAATTTCTAATATAAATATTGTAAGTAATAACAATGTATAATAACATGACTAATTTATAGAATACGAACAATCTTTAAAAGTAATTGAATTCAACTCGTATCATTCCCTGAATGATGAACAATAAATACATGCCTCATGTATTTAAATAACATTAGTCATGCTCATTGTTATTCTTATACTTTGATGTTTCAATGAAATTTTCTTAACATTCTTTTCGGGTAATCAAAACTCACTATAAAATTGCATCAATAATAATCATTTTTAATGATTCTTTTGTTGTATTCACATAAATACAATCATTTTTTTTTTACAAATATAAAACATTTACTTCAGGAAATATTTGTCAAAATCTATATGTATTCATTGTCCTCAAAGGATACAAGAACATATACATAAATATGTATTTATCTCTTTCATAATATATCCGTCAACTATATGATGAATATTACGTTTGCATAATCTTCAGGATATATACAAGATTTTATTGAGGACACATAATCATTAGGATATATGCAAGATTTTACTAATGATGCATAATCATCAAGGTATATGCAATATTTTATCGAGGATATATAATTCTTTAGGATATATGTATAATTTATACATATTTTCTTTACTATATCATGTACACACATATATTGTAAATATTATAAATGATAAGAGCATAATATATATATGAAAACAATAATAAACATATACATACATATATAATATGACAGAGGTTTCAATGGTTACATTTTCATTGCAACCATCATGGTTACATTTTTTTTAGTCATTAGATCACTATTAAATAATTGTGATTAATTTAAAAATTAAATAAAAATAAATAAAAAATGACCTGTAACCTAATATTAATCTGTTAATTTATTTCTTTATAAAACTTTAATTAAGATTAATTATATTTTAAAATTAAATTAAGTATAATTATTAATTATTTTTTTGTAATTTATTATTAAATAAAGATCTTTTAGCAATTTATTTTTTTACACTTAAATTATTTAAATTTTTATAACAAAACTCTTTATAATTTAAAATTATACACATATAATTTCATAGTTAAAATCTTATTATACTCATAATTTTATTTTAAAATTATTACACTAATTATTTAATTTTTTTTATTTAAATATTTAAAAAATGAAAAATAAAATAAATTACGGTGAGAAAGAAGAGAGCTAGGGACTTAATGGCAGATAGACTTTGAACCGTGACTGGCTGGCAGTGGCTCCCAGGCGGAGCCTCCACTCTCTCTGCCACAGGCCGACGCTCACGGTTCGCTAGTTCGCCGGAGGTACCTCCTCGCTTTTCCTCTCTCTCATCTTTACTGTTGCTGTTCGCATTCCTGAAATTTTTTGACTTTTTTCAGTGAACCACGAACTTGTCTCAATTGGTCTTTTGAGTGTCACTTTTTTTTGCCTTTGCTGCTGGACGATTCCCAAGCAAGGATGGAGGTGTGCACCACTTTGATCTCAAGCAACGACGTCTCTCTCTGCTACTCAGGTTATTTTGTAGGTTACTTTGTAGTTTGTTACCAGGTTATTTAGACATTGGATGACTTTGCTTAATACGTTTGAATTTGATTATGTCTTCAACACACACAAACTCACCTTCAACACACACAAACTCACAAAGGTTCTTTTACACGATTTGGACATTATCATCTATCTCCAAGCTCGGCTAGGTTTGTCCTTGTTGGGTTTTATGCCCTAAATAAAACTCTGTTTCAATGTAATCCAGATTATTCAATATCAATAAAGTAACAGAAGTAATTTTTCATTCACTTGTGTATGTTTTGGTTCACTTAATCAATTGCTTGTCTATTTGATTTATAAATTCATCCAAACCCCTTTCACATACTTGAACATGTTTATTGTGTTGTCAACACAGTGGAAAATAAACATGACTATGTGAATAAAGTATTCCTAGATTTATCAGAACACTGGGTTTCACTGATATGACAATCTACAACAGAGTTTACTTACATTTGGAGAAATGTTATGTTCTTTCCAGAACATAGGTTAAAGTAAAGCTCAGGTTGGATGCATGGAGTATGCATTGGAATGGACCGATATTGAACTTTGAATTAGATTTTGAAACTTACCGTAAACATCTATTCAATTCAATATCATAAGTTGATCCTAGATCACATGATCGAAATCCTGATATGGTTAGGCTTAATTTCAAGAGTGTTATTCGTGTTCTTTGATTTGTTAGTTAAGCCTAAATCTTTAGTCTGGGCAATACATACATTTTGGGAACACGGTAGTGCAATTGAGTGGGAGCGCTAACATAAATATGGAATCTATAGCTTCTATCTGGCGAATAGTAAGCAAAGGGTGATTTCCTTCGAGCTTAACCAAACGAGATAAATGATTGAGTACTCATTTCACTTAGTTGAAATATCATTTATACAGGGTTAAGTGTTTTAAGGATAAAATACATTGTAGGGTGTTACGGTAATTTAAGTCCCTTTACAATGTAGATCATCCATATAGAGGATCATTGATCACATTAGGATTATAACAATGGATAACTAATAATGTGTCTATATGGTGGAACATATAGAGCATTCTATATACTGAGAGTGCAATCCTGAGTTCTATGTGTGGATTCAACGAAGAATTAATAAGTCAGTGAATTTAAGTGGTAAATTCTAGATCTGCTTATTGGAAGCTCGGATATATAGACCTATGGTCCCCTCACTAGTTGAGATGATATTACTTGTAAGACTCATTTAATTGATTTTAATTAATCAATTAAAAATTCTCAAGATGGACTTGTCTATTTGAGAATTTAGCACTTATTAAGGGCAAAACAGTAAATAGAGATTTTGAAGGGCATATTTATTAATTAGGAAACTTTAATTAGTTTCATTATTAATAGAAATAAATGATAATATATTATTTGATAATTAATTTTAATTATTAAATAATTAGATTTGTCATTAATGTGGTTGAACAATGGAATTGGCAGTTTTTCACAAAACAGGAAACTATCAAGTGTAGGAAAAGGAAAGTTGGAAAAGTTGCAAGCCTTGTTTCCACAATGCCTAGGCCGGCCACTTAGCTTCCTTTTCTCTTTGATTTTTTCAATTCCAAATGTCAATCATAGCCCTTGGTGGTCTTCTATAAATAGAAGGCAAAGGCTTCAGAGTTACACACATCTGTACAACTTTTTCACAGCTTTATTCTGAAAGAATTTTCTCTCAGAAAATTCTCTCTGAGCCGCCACCCTCTCTCTCTCTCTTCCTTCACTGTTTCGAAATGTATAAGTGCTAGAGTAGTGCCCACACACATCTAGTAATACCTCAATCATAGTGAGGAAGGCTGTGTAGATTTCAGAGACAACAAAGAAGGACTATGGGGCTCAGATCTTGATTATACTCTGCTACAGAAAGGAATCAAGGGTTAGAGATCTGAGTGGGAGGAGACATATATATTCCGCTGCAATAACTGTAAGATTTCTGATACTCTTATGTGTTTAATTTCATATCGTTTTTAGAAGTTCATATTTAGGTTGTTTAATCAACATACTTGTGAGTAGATCTAAGTTCCTGGTAAAATAACTTCCAACAACTGGCACCAGAGCCATGGTAATTGATTTGCTTGCAAGAAATTTGGACTTAAAACGATTTGCTTGTTTTTTGGATGGTATCATGTTGCTTTGAGTGTCATATTGATGTTTGATTGTTGTTTGTGAATTCTGGGAAAAATGGTTACTGTTCTTATTCTGTAATTATTTTTGTTGGATAGTTTGGAAAATTCTAAGCAATTTACTTTTTTACAGAACTCGATTTCGATTTAATTTGAATTAGTTATGAATTTTTGAAAATTGGAAAAAAAGAGATTACATAATAAGCTTTTGCTCGGTCAAGCACCCAGGATACGCGCGCGGATGGCCATGCACTGCATGCCATCCGTACAGTTCATCCAATTTTCCAATTTTTTCGATTTTTCATGCTATTTTATGGAATTAAATTCCGATTTTTTGTGTAGTTTTGTATGTTGATTTTTTTTTTTTTCAAATTTCAAATCTAATTATCAGAAATAAATTAATTTTATTTTTTAAAATTAATTTTAGATATTAGTGTAATTTGATTTTGAAAATAGGAAAAAAATCATGTTTTGCTTACCTTTTTCTTATTTCCTTTAAAATTTGATTATTTTAGTTTTTTTAAGGTCAGATATTAATTTTTTTTGGTAACTTGACCTTAATTAAAGTAAGATCATAATAATCATGATAATTTTAAAAGAGGAAATAAAGTATTTTTGTTAACTTTTAAATTTTGTTATTTTTTAATTAAATTAAATTGTAAAACAAGAAAAGGGTATGTATTTACCATTTTCTATTTTATTATTTAATTTATTAAATAACATGAAATTTAAAAGGAAAGTTAGGAATTTATTTTGAAATGACATTTAGGTTACCCAAAACCTAATTTTTCAAAATGGTAGGTTTAATTTTAATTTTATTTTCAAAATAAATGTTTAAAATTAAATAAATCGTACATCCAACTATCCAAATCTAACCTTGTTGCAGGAGTATGTGTTTTAGATTGTTTGTAAGTTTTCTAAAACCTATTATTGCTTGATCTAAATTGCCTTGGTTAACTTGATGATAGATCTGATGATCTAGTTTTAACCAAAGGTTCAATTGACGATAGATCAAGTAAATAATTTGTAACAGGTAATTTTTACAAACTTCTTTCATCTGTGTATGACCTAGCAACATGATAGGATCCATCCAAATGTGTATGCCTGTGTGAGCCTATATGTTTAATTTCTATTATAGATACATATAGGTGGTTGTTGCTAAATAAAATATCATAACTGATAGATTTTATTTAGGCTCATTTAGCTGTGAGCCTATTCAATTAATAACAGTTATTCATTTTAAGGTTAAATTCCTCTCTTTTGGGCCTTGTGTGAGAGTTGGGAGCCTTAGAAGTGGGTGCGACATACTGGACCCAGCCCCCCCTCACATGAACAACCCCAATTGTGAAGGCCCATTTGCCTGATTTGGATAACTGTGCTAGGTTAATTATATTAGTTTGACCTAATAAAAAATTGATTAGCAACATAATTAATTTCATTCTTCCTTAAAATTACTTTAAGAAAAACATAGTTTGAATAGTTATATTCTGGAAAGCTATATGTATTTTTCTTGTTTTTAATTAAATATGGAATTATAACCATATAAATTCTTTCTGAATCTTAATTTTATAATTTCATTAAATATTCCTATTTAAGTTGAGATTTAGTTAAATCTATCAAATCAACTTAGATTTGAATATTTTTGAATTTCCTATTATAAATTAAGTTGAGGAATTTTGGAAATTGGTTATTAAGATTCTTTAGATATTTTTTAAGTTGATATTTTCTAAATATGGGAACTTAAAATTGAATATCTTCTAAATTAAGTGGTTACTACTTAATTGGTGATATTTAATTAAGTCATTGGTTGAGGAATATTTTTAAGTTGGGTATTTAGATTTTTCTAAACAACTTAAATAAGATATTTTTCAAAATTATTCCATTTTTGAAATTTAATTAAAGTTTTTACTTTAATTTGTAATATTTCATTATTGAGATATGGAATATAAATGATTAAACAAAATACATGTTTAAATAATGAGCTTTAATCAAAGGAAATTCGATCTCCATTGTTGGTTTTACATAGCTATTGTTTTAGTGAGTAATCCTCCCTAATGGAGGAACGTTCATTAGCAAGTTAGCGCCGTTTAATCTCGAAAGATAAGTATTCTTATAGGTTTATTTATATGGTTCATGACCACCCTAATGGTGGCGACTATGTAAGACTTATAAGAATGCGAAAAAATAGTAGAAGCTCATAAGATAGAATTACCTTGACTCTCGCCTAAACGGGACAACGCTGAATTCCAATCTTGATCGAATAAAAGGTTGCTAGAATGTTTGACATTTTAGATGAATTGACAACTCTATTCAATGGATGATGCTTTGACTCTCGCCTAAACGGGACACTGTATCAGTTCGTTGGAAACCTTGGAAAATAAACTATGTTAGATTTAGTATTTTTATAACATAAGTGATTATTTATTTTCTGAACCTGTGTATGAATTTATAGAACCAAAACCTTACTTCTGTTTATTGATCTGTTGTAGTGCCAATATGAATAACCCTCATCCCGATCCACTCCTAGTTAGTATCTTTGCAAAAGAACTCAATAGTGTGAAAATGCATCCTGGTAGTTGCATTAACTCGCACCTATTGTTGATGAATCTGAAATTCCAAAAGGCAAATCTACTAGGAATTGATTTATCAAAGGAACAATGGGTAAAACTCATACTTTATAGTCTTCCTCAGGAGTATAATAGTTTTGTTCTATATTATTTATTGAACAATCCTAACTCCTCCGACATGGACAAACTCGAGTCTGAGTTGAGGGCCCATGAGCGGGATCTGATTGCAATGAGACCTCCTAGCATTGCAAGCTTTAATCAGAGGAAGAAGATTAAGCATGAGGGCTCTAACAAAGCTGCTTCTTCAAATACAATTATCAGACATCATGTTCTATGTGCGAATTGTAATGGAAAGGGACATAAAGAAGAACAATGTCCCAGGCTTCTAGACAATTCAAACGAAGGTGATGCTTTTGTATTTGAATCATGTGTTTTAGAGAACGACAAATCCTCCTGGATTGTTGATTCTGGATCTACTAACCATGTATGTTCTTCATTGCGTTACTTGAAACTTGGGAGAATCTTCACCCGGATGAGTTAAAGCTTAAAGTTGGAAATGGCGAGTTGGTATCGGTTAAAGCAAGAGGAATTCCGAATCAAGTTTAATTCTAAAAAGTTTTTACTTTTAGAGAATGTTTTATATATTCCTAATTTTAGTAGAAACTTGATTAGTGTTTCATGTTTACAGACACAATTTTATATATTGAATTTTTCGAGTTCCAATTGTTCAATTTCTCGTAATGGATTTCATATATGTGTTGCAAACATGGAACGAGGGCTTTATGTTTTAAGACCTGATACTCAAATCTCACTAAATACTGAACTTTTCAATGTAGCTAAACCTAGAAGCCTTAAGAGAAAAGAGATTGATAATGATGATCAAACTTATCTATGTCATTTACGTTTAGGTCATATAGGTTTTGATAGACTCAATAGGCTAACCAAAGACGGTCCATTGAAAAATGTCGTCTTAGGAGAATTGCCAGTCTGCGAGTCTTGCCTAGAAGGAAAAATGACCAAACGTTCTTTCTCTGCAAAGGGAGAGCGTGCCAAAGAACCCCTAGGGTTAGTACATTCAGATGTTTGCGGACCGCTGAATGTAAAAGCCAGAGGAGGTTATGAGTATTTCGTCACTTTCATTGACGATTTCTCTAGATATAGTTTTCTTTACCTAATGCAAAAGAAATCTGAAACGTTTGAAAAGTTTCAGGAATTTCATGCTTTGGCTCAAAACCAATTAGGTAAAACATTAAAGATCTTGCGAACTGATAGGGGTGGAGAATATATGGATATGCAGTTCAAAGATCATTTAATTGAACTTGGAATTGAATCTCAATATACTGCCCCAAGCACTCCACAGCAGAATGGAGTTGCAGAAAGAAGAAATCGCACTCTCTTAGAAATGGTTAGGTCTATGCTGAGTTACTCAACTCTGTCTACGTCCTTCTGGGGATATGCTATTCAAATGGCAAACGACATTTTAAATGTTGTTCCATCTAAAGCAGTCCCTAAGACACCCGTCGAACTATGGAATGGTCGCACACCTAGTTTGCGCCATTATAGGATTTGGGGGTGCCCTGCTCACGTCTTAAGAAAGAAAGAAGGCAAACTGGAATCGCAAACTGAGGTTTGCATGTTTGTCGGAAATTCTAAAGAGACTAGGGGTGGACTATTCTATAGTCACAAGGATAACAAAGTGTTTGTTTCTACAAATGCTACTTTCCTTGAAGATAACTATATGAAAGACAACAAACCGAAAAGTGAAATTGTATTAGAGGAAATGCTCACTGATATTGTTCCTTTAAATGTACCATCTTCTTCTACTCAAGAAGAGGAACATCCCACTCCCTCAGTTGTAGCAACTGAGAAAACTACTACTAAAGCTCCTGTTGAGAAGGTCACCGCTCCTCGTCGTAGTGGGAGGATTTCTACAAAACCATCTCGTTATGGCTTGGATGGTGAAATCAATATGGTCGTTGGTGACGGTATTGATGACAACCCATTGACCTATAAACAGGCAATGGCAAGTCCGCAACGGAAGCGATGGTCAGCCGGTATGGATTTAGAAATGGATTCCATGAAAAAGAACAAAGTCTGGGAATATGTAGAACCACCTGAAGATTTTCGTCCAATTGGATGTAAATGGGTCGACAAGAAGAAAAGAGGTGCTGGAGGCGAAGTCGAAACTTTTAAAGCTAGACTGGTCGCCAAGGGTTATACCCAAAGAGAAGGTGTGGACTATGAGGAAACTTTTAGTCCTGTTGCCATGCTCAAATCCATCCGAATTCTTCTCTCCATAGCTGCCGCTTTCGATTATGAAATTTGGCAAATGGATGTCAAGACAGCCTTTCTTAATGGGCTTCTTGAAGAAACCATCTATATGGAGCAACCAGAAGGTTATGTTCTTCCTGGGCAGGAGAATAAAGTTTGCAAATTAAATAGGTCCATATATGGGCTTAAGCAAGCTTCTCGCTCATGGAACAAAAGGTTTGATGAGATCATCAAGACCTACGGCTTTCATCAGAATGAAGATGAACCTTGTGTTTACCAACTCAAGGAAAACCAAGTGGTAGTATTCCTGGTCCTTTATGTTGATGACATTTTGATCATTGGAAACAATGTCAAGAAAATGACTCACATCAAGGAATGGCTTGACACTCAGTTCGACATGAAAGACTTGGGTGAGGCAGCCTATGTTCTTGGTATTCAGATTGTCAGAAACCGGAAGAACAGATCCCTTGCTCTCTCTCAAATAGCTTACATTGACAAAGTTCTAGAGAGATTTTCCATGACCAATACCAAAGGGGCAAACATGCCCTCTAGACATGGTATCCGTCTATCTAAGGAACAGTGTCCTACTGATCCTCAAGAGATAGAAGACATGGCAAAAATTCCTTATGCTTCTGCAGTTGGAAGTCTAATGTATGCTATGCTATGCACTAGACCTGACATCTGCTATGCAGTTGGAATCGTGAGCAGGTATCAGTCAAATCCAGGAAGGGTACATTGGAATGTTGTTAAGTATATTTTGAAATACTTAAAGAGTACAAGAGATTATGTATTAGTCTACAAGGGTGGTGCTTTAAATCCCTTAGGCTATACAGACTCAGATTTCCAGGGATGTCTTGAAGACAGGAAATCTACATCTGGGATGGTGTTTACTCTTGGGGGTGGAGCAGTGGTTTGGAGAAGTGCTAAACAAACTGCAATTTCGGATTCTACCATGGAGGCAGAATACATAGCTGCGGCTGAAGCAGCTAAAGAGGTTGTCTGGCTTAGGAAGTTCTTCACCAGTCTTGGTGTAGTTCCTGGAATGGAAAGGCCTCTAGTCCTGTTTTGTGATAACACTGGAGCTATAGCAAACAGTAAGGAACCTCGGAGCCACAAGAGAAGTAAGCATATAGAAAGAAAGTATCATATTATCAGACAATATGTGGCAAGAGGAGATGTACTAGTGAAGAAAGTGGATACGCAAGATAACTTGGCTGATCCATTCACCAAAGTCTTGGCAGTAACTTCATTCGAAAAGCACCGTCAGAATTTAGGATTAATTGAAATGTACTGATTTGTTTTATATTAGTGCAAGTGGGAGTTTGTTGGGTTTTATGCCCTAAATAAAACTCTGTTTCAATGTAAGCCAGATTATTCAATATCAATAAAGTAACAGAAGTAATTTTTCATTCACTTGTGTATGTTTTGGTTCACTTAATCAATTGCTTGTCTATTTGATTTATAAATTCATCCAAACCCCTTTCACATACTTGAACATGTTTATTGTGTTGTCAACACAGTGGAAAATAAACATGACTATGTGAATAAAGTATTCCTAGATTTATCAGAACACTGGGTTTCACTGATATGACAATCTACAATAGAGTTTACTTACATTTGGAGAAATGTTATGTTCTTTCCAGAACATAGGTTAAAGTAAAGCTCAGGTTGGATGCATGGAGTATGCATTGGAATGGACCGATATTGAACTTTGAATTAGATTTTGAAACTTACCGTAAACATCTATTAAATTCAATATCAGAAGTTGATCCTAGATCACATGATCGAAATCCTGATATGGTTAGGCTTAATTTCAAGAGTGTTATTTGTGTTCTTTGATTTGTTAGTTAAGCCTAAATCTTTAGTCTGGGCATACATTTTGGGAACACGGTAGTGCAATTGAGTGGGAGCGCTTGTTGGATATTATTTTACCAGGATCTTAGATCTACTCACAAGTATGTTTATTAACATCCTAAATATGAACTTTCTAAAACGATAAATTAAACACATATAAAGTTTAAGAAACCTTACACTGGGTGCAGCGGAATTAAATGACTCCTTCCGTTCAGATCTCTAACCCTTGATTCCTTTCTGTAGCAGAGTATTATCAAGATCTGAACTTGGATCTTCTTCTCTGAATCCTTGATGCTGAATCTCCTTTGCTGATGATCTTTCTTCACGATCTTCCTCACTATGATTGAGGTATTGCTTGATGTGTGTGGGCACTACTCTAATCACTAAGAGAGGTTCGAAATATGAAGGAAGAATAGAGAGAGAGAGAGTGGCGGCTAGAGAAGAGAGTGAAGGCTCAGTTTTTTCTGATTCAGAAAGTGTAATTTTCCTGAAGCCTTCACTATCTATTTATAGCATTCCACTAGGGTTCGATTTGAATTATATGGCATTAAAATAATGAAAAAATCAATTAAAAAAGATAAAATAGGTGGCCGGCCCTGGCTAGGTGGACTGGGCCTTGATTTTTGCAATTTTGCAATTTTAACACCTTTTGTATCTGATTTTCTCAAAAATACCAATTTCTTAATTCAATCATTTAAATGCCAATTCTAACTATTTAATAACTATAAATAATTATTAAATAATATTGTCATTTATCATATTTATTAATTGAACCATACAAAGTATCATAATTAACAAATATGTCCCTATTAACTCTTTCTTTACAATTTTGCCCTTACTTAGTGAAAATTTCACAAATAGACATAGTCTAATTCGTGAATTATAATTGATTAATCAAAACCAATTACATGAGTCTTACAAACAATATTATCTCAACTAGTGAGGGGACCACGGGTCTATATAACCGAGCTTCCAATAAGTAGATCAAGAATTTAGCACTAAAATTCACTAACTTATTAATTCTTCGTTGAATCCACGCATAGAACTTAGAATTGCACTCTCAGTATATAGAATGCTCTATATGTTCTACCATATAGACACATCATTAGTTATCCATTGTTATAATCCTAATGTGATCAATGATCCTCTATATGAATGATCTACACAGTAAAGGGATTAAATTACCGTAACACCCCACTATGTATTTTATCCTTAAAACACTTGACCCCGTATAAATGATATTTCAGCTTATGTGAAATGAGATCTCCACCATTTATTTTCGTTTGGTCAAGCTCAAAGGAAATCATCCTTTGCTTACTATTCGCCAGGTAGAAGCTATAGATTCCATGTTTATGCTAGCGCTCCCACTCAATTGCACTACCGTGTTCCCAAAAAGTATGTATCACCCTGACCTAAAAGTAGGCTTAACTAACAATTCAAAGGAACACGAATAGCCTTTCAAGATTGAGCCTAATCATAACAGGATTAAGATCATTTGATCTAGGATCAACTTGGCGATATTGACTTGAATAGATTTTACGGTAAGTTTAATTAAATCTAAGTCAAAGTTCAATATCGGTCCCTTCCGATGCATACTCCATGCATCCAACCTGAGCTTTACTTTAACCAATGTTCTGGAAAGAACATAGTATTTCTCCAAATACAAGTAAACTCTTGTTGTAGATTATCATATCAGTAAAACCCTGTGTCTGATAAATCTAGGAAACTTTATTCACATAGTCATGTTTACTTTCTAATGTGATGACAGCACAATAAACATGATCAAGTATGTGAAAAGGGTTTAAGATGAATTTATAAATCAATTAGACAAGCAATTGATAAAGTGAGCCAAAACATACACAAATGAATGAAAAATACTTCTGTTTCTTTATTGATGTTGAATAAAATAGATTACATTGAAATGGAGTTTTATTTAGGGCATAAAACCTAACAAACTCCCACTTGCACTAATATAAAACTAATTAGTACATATCAATTAATCCTAAATTCTGACGGTGCTTTTCAAAGGCTGTCACGGCCAAGACTTTGGTAAATGGATCAGCCAAGTTGTCCTCTGTGTCGACTTTCTCAACTAGTACATCTCCTCTTGCCACGTATTCTCTGATAATGTGATACTTCCTTTCAATGTGTTTTCTTCTCTTGTGGCTTCGAGGTTCTTTACTGTTTGTTATTGCTCCATTGTTATCACAGAGTAGTACCAGAGGCTTTTCCATTCCAGGAACAACTCCTATGCTGGTGAAGAACTTTCTTAGCCAGACAAGTTCTTTAGCGACTTCGCCGTCGCTATGTATTCGGCTTCCATAGTTGAGTCCGATATCGAGGTTTGTTTAGCACTTCTCCAAACCACCGCTCCACCCCCAAGAGTAAACACCATCCCGCATGTTGATTTCCGTCTTCAAGACTTGCCCGGAAATCCGAATCGGTGTAGCCTATGGGATTTAAAGCACCACCCTTGTAGACTAACACAAAATTCCTTGTACTCTTTAAGTATTTCGAATATACTTAATCGCATTCCAATGTTCTTGTCCCGGATTAGATCGATACTCGCTCACGATTCCAACGGCATAACGGATGTCGTGTCTAGTGCACAACATTGCATACATTAGACTTCCAACTCGCAGAGGCATAGGGAATATTTGCCATGTCCTCTATCTCTTGAGGATCGATCGGATCGTTCCTTAGATAGACGAATACCAAATCTAGAGGGCATGTTTGCCCCATTGGCATTGTTCATGAAGAATCTCTCTAAGACTTTGTCTATGTAGGCTGTTTGAGAGAGAGCAAGAGATCTGTTCTTCCGGTTTCTGATAATCTGAATACCAAGAACATAGGCTGCTTCACCCAAATCTTTCATTTCGAATTGAGTATTGAGCCATTCCTTAATGTGAGTCATTTTCTTGATATTGTTTCCAATGATCAAAATGTCATCAACATAAAGGACCAGGAATACTACTATTTGGTCTTCCTTGAGTTGGTAAACACAAGGTTCATCTTCATTCTGAAGAAAGCCGTAGGTCTTGATGATTTCATCAAACCTTTTGTTCCATGAGCGAGAAGCTTGCTTAAGTCCATAGATAGACTTGTTTAACTTGCAAACTTTCTTTTCTTGCCCAGGAAGAACATAACCTTCTGGTTGCTCCATATAGATGGTTTCTTCAAGTACCCCATTAAGGAAGGCAAGTCTTGACATCCATTTGCCGGATTTCATAATCGAAAGCGGCGGTATGGAGAGAAGAATTCGGATGGATTTGAGCATGGCAACAGGACTAAAAGTTTCCTCATAGTCCACGCCTTCTCTTTGGGTATAACCCTTGGCTACAAGTCTAGCTTTAAAAGTTACGACTTCGCCTCCAGCTCCTCTTTTCTTCTTGTAAACCCACTTGCATCCTATCGGGTGATAGTCGTCAGGTGCGTCTACATATACCCAGACTTTGTTCTTTTTCATGGAATCCATTTCTGAATCCATGCCGGCTGACCATCGTTTCCGTTGCGGACTAGCCATTGCCTGTTTATAGGTTAATGGATCGTCATCAATACCGTCACCTACGACCATATTGATTTCACCATCCAAGCCATAACGAGCAGGTTTTGTTGAAACCCTCCCACTACGACGAGGTACGGTTGTCTTCTGAACAGAAACTTTAGTAGTAGATTTCTCAGTTTGTTCAACTGAGGGAGTGGGATCGTCTTCTTCACGAGTGGAAGAGGACGGAACATTGACAGGACTTATTTCTGATAGCAATTCCTCTAGAACAACTTTACTTTTCGGTTTGTAGTCTTTAATATAGTTCTCTTCAAGGAAAGTAGCATTTGTAGAAACAAACACTTTATTATCCTTGTGACTATAAAATAGTCCACCCCTAGTCTCTTTAGAATTTCCAACAAACATGCATACTTCGGTACGTGATTCAAGTTTGCCTTCTTTCTTTCTTAAGACATGAGCAGGGCACCCCCAAATTCTGTAATGGCGTAAACTAGGTGTTCGACCATTCCAAAGTTCGACGGTGTCTTAGGGACCGCTTTAGATGGAACAACATTTAGAATGTCATTTGCCATCCGTATAGCATATCCCCGAAGGACGTAGACGAGAGTTGAATAACTCGGCATAGACCTAACCATTTCCAAAAGAGTGCGATTTCTTCTTTACGCAACTCCATTTTGTTGTGGAGTAGCGAGGGCGTGTATTGGGATTCAATTCCAAGTTCAATTAAATGATCTTTGAACCGCATATCCATATATTCTCCACCCCTATCGGTTCCGCAAGATCTTTAATGATTTACCTAATTGGTTTTGGGCCAAAGCATGAAATTCTTGAAACTTTTCAAACGTTTCAGATTTCTTTTGCATTAGGTAAAGAAAACTATATCTAGAGAAATCGTCAATGAAAGTGACAAAATACTCATAACCACCTCGGGCTTTGACATTCAAAGGTCCGCAGACATCGGAATGTACTAACCCTAGAGGGATTTTGGCACGCTCTCCCTTTCCAGAGAAAGAACGTTTAGTCATTTTTCCTTCTAGGCAGGACTCGCATACTGGCAGTTCACCTAAGACGACATTTTTCAATGGACCGTCTTTGGTGAGCCTATTGAGTCTATCAAAGCCTATATGACCTAAACGTAAATGCCATAGATAAGTTTGATCATCATTATCAATCTCTTTTCTTTTTAGGTTTCTAGGTCTAGCTACACTGAAAAGTTCACTATTTAGTGAGATTTGAGTACTCGGTCTTAAAACATAAAGCCCTTGTTCCATTATAGCAACACATATTTGAAATCCATTACGAGAAATTGAACAATTTGTACTCGAAAAATTCAATATATAAGATTGTGTTTGCAAACATGAGACACTAATCAAGTTTCTACTAAAGTTTGGAATAAATAAAACATTTTCTAAAATTAAAAATCTTTGTTCAAACTTGATGCGGGCTTTTCCTCTAGCTTTGACCGATACTAATTCGCCATTGCCAACTTTAAGTTGTAACTCTCCTGGAAGCAGATTTTCCCAAGTTTCAAGCAACTGCAGTGAAGAACATACATGGTTAGTAGACCCGTAATCAACAATCCGGATGGATTTGTCGTTCTCTAAAACACATGATTCAAAGACAAAAGCATTACCTTCGTTTGAATTGTTTAGAAGCACAGGACATCGTTCTTCATGATGACCCTTTCCATTACAATTCGAACATAGAAGATTATGTCTGATAATTGTACTTGAAGAAGCAGTTTTGCTAGATCCTTCATACCTAGTCCTTTTCCTTCGATTATTGATTGCAAACCCAGGGGGACCCATTGCAATCAAGTTCCGTTCATGGGCTCGTAATTCTGTTTCGAGCTTGTCCATGTCGGAGGAGTTAGAATTGTTGATCATATAAGAGATAACAAATTCATTATACTCCGGAGGAAGACTATTAAGGATAAGTTGGACCCATTGTTCTCTTGATAAATCAATTCCTAGTAGATTTGCCTTTTGGAACTTCAGATTCATCATCAACAGGTGCGAGTTAATGCAACTACCAGGATGCATTTTCACACTATAGAGTTCTTTTGCTAAGATAGTAACTAAGAGAGGATCGGGGGGTGGGTTATTCATAATGACACTACAACACATCAATAAAACAGAAGTAAGGTTTTGGCTCATAAATTCATACACAATTTAGAAAATAACAAGTAATGACATATGTTATAGAAATACTAAATCTAACATAGTTTATTTTCCAAGGTATTTCAACAAACTGATACAGTGTCCCGTTTAGGCGAGAGTCAAAGCCTCATCCATTGAATAGAGTTGTCAGCTCATCTAAAATGATAACCATTCTAGCAACCTTTTATTCGATCAAGATTGGAATTCAGCGTTGTCCCGTTTAGGCGAGAGTCAAGGCAATTCTATCTTATGAGCTTCCACCATTGTTTCATAACTTGCAAGTCAAGTATGGTCGCCACCATTAGGGTGATCTATACCATACAAAATACTTACAAATTACTTATCATGCGAGGTTAAACGGTGCGAAATTGCTAATGAACGTTCCTCCATTAGGGAGGATTACTCACTAAAACAAACGCGGTGTAAAACCCACAATGGAGATCGAATGTCTCTTGATTAAAAGCTCATTATTTAAAAAATAATATATGTATTTTGTATAATCATTTAAATTCGATATTATAATAATGAAAAATTACAAACTAAAGTTGGTTTAAATAAAATCAACTTTAATTAATTTTCAATTATTATTTAAATTTGAAAAATAAATTCAAATAAATATCGAACAAGTTCCATAATATAATAATGAAAAATTAAAAATCAAAATTGATTTAAATAAAAAATCAACTTTAATTAATTTTCAATTATTAATTAAATTCAAAAAATAAATTTGAATATAAAATGGAACAAATTTGAAAATATCTTGTTTAAGTTGTTTTAGAAGAATCTAAAAAATCAACTTAAATATCTTTCAAATCAGATTTAATTAAATTTAAAATTAAGTTGTAACCACTTAATTTTGTAGATATTTTAAGTTAATATTCAAAAAGATATTAACCTAAATATATCTAAAATATTCCATTTTAAGTTAATATTTGAAAAAATATCAACTTAAAAAATATCTAAAGAATCTTAATAACCAATGCCTAAAATTCCTCAACTTAATTTTGAAATTTTGAATTCAAAAGATATTCAGATTTAAGTTGGTTAGTTATAGATAACTAAATATCAACTTAAATAGGAATATTTAATGAAAAATTTAAATTAAGTTCCAGAAAGAATCTAGATGGTTATAATTCTATATTTAATTAAATACAAGAAAATACATATAGTTTAGCTTAGAATATAAAATTCTTTAAACTATGATTTTCTAAATTAATTTCAAAAAGAATGAAATTAATTATGTTGGTAATTTAATTTTAATTAGGTTAAACTAGTGTAATTAACCTAGTACAGTCATTCAAATCAGCCAAATGGGCCTTCACAATTGGGGTAGTTTGTGTGAGGGGGTGCTGGGTTCAGTATGTCGTACCCACTTCTATGGCTCCCAACTCTCACACAAGGCCCAAAAGAGAGGAATTTAACCTTAATAAGAACAACTGTTATTAATTGAATAGGCCCAAAAACTAAATGGGCCTAAATAAATCCTATCAAGAACTATAATAATTTATTTTAGCAACATTAACCTATATGCATCTATAATAAAATTAAACACATAGGCTCACACAGGCACACTTTGGATGGGTCCTATCATGTTGCTAGGTCATACACAGATGAAAGAAGATTGTAAATTATACCTGTTACAAATTATTATCTTGACCAAGGGAGCCATCAGATCATTAGATCTGGCAAAAAGTAACCATGGCTATTTGCAATCAGGTAATAATAGGTTTTGAAAACTTACACATAAGTTAAAACACATACTCCTGCAACAGGGTTAGCTGGATAGTTGGAAGTAGGATTTATTTAATTTTAAATATATAATTTCGAATAAATAAATAATTAAATTAAAAAAAATATTTTAATATTCGAAAAATAATTTAAAAAAAAAAATAATTTCGGAAATTAAAATTAAATTTCGAAAATAAAAAAAAAATTAAAATTAAACCTACTTTTATCTTATATCTATTTAAAATTACATGATTATAAATATCTTATTTTAAATTTAAATAAGGTCAAAATATCTAAAAAGATTTAAAAAAAATCTTAAAAGATAAGATATAATTAAAAAAATCTTAAAAGATAAGATATTTTTAAATATCTTAAAAGATAAGATATTTTAAAATATCTTAAAAGATAAGATATTTTAAAATATCTTAAAAGATTTTATAAATATCTTAAAAAAATAAGATATTTTTAAAATATCTTAAAAGATATTATAAATATCTTAAAAGATATTATAAATATATTATAAAATCTGACCTTAAATTTAAAAAAAAATATAATCAAATTTAAAAATAAGATAGATTTTTAAGCAAAAAGATAAATACTAATTCTATTCAAATTCAAATTACACTAATATCTTGAATTAAATTAAAAAAAAAAATTAAATTAATTCAAAATGATAATTAGAATTGAATTAGGAATAGTAATAGTATATATACAAAACCATACAAAAAATTGGAAGTTAATTCCATGAAAAAGTATGAAAAATTGAAGAAAAAAGAAAAAATTCGAAACTGTACGGACAGTTCTGCGATCGCAGGAAAATATCAAGACAATGTTCTCGATTTTGTCAAATCTTCAAAAAATCATAACTAATTCAAATAAAATCCAAATTGAGTTCTGTAAAAGGCTAACTTGCTTAATTTTTTCCATACTATCCAATAAAAATAATTCCAGAAACGAAATCACAATTATTTTTCACGAAAATTTCACAAACATCAATCATTCATCAAATAACACTCAATACAACATGATACCATCCAAAGAACATACAAACAATCGTTTTAAAGTCCAAATTTCATGTAAGTAAATCAATTACCATGGCTCTGAGGCCAATTGTTGGATATTATTTTACCAGGATCTTAGATCTACTCACAAGTATGTTTATTAACATCCTAAATATGAACTTTCTAAAACGATAAATTAAACACATATAAAGTTTAAGAAACCTTACATTGGGTGCAGCAGAATTAAATGACTCCTTCCGTTCAGATCTCTAACCCTTGATTCCTTTCTGTAGCAGAGTATTATCAAGATCTGAACCTGGATCTTCTTCTCTGAATCCTTGATGCTGAATCTCCTTTGCTGATGATCTTTCTTCACGATCTTCCTCACTATGATTGAGGTATTGCTTGATGTGTGCGGGCACTACTCTAATCACTAAGAGAGGTTCGAAATATGAAGGAAGAATAGAGAGAGAGAGTGGCGGCTAGAGAAGAGAGTGAAGGCTCAGTTTTTTCTGATTCAGAAAGTGTAATTTTCCTGAAGCCTTCACTATCTATTTATAGCATTCCACTAGGGTTAGATTTGAATTATATGGCATTAAAATAATGAAAAAAATCAATTAAAAAAGATAAAATAGGTGGCCGGCCCTGGCTAGGTGGACTGGGCCTTGATTTTTGCAATTTTGCAATTTTAACACCTTTTGTATCTGATTTTCTCAAAAATACCAATTTCTTAATTCAATCATTTAAATGCCAATTCTAACTATTTAATAACTATAAATAATTATTAAATAATATTGTCATTTATCATATTTATTAATTGAACCATACAAAGTATCATAATTAACAAATATGCCCCTATTAACTCTTTCTTTACAATTTCGCCCTTACTTAGTGAAAATTTCACAAATAGACATAGTCTAATTCGTGAATTATAATTGATTAATCCAAACCAATTACACGAGTCTTACAAACAATATTATCTCAACTAGTGGGGGGACCATGAGTCTATATAACCGAGCTTCCAATAAGTAGATCAAGAATTTAGCACTAAAATTCACTAACTTATTAATTCTTCGTTGAATCCACGCATAGAACTTAGAATTGCACTCTCAGTATATAGAATGCTCTATATGTTCCACCATATAGACACATCATTAGTTATCCATTGTTATAATCCTAATGTGATCAATGATCCTCTATATGAATGATCTACACAGTAAAGGGATTAAATTACCGTAACACCCCACTATGTATTTTATCCTTAAAACACTTGACCCCGTATAAATGATATTTCAGCTTATGTGAAATGAGATCTCCACCATTTATTTTCGTTTGGTCAAGCTCGAAGGAAATCATCCTTTGCTTACTATTCGCCAGGTAGAAGCTATAGATTCCATGTTTATGCTAGCGCTCCCACTCAATTGCACTACCGTGTTCCCAAAAAGTATGTATCACCCTGACCTAAAAGTAGGCTTAACTAACAATTCAAAGGAACACGAATAGCCTTTCAAGATTGAGCCTAATCATAACAGGATTAAGATCATTTGATCTAGGATCAACTTGGCGATATTGACTTGAATAGATTTTACGGTAAGTTTAATTAAATCTAAGTCAAAGTTCAATATCGGTCCCTTCCGATGCATACTCCATGCATCCAACCTGAGCTTTACTTTAACCAATGTTCTGGAAAGAACATAGTATTTCTCCAAAGACAAGTAAACTCTTGTTGTAGATTATCATATCAGTAAAACCCTGTGTCTGATAAATCTAGGAAACTTTATTCACATAGTCATGTTTACTTTCCAATGTGATGACAGCACAATAAACATGATCAAGTATGTGAAAAGGGTTTAAGATGAATTTATAAATCAATTAGACAAGCAATTGATAAAGTGAGCCAAAACATACACAAATGAATGAAAAATACTTATGTTTCTTTATTGATGTTGAATAAAATAGATTACATTGAAATGGAGTTTTATTTAGGGCATAAAACCTAACAGCGCTAACATAAATATGGAATCTATAGCTTCTATCTGGCGAATAGTAAGCAAAGGGTGATTTCCTTCGAGCTTAACCAAACGAGATAAATGATTGAGTACTCATTTCACTTAGTTGAAATATCATTTATACAGGGTTAAGTGTTTTAAGGATAAAATACATTGTAGGGTGTTACGGTAATTTAAGTCCCTTTACAATGTAGATCATCCATATAGAGGATCATTGATCACATTAGGATTATAACAATGGATAACTAATAATGTGTCTATATGGTGGAACATATAGAGCATTCTATATACTGAGAGTGCAATTCTGAGTTCTATGTGTGGATTCAACGAAGAATTAATAAGTCAGTGAATTTAAGTGGTAAATTCTAGATCTGCTTATTGGAAGCTCGGATATATAGACCCATGGTCCCCTCACTAGTTGAGATGATATTACTTGTAAGACTCATTTAATTGATTTTAATTAATCAATTAAAAATTCTCAAGATGGACTTGTCTATTTGTGAATTTAGCACTTATTAAGGGCAAAACAGTAAATAGAGATTTTGAAGGGCATATTTATTAATTAGGAAACTTTAATTAGTTTCATTATTAATAGAAATAAATGATAATATATTATTTGATAATTAATTTTAATTATTAAATAATTAGATTTGTCATTAATGTGGTTGAACAATGGAATTGGCAGTTTTTCACAAAACAGGAAACTATCAAGTGTAGGAAAAGGAAAGTTGGAAAAGTGGCAAGCCTTGTTTCCACAATGCCTAGGCCGGCCACTTAGCTTCCTTTTGTCTTTGATTTTTTCAATTCCAAATGTCAATCATAGCCCTTGGTGGTCTTCTATAAATAGAAGGCAAAGGCTTCAGAGTTACACACATCTGTACAACTTTTTCACAGCTTTATTCTGAAAGAATTTTCTCTCAGAAAATTCTCTCTGAGCCGCCACCCTCTCTCTCTCTCTTCCTTCACTGTTTCGAAATGTATAAGTGCTAGAGTAGTGCCCACACACATCAAGTAATACCTCAATCATAGTGAGGAAGGCTGTGTAGATTTCAGAGACAACAAAGAAGGACTATCGGGCTCAGATCTTGATTATACTCTGCTACAGAAAGGAATCAAGGGTTAGAGATCTGAGTGGGAGGAGACATATATATTCCGCTGCAATCACTGTAAGATTTCTGATACTCTTATGTGTTTAATTTCATATCGTTTTTAGAAGTTCATATTTAGGTTGTTAAATCAACATACTTGTGAGTAGATCTAAGTTCCTGGTAAAATAACTTCCAACAGTCCTTTCAAATTTTAAGTTTTTCAAATAGCGAGTCGGCAAATTTTGAGATGTGATGATGACTTGTGAGTATGGATGTTGCTAAAGTCAATTTTTTAAAGCTATATATTGGTAACGATGATGATGAAAAATAGTTTCAGTCATGGACATTTGGCAAAATTTTATATAAAAATAAGATTAATTTTTGTGAAAAAAATTTATAAATATTATAATTAAATGATTTAACATATAGTAGGGATTTATATATAAATAAAAAATAATATTTATAAATTTTAATGGCTAAAAAAAATCTTGTTAAATATTTATTTAATTATTTAAAAAAATAGTTAATTATAATTAATTAATTCTAAAAATAGAAGTTTTACCTGTTCGTAACCTGCTATTGCAGGTAAAAAAAAATGTGACCATGATGGTTACAATAAAAATGTAACCATTGAATAGTCACCCATATAATATATAGATATATAGATGAAAAGAAAAAGGAAAACAAAGGATTCTTGAAATTGTTTCAGTCAGATGAGTATAAATATATATTTAGTGTATCGTGACTTTAAAACAATTCAAGAACTTTAACAAAATTTTTACATTGGGGTTTGGGCAGAGACTTATGCTTGAAGCTTGGGTAGAGACTCGTGCTGATAACGTGTTATAAAATAATATAAAATAATATAGAATAAATGAGAAGAAAGAAGAAGTAGATGAAGAGAGAAACAGAAAGTAAATGAAAAATTTTCAGTTGTTTATTCCAATAGGGTGAACCCCTATTTATACAAATACAAGAGTCAAATATTAAGAAACTAAGAAAAAAAGAATATTGATTACAATTAATGATAATAAATAAAAAATTTGGACAACCACATAATTATTAATATTTATAACAGTATATAAAATAAATAATTAGAGATTTTTTTTTAACAAAGGCGTCTATCGTTTGGTCTAGAAGAAAGATTCATTATAGGCAAAACATTCATAGTAAAAGTTCACATTATAGACTATCAAATTATATAATCTTAATTCCTCAAAAAAAAAAAAAAAATTATATAATCTTAAGACAAATAAAAAATTACAACTCCAAAAATAATTAAAGAGATTTTTACATTAAGTTTACCTATATTTATAAATTCTTCAACTGAAATAAATTATTTTTCCAATATCTTAATAACTATGCCAAAATCACCCTCAACCATCAATTTCATAATTTCATATATGTATTATATAATATTGGGTGTTTACACATTTGGTACTCTGTATTTGATCTAAATACAAGTTTGGTACTCTGTATTTTTAATAATGCTTATTTGATACTTTGTATTTTACAATCATACGTATTTGGTACCCTAAATTCAAATTTTTTTAATAAAATTTAATCAATATAATCAATTTTTTAAAATTTATAAATTCTGAATTCAAATTTCTTTATTTGATTATATATAATTGAGAACTGTTTCGTTAAATTAATAAAACTATATTGATTAAATTTTATTTTAGGGTACTAAATATGTACAATTTAAAAATATAAAATACTAATTGAGTATTATTAAAAACATAAAATGCCAAATATGTTTTCCATAAAAACACAATGTACCAAATGAATATATTCCCTATAATATTTTACAAATAATAATAATAATCCATAACATTAATCTACTTCCATGATAAGTTGCATGTGCGTCACACGTGTTTCACACTCCATCTTCCAAAGGTGAGCTGACACGAAACAGGCAATAGAATCAAAAAAAAAAAAAAAAGAAAGAAAGAAACGCATCTATTCATATACTTTTTTCCATTCCAATTTTTTTCTATTAACACTATCCACATACAGAACGGAGAGACAGATTGATAACAAGTTGAAAAAAAAAGAATAAAAAAGATGGTGAGTTTAACTATGCAAGCTCCCAACAGTTTGAGGACCTTCTCTGTTTCTGCTTCCTCAAATGGTAAAACTTTCTCCCCCTCTCAAATTGAAAATCTCTTTGCTTGTTTCCTGGGATAAAAAAAAAAAAAAAAGGAAAGTTTAGCGCAATCTTATTTTTAATTTTAGGGTCTCCTTCTCCAACGAGCCGTGGGAATATAGGTGGTCCAGTGATATTGGAGCTTCCGCTGGATAAGATTCGGAGACCCCTTTTGCGAACCAGAACCAACGATCAAAATAAGGTAGAGGAATTGATGGACAGCATCAGCCAAATTGGCCTTCAAGTACCTGTGAGTACTCTTCTCAAGATTTGTGTATTTGCATATGGATATCATTTGATATAGTTGTTTTTCCCCTTGATTGAAGAAACATGGTCGACCTTTGACTCCATATAGTACTGTATGTTGTAAAATGAATTATCCTTTAAATTTGTTAGAAATATTTAATAATTTTCTTTTTATTTTTTGATTAAAAAATTTAATAAGCTATATGGAAGCCATAATAATCAATTCTAGTACTAATTAATGATTCTATCCAGACGTATATTATAGTTGAATCTTTGGTACTTAATTTTCACCTTTATATGATATGTAGAGAAACAAAACATTTATTTGATCGTTCTTAGAAGAAATCATGTGCATAAGTGCATTCTCTTTATCATTATTATTATTATTTATTGTATCGAAGGTTTCAGTTCTTTTAAGTGTTATTGAGAAATAAAGAAAAATAGACACCAGATATTGATAGAGATAGGATACTAGAATTAGGAAATGGATGAATAGGTGGGTAATTGTAGTTAGGGGTAGTGGATAAGATGAAATAGGGTTGTATCAGAGTCTAAGAAAAATGAGTGAATCAAGTAATTGTAATGCATTGAGAATTAGCTCTTGGAAGAGTTCTGGGTCGTCTTTACTCTTTATTATCTCAATTGAATATAAATCTAAATTTCTCTCTGTTTCTCCATTGTTTATTCCAAGTGTTTGTGCTACTGAATTGAGGACCCTAGTGGGCTATGTCAAAGAACTACTATTTGTTCCCCAATGTGGCAGTAGACAGAACAAATTAAATCATGCAAAATTTTAAAATTTCGTGTCAGTATATATAGGTTTTAAAAGAAAAATTATTTGCTTACTCCCTTATATTATGCTTTCAGATTGATGTGCTTGAGGTTGATGGTGTTTATTACGGTATGTGTTCTTATGTTTCACTCTCAATTTTTTTTATTGTGAAATCATTTTGTTGCTATGCTTATCTGAATCTAGCAAAAGATGAAGATAGAGAGGAAGAGAATAAGAATTAATGAGAGAAATAAAAAAGAAATCTTGATGGTATCAGAATATTTTTTGGTTTATATGATTTCCAAAATCTCTTTCATGTCATGGTTCATTCATGCTCTATAGGCTTCTCGGGTTGTCATCGCTATGAAGCTCATCAGCGTCTTGGTCTCCCTACAATTCGCTGCAAAGTTCGTCGTGGAACAAAAGAAACTCTTAGGTTAGTTTTGCTGAGTCTTACCAACACATTAATTATGACTGTATTCTAAGTAATTGAAATTTTTTATTTTAATTTTCCTTCTTCATCTTTGCAGGCATCACCTCCGATAATAACTCTTTGCAGACTGCCTCTTCCTAATCGATCAGCAAGCAACCTGTTAATTAGAGATGCCTGGTATTGTATATTTATTAAATTAGTTAGTATAAAATATTGTACATTCAAAATAATGCAAGTATTTTACAATTATTGTTATAGATCTAATAATATACACATATATTTAGTGTTTTTGTCGTAATGATATATGGAAAACTTATAAAATATAACTTTGATGTGGTTATTGTTTTTTATTCTCTAAAACTTGGAAAAAAAGGATCTTTTTGGTTTGAATGGAATTATTGAAACACTACATCCCCACATTTCTTCTCCCGCAAGCAGGTTCAGTCAAGTATAAAATGGATGAATGGTTAACCTTGTCCTGGAAGAGTTAATATATCTCCATTTGCTTAATCCTTTCTTACTCCGCCTTTGGATTCTTATAAAATTTATAAGTTACTATTATATATGTTGGATAAACCTGCACTTACACTGCTATTTTTTCATTAAGTTCGGTTCAAGGAATTACAAGACAAATACAGTGACCTGATAGGAATTTCCTATCATTTCGGTACACACAATAGCAAAGTAGAAAAAATAGAGCTGATATATTGATATTGGAATGAAAAAAAAACAAGTTGCTGGGTATTCGAGAGACCCAGCTCTCTCCCAAGAGCTAATGCTCACTTTTAACAAAATAATTCTCTACTCCCTTACCCTCCCTACTCACTCATATATATAGCATCAATCCCTCCCATTACAATTACCTAATTACCCTTTTTATTTATTACCCTAAGGCCTAACAATACCAGCCGCCCGAAATTCACCTTGTCCTCAAGGTGAAAAACATGAAGTCTTCAACTAATCGTGGCTCTTGGGCGTCCTCTGTCGAAGAACCAAGCCAACAAATGCAAGGTGTTCAAGCTATGAGAGAGACGCCACCTCTCAGCGAGTCTACCGCGATCAAAGAACCAGCTGAGCAAGTTGGTAATTCCCCCTTTGGTATGTAGAGTAAGTGGAAAGAAAGCTAATGTCGCGCCATAGAAAGATGCTCCGGAGACCAATTCAAGTAGAGAAAGACCTAAACTTGAGTATACCAAACTCCAATATGGATAAATGTGCTTCAGTAGAGCCAATTCAGTGTGTATTTTTTTGAGTGGGTGCTTTCTCCAATACCCATCCCAAAAATAAGAAGAAGCTGAGACAAAAAACTCATGAATAATGATGAGATTCTCCTCGTGGATTAATTCAACAAATATGATTTTTCGTCCTCTGTGGTAAATCCATTGAACAGTAGTAACCCCTATCTTATCAATTATTATTTTGTTTTTTGTGAACCCCAATTGTGGATCAGTCATCTTGTGGACACCTTCAACGGCTGCTTTAAGGGCCTCCATGTTCACTAAGTTGGCAAGATCAAATTCTATTGTACCATTAACATCTATAATTGCAACCAATGATTTATCCTGTAGATAAAACTCTAATGACTCTGGGCGACCTCGGCCATCGGAAATGGGAACAACATACATGAAAAATCTACCAGGTCTTGTTAAAGCTGGATCAAAAATATCAAGCAAGGTTGTTGCAGCCATTAAAAATATTCCTATATTCGGCTCAAAATCATCCATCCCAACAAGAAGTTGATGTAGCATTTTCTTCGTATACCCTTCCCATTGATGTTGTGTAGAACCAACAACATTCATTTTATCAATGAATATGAGGCAAAGTACCTCATACTAGAATTTCAGCCGTGGCCGCTTCTTTCCAGCCACTATCATGATGCCAACCACCACTTGATCCCTTACTACATTGCTCCAATAACTGTTGTGCGAGTGAAAAATAGAGAGAAAATCATTCGAAAAATTGTAAGGGCATGGAAGAGAATTTTTTGATTTACCGCTGTCAAAATGAAAGCCTTCCCAAATTTTCTTCTCTCTCATTAACACCTCTGTCAAAATGGGATGAGATTGAAAAAGTTGCTCTAGCGATTTCATCTCTACCATCAGATTTGAAGTCCAGAAAAACACCTGGAAAATATTCTTCTGCCATGGATGAGCCGAAGAAGAAGTGATGACATTCAAGAAGCACGGTAGTGTGTAGGAAAAGCTCACGTGAGGGTTCTCTTCAAGTAATACTTGCTTTTGTTTTGTACTGTCCAGCCCCAAAAGAATAGATAAATGAGTTTCTCCTGGGTCCCATGTCACCAGCACATTACGTGGGTATTCTTTGCTTAAGTGGGCCCAATCAATAATGTAATTAAATGAATTGGGCTTGTGGTTTATCTGATGTGATATTATTGCTCTAGTGAAAGAAGAAAACATTAAGGCCAGATTTAAAAAGTAACCCAATGAATTGGGCCTAACCTGATAGGGTTGGAAGGAACAATTTGATAATTTTGAATTCTCCAATCGTCTTCTACAGTACGCCGTCATCAAACAACTCGCACCAGGTACGGGTTCCTTGGTGATCAGCAAGCTAGACTCCTCCTTGACCATCGTCGGCCAACGAAAGTTATCCGCTGTATAGCGTGTCTTCTCCGGCACCGGTGGATTGCTTACACGCTCAAACGAAATATGTTGGAGCTCCATGTCGTGGTGTATGGCAGGTAGCATGCGCGACACCACACCCAAATCAGAAATTGTTGTTGCTTTGTTAGTAACGACTTCGCTAGCTTGCTGGTCGTGCTTTCCGCGATCAAAGAGTTTGTAAGCCACTAAATGACAGTAGCGGTGGAGTGCTTCTTGTCCACGACGCATCACCAAGCCGACCTTGATGAATTTTGGGTGGGAGGATCTGGCTCGAGTTCTCATTGTACCACACTGGTATCGTCCCCAGTTTCGGCAACTTGCTCTTCATCTCCGGCAATATAAGCTTGGTCGTTGGAATGAATTGATAGCTTGGTGTATTCTCTGCTTCTTTTTCACAGAGCATCTCCGATTGGAAGCCATGATGTGATCTTCTGATTTCCACCGTTTTTGTTGGAGAAATGAGTAGATCAATTGGTTGTTCGTTGCCTCTCCGTACGATATCGTCTTCGTCTTCATCTCCATCTTCACCATCGACCCCAACCATATCTTCAGAAATTATTGTTGGTTGTTCGACAAACAGATTGTTTCCGTTCTTCAACTCCTTCAGTGTGCTACTTTGATTTTGAAACCTCACTTGTCCTTCAACGAAGAATGCTCTAGCTATGACTTCAGGGAGTGTTCTTAGCTTACATTCACGCACCTTCCTCTTCACCTCCACCGGCAGATTCCCAACAAATATATCACAGAGGAAAGTTTCGGGGATATCCGACAATTTTGCTCCCACCAGAATGAACCGAATCCAAAACTCCAACACCGAGTTATCATATCTGAGAGCCATCAATTCGTCGAACGGATCGTTATCAATTTTTGAGCAACAATTGAATAACGTGATGCGGAATTCCAACCAATTTTTGATTGGATCTTGCTCCTCCACTGGTTGAAACCATCTCCAAGCAACATCCTCTAAACATGCTTGAGCCACAGCAACCTTCTTTCTTTCTGGGATCTGATAAGCTTGGAAATATTCTTCTATGCGAAGAACCCAGCCATACGGGTCATCTCCATTAAAGAGCGGTAGTCTGGGCGCCGTAACGGAGGTCACAAGATCATGCTCTGATACCATTTTATAGGAATTTCCTATCATTTCGGTACACACAATAGCAAAGTAGAAAAAATAGAGCTGATATATTGATATTGGAATGAAAAAAAAAAAAAACAAGTTGCTGGGTATTCGAGAGACCCAGCTCTCTCCCAAGAGCTAATGCTCACTTTTAACAAAATAATTCTCTACTCCCTTACCCTCCCTACTCACTCATATATATAGCATCAATCCCTCCCATTACAATTACCTAATTACCCTCTTTATTTATTATCCTAAGGCCTAACATGACCTTAGGCCTTATTACAAACATAAAAGTCCTAACAGAATTCAATTAGAATGAATCGTAATAAGTCAGCGATCCACACCCAACATTCTTATCTAATTAACTGAAGACAAAAGCTATATATACCTGCTTCCTTAAGCTTGTGTAGTTGTTAGAGATATTATTACAATAAAAGAAAATCAAGATGTATTACAACTCTATTGCAATATAATACAAGGACCAACAAAGAGATTAAATAAATGTTATTATAATTTATATATGTTAATCTCAAGTGTAATTAATCTTAAAGTAAAATTTTATTTATATATCTTGACTTATTATATATTAATATTTTTCATAAGAAAATAAATAATATTATAAGAAATTAGAAGTCGATAACATAATTATTTAAAAGGTATAATTGATCTCATTACTATGATATAGTATTCATTAAAGAAAGAAATATATATCATAGTAAAAAGCCAAACAAGGAATTGAATACAATACATAATATACAATATATAAATATATTATATATGAGAAAGGTAGAAGAAGATAAGAACACATGCAATATAATATATATATATATATATACTCACTCACAACCTTGAGTGTAGATTAGTTGGGATCACCATGACTTGAACAAGGTATTACACCTTTGTCCAAAAACTTATTTCCCTCTATCTCTAAGCATTTAGGGAACTCTCTAGGAAATAACTTTCGGAATTATCAAGCCTTAGGGTTTTCTAGCAATGTGCTTTTTTGATAGAAACTTGATCTCCAAAATGAGTACCTTAAACCTCTTTATATAGTGTTTAGGATATCACCATTTAAAATTCAAACTCATAACCTCCATAGATGTTATGGACTCAAATGTAACTCCTACATACACCATAACTCCTATGACATTAAGAATTTCAAATTAAGATGTGTAACATCTTTTTACACTCTTAATGTTGGTGATAATGGTGGAGGTTACTCATAGTAACAAGTAACTCCCCAAATACTACAAAAAGATGACAACTAATATACATTGTCATATGTTACATATTTATTATCTATATATTATATTATTATAAATAATATAACAATCCCCCACTAGATTAAACATTATCTCTTTAGTAACAAACTTGTAACTTTTGTAACATTTATTTAATCAATCAAAATATTATATCAAAATATAACATTCTCCCACTTTGATTGACTAAATACACACTTTTTTGAGAAGTCTTGCTTAGGTGCATTAGGTAAAATGTCTTTCGACTTGAATTTTACCTTAGTGTAATTGCCACAAAGTTTAGTGAAATTTTGGTTGCCGTAGCATTGAACCACCATTCCTTTAGTACAAACCAGTGATAACACACACACCATCGCTAATGTTCACTCGAGACCGCATGTCTCGCTCTTGCCCCGTTAATGGCCATGTGCAAAATTTCAATTCAAAGAGTCTCTAGAGAATACTCCCAATTCTCATAAGAGGTGGCACCACCTCTAGTCTATATATATAGGTGGAGTTTTAGTATCTCACAACTCTTTAGACACTTCTTAAGCTTAAGTGAGTTTTCTTAAGCTTAAGCTCTATTAAAAAACCTTTCGGTTTTAACCCTCAATTTTCACAACATGTACTCATCCATAGATGGGACAATTGAATACCATTTTCACTCTATTGACTTGTTATTACCTATTGAACTTAAGACTAGATGTTTACTAGTGTTAAGATAGGTTACCATCAATGAGCAAAACACTAAGGGAGTTTAGGTCCCATCCCTAAAAAATTCATGCTTTTATCTTGTACGGAGATTAAGCGATTTGTTATAACCTATCACTATTGTTTGCATGTGAATCATGCATGCCAAAAATATAGTGTTCACTTTGTGACTATTTTTCTCCTTAAGTACTTAAGCTTTGAAAATTTAATCATAAAAAATTAATTTTCATACAACTTAAATTTTCAATAATTTTGATACCAAGCATATCAAAATTAAACACTAATTTAGACACCAAGCATGTCTAAATTCTCATATTTTAATTTTAGACATCAAGTATGTCTAAACTTTCTCATATTGGAGTATACACCCCCACACTTTTACATTTCATTATCAAGACAATATCTTGATTTTAAAATATAGAAGACCATGCCACTTTGTCTCTATAATTTCTCTTAAATTTAATATTTTTCTTGAAATTATTTTCACCAAAATTTGATACCAAAATATGTCAAAATTTTACATATGCACATAGCCAAATTTGATTTAGAATTTGAATTCAAAATCAAATAAATTAATCAACAATGTCTCAACACATTTTGATTAAATTTGTGGCTCATCCCCACATTTCTAGCATAAAGTGTATATAAAATATCACTTTTGTGTATTTTCTCTTGAAATGACTTTATAAGGTCACCTTAAAAAATATCATTTGACATTTTAGTTTTCTCAACAAAACTAAAATATCAAACTCACATCACCATTTACAAAATAATGTAATTATTTTTACTCATAATTTTAAGGTTATCTCCTCATTGAGATTAGCCCAAAATTATACAAAAGTTAACAAAATTCTCATCAATTTTGTTCACAACTTTGATTATTTAAGATTTTAAAATTACTTTCCCGATTTTGTTATCTTTTCACAATTTTTGAATCCATATTGATTCATTTTATTTGAGTCTAAAAATTGTTCTTCCAATTTATGACTCATTTCACAAGTTTGGATCTACATTTGATCCATTTATTCTTGCTATAACAAGACAATTCTCACAAGTATAACTCTCATTGTTCACTTTCTTATCTCATAAAATGAGATAATTGTCACTTATAATTCTCGAAAAATGTAACTTCTCACAAGTCATAATTTTTTTTCTCAAAATTACTATTGGAAAAAGAATTTTGAATTTTCTTTATTCACAATATAGATGATAATAATCTCCACATCAATAGTAATAAACAATATTATATTACTATCAATATTATTATCATACTTTATATAACTCATATATTAATTATAATATGTATTTTACTAATTAATATCTCATATGTAACATACACATAATATCAATATTAAATTCATAAATATATATGTTACATATCTCATATAAATATAATATATATACTATAATATACATATATAGGTGCACTCTTAATGGGTATTACCCATGAATGGGTAAAATTAGAAAAAATTGAGTTTTTATGCTTAATTTTTTTTATCTAGTTAAAAAAATCTCTCTCATTTTTATATTATATGAATTGGGATTGTTCCATCGGTTGCAAAAAAAATTAAGAAAAAAAGTTTTTTGACAAAAAAAAAATTGAATTTGGCTTAAGTATTTTGTATACAAACATATTTTTAATATAGTGTAAAAAATGATATTTTTTTTAATTAAGTAATTAAACTAAGTGTAAAAATTCAAATTTCTCTTTTATTATTCGTTATTAAATCAAAATTTGATGATTTAATATTTTTAAAATTAATATTTATAGTTAAATTTGTTTAGTAACCATTCATGGGTAATACCCATTAAGAAATGATCCATAGATATATATCATGTACACATAATATGTACATTAATTACACAACTATATATGTTATATACCTCACACATATATAACATATATATACACTTTAATATGCATATGAAATATATTATATATGCATGTCTTATATAAATACATAGAAATAATTATTTCTACATATTTAATTTCACTATATATTATATCACATGCTCTACATATATAATATATATTACTCATATATACATGTTATATATTATTGTTAGGGTTTATAAAACACTTAAGAAATATATAAATCACAGATCTAAACATATTCCTAAACTGCTTCAATATAGAAAACCCTAAATCATAAATAACCTTTGCTAAATTAAAGAAGAAGAAGATGATAAAATATAAGCGGAAGCACTAACCTGAAGCCATTGTTGGAGATTGCAGAGAAGGTTTTGATCTTCCAAGAATACACTATTTTCTAAAGTATTTTCTCTGATGGGGAAGAAGAGAATACAGAAACCCTAGTGTTTTTCAGGGACCCTACCTATTTATAGACTCATCTTAGAATGAGTTTTGGGTATTTATAGTTTGGTCCCTCAACAAATTATAAACTAACTTATGGTATCTACACATTATTTCCATGACAATTTAATACCCTTTTGATACCCATAACATAATTGGTCACTTAATTTTGTATCACACTTTATAATAGCATATACATTATACATATGTGCGCACAATAGGATTTTAATCTAACAATCTCCCACTTGGGCGACATATGTTACCTTATAAATGTATAACCTTATGAGCTCAAAATTTGCTATTATGTAAAGGTATTCACAACAATCTCGTCCATCAACTATACCCATATAGGATCAAAGCGATTTTCGTCATATCAATCATGACTAAACCCATCAATGGTCACATATACAAATATAGCCAAATGACATAGATCAATCATGGATGTGTAGCATAGAAATTACATGCAATGTGAACCGAACATGCCTATTTCCAACTGGTCCTCCATAAATTAAAGTGAGGTCAGACTTTAACATAACAAAACAGAGTGAATAAACTGAAAACTTTATTTCTGATCAGAAAATAACCAAATACATAAATGTCTTAAACAAACATAAAGCAAAGAAAATACAAACTCCTACTAAATCATGATATCTTCAAGTAATACTACACTCATATGAGCAGTGTGCTCATGAAAGACCTTGAGTGGTAATCCTTTTGTGAGCGGATCCGCTATCATGGAGTTTGTCCCAATGTGCTCTATGGATATCTGTCCACTCTGCACTCTTTCTTTCACAACTAGGAACTTTATGTCAATATGCTTCGACTTGGATGAGCTCCTATTGTTATCGGAATACAGCACTACTGATTTATTGTCACAAAATATCTTAAGTGGTCTTTCTACATTCTCCAAAATACGCAGCCCAGTGACAAAGTTTCTCAGCCATATTCCCTGATTTGATGCCTCATAACACACTACAAATTCTGCCGCCATAGTGGAAGAAGCTATAAGTGTCTGTTTGACACTTTTCCAAGATATAGCTCCTCCAGCTAATAGAAAAATGTAGCCTGATGTAGACCTTCTGCTATCTTGGCATCCACCGAAATCAAAATCAGAATACCTTACGACCTCCAAATGATCTGATTTCTTGTATGTGAGCATGTAATCTTTTGTTCTCTGAAGATACCTCATAACCCTCTTGGCTGCTATCCAATGGTCCATACCAGGGTTGCTTAAATATCTGCCTAACATCCCAACAATGTACGCAATATCTGGACGCGTACATACCTGAAGATACATTAGACTCCCTACAACTGATGCATAGGGAATCTTTTTCATTTCCTGAATTTCAAGGCTGCTTTTAGGGCATTGTCTAAGACTAAATTTGTCTCCTTTAGCAACAGGGGTATCACCTGGTCTACAATCTTGCATGCCAAATCTTTTGAGTACTTTTTCGATATAGCACTTTTGTGATAATCCAAGAATACCCCGAGAACGATCTCGACGTATTTGAATTCCTAATACAAAAGAGGCGTCACCAAGATCTTTCATCTCAAATTGCTTAGATAAAAATCTCTTGGTTTCGTGCAATAAGCCTATATCATTAGTGGCAAGCAATATGTCATCGACATATAGAACCAGAAATATGTATTTACTCCCACTGAACTTGTGATATACACAATCATCAATAATATTCATCTCAAAACCAAATGAGATAATTACTTGATGAAACTTGTGATACCATTGACGAGAAGCTTGCTTGAGTTCATAGATAGATTTCTTTAATTTGCAAACCATATTCTTTGGGTCACCAACCACAAAGTTTTCTGGTTGCTCCATATAAATTGTCTCATCAATGTCGCCATTGAGAAACGCTGTTTTAACATCCATCTGATGTAACTCAAGGTCAAAATGAGCAACAAGTGCCAACATTATCCTAAAAGAGTCTTTCGATGAAACCGGAGAGAAAGTCTCTGTATAATCAATGCCTTGTTTTTGAGTATAGCCTTTTGCTACAAGACGTGCCTTAAATCTCACCACATTACCATATTCATCCTTCTTGGTTTTAAGTATCCACTTACAACTAATTGGCTTTACACCTTCTGGTAATGGGACAACTTCCCAAACTTTATTGTCTTGCATAGACTTATTCTCTTCATCCATGGCATCAATCCACTTTTGAGAGTTAGAACTTTTCATGGCCTGATGCAAGTTGATTGGATCATCTTCCATCATTCCAATTTCATCCTCATGTTCTTGAAGAAATACAAAATAGTCATCTGAAATAGCATTTCTTCTCTCTCTTGTGGATCTCCTTAATGGCTCTTGTTCTTGAGGGTGTTGAATTTGTTCTTCTGGAACAATAGCCTCATCTTGATTTGGGAATTGTTCAACATTGTCTTGTTGAGGTTCCAAATTCATTTCTTGATCAATGACAGGTGTGGAAGCCTGAACATTGTCTAAAATGATAGTAGGAACTGAGTTTGAATTCAATTCCTCCTCAAAAGCAATGTCTCTAACCTTATTTCTCCCCCCCAAATTCAACATCCTCAAAAAATGTTACGATTCCCGTCTAAAAAATATTTCTGACAGTGGGATCATAAAACTTATAGCCCCTAGATCGCGTAGAATAACCAATAAAGTAGCTGCTAACTGTTTTGGAGTCCAATTTATTTTCATGTGGCCTATAAGGCCTTGTCTCAGCTAGACATCCCCAAATGTGGAAATTCTTTAGACTAGGCTTTCGACCTGTCCAAAGCTCATAAGGTGTTTTTGCAACTGCTTTACTTGGTCCTCTATTCAAAATGTAAGCTGTTGTCTTTAATGCTTCTCCCCAGAGGGACCTAATCTTTATTGGCACCTAATCTCTTAGTTTTGGTCTGTTTTCCCTAGATACAATCTACACAGACATTGAAATCTGTGAAAGTCAAGAGACTCTAAAATGTCATCAGACACAAGACGCTCAATTCTACCTCTTGAGATATGACCTAAGCGTTTATGCCATAATGACGCTGAATTTCTTTATTTAATTTGCGTTTAGTACCTCGTGATTCCACATGCAAAATTTCATTATAGGATGCAATTGTTTCTAGCAAATAAAGATTGTCATAAGTATTTAAATAACCAGTTCCAATAATATTTGAATTTAAAGACAAAGTAAACTGATTGTTTCCAAATGAACAACAATATCCAAATTTGTCCAACAAAGAAACAGAAACTAAATTTCGTCTAAAAGACGGCACAACAAAAGTGTCTTTCAAATCCAAATAAAAACCAGTTCCTAATAACAATCTAAAATGTCCAATTGCTTCCACTTCCACCGATTGACCATCGCCCACAAAGATGTATCTTTCATCATCACTTGGCTTTCGGTAGCTCAGGCAACCCTGCATAGAAACACTTATGTGAGTAGTAGCACCAGAATCTATCCACCAAGTGTTTCTAGGTACTGAAACTAAATTAACCTCGGAACAGACCAAAGCAAGATTAGTACCTTTCTTTACACGCCATGCGTGATATTTGGCACAATCTTTCTTCACATGTCCAGGTTGGTTACAAAAGAAACAACCCTTAGAATCATGTTGTTGTTTCTTTGGAACTAGACCCTTAGCAGCTTCATTCTCAAATTTCTTTTTTTTTTCTTGCCTTTATCCTTAGGAGTAGTGGCCAAATGGGCACTTTCGATTTTGTCCTTTTTCAACCTTTCTTCCTCTTGCACACAATGAGAAATAAGCTCGTTGAGAGTCCATTTCTCCTTTTGACAGTTGTAACTAATTTTAAATTGGTTAAACTGTGGAGGAAGCGTTAACAAAACCATGAGTACAAGTACATCATCCGAAAGCTCAATCTTAAGTGTCCTTAATCTTGAGACAATATGATGCATTTCCATAATGTACTCCCTTACATTTCCTTGACCCTTATACTTCATGTTCATTAAAGAACCAAGAAGTGTTGTCATTTCAACCTTATCGTTTTTAGCAAAACGTTCTTCAATTTGTTCAAGGAAATTCTTAGCCATAGTAACTCCTTTGGATTCGGTGCCCCAAAAGGCTTCTGGAATGCTGTGTTTCATAATCATTAGACTCATGCGATTTTTGAACGATCCCACCTCTCAAATTCCCTTTTATCATCATGGAAACTTTCCTTAGTGAGAGGTGCAAGTTGTTCATACCTTAGTGCATGTTCTAAATCCATACATCCCAGAACTATAAGTAGGTTCCTTTTCCAATCCTTGAAATTGGTCCCATTAAGCATAGGAATAGAATTAATGTTAGCAGATATTGAGGCAGCAGAAGATGAACTAGCTGAATATAGAACAAATAAAACAAGCTCACATTAATATGCATAATTAAACAATAAATTCAAAAATTGGTTAATCCCATCTCAAGATACCAAACACACATTAATATCAAGTCTTTGGACAGTAATATTAACTGTAAGCGGCACTCTTGGTGTAGCAATCAAATATTGACAATAAAAACTGTGCCAAACAACAGGTTAATCTTTGGACTAACGTATTGCTCACACAAAATACCTTATAATTGTCACACATTTATCGCCACAAGTATGTTTGAAATCTAGCAAAATATTCACTTACCTTTGGGCTAGTCAATATAAGCATCAATTACAAACACACAACCATCCTAATATTTAAATAAATTAATCTACACAAAAGAGGTCACTTTGGCGACATATTGTTTCAATCAATTTACTCAAAATATTAGTCATAATCAACACCAAAATTTGAATTAAATTGTTCCAAATATATAATAAACTGAATATTTATATATCCTTAGTATGTAAATAATACAAATTCAATAGGGATTCTAAACTATAATGAAGAGGAAGTTCACTATGCTTACACTGTTGATATCAGGCCCTTCACAGCCTGGTAATGACATTGATGTGTACTTAGCCCCTCTAGTTGATGATTTGAGTCGATTGTGGCATGAGGGTGTTTCTGCTTACGATGCCTTTAGGAAAGAAGTGTTCAATCTTAAAGCCATATTACTGTGGACCATTAATGATTTTCCAGCTTTCGGAAATCTTTCTGGATACAGTGTGAAAGGGTACAAAGCATGTCCTATTTGTGAGGAGAGAACTTGTTCTATGTATTTAAAACACTCGAAGAAGATGTGTTACATGGGACACCAAAGGTTTTTGCCAAAAGAACATGTGTTTCGCACTTGGAAAAAAGCATTTGACGGTAAGCAAGAATTTGGATTGCCACCGCCACCTTTGCTAGGGGAACAAGTGTTAGAAAAGTTGAATAAAGTTCAATTCCACCTTGGAAAGCGAAAAGCAAATCCAAAGAAAAGAAAAGGTCGTCGTGAGAAAAGCGACGTTGTTGCAAATGAACCTCAAGGGCCATGGAAGAAGAAGTCAATATTTTTTGAGCTCGAGTATTGGAAGCATTTGTTGATACGTCATAATCTGGATGTGATGCACATCGAGAAAAATGTGTCAGACAGCTTGCTTAATACCTTGTTCAATATTCCTGGGCGTAGCAAAGATGGAATCAAATCCCGCTTAGATTTGAAAGAGTTAGGGATTCGTTCCAATTTACACCCACAAGTTGTTGGTCGACGAACGTTCTTACCACCAGCTTGTCATGCTCTAACTAAAGCAGAAAAACAATCTTTGTGCGGTTCTATCTCCCAGGTGAAAGTACCTGAAGGGTACTCCTCAAATGTCTCTGATTGAATAGATATGAAAAAAATTAATTTTGAGTGGTCTGAAATCTCACGATCATCATATATTGATTCAACATATTCTACCAGTGAGTATCCGTTCTGTGTTGCCAAAGAAAGTTAGATATGCAATTACGAGATTGTGTTTGTTCTTCAAATCTCTTTTCTGTAAAGTGGTTGATGTGCCTAAGTTACAGAATCTCAAGATAGAAATTATAGAAGTTTTGTGTTACTTGGAACAATTTTTCCCGCCTTCCTTTTTCGACATAATGGTTCACCTAACAGTGCATTTGGTGAGAGAGGTAAAGTTATGTGGACCTGTGTACTTGAGATGGATGTACCCATTCGAACGATACATGAAAATCTTGAAGGGTTATGTCAGAAATAGAAGTAGGCCTGAGGGTTGTATTGTTGAATCATACATCGTTGAAGAGACGATTGAATTCTGCTTAGACTACTTGTCAGAGGTTACCACTGTTGGCTCTCGCTCTACTCAGGTCGATAGGGAAATAAGCAGGGGGGTAGGGGTTTTTCTGTTTGTGGTGTGAGCCGAGCTGATTGTGAAGAAGCCCACCGGCTTGTGTTGCAAAATGCTGATGTTGTCCAACCGTACATTGAGTAAGTTTAAGTTAATTTTTCATTGTTACAACATATTAATAATATCAATTCAAACTAAAATAAATCCATTGAAGACTACTAATCCGACTAAGGCACGAAATCAAAAATGGGTACAAGATGAACATTATCGAAATTTCAGTACATAATTAAAAAACAAGGTACTATTAACATTAATGTTTTGCTACGCATCATATGTTGATTTACCTTGACTCACTAATCAACTTGTTATGTTCATAGGTATATACAGAAATGTGTGAATCTCCGGGTAGTGTGTCCAACACACTACTTTGCATATCACGAGGTCCTTCATGTGATGTACTCAAGTTCCCATCGTACTATATAAATAGTACTCAATTTTGCACCCAAGCCCGTGATAAATCTAGAAAAACTCAAAATAGCGGTGTCATGATTGTTGCTAAGGCTTTCCAAATATCTAGTTCAAAAGACAAAAACCCTATTGAATGTGACATGTCTTTTTACGGTGTAATTCAAGAAATTTAGAAATTAGATTACAGTAGTTTTCGAATCCCTGTTTTTCTTTGTGATTGGATTAGGAGTGATAATGGGGTCAAAGACGATAAATTTGGATTCAAGTTGGTGGACTTGAATCGAATCGGACACAAGTCCGATAGGTTTATAATGGCGTCCCAAGCCAGTCAAGTGTTTTACATGAGTGATCCATTAGATGCACGCTGGTCAGTTGTCTTGACGACACAACCAAAAGATTATGATAATCAAGAGTCTAATGGCGATGATCTCATGCTTAGTGACCAAATTCATCAAATCACCCCACCACCTATTGATGTCACCGTTGGGGACGATATCATATCATCTCGTGATGATGGTGAATGATTATGGTTGAACGTGTAACGCCCTGTCCAACAGGGACGCCACGTGTGTGCACTTTATTTAAAATGCCAATAATTATATAAGATGTAATTATACTAAAAGTGTGGGTAATTAAATTTTTGATAGTTAAAACTCAACCTTTAAATTGTTTAACAAAAGATAAGTAACATGATTTATGGGGTCCCCCTGTTTTCAAAATATTTACAAACTGGTTTCAAAGTATTTTACAACATAAGCTTTATATTTTCCAAAATACAATCAAAATAGAGCATCACGTAACCGGGCCACTGCGCCGGTATGTACATTGCTGCTGCGACCATACTCATGGTTGTTCGACTTTAGCCTTTCCTTTACCTGCACCATAAAGCACCGGTGAGTCACGAGACTCGGCGAAGAAAGTGATCAAAACAATAATCGAAAGAAAATAATTATCAACTTATTCTCATGCCATTATGTTTACTCACTATTCGATAATAATAAGCATTCCCTTAAACATCATACATTCCTGGTACTTAATAAAGTACCACTTTTACCACTCGTTACATACGAAATTTGAATATGTCACTATCGTTGCCCGATAAAGCAAACGATAAGTAAGAAACCTAACCGCGGTTTCAAGAGTAATTACTCATAACGGTAATAACCGTTTCCAACCCTAGGTCATAACCTAGGCTTAATAAACTTTTAATCAGCATCATGATAATAATTAAGGCCACTTCCATTCACCCATTAATCTTTAACCACATACGGTGCTTACCACTTTTCTTACCTTAATTCAGAAGTCAAAAGTATGGTCGACCTGAGTGGAAGAACAAGCTAAGCAATCCCGGTCCTATGTCACGACAATTGAAACACAATAAATACCTTAACTCAAAGTTCCGGATTAAAACCCTAATTTAGAAATCAAACGCAACCTAACTCCCAGCAACCCCAATTTAGGTCAAGCATCCCATATTTAATTTAAAACGAGATAGTACTCAACTCCCGGGTCAAAAGCGAACATAACGCAAACCGAAAAAATTCTCCTCGCAGTAACCGTCGGCCAGGTTACGATATACGAACCCATCCGGTCGACCAGGTTCTGCATCAGAACAAAAGTTCCTCTTCACCAAAATCGAACCAAAACCCCTCCAAACCTAACCAAACTTTCCAGAACAGTATATTAACATAAATATGGCATAACCTAAGCTGCAAAACACAATGGTTCAATCTCTAGCTTAAAATCACACACTCAAGTGAAGAAATCAAATTTCTTTTAGCTTCCTCACTCACCAATCAATCCCAACAGCCATGAATTCAATCCAAACATGCATTAACAGACCTTATTCAACTTGGATAACAAACCTAAACCTTCACTAAACCTACAGCTTTGAAAATTTTCAAAAAAAATAACAAACCTAGCTTGAAAACCTAAGAAAACATCAAAACTAAAAGGATGAACTTACCTAGGGTGCAAGGTTAACTTGAAGATGGAGTTTAGCTCTGAAAATTGATGTTGGCTGAAGCAAATCAATCCCTCTAGTGGCTGGTTCAACTTGCTCGAAGGAAGAGGAGAAGAAGGTTGAGAAAAAAATAGGTTACTTGCCTTGGAAGAAAGCTTCTCCTTTCTTTTTAAAATGCTTTGCTTTCTTTTTTTTTCTTTAAAAATTTCCTTCCTTAAATAACAATAGGCAGCAGCAAAGAAAAGAGGAAAAACCAAAAAAGTTTTCTTGACTTCCTAATTTACCCCTCTCACATAAATTTTTTTAAAAAAAAACCCTAGGGGCATTTTGGTAATTTTACTAATTCTCCAATCCGACATTCTAATAAAATTCTAACTTAATCCGGGATATTCTTAAAATAATTCTTTCATTTAATGTCGTGACATTGCTAACCACATAGCTAAATTTCCACAATTACCGGGCCCAAAATAACGTATTTCATTAAATAATTTCTCAAAAATTCATCTAAGTAAGATCATAATCCTACTTCATTTTCCAAGTAATTACATATTTAATAAAATATGTCCATTTAAATATTATTTATTTTCTGGGATATTACAACTATCCCCCACTTATAGGAATTTCGTCCTCGAAATTTACCTGAAAAGCTCGGGATACAACTCCCGCATCTGCGACTCTAATTCCCAAGTCGCTTCTTCAACTTTGCTGTTCCGCCACAACACTTTGACTAGTGAAATAGTCTTGTTTCGCAACACCTTTTCTTTCCTGTCTAAGATCTGTACTGGTTGTTCTTCATACGACAGGTCGGTTTGAAGCTCAATGTCTTCATAACTTAAAATATGAGTTATATCAGATACATATTTCCGGAGCATCGAAACATGAAACACGTTATGAACCCCAGATAAAGCAGGAGGTAGAGCCAACCGATAAGCTACCTGACCTACTTTCTCAAGAATCTCAAATGGACCAATAAATCTGGGACTCAACTTTCCTTTCTTCCCGAACCTTCGAATTCCCTTCATTGGGGACACCCGAAGAAAAACAAAATCCCCAACTTGGAATTCAACATCTCTACGCTTTGGATACGCGTAGCTTTTACGTCTACTTTGGGAAGCAAGCATACGAGCTCGAATCTTTTCAATAGCCTCGCTCGTTCTTTGGACGACTTCAGTCCAAGGTATCTACGTTCACCGACCTCATCCCGGTGAATAGGTGATCGACATTTCCATCCATAAAGCATCTCATACGGAGCCATGCCAACGGTACTCTGATAACTATTGTTATAAGAAAACTCAATCAGAGGTAGGTACTTGTTCCAAGAACCTTCAAAGTCCATTATACATGCCCTCAACATATCCTCAAGTATCTGGATAGTCCTTTCAGATTGACCATCGGTTTGAGGATGAAAAGCCGTACCTTGAATTTCAACTTAGTACCCATTGCTTCTTGTAAGCTTCCCCGAATTTGGATGTAAATTTTGGATCTCGATACGAAACTATCGACTTTGGGGCACCATGAAGTCGAACTATCTCCTTAATATACAAATCGGCATATTGATCCACCGTATACGTTGTCCTAACCGGAGAAAGTGAGCGGACTTTGTATATCGATCCACTATCACCCAAATAGAATCATAATACCCTACTGTTCTGGGCAATCCCACTACAAAATCCATGGTGATGTCTTCCCATTCCCATTCAGGAATCTTTTGAGGTTGAAGCAAACCTGCCGGCCTCTGGTGTTCCGCTTTAATTTGCTGACAGGTTAAGCATCTTGAAACATATTCAACAATATCCCTCTTCATACTCGGCCACTAGTATAAAGCTTTCACATCATGATACATCTTGGTTGTTCCCGGGTGTAAGGAGTACGGTGTAGTATGAGATTCATGAAGAATCTCTTGTCGATTTCTTTGTTAAGGTACACACGTATTCGTTTTTGTATCGCAACAACCCATCAGATAAGCATGAAAAGTCTCTTGCCAATCCAGCCTCTAACTTCTCCTTATGTCCCTGTAGCTCAAGGTCACCTTGTTGGGCTATTCTAATTCTTTCCAATAGATTAGATTGTATGGTGATATTAGCAAGTTTTCCAATTACAAATTCAATTCCCGCTCTCGTCATATCCTCAGCCAACTTGGCTGAGATTTCCTTTAGTTCACAAACTTGCCTGGTCCTTTCCGAGCTTAGAGCATCCGCTACCACATTTGCTTTACCAGGGTGGTAGAGAATCTCGCAGTCATAATCTTTGACCAGTTCTAACCATCGTCGTTGCCTCATATTTAAATCCTTCTGAGTGAAAAAGTACTTGAGGCTTTTGTGATCTGTATAAATTTCACACTTCTCACCGTATAGATAGTGACGCCAAACTTTTAGTGCAAAGACAATCGCTGCCAATTCAATATCATGGGTAGGATATCGTTGTTCATACTCCTTCAATTGCGTGGATGCATAAGCAATCACTTTCCCTGACTGCATAAGAACACAACCTAACCCTTGTTTGGATGCATCACAATAAATCACAAACTTTTCATCACCTTTTGGTAAGGTTAGCACAGGAGCGGTAATCAACCTTTGCTTCAATTCCTGGAAACTACCTTCACACTTGTCACTCCAAACAAACTTACAATTCTTTCGGGTCAACTCAGTTAAAGGCGTAGAAATCTTTGCAAAGCCCTCAACAAATCTCCGGTAATACCCCGCTAACCCCGGAAACTTCTAACTTCGATTCTTGACTTAGGTCGAGGCCAGTCACGCACTACTTCAACCTTTACTGGATCCACTAAAATACCATCTTTACTCACCACATGCCCCAAGAAACTCACCTGAGGTAACCAAAATTCACATTTCTTAAACTTGGCATACAACTTATGCTCCACCGAGACGTTGTAATACCATTCGAAGATGTCTTTCGTGAGTCTCTTCCGAGTCTGAATAAATTAGAATATCATCGATAAAGACAATAACAAAATCATCCAGAAAATCTTTGAACACTCGGTTCATCAAGTCCATAAATGCTGCCGGGGCATTTGTTAATCCGAAGGACATTACCAAGAATTCATAATGACCATACCGGGTCCGAAAAGCTGTCTTGGGAATATCCTCCTCTCGAATCCTCAGTTGGTGATAACCAGATCGAAGATCAATTTTAGAAAAGACAGTTTTTACCCCCGCAACCGATCAAATAAATCATCTATTCTTGGCGAGAGGGTACTTGTTCTTCACTGTTAATTTGTTTAACTCCCGATAATCTATACACATTCGTAATGTTCCATCTTTCTTTTTCACAAACAAAACTGGTGCACCCCAAGGTGAAGTACTAGGTCTAGTAAATTTTAAATCCATCATCCCTTGTAATTGAACTTTTAACTCTTTCAGCTCTGCAGGTGCCATCTTGTAGGGAGCTTTCGATACAGGCTCAGCTCCTGGTATTAAATCAATCTCAAAATCAATTTCACGTTTTGGTGGCAACCACAGTAACTCTTAGGGAACACATCCAGAAATTCTCGAACCACTGGGACATGCTCCGGTCCCACTAGTGGTTCCCTAGAAATATCCACAACACTTGCCAAGAAACCAATGCACCCTTCACACAACAAATCCCTTGCCTTAAGGGCTGAAATTAAGGGAATCCGAGATCCTTGCATCTTACCCACAAATACAAAAGGGTCCTCGCCCTCGAGTGAAAAGTTACCATCTTTCTTTTACAGTCAATGGTGGCGTTGTATTTAGCAAGCCAATCCATCCCCAAAATAACATCAAAATCCTCCAGATTTAATTCTATCGCATCAATCGATAACTCTCTTCCTTCCACAAACACCGGAAGGGATCGAACCCACTGCCGGAGATAACCAACTCCCCAAGTAGGCAACAAGGTTCCAAAACCTCTAGAAAGCACATCACCAGGTTTATTCAAATCGCTCAATTATTCTACTTGAAATATAAGAATGCGTCGCACCGAATCAATTAACACGATCGATAAAGTACCGGCAACGAAAGGCGGCACATCACGGTAGAAGGACCAGCATCAGCCTCAGCTTGAGTCAGGGCAAACACTCGGGCAGGAGCGGGTGTATCATCCTTCTTTTGCTCTAGCCGTAGCAATTGAGGACAATTTCTCTTCATGTGACCCACCATTCCACAGTGGAAACAGGCCCTAGCCTGACACTCGCCCAGGTGATGCCTTTTACACCTCGGACATTCAGGAAATGTCCGCCGGTTTCATTCCCACTACGACGGAAACCTTGGTTACCCCGGAATCTTTTGTTTGGGCCTCGCCGCCGATGTTTCACTAGGTCTTTTCTGCCGGTCACCAAGATCGGTACTTCTACCCGAACCAAAGACTCTTTGTTTGTTTCCATGAATCTCTTCGGCAATATTTTTCTTTCGTATCCGAGCCTCTGCACCCTCGTAAACTAAAGCCAACTCAACTATCCGAGCATAAGTTCGGGCAACCCCGGTTGTTTAGAAGCAACAATCACATCCGGGCGATGTGTTCATCCAGCCCCCGAATAAACTTTGCTTTTCTAGCAGCTTCAGTAGCCACCTCATCTGAGGCAAACTTTGCCAGTCGATCAAACTTAGTAGCATACTCCGTCACAGTCATACTACCCTGAGTTAACCGTATAAACTCTTCTGCCTTTGCTGCCTTAATAGACTCATTATAATACTTCTCAAAAAATAAGGCCCGAAAAGTTTTCCAGGTCATATTATTCAGATCATGGCCCTGAGATACAATCTCCCACCAAATACGGGCATCATCTCGTAGCATATAGGTAGCACACCTGACCCGGTCATTATCTTCAACTCGCATAAAATCGAAAATGGATGTTATCATACTCATCCATTGCTCCGCCTTGAGTGGATCAGCACCACCCTCAAACACTGGCGGATTCTGCTTCCTGAACCGCTCATACAATGGTTCCAAACGATTCCCTGCATCCGGTGGCACTACTAGAGGTCTTGCGGAGGATCGGGATTCGATTTAGAGCGAGCCGAGCTCGGCGCTCTCTTAATTCTCTGATTTGTTCACCCTGCTGCCGAATAGTTTCTTGCATAGCAGCATATAACTGTTCCCAATTAGGTGGTGGTAAAGGATTCTCACCTTCACCGGCAGCCCCGAGCCCAGCTAGCTCGCGGGCACCTCTACCAGTCCGCCTTGGGTGCATAACTATACACCTGCGATCACATTCCAAGTAATAACAATACTGATAAGTATTTCCATATATTATAATCCTTCCCACAACATTCTGATATCAACATAATTCAAATAATCAAATAATCAGAAAATTAACAAGCTATCTTTTAACTTAAAGCTTACTAAACCATGAGTCGATCAGGTCCTTGCAGCCAATGTACATATCAAACGAGTCTTCAGGATCTAAAAACCTTGGCGCTCTGATACCATGTTGTAACGCCCTGTCCAACAGGGACGCCACGTGTGTGCACTTTATTTAAAATGCCAATAATTATATAAGATGTAATTATACTAAAAGTGTGGGTAATTAAATTTTTGATAGTTAAAACTCAACCTTTAAATTGTTTAACAAAAGATAAGTAACATGATTTATGGGGTCCCCCTGTTTTCAAAATATTTACAAACTGGTTTCAAAGTATTTTACAACATAAGCTTTATATTTTCCAAAATACAATCAAAATAGAGCATCTGTAAACTGCGGGCTGGTATGTACATTCTTCTTTGCGACCATACTCATGGTTGTTCGACTTTAGCCTTTCCTTTACCTGCACCATAAAGCACCAGTGAGTCACAGAGACTCAGCAAGAAAGTGATCAAAACAATAATCGAAAGAAAATAATTATCAACTTATTCTCATGCCATTATGTTTACTCACTATTCGATAATAATAAGCATTCCCTTAAACATCATACATTCCTGGTACTTAATAAAGTACCACTTTTACCACTCGTTACATACGAGCTGAATATGTCACTATCGTTGCCCGATAAAGCAAACGATAAGTAAGAAACCTAACCGCGGTTTCAAGAGTAATTACTCATAACGGTAATAACCGTTTCCAACCCTAGGTCATAACCTAGGCTTAATAAACTTTTAATCAGCATCATGATAATAATTAAGGCCACTTCCATTCACCCATTAATCTTTAACCACATACGGTGCTTACCACTTTTCTTACCTTAATTCAGAAGTCAAAAGTATGGTCGACACGAGTGGAAGAACAAGCTAAGCAATCCGGTCCTATGTCACGACAATTGAAACACAATAAATACCTTAACTCAAAGTTCCGGATTAAAACCCTAATTTAGAAATCAAACGCAACCTAACTCCCAGCAACCCCAATTTAGGTCAAGCATCCCATATTTAATTTAAAACAGATAGTACTCAACTCCCCGGGTCAAAAGCGAACATAACGCAAACCCGAAAAAATTCTCCCTGCAGAACAGCCGGTCGGCCGGTTCGATATACGAGAACCCATCCAGGTCGACCTGTTCGCGAACCAGAACAAAAGTTCCTCTTCACCAAAATCGAACCAAAACCCCTCCAAACCTAACCAAACTTTCCAGAACAGTATATTAACATAAATATGGCATAACCTAAGCTGCAAAACACAATGGTTCAATCTCTAGCTTAAAATCACACACTCAAGTGAAGAAATCAAATTTCTTTTAGCTTCCTCACTCACCAATCAATCCCAACAGCCATGAATTCAATCCAAACATGCATTAACAGACCTTATTCAACTTGGATAACAAACCTAAACCTTCACTAAACCTACAGCTTTGAAAATTTTTAAAAAAAATAACAAACCTAGCTTGAAAACCTAAGAAAACATCAAAACTAAAAGGATGAACTTACCTAGGGTGCAAGGTTAACTTGAAGATGGAGTTTAGCTCTGAAAATTGATGTTGGCTGAAGCAAATCAATCCCTCTACAGTGGTCGGTTCAACTTGCTCGAAGGAAGAGGAGAAGAAGGTTGAGAAAAAAATAGGTTACTTGCCTTGGAAGAAAGCTTCTCCTTTCTTTTTAAAATGCTTTGCTTTCTTTTTTTTTTTTTTAAAATTTCCTTCCTTAAATAACAATAGGCAGCAGCAAAGAAAAGAGGAAAAACCAAAAAAGTTTTCTTGAATTCCTAATTTACCCCTCTCACATAAATTTTTTTTTAAAAAAACCCTAGGGGCATTTTGGTAATTTTACTAATTCCCCAATCCGACATTCTAATAAAATTCTAACTTAATCCGGGATATTCTTAAAATAATTCTTTCATTTAATGTCGTGACATTGCTAACCACATAGCTAAATTTCCACAATTACCGGGCCCAAAATAACGTATTTCATTAAATAATTTCTCAAAAATTCATCTAAGTAAGATCATAATCCTACTTCATTTTCCAAGTAATTACATATTTAATAAAATATGTCCATTTAAATATTATTTATTTTCTGGGATATTACAGAACGAATCTATCAACACATGATTCATATATCAAAGTACATTACAAATCTATTAGTCAAGTTACATATGGAGGGTGCCAAGGCAAGTCCAAACCCAATGAGTTCTACTGTCAAACTTTCTCTCATTGAAGGAGAGCCATTTCCTGATGTTATATTATACAGAAGCACACTTGGTGCACTTCAGTATTTGTCTTTAACAAGGCCCGAAGTGGCTTTCATCACCAACAAATTAAGTCATTTCTTGCATGCTCCTACATCTATTCACTAGGAAGCTTGCAAGAAATTGCTCAGGTATTTGAAAGGCACAATCAAAGATGGATTATGGATACGACCTTCTTCTGTCATGACTCTTCATGCTTACTCAGATGCTGACTGGGCCAGCAGCATAGATGACCGTCGATTCACTGGTGGTCTGCCAAGAAACAACATGTAGTGGCACGTTCCAGCACTGAGAGTGAGTTCAGAGCTCTCGCCAATACTGCTGTTGAACTCAAATGGATTCGATCTCTATTACAAGAGCTTCAAGTCTCTGTTCATCAAATTCCTGTCATTTGGGTTGACAATCAAAAAGCATTGGCACTTGCAGCAAATCCAGTCTTCCACGCACGCTCAAAACACATTGAAATCGATCTCCATTTTGTAAGGGATCAAATTCTGGATAATCAACTTGCTGTTCGCTATGTTCCGTCCGTTGATCAAGCTGCAGATGTTCTAACAAAGCTCTCTCAACTGACAGGTTTCTGTACTTAAAATCCAAACTAAAAATGGCTCCAACACCATTTAGTTTGAGGGGAGATGTTAATATAGTTGAATAGACTCTGTTAAGTGAGTATTTTCTGTTATTTTGTAACTGTTTTTCAACTTTCGTCTGACACACTTATCTTGTAACTAATTCTGTTATGTGTCTTTAAGATGTATATAAATACTCTTGTCTATTCAATAAAGAAGTTAAGTTCTAGTTTTTACTCTCCTTCATCTTCTCTGTATTTTTCCTTTATTTTTGTTTACTCTGTTTTCTTGAACTTTATATTCTGAGGTTCTACAAGGGGTTTTGTTTTTAGGTGGAACAGAGTGGTTTTGACTCATTGACTTGTTGAAGTCAAAGGAAATAAAATGGCCAGTCTTGACCTCAGCAAAATTGATAAAGTGTATTGTTAGTGTAAGGTAAATTTAACATTTAAAATCCCTACAATATTTTTTAAGACATAAAAAAATAATTTGGATGATATATAGGATTACAACTTTTATTTTTATTTGTCCTATCTAAAATTTCTATTGGACTAATTCTAGAAACTGAGTTAGCTACACTTTGAAATATAAAGTGGTGTCAGGTGAAAATATACAATTGGGAGATATAATTGCACTAAATACAGGTCAAGAAGCTGTCCATAGAAATTATTATAATAAAAGTATTTATAACTAAATATGAGTTCACTTTTAATGAATATAATCTATCAATGGGTATTTAATTATTGACTATTATATTTGATCAAATGGATGATATAGATAGCTATTCATAATTTTTTTAAAATTAATATTTTTTGTTTTTACTTTTTACCTATGCTTATTTTTCAAACTCTATTCTTTGTATTCTCTTCTCATTCCTAAATGAATATAAAATAATTAAAGAAAATATTAATTTATAATTATTGTTTTGATTAATTTGAACACTTTAATTTATTATTCAACCTAAAAGCTCAATTTCTTAAAAGTAAAAAGCTCAATAAAACCAAGTTAGAATAATTCTAAATACAAAAACAATGAAATTTTTTTCCGTTTTTCACTTTCTGGGATACAAAATCTTAACCGAAAATTTTATTATATCCCTAAACTCAGAAAGTTCAAGCACCCACAAGTGAAATGAACCCAAAAAATCAATTACAAGAGAAAGAGCATAAAGTAACAGTTCGAATGTAGAAAAGACTCATCAACTAAAAATCTCATTTCTCAAATATTATTCAAAAACTGATTCAACCGTTAATTGGACCCAAATGCAAAAAAAAAAAAAACACTTTAAACACAAAGTCCAATGGATAGGAAGGGAGGAAGAAAGAATAAAAAAATGAAAATAAAATTAAATAATAATAATGCATAAACCAAAAACAAAAAGAACAAAATTTTCAACCGAGATAGATCTTTGACATTGCATTATACATTTAATATTAATGTAAGGATAATGTCATAGTTTCAGTAAAATAAATTAATTTCTAAAAATAATTTCTTAGAATCATCATTCTCTATAATTAAAAAAAGGAACATAATTTTTTTTAAAAAAAATACTTGTTGGTAACCTACTCTAGCAAGTCACTAAATTGCCACCTCATTTTTTAGTATTCATTAATGTGTATTACCCATTAAGAAATTATCCAACTAAATGGGTCCACTTTTAATAGGTATTACCCATTCATGGATAATATTATAAAAAAATTGAGTTTTTATACTTAGTTTTTTAATCTAATTAAAAAAATCTCTTATTTTTACATTATATGAGTTGGTGTTGTTTTATCGGCTGAAAAAAATTAAGAAAAAAAGTTTTTTTGCAAAAAAAAAAAAAAAAGAGTTTGACTTAAGTATTTTATATACAAACATATTTTTGATATAGTGTAAAAAGTAATATATTTTGATATATTTTTTAATTAAGTATTTAAATTAAGCATAGAAATTTAAAATTTTCTTTTATTATTGGTCATTGGATTGAAATCTAATAGTTTAATATTTTTAAAATTAATATTTATAGTTAGATTATTTAGTAATCATCAATGGGTAATACTAATTAAGAAGTGTATATATGAGTGCATTCTTAATGTGTATTATCTATTAATGGATAAAATTAGAAAATTTTGAGTTTTTATGCTTAATTTTTCTATTTAATTAAAAAAAATCTCCCATTTCTATATCATATGGGCTGAGATTGTTCTATCGGTAAAAAAAAAATTAAAAAAAAGTTTTTTAGCAAGAAAAATAAGAAAAGAAAAAGTTGAGTTTGAGTTAAATATTTTTGTATGAACATATTTTTGATATAGTGTAAAAAGAGATATTTTTTGATATATTTTTTTTAATTAAGTAGTTAAATTAAGTATAGAAATTCAAATTTGTGATTTCATTATTCGTTATTAGATCAAAATTCGATAGTTTGATATTTTTAAAATTAATATTTATAGTTAAATTTGTTTAGTAACTATTCATGGGTAATACCTATTAAAAAGTGTTCCATATATATAACATTGTGTGTGGAAATCAATTATCATTTTTTGTCCACATTGGAACAATTTATTAGTGAGAAAAGTTGATTGACATATTTTCAATCTATTTAGTTATATTGTGACAAATGTTAGAATTTAAGATAAGATTTTATCTCAAAATTATTTGGTAATGAAAGGAGTAATGTGTGGCACTTTGACATTGTTAAGACGGTAGTTATTTTTTGTTCACCATTTTGGAAACCTCGATCACAATCAGCTCTTTTCTGGCTCATTATAACTGTGAATCACAAGTGCTTCTTTTTAAGTTTTTGGATTTAGTGGCTTTTTTTTTTTCTTTACTTCATTAGGCTTTTTTTTTTTTTTTTTTTTTTTTTTTTTTGAATTAGATAGTCTTTAGAGGTTTTGTTTGATTTTTTATTTCTTTGAAATTTAGGATAAGATTCCCACAATATTGTCGTAAATTGCTCAATAACAAATTGGGTTGGAATAATTTCCATAGTAATGTTTTTAACTAAAATACAGTTATTGTATTTTACACTACTAGAAAAAATAGCTTTCTATTTGATTTTTAAGCTGGTTTATCTTTAGTTAAAAAAAATTCTCACTACCGAAGACATTTGAGGCGAAGACGTAGGTTTCAAAAATACCGAAACATATGGGGGACCTATGTCTTTGTTTACTTCAAAAAACCGAAGACATAGGCCACTTGTGTATTCGATTATTATGAAATAACCGAAAACATAGGCTACCGTTAACACCGTCACCGCCGAGCCCCAAACCCACGAAACCCTAAAATAAAAATCCTTAAACAATGTTATTTTTCAACTACTACCGTCAAAACTACTATACTTTCGAGCACCGCCATTGATTTTCTAGCAACCACCATAGATTATCCTATCACCACGGTGATACCCAAATCTTATATCATACACACTAAAAAAATATAATATAAGCTAAAAGCATATATTATAGCGATGTATACCTCAACTGAAGTTAGAAGACAACATAAGTCTCAAAATCCCCACCATTAGCCGACCGTCATTCTCCAAAAATCCTAAAAAATTGTCGGCATAAACTCTTAGACCTAACTTCATATCCTAAAATACATTATTTTTTTCTAGTGTATATTAGGGGTGTTCATCACACCGTTCAAACCACCCGCACCACACTGCACCGCAAAAAAATGCGGTTTGAAATTCTTTGCGGTGCGGTCATGGTTTGAATTTTTTCTAAACCGCGTGGTGCGGTGCGGTTTGTAATTTTGAATTGTTGATATGCGGTTCAAACTGCACCGCACCGCACATTATAAAAATTCTAATTTTTATATTTAGTTAGGTCCAATATGTGAATGTCCAACCTAAAGCCCACTAATTATTGTATAATTGAAACTTAATTTTTTATTTCATATTTATTTTCAAGCCTTATGGTATTTTTGACAAGTGTTGCTCAAGCTTTGTTGTATTTGTGATAGTTTAATTATTGGTGATAATCCAAACCGCAAAAACCACACCGCATCATTTATTGCGGTGCAGTTTTTGCGGTATTTAATTTCGCGGTGCGGGTGCAGTTTGAAAAATTAGAAAAACCGCATGTGCGGGTTAGTTTGAAAAAAGGGTCAAAAACCGTACCACCCGCATTGCGAACACCCCTAGTGTATATGTATTTTTGTTGAGAAAACTAGAAGATTTAAAAAAATATATGAGGAAAAATAATGGTGTATGGAGAAAATGGGGTTCAAGAGAGATGGTGGCAGCATTTTTTGTTGAGAGGAAAGATGGAGAAGAAAAAGGAAATGAGAGTTTTAAATTTGAAATTAAGATTTTATAGACATATATATATATATATTCGGTTATTTCAAAATAACCGAAGATATAGGTCTCCACGTGTATTTGATATGAGGCTAAGGTTGTGGAAACCTATGAAGACATAGGCACACCTATGTATAACTAAAGATAAAGGTCTCCATGACTTATGTCTTCGTTTATTTCGAAATGACGGCAGTTATAGGTTTGCGAATTTTTTCTTTCTTTCTCTTCCTACTTTTCTCATCGGTTTTTATATTTAATATCGTTAAAAATCAAAGATATACACCATATTTATTGTAGTGTAGGGACAGGCTACATGCTAGGCACCTACCCTTGTTCGTTTAGGACAAGGATGGTGTCATGTCCTAAAAACTTTTTTCCTTAACAAATATTGTCTTGATAATTTTTGTCTTTTTCCTATTTAATTAATTTAAAAAATTAATTTTTTTTTACAAAAATAAATAATTACTATTTTTTCAATTGAAAATAAATTTTTACAAACGACATTGTACTACTCTTTATCTCTTCCCTTGACAGTGTTTCAAGGTGAGAATTCGGAGACCATAAACCTATAATTTTAAGCTCCAATAAACTAGATTATTTATTGATTCTCATCAACCAAACATTCCTTGTTTATTAATTCAATGATTACTTCACTAAAATATGGAATTGAACTCTTAGTAATTATAAAATTATATTTACTTATTTTTGTTGGAATTATTTTACCAGGATCTTAGATCTACTCACAAGTATGTTTATTAACATCCTAAATAAGAACTTTCTAAAACGATGAAATAAACACATATAAAGTTTAGGAAACCTTACATTGGTTGCAGCGGAATAATATGACTCCTTCCATTCAGATATCTAGCCCTTGATTCCTTTCTGTAGCAGAGCATTATCAATATCTGAACCTGGATCTCTTTCTCTGAATCTTTGATGCTGAAACTCCTTCTTGCTGAAAGTCTTTCTTCACGATCTTCCTCACTATGATTGAGGTATCACTTGCTGTGTGTGGGCACTACTCTTACACTAAGAATTTCGAAATTCAAGAGGGAAGAGAAAGAAGAAGTGGTAGCTAAAGATAGGGAGAGAGAAGGCTCAGTTTTTCTGAATTAGAAGAAGTCAGAAGAAAAGTGTAGAAATTTAGTGTAAATTTCCTGAAGCCTTCACTATCTATTTATAGCATTCCACTAGGGTTAGGTTTGAATTATTTGGCATTAAAATAATGAAAATATCAGTTTAAATTTCCTACAAAAGTGGCAGGCCCTATACTAGTGGATTTGGGCCTCACTTTTTGCAATTTTGCAGTTTTATCTTTTCTGCATCTGATTTTCTCAAAAACGCCAATTTTCTAATTCAACCATTTAAATGCCAATTCTAACTATTTAATAACTATAAATAATTATTAAATAATATTGTCATTTATCATATTTATTAATTGAACCATACAAAGTATCATAATTAACAAATATGCCCCTATAAACTCTTTCTTTACAATTTCGCCCTTACTTAGTGAAAAATTCACAAATAGACATAGTCTAATTTGAGAATTATAATTGATTAATCAAAACCAATTACATGAGTCTTACAAGCAATATTATCTCAACTAGTGGGGGGACCATGGGTCTATATAACTGAGCTTCCAATAAGTAGATCAAGAATTTAGCACTAAAATTCACTAACTTATTAATTCTTCGTTGAATCCACGCATAGAACTTAGAATTGCACTCTCAGTATATAGAATGCTCTATATGTTCCACCATATAGACACATCATTAGTTATCCATTGTTATAATCCTAATGTGATCAATGATCCTCTATATGAATGATCTACACTGTAAAGGGATTAAATTACCGTTACACCCTACAATGTATTTATTCCTTAAAACACTTGACCCCGTATAAATGATATTTCAGCTTATGTGAAATGAGTACTCCACCATTTATGTTCGTTTGGTCAAGCTCGAAGGAGATCATCCTTTGCTTACTATTCGCCAGATAGAAGCTATAGATTCCATGTTTATGCTAGCGCTCCCACTCAATTGCACTACCGTGTTCCCAAAATGTACGTATCACCCTGACCTAAAAGTAGGCTTAACTAACAAATCAAAGAACACGAATAGCCTTTCAAGATTGAGCCTAATCATAACAGGATTAAGAACATTTGATCTAGGATCAACTTGGCGATACTGACTTGAATAGATATTACGGTAAGTTTAATAAATCTAAGTCAAAGTTCAATATCGGTCCCTTCGGATGCATACTCCATGCATCCAACCTGAGCTTTACTTTGACCAATGCTCTGGAAAGAACATAGCACTTCTCCAAATGCAAGTAAACTCTGTTGTAGATTATCATATCAGTAAAACCCTGTGTCTGATAAATCTAGGAAACTTTATTCACATAGTCATGTTTACTTTCCAATGTGTTGACGGCACAATAAACAGGATCAAGTATGTGAAAAGGGTTTCAGATGAATTTATACATTATGTACATATAATCATGAAATAAATCATGTGGACCATGCAACATTAAATGTTATTTCTGATCTATATTAATAAGTAAATCTGATTATATTGAAATGAGTTTTATTTAGGGCATAAAACCCAACAATTTTTACTACGGGGTCCATTGATATAATCAATTATAGTGATTAGCCCTCCATGTGTTGGTTCGTAATTAGTTTTGGTCAAATTATCGTTTTACCATTCTAATTACTTTTGGTGAAATTATCATTTTACCTTCTAATTACTTCTTTATCCTTTAGTTCATTAATTCACTAGTGAAAGTATAATTTAGATCCCATTTAAATTTGTACACAACTTTTTAGTTCTAGAATTAACACTTAAAGGGATATAGCATTCGATTCGTTAGAAAAGTCAGGATTCATAATTGTAGATCATGTTTGCAGCCATCCACATTATTAGATTCCCAAAATAGAAGTTGTAAGAATCATATTCTATGAGAAACTTTAACGAATGAATCAAAGAAACTAATAACATGAACATGAGTTCACGATTACACAAGATTTAAGCCGATCTACTATTGATCGTCGTTATGATATGAATTAGGTCTTTATAGTAAACGACATGTTAGATAAATACAGCTTCATTCATATCGGTTATTATCATATATAATCTCTATTATATACAACACTTTCACTTTGATGTCATACTACATCTGTAATTCATATCGAGATTACTTGCACCGAAGAATGGGCGTCAAGTGGACCGTACTAGCAACCATTGATAAAAGATTCTTAAAATTTAATATGTTGTTGATTGTTTTATTCATAGCTAAGTGGTCTTAGTTCTCTGTACAGCTACAAGCCATAACCTCATATATCAATAAGAAATTTTTTGATATTTAATATAAATTATCCAATAATAAATATTAATAATTTAATATTCAAGCATATATCAAAATATTCAATTATTTATTAATAATTAAAAATGTCTTTACAGACTTTTTAGGACATAAACCCTAACACACGAGCCACACAGAATAGTCTTTATTGAATTAGAAAACCCCAAAGACAAACATGGAAAACAAAATGAATACACATTACAACTAATTTAGATAGTTGTAGCCTTTTCATTATTTTATAAATGAGGATGAGAAAAAGGTTGAGAACAAAGTTTCATATAAACGCTAACAACATCATTGACATAGAGATGAACAGCATTCCAAGGCCAATCTTCAACTTGTACTGTAATGTAGTGAGTCTTTCAATCCTTAAATTGTTTGAAGTGAGAATATAGGAGAAAGCTAATGTTGATATGCATGAGAAAAATAATGCTAATTCTTCTAAGAACTTTTCTTTTGGTTTTTTAATATCATTATAAAAAGATAATGATGTTGTGATCATAATTCCGATAAAAACAAGGATAGAAATCATAAGGCACAATTTAGTTGTACGTTTCATCCTTCTTTTAGCACTTTCGAGAAAAGGGTAATACATTTTGATGAATACATCTTCAGGCGTTAAGCCATTTGAATTTTTCATGTGTGCAAATGAAGGCAGCATATTCCTTTGCACTTCCTGCAGTGGTGAATGTGAAAGGAAAATTAAGTAACTAAGCTACCGTTTGGTAATACGTTTGTTTTCTAATTTTTTAATCACAAAATAAAAATAAAATTTTTGTTTTTAAAAAATTTATTTTTGAAAAACAAAAATACGTTTTGTAATCACTTTTTTTTTTATTTTCAATTTTAAAAACAGAAAACAAAATTGTATTCTGTAATATTCATTTTGATTTTAAATTTTTGATTTTATTTAAGTCGGGTCTAGGTTCGGGGTTAGAGGTCGGGTTTGGCGCTAAGGCCGTGGGAGGATAGAGGTCCGGGTCTAGTCGAAGTCCAAAATATTGATTAAGGAAAAAAAAATATTAAAAGTGACTTTATTTTATTTTTAAAATTTTAATTATCAATTAAAAAATTAAAAAGTAAAAACAGCGTTATAGAACATGTTTTTAAAAAATATTTTCACTTGTCTAATTTTAAAAATAGAAAACTAATTAAAAAAGTATTACCAAACGCCACCTAAATAAATATATTTTCAAAAAAAAAAAAAAAATTATACTTTCTGAGGATGGCTTAGATAATTTAAAATACTCAAATAATAATAAATGTTGCCTTATTACCTTGAAAAGGGATAACTCTTGCTCTAAATGTAGTGTTCCTCCAAGTTCAATGTTGAGTTTATGTGAAGGAGGCAATATTGCAGCATGGTGTAACATATTGTTATTCTCATCATCTTCAAACGTTATTATGATATCCTTAGCTGAGCCAATTTGATGTATCAAACTGAATATGTTTTCATGGCGATTTAGAACAGCAATATGGAATATGGTTCTGTTTTTTTCATCTACTTCCCATACCAAATCAGGGTATAAACCAAGAAGCTCCACCAAAAATTGATAATTACCTAATTCAGCTGCCTCAAATAATAATCTAGTTGGTGTGTTTATTAGATTATGCACCTCGACATTAGGTAAACATACTAGAATCTCCTTCCATATGTGTTTAACAAGTTGAAGGGCTTGATTGCACTCTGAATTAAAACAAGGGATTATTTTATAAATATCTAAAAATAGCAAAAAAATTAACATTTTTACGGATATATAGTTCTTTTTTTTTATATCTTTACGAATTTTAATGCTTTTTTTAACAGCATACAAAATGTTATTTTTCTATTATTTTGAAATTGAAGTTGTTCTCACATTACTGCTATAAGAAAGCAATGTAAAAATATTGATTTAAAAAAAAGGTAAAAAATTTTGAAAAAAGAAAAACATAATTTACAATAATGTAAAAAAAAAAAAAAGTGATTATAAATGCATCTATAAATTAAACATGGTATGAAATAAAACTATGATGTTAACTATTAAGAGGACTTGTAAGCAAGACTTGTATTTTCTCTAATATAAGCAGGACTTGTAATTTTGTTGCCCATAATGTGGCTAAGTGGGCTTTTTCCCACAATTTGGTTGGTGATATTCCGGTATCCACCATCCCTTTAAACATCTTATGTAATGACCGCGAGGTCTAGCTTGTTGATTAATCAAAAACGCTTTTATTCAAAAAAACAAAAAAAAAAAAGGAGTTTCTTTAAACAAAGTAGTACGATTGTTGTTTGATTAAATATTATTTATTCCATATATAAAACTATAAAATTTTATTCTTAACAAGGATGATCACTTTTATGTATATTATTGAGAAAAATGGAGTATAACAACATATTATAATTTGTTGACGCTAAAAAGTGGTTAACACCAGCTTGTTAGATTGGCGAGATGAATAATGAGTTTAAGTAAAAAATTTAGAGAGATACACACAATCTATAATAGTTCACTCCCCATGTGACAATGATAACAAAGCTACATCTACTTCGAATTAATTGTTCACAGGATAGTAATTAGAAAAAAAAAAATACTAAGTGTTTAGGATCTAGTTTCTAAAGAGAAACTAGAGAGAGATACTCTGACCTTGTAGATAGTTTTTTGAATATGAAAAACAAGCTCAAGGAGCTCTCCTTTTACAGTTGAAGGAGGCCCAAAAAAATATAAGAAAAATATAAATTAGATATTTTTGACCATAGATTATGATCCAATGGTAAAAATTAGCTACTGGTAGTGATAGTCATTTTTCGAAGCGCGGCTAGACCTGCTGTGGGTAACCCAGAACTTATTTTTGTAACTCCAGTGTGGTGAAATTTGAGGTTGATAGCTTCAGAATTGCGATTTAAGTGAGAGACTGACTTGATAGATCATTGAAATATCTTCGAAACCCAAGTTGAATCGCATCAATCATATCAATATTGAGTGAGTTATGACCGTTTTACTGAAGACAGTTCATGAACCAACGCCTAGGTGACATCCCAGCTCCTAGGTTGACATATGGACACTGGGTAAGTGTAAAAATGTCCAAGGATTGTACTTTAAGATTCCTAAGTGATATTTTGAGAATATTTTGAGTGATATTTTGACATCACTTAGTCTATTTCTGTGTTCTCGTGAAGTTGGTCACCAATTCATGGAGATGTTGTTTTGCGGAAACTGGTCACCAGTCACTAAATGTGTAAATTTTAGTAGTGTTTATTCTCAACAAGGATGATCACTTTTATGTATACTATTGTCAAAGATGGAGTATAACAACATATTATTTTTTGACGCTGGAAAGTAGCCAACACTAGCTTGCCAGATTGATGAGATGAATAATGAGTTTAAGTAAAAAAATTTAAAGAGACACACACAATCTATTTTAGTTAGCTCCCCATGTTGCGATGGTAATGGAGCTACATCTATTTTGAATTTATTTCTCACGAGATAGTAATTAGAAAAAAGGCTAAGTGTTTAAGCTCTAGTTTCTAGAGAGAAACTAGAGAGATATGCTCTAACCATGTGGGTAGTTTTCTGCATGTGAAAAATGAGCTCAGGGAGCTCTCCTTTTATAGTTGAAAGAGACCCACAGAAATAAGAGAAAAATATAACTTAGATATTTTTACAATATATTATGATCCAACGGTGAAAATTAGCTACTGATGGTGATAGTCATTTTTCAGTCCAGCGGGCCCCGCTGCGGGTAACTTGGAGCTTACTTTTGTAACTTCTTTTGGGGTGAAATTTGAGGTTGATATCTTTAAAATTGTGACTGAATTAAGAGACATGACTTGATAGATCATTGAAATAACTTTGAAATGCAAGTTGAATTGTGTTAATCAAATTAATATTGAGTGAGTTATGGTCATTTTACTAAAGGCATTTCATGAACCAGCGCTCAGGTTGACATATGGATGCTGGGTAAGTGTAGAAATGTCCAAGGGATGTACTTTAAGATGCCTAAATAATATTTTGAGAGATATTTTGACATCAATTAGTCTATTTCTATGTTGTGGTGAAGCTAGTCACCAATTCTCGGAGATGTTGTTGTTCTGCAGAAATAAAAGACTCGAAACCTCTTCATTTTTCGAGTGAGTTTTCCATGTTGGAAATGAGAAATGCGAAGTTTTTAATTTGACTTATCTAACTTCATGGATCTTATTTATTGTAAAAACTAGACGGACGGTCAAAACAGAATCAAAATCGGATAAGCAAAACCTAGTGCACTAGGCCATTTGTCAACCTCGGCGCTGGGCACTCATTCCTAAGATCCTAGGATGTCATTTTGATACTTTTGAGATTCTTGAACTTGAGGATGAGATCTCCTACCTCGTTTTTGGCCATTCCATATTTATTGTTCGAATCAGATTTGGCATTTGCATAATTGAAACCAGCGCAACAGGTTGATTGTCAACCTGGGTTCTGGGCCCAACACCAGGTCAACCTTGGCATTGGGCCCTGTTTATAGGGCCTTAGTTTGTAATTTTATCCCCAAGTTCGCTTGAATCTTCATTATTTCCGATGAAAAAAATAAATGCCTAGAACACTTTTTCAAGAAAATGATTGGAAACAGCCCAAGTTAACAGTATGTCAACTTAGGTGCTAGGCCCAGTGCCAGGTGTCAACTTGGGCACTGAGTCCCTTTTATGGCCCTTCAAAATTTCTATTTGGTTCCTAAAAATAAGTGAATCTTAATCTTTGCTGAAAACGAAGAAGATGCTCGGAAGAGTTCTAGAAATTCATCATCAAAATCACCCTAGGTCTACAAAATATCAACCTCGGCGCTGGGTCAGCCCAAGGTTTCAACTTGGGTGTTGGGTCGTGCTTCTGGCACCCAAGAAGTGATGTTTCTTTCCCAAAAGTACCTATTTCCCTATTTTTTATGAAGACAAAGAAGATGTGAAATTTGGATTGTCGATCTAATACTTGAAAGGCACCCAGATTGACAAATTGTCACCCTAAGCACTGGGTGCCTGGGCACCAAGTGCTCCGGGTGCTCAAAAATGAACTTGCTCTGAATATTATTCAAATGCCTCAAATTTGTCTGTGGTATGTCTAATTGATGTTATAATGCAAAGTTTGACCAATTTTCACTAAGACGGTCCTAGTTAGGGATGTCAACTTGGGTGCTAGCTAAAACCCTAGGTGCTCAACTTGACTTATGGGGTGCAGGTTCATGTAATTTCAGCTCCTGGGGCCATGATTTGATTGCTTCATGTATTCATGGTACAGAATACTAAAAGATACAAAGTTGGAAACGAGTTATCAAAGTCCAAACTTCTATCCTAGAGTTCCCGAAGTCAACCTAAGTGCAGGGCTAGGGACCCCTCCCAGGTCGACTTGCTATAATTTGGGACTACTCAACTCTGAGATGTCATCTTTTTTGCAACCTGACAAACATTGATGTTCATATCATCAAGGTTACTTTTGGTGTAAAAATTTGCCCCCCAAGTCAACTTCGCACTTGTGGGAGGTTGACTTAGTGACGTGAACTAAGCCCATTTCTCTTGAAACTAACAGGTGGGCATTAATTTTGACAATCTTAGATTATTGTTTCGATTCTTCAAGCATTCCCACTGAGAGTAGGAGTTTAAATTCCCATTCCCTGTTGAATAGTAGAATTCAAAATTCTAAGTATAGAAGGAGAAGACAAAAGATGACCATCTTTTTCTTATCATTTATCTTTTCTTTTTCAACTTAAAATTTATATAACTCCTTCAGTGATTTCTTTTGATTTGAGATACTATTAAATCATGCCGACATTGGAATGTCAACATTTACTTTGATTTTTGGCTTTTGTCTTAGCATTGACTCTCTCGTCACACTCTATGTTTATGTGATTATAGATGTAACTGTTGTCTTCTGTCAGGTTGTCGCTTTTAAGTGCTTTAGCATTCCCTTGGATATATTTCAGCGAAGGTGGTCTTATTCATCTCCTTAGTTTGATAGCAGAGGAGGCCTTTATTAACTCCTTAGCTTTATAGCACATGTTGCCTTCAACATCCCTTCGACTTTGCAGAAGAGGAGGCCTTCAACATCCCCTCAGCTTTGTAGCAGAGGAGGCCTTCAACATTCCCTCAGCTTTGCAGTGAAGGAGGCCTTCAACATCCCCTTGGCTTTGCAGTACAGGAGGTCTTCATCATCTCCTTAGCTTTACAGCACAAGTTGCCTTCAACATCCCCTCGACTTTGCAGCAGAGGAGGCCTTCAACATCCCCTCAACTTTGTAGCAGAGGAGGCCTTCAACATTCCCTCAGCTTTGCAGTGAAGGAGGCCTTCAACATCCCCTTGGCTTTGCAGTACAGGAGGTCTTCATCATCTCCTTAGCTTTACAGTGGAGGAGGTCTTCTTGAAGACTGTCAGTTTTGTCACTAGCTGATCTTTGGTCAATTGAGGATATGACACTGGGTGCTCCAAGTACTCAAAAATGAACTTGCTCTGAATTTGATTCTGATACCTCAAATATGTTCGCGGCATGTCTATTGGATGTCCAATGAAAAGTTTAACCTTTTTGCACTAAGACGGTCCTAAAAACTGAAATCCTAGTTAGAGATGTCAACTTGGGCACTGGTGAGACCCTAGGTGCCCATGTTGACTTACTAGGTGCAAGTTCATGTAATTTCAGCTCACAATGCCTAGATTTGATCGTTTCATGTCTTCATAGTACATAGTACGAAAAGATAGTGAGTTGGAAATGAGTTATCAAAGTCCTAACTTCCATCTCGATGTTCTCGAAGTCAACCTGGGCGCAGGGCTAGGGACCCCACCCAGGCCGACTTGCTAAATTTTAGGACTACTCAATTTTGAGATGTTACCTTTCTTGCCACATGTCAAACATTGATGTCCACATCATCAAGACTACTTTTGGTGTAAACATTATTAGACACTCCTATTACTTTTTTTGTTAGGAGACACACCTATAGCTTAATTTTAATTAAATAGAAAAATGACATTGGTAACATTTTTCTTTCATTAGGAAGGATAATTTCTCCCAATATTATTATTGATATGCACCATTATTATTTTCTCTCAATATTAATTTATGTACTCTTTTAGTATAAATTATTTTAAATATAAAAGTCATGTTTAGTATTAAATATGAAAATATTGTATGAATTCTTCTAGTATTAAATATAAAAATATTTAGTTTTAAAGAAATTATTTAATAGAAAAAAAATTGACATGAAAAAAAAATTAATATTTAATTTAATTTAGATAAATTTAATTATTTTGAAAAAACATCTTAAGAAAGATAGTTTCGTGTTTCTGATAACAACACAGTCGTTGTGTAAAAATTAAGTTATCAGATTAATTTTTTGGAATAATTTAGTGGTGAGAATATATTTTGGCTTAGAAGAGAAAAGTTTATGATAAAGTAGTAAGCTTTTTTATCAATTGTTTGTAATTTGCTTTTGTTACACAATTTGGAAGCCAAGAAACTCTTGTGGCTATAACATACACAAGGTCGGACTTAATCTTTAGTGGCACATAGAAAAAAAAAATTAACTCTTTTTTTTTTTAAAAAAAAAATGTGTATTTTTAAAATAGAAAAAAAAATTGTGTATTTTTAAAATAGTAAAAAAAAATAGGGATTATTTCACAAATATATATAAAAAAACAAAAAAATAAAATCACAAAAATATAGTTGTACGGAATTTTAAACATTTTTACGATTTTTATAATTTTATTTACAAAAAATACTATCTTTCAATGTTACACTCTTGTTAATCTGTTGTTGATTTTAAACTAAATTAAGCAAATTCTAGACTAAATTAAATCTTGTAGAAATGTGTAGCAATTTTAATAGATACTTAACACAAAAAGATGGGTATTCCATAATCTTGCATTATTAATTTAATATTTTTTAAACACCCATCTTATTTTATTTATTTATTGTTTTTTTGATTTTGGAGGGGGAGGATTCGAACTTTAGACCTCCTCTATACGAGGAGAAGTGTGGAACCACTAGACTATGCCTATGACGACTTTCATCTTATATTATTAATGTAAAAAAATTTATTAAATAAAATGAACAAAAAAAATAATAGTAGTTTAATAGATATGCATACTTGAGAAGGTGTAGCTTGTTCGTATTGTAGAAGTTTTGTGATGACAAAATGCATAGGGCTTCCTTGCTAAAATATGCAACGCGGTATTGTTATGCATATCACAAGCCATGGCCAGCGCTCTGTCGTCTTCAAACATTTTCAAGGCTAGATCTGTGTAATATATATGTTAATTTAATCATACAATACAAATTACTATTAGTACTAATATTCTATATTGTTGGATAAATGAAATCAATGATATTTATATTTATAGATGTGCGTACCATACAAATCAAAGTTGATACAATTGAAGAAAATTCCAATCCGTTCTCCTTTTCCAAGAATACTCTTTGTTAAAGGATATAAAAACCATGACATTTCACTTTGACCAAACAAAGTAGCCATGTAGAGGGGTGTCATTCCTTGGCCACCGCGTATGAGTGGTAAACTCTCATTTTTCTGGATCATAATGGTTGCAATTTCTATGCTTCCATTCAGAGCTGCATGGCAAAATGCAGTGTTCCCTTTAGAGTCTTGCAAAGCCACATCGATTTCGTCCATCAAATTTATCAATTCCTTCACAAACTGTACGTGTTTTGCTCCAGTGGCAATGTGAAGAACAGTTTCTTCAGCCCAAGTAATTGCTGTTCTTAATAATTGGCTCTGCTTTTGTATCATTGCTTTTGCAGCTCTCCAATCATTTTTCAATGCAGCTTTGTAAAGGGGAAGACCAATTTGTAGATATTGTTGTCTTGCTAGTTCTACGTTAAATTGTAGTAGTTAATATATTTATATATATCTGCAATAATATTTTTATTATTGTTGGTAGACTATAGATAACTTAATAAATTTTAGTGAAAAAAACTATGGGAGCTCTGTAGACCCCTAAAAGAAGGCTACATCGATTTAATAGTTATGATTCTATTTTTGTTATATGACAATATATAATCATAATATATATAAATTGGTAATTTTCCTAAAATTCAATATCCAAATCAAAGTGAAAAGAAGTTTTATTACCAAAGAATTTTGTAATAACTATAATATCGTGTTTTTGTTAAGGCATGAAAAACCCCTACTAATTTAGAAATCAGAATGAGACGCCATTTAAGGGAGCCAAAATGTAGAAATTTATATAAGTGGTGCAAAATGTAAAATTTTGAAAATAAATCAAGGAACATTTACTATTATACTATTTAATTTTCAGAAGAAAAAATTGGGGGTGGCCAAGGTAATGAGCATGTATTCAAGAGCTTATTTTAAATTTGCACCGCAAATAATTTTGATTTATTTATTGGCATTTTTGTCACTAATTAATTTTGTTCAAATTAATTTAAAGTTTTTTTTTTAACACTTTAGATATGTGAATTTTGTTCTCCACCTCTTTTTGAAGTTATTTTTGTCAAGGCATTTAATTCTGTTAGAAGTTTGTACGAGTTTGTTAGTGCTGTTGTTCTTGTTTTTCGTTTCTGTTGAATCTGTTATTGCTTTGTTTGTTCTGTCTATAAACTCTCCAGCTCTCTCAATACAATAGAACCTTTACAATCTTTCAATTCTTTCTTTCTCTTTCTCTCTGATCTTTCTCTCCTCTTCTCTTTCTGTTACTTGTTCTTGATACTGTGTATCAATGGTGAGAAAAGCTTCAAACAGTAACAATTTTGATAACATTTATCTTCAACTACCAGCCATCACCAAAAACTTATAATCTTTAATAATAAATTATAAATAGCTACTCATGAAATCTCTACCTTAAAGTACTTCCAAAAACTTATCAGCAACAGTTCCAACAAAAAAAAACACAGAGTATATGATAGAGTAAGAGGTGGATAGTTAGGGATGTCTTGTTAGTAGAAGTGTTTTGAGTCATGGTATAGGGGAAGAATTTGAGTCAGTGTCTAGAGGTGACACTATTGTTGTTGTGGGGGCTCATCAGCATCACCTCCACGGTGATTCAAATAATACAAGTTTAAAACTTCACTTGTTAAGGTGACACAAATTAGTGACACCAAAGTCTAAATGAAAATAATAATTTTTTTCCAAGTCCAATAATGTTAGATATAATATCTTCTTAAAATTATTTCCATAAAAAATAGTTATTAAGGTAAATTATTGTAATAGTAGTATGGTCTTTACTCTATATTCTTGAAAAGAAATTATTCAAATAACCGAAACCCTTCTATTTTACCTCAAAATTTTATATTACCTTGTAAAATTTCTTTAAAATATATCATTAAGACTTTATTTTTTTAATATTTTCATATTTTAGTCCTTACCAATATATAATATTATTAAAATACTATGTTAACATATATTTTAATTTCATTCATTAAATTCAAGGTGATATTCATTAAATACTATGATCATAGTTTAGACAATATTTTTGTTAGTGATATTCAAAATCTTATTATGCATGTTTCTTGTTAGGTTGGTTCCAATCATTTCATTCCTGGCGAGAAGAATAAAGTGACCCTTGGTTCGGCAAAGATTAATCTGCAAAAAAATTGTTCTCTTTTGTCTAAGGTTGTAATTGACAATCCTATTGATCATTGTTTTTTTTTTTTTTGAGCTGAAAATGCATTTTATATTAGATGAATAATCATAATACATCCTATTGATCATTGTTGATGATGGTATTAATAGGAATTTTTGTACTCTTCAGAAATAAAAAATAAATAAATATATATGTCCATATAAAAGAAAAATAAAATTTAAAAACAATTAGTAAAATATATTTAGAAAAATAATAAGTATTAATTATAAATATAGAGCATGTTGAATTTTTAATTTAAAATAAAGGAATTCAAAGCATACTTAGTGTAGAGTATTTGCAATTTGGTTGTTCCATTAATATTTTTAAATAAACTTAAAATTAAAATAGTGAAGTTTTTTTTTTTTTTTTGAACACAGAACCAAATTACAAAGGATTAGGCATGTCATGCTCAATAGCAAGATTTACACAAGAGTGATTAACCCCAATTCACATAGCACTAGCTTTGTTTGCCAATCCATATTTATGTATTGTTTGTAATATATATTCTGTAATATATATTTATATATTCAGTGTGTACTATTTAATTTTGTGGTTAGAATAAAAAAAATTACTGAAATATTATATTTTTTTAGTATTGGTTCAACACTAAATTTGAGTTTTAGTATTAGAGATGACCTTATAAGAGTCAAGAATAAATATATTTTTTTATTATTTTTGTTGCTGAAATACAAAAATATCAGTTAGTGTACATTATTATTGCTTTTTTTTTCAAGAAAAAAATAAGTAAATAAAGAATATATAAAATCGTTATTGTGTTTAGGACGTTATTATTTTTTAAATTTATTATTATTTTTTTTCTTTTTGATATGGTGTTGGAAGAGAAAGGGTTTGAAATTATTCGTTTCTTATTTTATTATTTTATTAGGGCTCCTTTGATAGTTTGGTAAATTGTATAAGAGTCATTATTTATTACGATCAATACTTTAATACAATGTAAGTTTAATATTATTTAATAAATAATCTGTATTAGTTGTATTGAGATTCAGTTTATTAAAAATATATTATAATTTTACATAAGTTATTAATACAAGTCGATACTAAATAATATTGGTAATCAAATAATGTTTATAATTTGATTTTTTCCTTGTTTAATTATAGTAATTTTAAATTGGTAATAAATAATATCTATAACGTAATACTATTCCATAGTTTTATTTACATAGTCTTATTCAAGTTTAAAATTTTACTTGGAAATCTATTTATCCAGAAATACACTAGCTTTAAAAAAAATGCAGTATATTTAAGAAATAAAACATTAATAATAAAAAAATAAAGAGAAATTATAATTTACAATACATGCATAATGCACGTGTCAATCAAATAAAATATGTATATATATTAAGCAAATAAATAAATAAAATAAAATGATATGTATAACCAAGAGAGAGAAGAGAAACTCACTGGAACCATCAAAAAGACAGAGTAGGGGTTTATTAATACGATGTTGATCTGAAGTGACAGTGTGCTCTTCCGTGGGAACTCTTCCGTCTTGTGTGACTATTTTAATTTTGATTTCACATTCATCATCTTTTGCTTCTGTGGTCACTCTTCTATCCACCTCTTTATTTACTCCCATTTTTTTTCTTTTTTTTCTTTAAACCAATGTTTTCCAAGAAAAAGGATTGAGGAAAAACAAAACGTGTAAGTTAAAATAAATAGAAAAAATAATTAAGATAAAAATAAATTATATGACTATGAACTGTAAACGCAAATTTTTATGAAATATATATGTTGGCATGCAATACACTAACTACTATGAAATTAAATAATTTATTTATAAATACAATATTGTCAATATGTGTACCACTTGTTTTCTAACGAATATATTAATGTCTAAAACTTGTTTCTCAATTTTCAGCACTAGCTTGTCTTATCTAGAGCCACCATTATTCGAAGACTTAGTAACCACTTGGCTTGTAAATATGGTAAACACAAGAAACTAGAACGTGTACTCTCTTTCTTCAGAAAAAAAAAAAAAAAAAAAAAAAACAGGAAAAATAACATATTCCGTCTTTCTTGAAAAAAATAAACAGCATATGATACTCTACGTCTATAATTTCAAAATATTCTCCCACTTTTTTTTTCTTTTTTGAAGTGTAATATTCTCCCACTTAAAGAAATTAAGTTATTTTTTTTGAAAGCTAGATAAATAAATAAAGTTATATGGAATATGGTAATGAATTTGGTGGAAACAAGAAAAATTATTCCTATTATTTATCCCCACAAAATAATGCTTATGTTGAAAATACATTAGTATTTATAACGTGAAAGGACGGAAATAAAATACCTCCATCCGTTGCATTTCGTACACTTTTTTTCTTGAAAATAAATTTCGTACACTTAAAAATGACTTTTTTTCAAAAAAAAAACAAAACAAGCATATTAATGGTCGAATTTACAATCTAAAATTTTTAATTACTAAAATACATTTGTAAAATTTTAAAATTACACAAATATAATTTTCTCAGCAAAAAATAAAAAATAACTAAAAAATAATAAAAAATAAATCTCCGGTCAACTATAAATCAATTATAAATAAACTATAAATAAGCAAAATAACAAAAAAAAATATCTCATGACAACTATAGTACAACTATAAATAAATTATAAAACAACTAAAATAATAATTTATTATTTTTATTAAAAAAATATTTTTGTAAATAAAAAAGCTCAAAAAATAAAAATAAAACTTTTTCCGTATTGAACTCTAATTATATCTCAGAAAAACAACACGAAAAAGTTCCATAAATATGATTGGAGTTCAACATAAAATTTAAAATTTTAGGATATAAATTGTGTTAAAAGTATTTTTCATGAATATGATGAATTATCATTGAATTTAAAGGTTGATATACAAGGATAATAGTACTCCTTAAAGCGTCCTCCTGGTGTTGGCATCAAAAAAAAGTTTTTATTCAATTTTTTTTGTTTTGTTTTTTTTTTTTTTTTTATGATTATGTATGTTGTAGTTATTTAAGTTAATTTGTAAAATTTTAGAAAATTTTAAATAATTTATAGTGCCAACAAATAAGATTTAAATTGTTACTTAGCACAAATATAAAAAATAAACGGTAAATTGTGACATAAATATTTAATGTTTCAGATTTTATACACTTAAATATCTAATGTTTATTTTTAGAGGCAAAAATACCTAATGTTACAATTCTCTTATACTGCTTAAAAAAATAAATATTAGGTATTTAAGTGTATAAAATTTAAAACATTAAGTATTTATGCCGCAATTTACCTAAAAATAAATAATACAGCGTGTCATAAAATATAAAAATTTTATTTTTGATATTGTAAATTATTAAAAAATATATAAATACTCTTAAATAATCCTAATATACACCAATATATAAAAAATAGATTAAAAAACTTTTTTAAATGTCAATAATCAGTTGTATATTGGGGTTATTGATTTCCAATAGCAAGTAAAGATGTAACATAGATATTCGTGTACGTACTAATAAGTAGAGAGTAGTAGTATAGAATAGAATGAAAAGCGTACCTGTTATGAACTTATGAGCTTCAAAGTCTTTGAAAGAGTGTATGAGCTGGGTAGAGAGGAGTCATTGATATATGTTTATATAAGAAGGAGAGTCTGAACAGAATCATTCTGTGGGCGCGTCAACCCGATAATCATGACGAGACGAGAATACCTATTGCGTACGTGTTACACATTAATTGAAAGTCCCAATGAAATTTTCTACAAATTTAAAAATTGTATTAATTTGTTAATTTCTGCTAGAAGACATGGTGATAGTTTCAAACTCATTGAGTGGGGAGAAGGAAACAGGAAATTTAATCAACTTTTCTAGGGAAACTTCATCAATGTTTCATCAACTCCAATGTTCTCTTGAGCTTTTTATAGAGAAATACTGGTGTCTAAGCACTTTTTCTATGTGTCAGTATCACTATTGGTCTAATTAAGTTTTGAATCCCATAAAATTTAATATAATAAATTTTAAGAAATTTCGCTAGCCAATCGCAACATGACATGAAAATAGTACCTAATAACAATATTTTTTTTTTTATAAGATAAATGGTAAAGACCATCATTGTATGGTCAGTATTTTTAGGGGATATAATATTATTATTGGTGTGTAATTTAATATTAAGTTTTAATAAAAATTATAAAAAATTATTAATTAATTATAAGATAACTACTAGATTAGTACACTACAGCAGCTCTTTTATTGTGAATTTTTTATAATTTCATTACACATATAATATTGTGAATTTTTTATTTATTAGTTAAATACAAATTTCATAGTACGGGTAGTGAAATGCATTTATTAAATTAGTAATACTAAATGTTTCCTTTGAATTATAAAATCTACAGATTTATATTTTATTATTATTTTTTTTTTGTACAAAAATTCTCTTGAACTATAACAACTATAGCAAATGTCTTTTTATTACATTTCGTTCATTTTTCAAACTATTTATTAACATATTACTGATGTTCCGTTAATATATATGGTGTGATTTAAAAGTTATAAAAAATACAAACATAAATTGTGCTCTAGAGATAAAATTTAAGAATATTTTAAGAGTTATTTTTTGTGTGTAGCATTAATAAATTAAATTTTAAATAATATCAGTTAGATAAATAGATTATCGTAATATAAAAAATTAATAGAAGATAACAAAAGTTACAATAAATTGTAATTTTTATCGAAAATTTTTTTTGCAATAGAACAAAAATTAAAGTAATAAAACAAAAATTTAGAGGACCAAATTTTACAATTGTAATAGTAATGAGGGACAAATTCTTATTTATCCTACAAAATTGTACTATATTTATATACTTTTGCCAATAGTTTGTTATTTATCACTTAAAAACTAATTAAAATTCACTCAGAGAAAAAATAGATTGTCTTTATTGTCAACATATAATAGAAATATTAGTCATAATTTTAATTATTAAAATATGAAATAGATTAGACCAAAATACTTGATAAAAAAAAACAAATGAAATAAAACAATCATAATTGAAAATTTATTACTTTTTGTTTAACAATCAGTTTTATTTTAATTGTATTTTCAAGTAAGATGAAGTTATTAATACTATTTTTTTAAATATTTTATTAGTTATTATTTTTTAATTTATTAATCATATCAAATATATTAGATTCTTATAACTTTTTATTACTATAAAAAATCAATTTATGTGAAACTGTTACTAACAATTTAGTTATTTTGTAAATAATAAGTGTTTATTTAATTGTTTGAATATTATTTTTAGAAATAAAAATTATTGAGAAAATTATTAGATATCTACTATATTTATAAAATATATGAAATTTAAAATTCATGTTATTGTAATTATAGACCCACAATTTTTTATTTTTTTTTTTTGAAATTGCTACAAAATTATTATCAAATACACATTTTCTTAATCACTTAATTATTATACTTGTATTACAAAATTATAGCATATATAATGATGTGAACTTTGAAAAGAACAAATAATAATAATAATAATAATAATAATAATAATAATAATAATAATGTGATTTGGATAATATAGAACAACCAAATGCTTTACCTAATAATGTGTCATTGCATATAGTGAAAATAAAAAGAAATTTTGGTAATTTAATTGGTTAAGGACCAAAATATTACTACTTTTATTAAGGTAATAGATAAATGTACTACTATAACAATAATATTATATTAATATTTTTTTTTGAGAAAAATCAATTATATTAAAACAGAAAGTTATAATACAATAGACATTAGTGGAGGTGGAAGTTCCTCCAACTAAACAATTAGTATCCACCAAAAGAGCATACTTTTAGCAAGAGTCTGAGCAACAGTATTTGCACACCTCTTGACATGAGTAATCTGTACTCCAGGGCAATGTTGGGTTTTATACCCTAAATAAAACTCATTTCAATATAATCAGATTTACTTATTAATATAGATCAGAAATAACATTTAATGTTGCATGGTTCACATAATTTATTTCATGATTATATGTACATAATGTATGAATTCATCTGAAACCCTTTTCACATACTTGATCCTGTTTATTGTGTCGTCAACACATTGGAAAGTAAACATGACTATGTGAATAAAGTTTCCTAGATTTATCAGACACAGGGTTTTACTGATATGATAATCTACAACAGAGTTTACTTGTATTTGGAGAAATGCTATGTTCTTTCCAGAGCATTGGTTAAAGTAAAGCTCAGGTTGGATGCATGGAGTATGCATCGGAAGGGACCGATATTGAACTTTGACTTAGATTTATTAAACTTACCGTAATATTTATTCAAGTCAATATCGCCTAGTTGATCCTAGATCAAATGATCTTAATCTTGTTATGATTAGGCTCGATCTCGAGAGGCTATTCGTGTTCTTTGATTTGTTAGTTAAGCCTACTTTTGGGTCAGGGTGATACGTACATTTTGGGAACACGGTAGTGCAATTGAGTGGGAGCGCTAACATAAACAAGGAATCTATAGCTTCTATCTGGCGAATAGTAAGTAAAGGATGACGTCCTTCGAGCTTGACCAAACGAAAATAAATGGTGGAGATCTCATTTCACATAAGCTGAAATATCATTTATACGGGGTTAAGTGTTTTAAGGATTAAATACATTGTAGGGTGTAACGGTAATCTAATCCCTTTACAGTGTAGATCATTCACATAAAGGATCATTGATCAAATTAGGATTATAACAATGGATAACTAATGATGTGTCTATATGGTGGAACATATAGAGCATTCTATATACTGAGAGTGCAATTCTAAGTTCTATGCGTGGATTCAACAAAGAATTAATAAGTCAGTGAATTTAGGTTATAAATTCTTGATCTGCTTATTGGAAGCTCGGTTATATAGACCCATGGTCCCCCCCACTAGTTGAGATAATATTGCTTGTAAGACTCATATAATTGGTTTTGATTAATCAATCATAATTCTCAAATTAGACTATGTCTATTTGTGAATTTTTCACTAAGTAAGGGCGAAATTGTAAAGAAAGAGTTTTAGGGGCATATTTGTTAATTATGATACTTTGTATGGTTCAATTAATAAATATGATAAATGACAATATTATTTAATAATTATTTATAGTTATTAAATAGTTAGAATTGGCATTTAAATGGTTGAATTAGAAAATTGGCGTTTTTGAGAAAATAAGATGCAGAAAAGATAAAACTGCAAAATCCAAGTAAGGCCCATTACACTACATGGCCGGCCACTTGGAATGATTTTTCAAACTGATATTTTCATTATTTTAATGCCAAATAATTCAAACCTAACCCTAGTGGAATGCTATAAATAGATAGTGAAGGCTTCAGGAAATTTACACACTTAAATTTCACACTTTTCATTCAGAAAAAACTGAGCCTCTCTCTCTCTCCCTATCTTTGGCCGACCACTCCCTCTCTCTCTCTTCTTCCTAAAGATTTCGAAATTCTTAGTGTTAGAGTAGTGCCCACACACAGCAAGTGATACCTCAATCATAGTGAGGAAGATCATGAAGAAAGACTTTCAGCAAGAAGGAGTTTCAGCACTAAAGAATCAGAGAAAGAGATCCAGGTTCAGATATTGATAATGCTCTGCTACAGAAAGGAATCAAGGGCTAGATATCTGAACAGAAGGAGTCATATTATTCTGCTGCACCCAATGTAAGGTTTACTAAACTTTATATGTGTTTATTTCATCGTTTTAGAAAATTTATATTTAGGGTGTTAATCTACATACTTGTGAGTAGATCTAAGATCCTGGTAAAATAATTTCCAACAGGCAATTGGATACAAAAAGTCAAATACAAGTCAACAAGCAGTGAAAGTCCGAAAAAGAAACATGCATGTTGTGTCTGCAAACCATTAATGACTACAAGAGAGTTAGATTCAATGTAGTCCACAGGTAGCTGTAGGTCTTTTATCCATTGTAGACTATGGACCAGGGCCAAAGCTTCCATAATTTCTGGCTTAAAACAACCTGGGAAAGGTCTTGACGTAGCAGCGATGCACTCACCATTACTGTTTCGTAATATAGCACCAAAACTAGTAATTTGTTTAGCTTTATTAACATCTATGTCTGTGTTGGGAATATTTTACCAAGATCTAGATTTACTAACAAGTATGTTGATTAATATCCTAAATATGAATTCTCTAAAACAAATGAAATAAACACATAAGGTTTAAGAAAACCTTACATTGATTGAAGCGGAATATAATGACTCCTTTAGTTCAAGATCTCTAGCCCTTGATTCCTTTCTGTAGTAGAGCATTATCAAGATCTTAACCTGGAACTCTTTCTCTCCTTCAGGTTTGGTTACCACCGTCTTACTCACTATGACTGAGTACTTGACTTGCTATGTGTGGGCATGTCACTCATTCACTAAAGGTTTGAATATGGAATAACAATGAAGGAGGTGAAATCTCTATAGATGGAACTCTCTCATCTAGGTTTGGTTGAATAGTCAGGTTGACAAAAGTTTCAAGTCTAAATGAGATGAGAGTATCATGTTCCTTTCATATTGTTTCAACTAGGGCTTAGGGTTGAATTATATGGATTAGAAAAGAATAAAATATTGGGCAAAAAACATATGTGGTCGTACACTTCAAAAGGACCCATCTCTAGTTACAATTTTGCCACTTTATTTCAACAACTTATTCTTCTTTTCAATAATACCATATTTTCCAATTCAACCTTATAAATAGCAAAACTATTTATTTAATAATTATAATTAATTACTAAATAAAGTTTTCATTTATGTAATTTATTAATTAGACCATAATACAAAGTCTATTAATTAACAAATTGACCCGAAAATCTCTTTTCTTCACAATTAAGCCCTTGCTTAGTGAAAATTCATAAATAAGACAAAGTCTAATTTTAGAATTATAATTTATTAATTAAAATCAATTAACTGAGTCTGCAAACTGTATTATCTCAACTAGTTAGGGGATCATGGGCCTATATAACTGAGCTTTCAATAAGTAAATCTAGAATTCACCAAGTAAATTCTCAACTTATTAATTCCGCCTTGCTCCACTATAGATTTGGAATTGAATACACTTTCAGTTATATAGAATACTCTATATGTACCACGATATAGATATGTTATGATTATCCATTGTTACAATCCTAATAGTCAAGGATCCTCTATAGATGATCTACACTGAATAGGGACAAATTTGCCGTTCTACCCTTTAATGTATTTTATCCTTAAAACACTTAGCTACCTATAAATGATACTTCGGGTAAACTAATATAATTACTGAAATGAGGCCTCAATCATTTATCTCTATTCAGCCAAGCTCGAAGGATGTAACTGTTGGGTTTTATGCCCTAAATAAAATTCCATTTCAATGTAATCTCTATTATTCAATATCAATAAAGAAACAAAAGTATTTTTCATTCATTTGTGAGTTATTTGGTTCATGTTATCAGTTACTTGTTTATTTGATTTATAAATTCATCCAAACCCTTTTCACATTTATATTCTTTTTTATTGTGTCATCAGCACAGTGGAAAGTAATCAAGATTATGTGATTAAATATTCCTAGATTTATCAGAACACAGGGTTTAACTGATATGACAATCTACAACATAGTTTACTTGCATCTTGGATAAATGCTATGTTCTTTCCAGAGCATTGGTCAAAGTAAAGCTTGGGTTGGATGCATGGAGTATGCATCGGAAGGGATCGATATTGAACTTTGATTCAGATATATTTAATTCACCGTAATATCTGTTCAATTCAATATCACCTAGTTGATCCTAGATCAAATGATCTTAATCCTGATATGATTAGGTTCAATCCCAGGAGTATTACACATGTTCTTTGATTTGTTAGTTAAGCCTACTTTTGGGTCAGGGTGATACGTACATTTTGGGAACATGGTAGTGCAATTGAGTGGGAGCGCTAAACATAAAGACGGAATCTATAGCTTCTATCTGGCAAATAGAAAGTGAAATAATGATTTCCTTCGAGCTTTGCTAAACAGAGATAAATGGTTGAGTACTCATTTCACTTCGCTGAAATATCATTTATACGGAGCTAAGTATTTTAAGAATAAAATACATTGAAGGATGTAACGGTAATTTAATCCCTATACAATGTAGATCATCTATATAGAGGATCATTGATAAAATTAGGATTATAACAATGGATAATTAATAGCGTGTCTATATGGTGGAACATATAGAGCGTTCTATATAACTCAGAGTGCAATTCTGAGTTCTATGCGTGGATGCAACATAGAATTAATAAGACAGTAAATTTACTTGGTAAGTTCTTGGTCTGCTTATTGGAAGCTCGGATAAATAGGCCCATCGTCCCCATACTAGTTGAGATAATTCTACTTGTAAGACTCAGTTAATTAATTTTCATTAATCAATTATAACTCTAAAATTAGACTATGTCTAGTTTGTGAATTTTTCACTAAGCTAGAGCAAAATTATAAAGAAAGAGTTTTTAGGGTAGATTTGTTAATTAAGAGACTTTGGTTAGTCTAATTATTAAATATATTAAATGAAAATATTATTTAATAATTAATTTTAGTTATTAAATAGTTGCAATTGGCATTTAAATGGTTGAATTTGAAAATTGGCGTTTTTGAGAAAATGATATGTAGAAATGATAAAACAACAAAATTGCAAAAGTGGTGCCCAATATCCAAAGCCTTGGCTGGCCACTTATGTAGGCATTTATCATTTATTTTTTTATTATTTTAATGCCAAATAATGCTAACCTAATCCTAGGTGGCATACTATAAATAGGTAGTGATGGCTTCAAAAAAAGATGATGCATCTTATTCCTTTAGAGCAAAAACCTGAGTGCCTTCTACCTAACCTAGCCGCCACCTCCCTTCTCTCTTCTTCACTATTGAACCGAACCCCTTGAGTGATAGAGTGAGTGCCCACACACATCAAGTGGTACCTCAATCATAGTGTGGAAGATCGTGAAGAATCCAGATTCAATAGAAGGACATTCAGACTCAGATCTTGGTGACACTCTGCGACAGAAAGGATACAAGTGTTAGAGATCTGAGTGGAAGGAGACATCATATTCCGCTGCAACCACTGTAAGGATTGTCATACTTTATATGTGTTTATTTATAATCCTTTTAGAAGTTCATATTTAGAATGTTAAACAACATACTTGTTAGTAAATCTAAGATCCTGGTAAAATATTTCCAACAACTAGCCTCAGAGCCATGGTAATTGATTTGCTTTCAAGAAATTTGGACTTAAAACGATTTGTGTGTGATTTGGATGGTTTCATGTTGATCTGTGTGTTATATGATGATTGATTGATGTTTGTGAAATTTTAATGAAAAATAATTAAATTTTCGTTTCTAGAATTATTTTTATTGGTTAGTTTGGAAAAAATTAAGCAATTCACTTTTTTACAGAACTCAATTTTGATTTTATTTGAATTAGTTATGATTATTTGAAGTTTTGAAAAAGGATAAGGTGATCACCCTCCTCCCAAGCGCGCGGATGGTCCATTCACACGGTCAGGAGCGTGTTCGAACAAGGTGCTGTCCGAGCAACACGCCCAGGGATGTCTGAATCCCTCTTCTGCGTGCGCGAAAATCATGCAGGGACCTCCTGGCGCCGAGTTTTCTCGGCTGGTCACCTTGTGGCACGCGCGGATGAGTATGCATTTGCATACCATCCGTACAGCTCACATTTTTTTCGATTTTCTTCGATTTTTCATGCTGTTTCATGGAATTAACTTCCAATTTTTTGTGTAGTTTTGTATTTTAATTTTTACTTTTTCATATTTCAAATCTAATTATCAAAAATAGATTAATTGGATTTTTTTTTAAAATTAATTTAAGATATTAGTGTAATTTGAACTTGAAAATAGGTAAAAATCTATCTTTTTGCTTAATTTTTTTTATCTTAATTTTTAAATTTGATTATTGTATCTTATTTTTAAATTTAAGTTCAGATATTAATATTTTTTAAATTATTCTATTTTTTTAAATTATTTGACCTTATTTAAATTTACAATAAGATTACTATAATCATGCCATTTTGAATAGAAATAAGATATTTTGCTAACTTTTAAATTTTGTTATTTTTTTTATTTAAATTAAATTATAAAATCAGAAAAAGGATATTTAATTATCATTTTATTTTATTAAATATTTAATTTATAAAATAACATGAAATTTAAAAGATAGTTAGCAATTTTTTTTTTGAAATGATATTTAGGTTAGTTGAAACCTAATTTTTCAAATTTGTTGGTTTAATTTTAAATATTAATTTATTTTATTTAAATTTATTTAAAAACCGAAAAAATATTTTTTTTTATTTATAATTTTTGATTTTTTTATTAATTGAAAATTAAATAAATCCTACATCCAACTATCAAATTCAACTTGTTGCAGGAGTATGTCTTTTAGCTTGTGTGTAAGTTTTATAAAATCTATTATTGCTTGATCTAAATTACCATGGTTAACTTGTTGACAGATCCAATGATTTGATTTTAACACAGGGTTCAATTGTCAATAGGTCAAGTAAATAATTTGTAACAGGTAAATTTTACATTCTTCTTTCATTTGTGTATGACCTAGTAACACAATAGGATCCATCCAAATCTGTGTGCCTGTGTGAACCTATATGTTTACTTTATGTTTAGATGCCTATAGGTTGTTCATTTAATTTTTAATTAGATGAACTAGGTTGCTAAATAAAATATCACACCATGATAGATTTTATTTAGGCCCATTTAGTTTTTCGGCCTATTCAATTAATAACAGTTGTTCATTTTAAGGTTAAATTCCTCTATTTTGGGCCTTGTCTGAGAGTTAGGGGGCCAATAGAAGTGGGTACGACATACTGAACCTAGCTCTCCCTCACATGAACAACCCCAACTGTGAAGGCCCATTTGTCTGATTTGGATAACTGTACTAGGTTAATTAAATTAGTTTAACGTAATAAAATTGATTAGCAACATAATTAATTTCAAAATAAATGGAATTTATTTTTTCATTCGTATATTTTGAAATTAATTTAAGAAAAACACACTTAGTTTGATGAATTAATTTCTAGATAAACTATATGTATTTTTCTTGTATTTAATTAAATGTAGAATTATAACTAACTAGATTCTTTCTGAAGCTTACTTTAATTACTTCATTAAATATTCCTATTTAAGTTATAAATTAGTTATTTTTAACTAATTTTATTTATCAACTTAAATTTTAATATCTTTTGAATTTTAAAATTAAGTTGAGGAATTCTAGGAATTGGTTATTAAGATTCTTTAGATATTTTTTAAGTTGATATTCTTTTTTAAAAATATGGATAAACTTAAAATGGAATATTTTCAAATTAGTGGTTACAACTTAATTTTGATATTTAATTAAATTTTATTTGAAAAATATTTAAGTTAGATATTTTAGATTTTTCTATAACAACTAAATTAGATATTTTTTTCAAATTTATTTTATTATATTTTAATTATTTATTTAATTTCGAATTTATTTTTCGAATATTAAATAATTGAAAATTTAATTAAAGTTGGAAATTTTTTTAAAATTTTAATTTTTTTTTATTTAACCAACTTTAATTTGTAATTTTTCATTATTAAAATATAGACTAAAATAAGTGATTAAATAAAATACATATATATTTTTTTAAATAATGAGCTTTAATCAAGAGACATTCGATCTCCATTGTTGATTTTACAGAGTTATTGTTTTAGTGAGTAATCCTCCCTAATGGAGGAACATTCATTAGCAACTTAACGATGTAGAATCTCGAAAGATAAGTACTATTTGTAAGTGTTTATTTTAGTATAGATCACCCTAATGGTGGCGACTATTATAGGGCTTACAAAAGTATGAAATAATGGTGGGAGGTCATGAAATAGGAATGACCTTGACTCTCGCCTAAACGGGACAACGTCGGATTCTCTTTTCGAGCGAATAAAAGGTTGCTAGAATGTTTATCATTTTAGATGAATTGACAACTCTATTCAATGGATGATGCTTTGACTCTCGCCTAAACGGGACACTGTATCAGATTGTTGGAAACTTTAGAAAGTAAAATATGTTAGAATTTTTGTATTTTTATAAACATATGTGATTATTTGTTACTTTCTAAACTTGTGTATGAATTTATTGAACCAAACCTTACTTCTCATTTATTGGTATTTGTAGTGCCAATATGAATAACCCACACCCCGACCCACTCCTAGTCAATGTCTTAGCAAATGAACTCTATAGTGTGAAAATGCACCCTGGTAGTTGCATAAACTCGCACCTATTGATGATGAATCTGAGTTCCAAAAGGCAAATCTACTAGGAATTGATTTATCAAGAGAATAATGGGTACAATTCATTCTTAATAGTCTTCCTCCGGAGTATAATGAATTTTTTGTTTCTTACATGATCAACAATTTCAACTCCTCCGACATGGACAAGCTCGAAGCAGAATTACGAGCCCATGAACGGAATCTGATTGCAATGGGACCTCCTGGGTTCGCAAATCTTAATCAGAGGAAAAGGATTAAGCATGAAGTTTCTAACAAAGCTGCTTCTTCAAGTACAATTATTAGACATAATCTTCTATGTTCCAATTGTAATGAAAAGGGACATCAAGAAGAACAATGTCCCCGGCTTCTAAACAATTCAAGCGAAGGTAATGCTTTTGTCTTTGAATCATGTGTTTTAGAGAATGACAAATCCATATGGATTGTTGATTCTGGATCTACTAACCATGTTTGTTCTTCATTGCAGCTGCTTGAAACTTGGGAGAATCTGCACCCAGAAGAGTTGAAGCTTATAGTTGGAAATGGCGAGTTAGTATCGGTCAAAGCAAGAGGAAAAGGCCGCCTCAAGTTTCAAAAGAGATTTTTACTTTTAGAAAATGTTTTATATATTCCAAACATTAGTAGAAACTTGATTAGTGTTTCATGTTTACAAACACAATTTTATAAATTGAATTTTTCGAGTTCTAATTGTTCAATTTCTCGTAATGGATTTCAATTATGTGTTGCTCACATGGAACAAGGGCTTTATGTTTTAAGACCAAATATACAATTCGCACTAAACTGTGAACTTTTCAATGTTGGTTGACCTAGAAACCTTAAAAGAAAAGAGATTGATAATGATGAACAGACTTATCTATAGCATTTACGTTTAGGTGACATAGGCTATGATAGAGTCAATAGGCTAACCAAAGATGGTCCATTGAAAAATGTCGTCTTAGGTGAATTACCTGTATGCGAGTCTTGCCTAGAAGGAAAAATGACCAAACATTCTTTCTCTGAAAAGGGAGAGCGTGCCAACCAACCCGTAGGGTTAGAGTATTCAGATGTTTGCGGACCCTTGAATGTAAAAGCCCGAGGTGGTTATGAGTATTTCGTAACTTTCATTGACGATTTCTCTAGATACAATTTTCTTTACCTAATGCAAAAGAAATCTTGTTTGACAAGTTTTAAGAATTTCATGCTTTGGCTCAAAACCAATTAGGTAAAACATTAAAGATCTTGCAAACTGATAGGGGTGGAGAATGTATGGATATGCAGTTCAAAGATCATTTAATTGAACTTGGAATTGAATCCCAATATACTGCCCCTAGCACTCCACAGAAAAATGGAGCTGCAGAGAGAAGAAATCGCACTCTTTTTGAAATGGTTAGGTCTATGCTGAGTTATTCAACTCTGTCTACGTCCTTCTGGGGATATGCTATATAGATGGCAAACGACATACTAAATGTTTTTCCATCTAAAGCAGTTCCTAAGACACCCGTCGAACTATGGAATGGTCGTACACCTTGTTTACGCCATTATAGGATTTGGGGGTGCCTTGCTCATGTCTTGAGAAAGAAAGAAGGCAAACTGGAATCACGAATTGAAGTTTGCATGTTTGTCGGAAATTCTAAAGAGACTAGGGGTGGACTATTTTATAGTTACAAGGATAACAAAGTGTTTGTTTCTACAAATGCTGCTTTTCTTGAAGAAAACTATATGAAAGACTACAAATCGAAAAGTAAAGTTGTATTAGAGGAAATTTTTCAGATATAACTCCTTCCAATGTTCCGTCCTCTTCTACCCAAGAAGAGGATAATACCACTCCCTCAGTCGAAACAACTGAGAGCACTACCACTAAAGTTTTTGTTCAGAAGATCACCACTCCTCATCGTAGTGGGAGGGTTTCTACTAAACTGTCTCGTTATGGCTTGGATGGTGAAATCAATATGGTCGTTGGTGACGGTATTGAAGACAATCCATTAACCTATAAACAGGCAATGGCAAGTCCAGAACGGAAACGGTGGTCAGCCGGCATGGATTCAGAAATGGATTCCATGAAAAAGAATAAAGTTTGGGAATATGTAGACGCACCCGATGACTATCGTCCAATCAGATGTAAGTGGGTCTACAAGAAGAAAAGAGGTGCGGGAGGCGAAGTCGAAACTTTTAAAGCTAGACTGGTCGCCAAGGGTTATACCCAAAGAGAAGGTGTGGACAATGAGGAAACTTTTAGTCCAGTCGCCATGCTCAAATCCATCTGAATTCTTCTCTCCATCGCAGCCGCTTTCGATTATGAAATTTGGCAAATGGATGTCAAGACAACCTTCCTTAATGGAATTCTTGAAGAAACCATCTATATGGAGCAACTAGAAGGCTATGTTCTTCCAGGGCAGGAAAAGAAAGTTTGCAAGCTAAATAGGTCTATTTATGGACTTAAGCAAGCTTCTCGCTCTTGGAACAAAAGATTTGATGAATTCATCAAGACCTACGACTTTCTTCAGAATGAAGATGAACCTTGTGTTTACCAACTCAAGGAAGATCAAGTAGTAGTATTCCTGGTCCTTAATGTTAACCACATTTTGATCATTGGCAACAATGTCAAGAAAATGACTGACATCAAGGAATGGTTAGACACTCAATTCGAAATGAAAGATTTGGGTGAGGCTGCCTATGTTCTCGGTATTTAGATTATCAGAAACCAGAAGAACAGATCCCTTGCTCTCTCTCAAACAACTTACATTGATAAGGTTTTAGAGAGATTCTCAATGACAAATACCAAAGGGGCGACTATGCCTTCTAGATATGGTATCCGTCTATCTAAGGAATAGTGTCCCACTGATCCTCAAGAGATAGAGGTCATGGGAAGAGTTCCTTATGCTTCTGCAGTTGGAAGTCTAATGTATGCAATGTTATGCACTAGACGTGACATCTGGTATGCAGTAGGAATCGTGAGCAGGTATCAGACAAATCCAGGTCAGGAACATTGAAATGCTGTTAAGCATATTCTGAAATACTTGAAGAGTACAAGACAATTTGTGTTAGTCTACAAGGGTGGTGCTTTAAATCCCGTAGGCTATACAGATTTAGATTTCCAGGCATGTCTTGATGACAGGAAATCTACATCTGGGATGGTGTTTACTCTTGGGGGTGGAGCAGTGGTTTGGAGAAGTGCTAAAAAAACCGTGATTTCAGACTCTACCATGGAGGGAAAATACATAGCTGCTGCAGAGGCTGCCAAAGAACTTGTCTGGCTGAGAAAGTTCTTCACAGGACTTGGTGTCGTCCCTAGAATGGAAAAACCACTGGTTTTGCTTTGTCATAACACTGGAGCCATAGCCAACAGTAAGGAGCCTCAAAGCCACAAGAGAAGCAAGCATATAGAAAGGAAATATCACATCATCAGAGAATATGTGGCAAGAGAGGATGTACTGGTGGAGAAAGTGGACACAGATGACAACCTAGTTCATCCATTCACCAAAGTCTTGGCAGGAACTGCATTCGAAAAGAACCGTCAGAATTTATGATTAATTGATATGTATTGATTAGTTTTATATTAGTGCAAGTGGGAGTTTTTTGGGTTATATGCCCTAAATAAAACTCTATTTCAATGTAATCTCTATTATTCAATATCAATAAAGAAACAGAAGTATTTTTCATTCATTTGTGAGTTATTTCGTTCATATTATCAATTACTTGTTTATTTAATTTATAAATTCATCCAAACCCTTTTCACATTTATATTCTTGTTTATTGTGTCATCAGCACAGTGGAAAGTAATCAAGATTATGTGATTAAATATTCCTAGATTTATCAGAACACACGGTTTAACTGATATGACAATCTACAACATAGTTTACTTGCATCTTGGATAAATGCTATGTTCTTTCCAGAGCATTGGTCAAAGTAAAGCTTGGGTTGGATGCATGGAGTATGCATCGGAAAGGACCGATATTGAACTTTGCTTCAAATATATTAAACTTACCGTAATATCTGTTCAATTCAATATCACCTAGTTGATCCTAGATCAAATGATCTTAATCCTGATATGATTAGGTTCAATCTCAGGAGTATTACACATGTTCTTTGATTTGTTAGTTAAGCCTACTTTTGGGTCAGGGTGATACGTACATTTTGGGAACATGGTAGTGCAATTGAGTGGGAGCGCTAAACATAAAGATGGAATCTATAGGTTCTATCTGGCAAATAGAAAGTGAAATGATGATTTCCTTCGAGCTTGGCTAAACAGAGATAAATGGTTGAGTACTTATTTCACTTCGTTGAAATATCATTTATACGGAGCTAAGTGTTTTAAGAATAAAATACATTGAAGGGTGTAACGGTAATTTAATCCCTATAAAATGTAGATCATCTATATAGAGGATCATTGATAAAATTAGGATTATAACAATGGATAATTAATAGCGTGTCTATATGGTGGAACATATAGAGCGTTCTATATAACTCAGAGTGCAATTCTGAGTTCTATGCGTGGATGCAACAAAGAATCAATAAGACAGTAAATTTACTTGGTAAGTTCTTGGTCTGCTTATTGGAAGCTCGGATATATAGCCTCATGGTCCCCATACTAGTTGAGAAAATACTACTTGTAAGACTCAGTTAATTGATTTTGATTAATCAATTATAATTCTAAAATTAGACTATGTCTAGTTTGTGAATTTTTCACTAAGCAAAGGCAAAATTGTAAAGAAAGAGTTTCTAGGGTACATTTGTTAATTAAGAGTTTTTGGTTAGTCTAATTAATAAATATATTAAATGACAATATTATTTAATAATTAATTTTAGTTATTAAATAGTTAAAATTGGCATTTAAATGGTTGAATTTGAAAATTGGCATTTTTGAGAAAATGAGATGTAGAAATGATAAAACATCAAAATTGCAAAAGTGGGGCCCAATATCCAAAGCCTTGGCCGGCCACTTATGTAGGCATTTATCATTTATTTTTTTATTATTTTAATGCCAAATAATTCTAACCTAACCCTTGGTGGCATACTATAAATAGGTAGTGATGGCTTCAGAAAAAGATGATGCATCTTATTCCTTCAGAGAAAAACCTGAGTGCCTTCTACCTAACCTAGCCGCCACCTCCCTTCTCTCTTCTTCACTATTGAACCGAACCCCTTGAGTGATAGAGTGAGTGCCCACACACATCAAGTGGTGCCTCAATCATAGTGTGGAAGATCGTGAAGAATCCAGATTCAACAGAAGGACATTCGGACTCAGACCTTGGTGATACTCTGCGACAGAAAGGATACAAGGGTTAGAGATCTGAGTGGAAGGAGACATCATATTCTTCTGCAACCACTGTAAAGATTCTCATACTTTATATGTGTTTATTTATAATCGTTTTAGAAGTTCATATTTAGGATGTTAAACAACATACTTGTTAGTAAATCTAAGATCCTGGTAAAATATTTCCAACAGTAATGCCCTAATGCTAAGGCACGTTACAGTACTTTTTTAATTACAGTGCTATCTTTGCTAATCAAAGATTTTTCTCGAAAAACGTGTCAAATTAAAACTTTTATAATAAATAGTAAACTTTATAATATACAAAATTATTTACAAGTTCTGGGATCCCATTTTTAAACTTTTAAAGATAATTTTTCAAAATACATGATGTCCAGGTCGCACAACGACTACAAAATATAACCCCAGATGTCTCGAGACCGAACACTCCAGGTCGCGCTGCCTCGACATGTACAACTTCACCCCAGCTCAGGTTCTATCCTGTTCAGCTTTCGCCTTTCCTTTACCTACACATGGAAGCAGAACTGTGAGTCGATAGACTCAGTAAGAAAAGCATATAACATATCACATAATTTCAGACTTGTATTTAGGCGCCCATACACCTATTTACAAGGCTTAACAGATGAGTAAGAACGTTCCATACCAGGGTATAGCTGTTGGGTTTTATGCCCTAAATAAAACTCTTTACAATCTGATTAAAATATCAATATAAGAAATTTGAAGTCATTAATGTTTGCATGAATTTTACATGCTAATGGTTTAATATGTTTATTACATTCACACACACAAAATCAGTTAAATCCAGATCATATGTTTATTCACAATTACAGTATCGTCAACACAGTGGAATGTGATTGTGATCATATGAATCAAAAGACTTGGTCCCTGTTTCATCAGTGTTATTGGATTTACACTAATGTGATTATCAGCGATGATGTGTACTTACACTTGGAGTAAGTGTTATGTTCTTTCCAGGACATTAGTTAAGTATACTAGTTTCGAATGTATGAAGTATACATTGGACTGGACCGATATTCCAACTAAGTTAAGATATTACAAACTTACCGTTATATATATCTTTCCAAGTCAATATCAGTAGTTGATCTTAAGATTAAAAGAATCTAAATCTTGATATGCTTAGGCTCAACTCAGAAGTGCTATTCATGTTCTTTGATTTATTAGTTAAGCCTACTTTTAGGTCAGGGTGATACGTATATTTTGGGAACATGATAGTATGATTGAGTGGGAGTGCTGAACATAAATATGGAATCTATAGCTTCTACTGGTGTATAGAAGTCAAGTGATGATTCCCTTCGAGCTTATCAAATAGAAGTAAATGGATGAGCTCTTGTTTAACTGACTAATTATTAGATCACTAAACACCATTTACAGGTAGCTAAGTGTTTTAAGGGGCAAAATACATTGAGGGGTGAGAATGGTAAAGAAATCCCATCTCGATGTAGATCATCTATATAGAGGATCTTTAAATCACAATAAGATTATAACAATGGTTAAATGAGATAGCATATTGATATCGTGGAACATATAATATGCTCTATATAAGTCTGAGAGTGCAATTCTAAGTTCTAAGAGTGGATTCAACGAAGAATTAATAAGTAGGAATTTACTTGGTAAATTTGGTTCACTTATTGGAAGCTTAGCATATAGATCCATGGTCCCCATTCTAGTTGAGAAAATTCTGCTTGTAAGGCTCATTAATTGATTCGTGATTGATCAATTGTAATTCTAAAGTTAGACTATGTCTAATTTTATGAATTTTCACTAAGTAGGGGTGAAATTATAAAGAAAAGAGTTTCTAGGTTTATTTATTTATTAATGGACTTTATATATCTAATTAATAATTAAATTAAATGAAAATATTATTTAATAATCTATTTTAGTTATTAAATAATTAGTTTTGGCATTTAAAATGTTAGAATTCGAAAATTGGCGTTTTTGAGAAAATAGAAATAAAATTTGATAAAACTGTAAAATCAAGTGGGGCCCACTACAACACCATGGCCGGCCACTTATTGTGGATTTTCAAATTAATATTTTCATTATTTTAAATGCCAAATAATTCTTAACCTAAACCTAGTAGTTGCCTATAAATAGAAAGTGATGGCTCAGTCAAATCATAAGTTTCAAATAACCTTTTCTGACAAAAATTTCTCTCTTCAGAAAAACTGAGCCTTCCCTACTTTCTATACCTGGCCGAAATCATCCTTCTCTTTTCCATTCATCAATTTCGAACCCTTGTGAGAGAGTAAGTGCCCACACACAACAAGCAGTAACTCAATCATAGATTGGAAGACTGTGAAGGATCAAACTTGGAGAAGAAGGACATTCGGGCTCAGATCTTGATTATACTCTGCTACAGAAAGGATACGAGGGTTAGAGATCTGAGCGAAAGGAGACATTAATTCCGCTGCATCAATGTAAGGTTTTCTTAACTTTATATGTGTTTAATTTATCGTTTTAGAAAGTTCATATTTAGGGTGTTTAAACAACATACTTGTGAGTAGATCTAAGATCCTGGTAAAATAAATATCCAACAATAGCCACTATACCACATACACTACGTACCTCACTGTACGAGTGTTGGTAGAGTTTATTTCATACCATGAGCACCACTGAGTGATATACCACAACACCCTATACTTTCCCGTATAGGTGTTGGTATCACCGTAACTGTACAAGTGATGGTAGCACAACTAATATTTTAAGCATGCATATACACATAACATATAAATACACTCAGATATTAATATCACACATTATATACAGTTCTTACCTTCTTTCCAGATTCAAGTGTGCTGGTCGACCTGAATGGAAAGTCTCGTGCTAGATGGATGCCCTAATTACATAATAAAACTTGGTAAATCACATGATCAAAACCCTAATCCTAAGAAACCCGAACCTACAATTTTAGGTTCTGCTATATTCTCTCGAGATTACACTAACTCAGGAAATAGGGAAACACCCAACTACGACACTGAAATGGATGAGAATTGAGAAAATGGAGCATTCAGGGACCCTGCCAAAACCGGCTAGCCAGTTTTCGAGGTACTGGTGAAACCGGCTAGCCGGTTTCCATCAGTTCACCCCAAACTTTCCATTTCTTTCTCAATCCTCCACCAAATGCAACCATACTTTCCAGAACACCTAAACAATGCACAATCAATATATTCCAGTCAGTATTTCACAGAAAAACTCAGTAAAACTCAACATGCCATTAGAGATCAAAGCTTTGAGCTCAAAGCTCAAACTTGCACAAAACAAATTCCAAACATCAAAACCAGCTACAAGAAGCTATATTCAACTCAAATGAACCCAAAAATTCAAACCCTAAAAGCCACTAACTCATAAAATCACAAACTCAAACTAAAGAAAAAGCTCCAAAATACAAATTCATGGGTTCTAGGGTTTTACCTTTGCTTGATTCCCTCCAAAATCTTGCTGAAAACACAAAATCCAGCAACAACCTCCTTGGTTCAGGGCTGATTCGAAGAGAGAGAGGTGAAGAGAGAGCTTTTGTCAATTTTTGGTTAAATGCCTTATTTTCCTTATTTTCCCCTAATAAACTAAAGCCTAGGAAATTAATTCCTTGCTGAAATAAAAGAAACCACATGTCACCTCCCGAGGCAGCCACCACACCAACACCAAAGAAAAGACTAAAATGCCCTCCAAGTTCAAACTTAGGCATTTTCTAAAACTAGGGGTAAAATGGTCAAATTCCATAACCCTGCTTAACCCCGATAATTTATTTTCTCCAATATTTATTCCACTAAGAAATAAGATTCTAAACTTACCCATGTGATCAAACTAGTCATCCATCGCATTTTTCGTTGTCGCCCAACAAAAATTACAAAAATAATATATTTCATATATAATTCATAAAATACCCCAAGAGTTTAATAAAATTCCCGAAACTGAGAAATTATAATTCTAGTGCCCATTTCTAACAATGGGGCCCAGAAATAATTAAACTCATAAACAATTGTAAAAATGTCAGAAATTAGTGCTAATTGCCTTCACTAATCCAAATTACTAAAGCGGTCATTACAAAGGATATCATCGTTTCACTTCTAAATACCTATAGAAGCTATAGATTTCCTATCTATGATTAGCGCTCCCACTCAATTGTACTATCATGTTCCCAAAATGTACGTATCACCCAGACCAAAAAGTAGGCTAAACTAACAAATCAAAGAACACAAATAACACTCTTGAGATCGAACCTAACCATGTCAGGATTAAGATCCATAGACCTAAGATCAACCATTGATATTTACTTAGAAAGATATAACGATAAGTTTAGGATATCTTATCTAAGATCAATATCGGTCCCTTCCAATGTATACTCCATACATCCAATACTGGTAAACTTTTCCAATGCCCTGGAAAGGACATAACACTTATCCAAGGTATAAGTATACATATCGCTAATTATCATGCCAGTCTAAATCCAGTGAACTGACAAATCAGGGAATTAAACTTTTGAACATATAATCATGATTATATTCCACTGTGCTGACGACACTATAATCATGAACAAGCACATATGTTCTAGACTTAATAGAATTTATATATTAAACAATCATGAAATAAATCATGTGAACCATGCAACATAAAATGCAGTTTCTGATCTTTATTAATTAGTAAATCTGATTATATTGAAATGAGTTTTATTTAGGGCACAAAACCCAAGAAACTCCCAGTTGCACTAATATAAAACAAAAAGTGCATTTCAAATAATGTCTACACCTTAATATCCAGATCAAGTGTAGTATGTGGTATTCTTTCCGTAATAGGATCTGATAAGTTGTATTCAATACAACCTTCCGTCCACCATTACATTTCCTTAATCACAAAATCCTTGATATTGTGAAATTCCTCTCTATATGTCTACTCTCTTGGGATACTGGATTCTTTACTATTGGCAACTACTTTTGTGTTAATCAGGAAGTAACATTAGTAATTAAGACATGTTGAACAGTGCCAAAAATGTATAGAACTTTCCTTAGACTGAATAAGTATCTTTCATGTAACTTTAACGTCTCTCTGGTAGACTTAGAGACTTCAGATAGGTTTTTACACTTCTCCAAAATCACTACTCCACCCCCAGAGTAATCACCATCTTATCAGCAGACTTTCTAGCACTAAGGCAAGTCTAGAAATCTGATTTGGTATAGTCTAAGAGTATTAAATACCACCCTTATTGACTATCATATAGTTCCTCTACTTGATCTTAAGATTCACTTGATTGTCTTCCAATGTTCCTTTCCTGGATTAATCTGATACCTACTCATTACTCCCACCCAACAGCAGGTGTCTAGTCTAATGCATTGCGAAAGCATATCTGAGACCTCTCACTATTGATTCAAGAAATTCTTTCATGGCTTTTATCTTTTCTGGAGTAGTTGAGACTTTTTCTTAGATAAATAAAATCTATGCTTAGAAGTTGTGAAGCTTCTATAGATTGCCATTGGAAAGAAAATGCTTCAGCATCTTATTAAAGTAAGTTGCTTGCATTAGAGTAAGTAATTAACCAGGTATACCACAAGCCATAAGTTTAGATAAACTCAAACCTATAACACTAGGAACAGGAAGTTTTGTTAAGTCCATTGAATAGACTTATTAACGAAATTTCCTTTCTTGTCCTTGTAATAGAAAACTTTTGGTAACTTCATATGAATGGTTTTAACCATAGTAGTTCTCTTGGCTTTACTTCTTAGTTTCTTATTCTGACAATCCATTACTTGTTTAAACTAACAATTGATTTTCATCACAAGTGTCTTCCAAGTCATAACAGGGTGAGTTCCTTACGATAAGGTACCGTGACTTTCTGTCCAAGAAGCCTAAATGGTATTAACCTCTTCAATTGTGTCAAGACAATAGAGGCAGTGGGACCATCTTATACAAAATAAGATGATAGAACACTTTTGGAATCAAGAAAAAAAAATTGTCTCCTCTATTTTGCTACTTTGTTTTCAGACTTAGTCATTTTCTTAGAAAAGTAGTGTTTGTTGAAACAAACACTTTCTTATCTTAATGACAATGGGATGGTCCACCCCTAATCACATAGAATAGCTATCAAACATGCAAACCTTGGTTAACTGTTCTAGCTCTTCTTAAGGTCACGACCAGGACATCCATGAAGCTAGTAATGGTTTACACTAAGTACACAACCATTTCATCATTCTGAAATTATCACTAGGGTATGTCCCTAGAAGGACTTAGGCAACTTCTAGTAACTAATCATAAACCTTATACTATCATCAATATGCAAATTGAATTTCTGGGGAGGTAAGTTTGAATACAATTTAAAAAATCAACTTAATGATCTTTGAACTGCATATCCACAAAATATTTCTCCACCCCTATCAGTTCGCAAGATCTTTAACCACTTACCTAAATGTTTTCAACATTGCTAGAAATTCATGAAATTTCTCTAACATTTCAAATTTCTTTGCATAAGGTAAAATCTAGAGTGACCGTCTTAAGAATTTATCGATAACTCATATCCACCCCTCAATGTACATCCATATTCGAATATAGATGATCTTACATTTAGTGGATATAGGCGTATTGACTCTTTGTAGAGAATGAACTTGTCAAAACCACTATGAACAAGATGCAAATGCCATAGATGTATAAAATAAGTGGTCGTGGTCTTTTGATGATTTAGGTCTAGTTACATCAAAGAGTTCTTAGAATAGTCCAAGTGGATCCTGGTCACAGAATACTAAACTCATATTCCGTACATTAAGATACAGTTTGGATCCATTGATAGAAAATGGATATTAATAACTTGTGAAAGTTGAACTGTATTATATTCTGTAAACTGAAATTTAAAATTTCAATTTGGAATCTAAAATTTTAAAGTCAAAGACTTAAGTTGATACCAAATATGCAATGAGTTTTATTCTAGCTTGGACCACCACTACTAATCTAACTCTAAGTTTAATTTGCCTAAAGTAAGCATATACAAGTAGGAGATTTCTAAGATCGAGGATTTATATCATTTCAGTATAGAATGTCGAGAATATAATCATATGAGCCATTCAATTTCATAAGGGAAAACCGAATGACATCGTAAGCAGATGATTTATAAATCATTCATCCAATGATATACTATTTAAGCAAATTCGAAATGAATAAACTAGGAGGAATAATTAAAGGATAATTTGGATTTAAAATAAGAATCCAACGATGAGAGTCAAAGTTATTCTTATTTTTACACGAAATTTACAACTACAATTAATAACAGAAAACAACATGGTTCAATATAAATTCATACATAATTCAGAAATTATCATAGCATTTAGCAAATAACAAAGACATGTGAAAATACAAAAATATCATATCATAAATAATTTTTAAGGTTTCCAACAAACTGATACAGTGTCCTGGTAGGCGAGAGTCAAAGTATCATTCATTGAATAGAGTTGTCAGCTCATCTACAATGGACACCATTCTAGCAATCTTTTATTCGATCAAAATAAGAATCCAATGTTGTCCCGGTAGGCGAGAGTCAAGGTTATTCTTATTTTATGAGCTTCCACCATTATTTCATACTTCGTAAATTTATCTCTAAGTAGTCACCGTAGGGGAGAGTCTACTAGAGACGAAAACTTACAAAATACTTATCTTTCGAGATCGTTACGGTGTTAAATGCTTCAACGAATAACCATCCATTAGGGGGACGAAGTCTAGCGTCTCGAGGTTATATTGAAAAAACAAATTAGCCATGTAGGACCAACAATGGAGATCGAATATCCTTATAACTAAAGCTCATTATTTTAAAGAGTTGTATTTTCTTTTGACACTTATTTTAATCTATTTATTTAATTAAAATTATTAATTTAGATAACTCTAAATATAAATTTTACTTTCATATTTGTAAAATTATACTTTAGGAAGATCTGAAAAATAAAAATAAATTATTTTCCATCCTTAGTATTAATTTTCCAATAAATATTATGAAAATTAATTAATTTAAGTTGGTCCAAAATTAATTAAAAAAAAATTAATTTTCAACTCAAATTTAATTTTCTATAAATATATATGAAATCTAATGTATAAAAAAAATTACATTTCGAAATTCTCATTAAAATAAAATAAAATAAAACTGGAAAAATTATTCTAATTTATGTTGGTCTAAAATTAAATAAATTAATTTTCAACATAAATATAATTTTCAAATTTAATTAAATCTCTTAAGAAAAATATCAAATATTTAAGTGTCTAGAATAAAATCAACTTAAATATTAATTTTCTATGTAATTAAATATATCTAGAAAAATACCAAAAAGTGTACCTAGAAAATATCTATCTAGATAATTCATAAACTAATTACTAATTTTCTAATTAAAATAATATATTTTAATCTATTTATTTTAATTAAATCATTAATGAAAATTACTTTATTTAAGTTGATCCAAAATTAATTTTTAACTTTAATCTAATTTTCAAAATTGAAAAATTTCGAAATATCTGGATTTAAAATAAATAAATACAATTTGAAATTAGGTTGGAAAATAATTATTAAAATAAAATAAAATATATTATGAAAATTATTCTAATTTAAGTTGATCTGAAATTGAATAATTTTAAACTTAAATATAATTTTCTAATTTAATTAAATTCATTCAAATAGAAATAATTAAGTATCCAGAATAAAATCAACTTAATTATTAATTGTAATTGAATATGTTAGAAAATATTCTAATTTAAGTTGGTCTAAAATTAATTAAATAATTAATTTTAACTTAAATATATTTTCTAATTTAATTATAATTTCATGAAATAGAAATAAATAATTAAGTATCTTGAATAAAATAACCTGAATTATTAATTCTATTTAAATTCTAAGTTCTAAGAAAAATTTTCTAATTTAAATTGGTCTAAAATTAATTAATAAATTAATTTTTAACTTAAATATATTTTTCTACTTAACTAAATATTAGAAAATATAAATTAGTTACTAGAAATCACTATCTAGAATATTTCATTAAACTAAGTGTATTTATCTAAATTAATTTTAAAATAATCTAATGAAAAATTAATTAGATTTATTTTAAAATTAATTATGTTGCTAATTCAATTTTAATTAGGTTAAACTACTGTAATTAGCCTAATACAATTATTTAAATAAGACAAACGAGCCTTCACAATTGGGGTTGTTCATGTGAGGGAGGACTGGGTTCAGTATGTCATACCCACTACTAATGGCCCCCTAACTCTGACACAAGGCCCAAAGGAGAGGAATTTAACCTTTCATTAAACAATTGTTATTCATTGAATAAGCCCAATACTAATTGGGCCTAAATAAAAATATCAATGGTGATATTTTATTTTAGCAACCTAGTCCATTTAAATATCTAGAAATAAATGGGCTTCCTATATGCATCTAAGCCGAAAAGCAAACATATAGGCTGACATAGGTCAAATTGATTTGGATGGGCCCTATCATGTTTTTAGGTTTACACAGATGAAAGAAGTACAAAATTTACCTGTTAAAAATTATTTGTAGGATCTATTGACAATTGGACTATGATTAAAATCAGATTATTGGATCTGTGAACAAGTTAATCATAGCAATTTAGATCAAATAAATAATAGGTTTGTTAAAAAAAAGTTTTGAATAAACAATTAAATAAACAAACAATGCCCATGTAAAAAATGTGAAATAAGATATTTAGTTCTATATAATTAAATTATTATTTAATCTAACAAATTATTTTGAAAATTTAGCGTTGTTGAAACAACCTTAATTATCTCAACAAAATTTAAAATTAAAAAATGAAACTAATTTAAAATATCTAGGTTCATTTGAATTATTTTTATCAAATTAAATTAAATATATAATAAGATAAATGATTTGAAAATAATCAAAAAAGATATTTTCAAAATTATTTTCTAATCTTATAATTTAATAAAATTAAAATAACAAAATAAACCTATTTTAAAATAGATATGGTTAGATACTATTATTTTATGAATAAAATAATGAATAATAATAATTATCCTAATTATGTCAAAATATCTCAAATTAAGCACTTTTCAAATAACTACAAAAATATCTAGGTTATTTAAATATTTAAAATACAATTTATAAATTTCTAATAAGTAAAATGATATAAAATAGAATAAATATCATTTTTCTAACTTATAATTTATAAACAATTAAATGTTTAACAAAATAACAAATTTTTGAATTTGAAAATATTATGGTTAGAATATCTATAAAAATATCTAGGTTAATTTCAAATTTATTAATTATTTAATTTATCATATAACATAATTTTAATATAATATTTAAAATTAAAAAGATAAAGATATCTTTTAATTTAAAATATGCCCAATGTTAAAATATCTGATCTTATAATTAAATAATATAAAAATATTGAAGAAAAATAACAAATTTTTAAAATCTAACCATAATTAAAAAAAAATAATAATCAATTTTTAAATTTAAACCTCAAAATATCAAAAATTAATAATAATCTATTAAAAATCAAATATTATTAATTTAAAATTGATATTTAAGTTTAAATATTTTAAAAATAATATTTTATTTTGGTTTTTAGGGTTTGAAATTGGAAAAATTCGAAATTGGGAAAAAATCCCATGAAAATCGCACAAGGGGGAGTGGCTACCCAGGAGGCTGCACGTGCAGCCTAGCCAGGCTGCTAGCAGCCCATGCGCGCGCGCGGGAGAGGGATTTGTAGCCTCTGATGTGCGGCAAACCCCGGCACCTGCAAGATGTCTCTCGGCGTGATGTAGAGTCTTGGTCGAGTGCAGCATGTCTGAACGGGTGAACTCGCATGTCTTCAGACACGATTTGCCCAAACATCCGTGCGCGTATCACCTTGTCTAAAGGAATGGTGTGCGTGCGATTGAGGCATGTGCACCCCATTTTCAAACTTTCATAAATTTTCCAGTTTTTATCGAAATAGAGTTCCGTAAAAACCAAAATTGCTTAATTTTATCACAAGAAATTCAAATAAAATATTTTCAGAAAGAAAATAAATTTATTTTCATGGAAAAATTTCGTAATTCACATACATTCATCAAATAACACATAAACCAACATGAACACATCCAAATCACCACACAAACAGTTGTTGGGTTTTATGCCCTAAATAAAACTCATTTCAATATAATCAGATATGCTTATTAATATAGATCAGAAATAACATTTAATGTTGCATGGTTCACATGATTTATTTCATGATTATATGTACATAATGTATGAATTCGTCTGAAACCCTTTTCACATACCTGATCCTGTTTATTGTGCTGTCAACACATTGGAAAGTAAACATGACTATGTGAATAAAGTTTCCTAGATTTATCAGACACAGGATTTTACTGATATGATAATCTACAACAGAGTTTACTTGCATTTGGAGAAGTGCTATGTTCTTTCCAGAGCATTGGTTAAAGTAAAGCTCAGGTTGGATGCATGGAGTATGCATCGGAAGGGACCGATATTGAACTTTGACTTAGATTTATTAAACTTACCGTAATATCTATTCAAGTCAATATCGCCTAGTTGATCCTAGATCAAATGATCTTAATCTGGTTATGATTAGGCTCAATCTCAAGAGCCTATTCGTGTTCTTTGATTTGTTAGTTAAGCCTACTTTTAGGTCAGGGTGATACGTACATTTTGGGAACACAGTAGTGCAATTGAGTGGGAGCGCTAGCATAAACATGGAATCTATAGCTTCTATCTGGCGTATAGTAAGCAAAGGATGATCTCCTTCGAGCTTGACCAAACAAAAATAAATGGTGGAGATCTCATTTCACATAAGCTGAAATATCATTTATACGGGGTTAAGTGTTTTAAGGATTAAATACATTGTAGGGTGTAATGGTAATCTAATCCCTTTACAGTGTAGATCATTCATATAGAGGATCATTGATCAAATTAGGATTATAACAATGGATAACTAATGATGTGTCTATATGGTGGAACATATAGAGCATTCTATATACTGAGAGTGCAATTCTAAGTTCTATGCGTGGATTCAACAAAGAATTAATAAGTTAGTGAATTTTAGTAATAAATTCTTGATCTACTTATTGGAAGCTCGGTTATATAGACCCATGGTCCCCGCACAAGTTGAGATAATATTGCTTGTAAGACTCATATAATTGGTTTTGATTAATCAATTATAATTCTCAAATTAGACTATGTCTATTTGTGAATTTTTCACTAAGTAAGGGCGAAATTGTAAAGAAAGAGTTTTAGGGGCATATTTGTTAATTATGATACTTTGTATGGTTCAATTAATAAATATGATAAATGAAAATATTATTTAATAATTATTTATAGTTATTAAATAGTTAGAATTGGCATTTAAATGGTTGAATTAGAAAATTGGCGTTTTTGAGAAAATCAGATGCAGAATTGAGAAAACTGCAAAATCCAAGTAAGGCCCATTACTCTATATGGCCGGCCACTTGGTTTGAATTTTTAAACTGATATTTTCATTATTTTAATGCCAAATAATTCAAACCTAACCCTAGTGGAATGCTATAAATAGATAGTGAAGGCTTCAGGAAAATTACACTTAAATTTTCTACTTTTCCTTCAGAGAAAAACCTCAGCCTTCTCTCTCCCTATCTTTGGCCGAACCCTCTCTCTCTCTCTTCTTCCTTGAATTTCGAAATTCTTAGTGTGAGAATAGTGCCCACACATAGCAAGTGATACCTCAACCATAGTGAGGAAGATCGTGAAGAAAGACTTTCAGCAAGAAGGAGTTTCAGCACTAAAGAATCAGAGAAAGAGATCCAGGTTCAGATATTAATAATGCTCTGCTACAGAAAGGAATCAAGGGCTAGATATCTGAACGGAAGGAGTCGTTATATTCCGCTGCACCCAATGTAAGGTTTCCTAAACTTTATATGTGTTTATTTCATCGTTTTAGAAAGTTCATATTTAGGGTGTTAATCAACATTGTGAGTAGATCTAAGATCCTGGTAAAATACTTTCCAACAACAGTTTGTTGGAAATTATTTTACCGGGATCTTAGATCTACTCACAAGTATGTTGATTAACACCCTAAATATGAAATTTCTAAAACGATGAAATAAACACATATAAAGTTTAGGAAACCTTACATTGGGTGCAGCGAAATAATATGCCTCCTTCGACTCAGATCTCTAACCCTTGTATCCTTTCTGTCGCAGATTATTATCAAGATCTGAGCCAGATTGTCCTTCTTGTTGAATTTCTTTCTTCACAATCTTCTACACTATGATTGAGGTACTACTTGTTGTGTGTGGGCACTACTCTATCACTAAGAGGGTTCGAAACAATCAATGAAGAAGAAGAAAGGAGAGTGGCGACTAGGTTTAGTGTGATGGCTCAGGTTTTCTCTGAAAGGAATAAGATGCAAAAGATTTTTTTTCCTGAAGCCATCACTATCTATTTATAGCATGCCACATAGGGTTAGGTTTGAATTATTTGGCATTGAAATAATGAAAATATTAAATGATAAAGCCTACATAAGTGGCCGGCCATGGCTTAGTGGATTTGGGCCTCACTTTTGCAATTTTGCTGTTTTATCATTTCTGCATCTCATTTTCTCAAAAACGCCCATTTTCAAATTCAACCATTTAAATGTCAATTTCAACTATTTAATAACTATAAATAATTATTAAATAATATTGTCATTTATCATATTTAGGGTATATTTAACAAATATACCCTAAAAACTCTTTCTTTACAGTTACGCCCTTGCTTAGTGAAAAATTCACAAATAGACATAGTCTAATTTGAGAATTATAATTGATTAATCAAAACCAATTAAATGAGTCTTACAAGTAGTATTGTCTCAACTAGTGGGGGGACCATGGGTCTATATAACCGAGCTTCCAATAAGCAGATCAAGAATTTACATCTAAAATTCACTAACTTATTAATTCTTCGTTGAATCCACGCATAGAACTTAGAATTGCACTCTCAGTATATAGAATGCTCCATATGTTCCACCATATAGACACATCATTAGTTATCCATTGTTATAATCCTAATTTGATCAATGATCCTCTATATGAATGATCTATACTGTAAAGGGATTAGATTACCGTTACATCGTACAATGTATTTAATCCTTAAAACACTTAACCCCGTATAAATGATATTTCAACTTATGTGAAATGAGATCTCCACCATTTATTTTCGTTTAGTCAACCTCGAAGGAGATCATCCTTTGCTTACTATTCACCAGATAGAAGCTATAGATTCCATGTTTATGCTAGCGCTCCCACTCAATTGCACTACCGTGTTCCCAAAATGTACGTATCACCCTGACCCAAAAGTAGGATCAACTAGGTGATATTGACTTGAATAGATATTACGGTAAGTTTAATAAATCTATGTCAAAGTTCAATATCGGTCCCTTCCGATGCATACTCCATGCATCCAACCCAAGTTTTACTTTAACCAATGCTCTGGAAAGAACATAGCATTTCTCCAAATGCAAGTAAACTCTGTTGTAGATTGTCATATCAGTAAAACCCCAGTGTTATGATAAATCTAGGAATCTTTAATCACATAGTCATGTTTACTTTCCACTGTGTTGACAACACAATAAACAGGATCAAGTATGTGAAAAGGGTTTGGATGAATTTATAAATCAAATAGACAAACAATTGATAAGATGAACCAAAACATACAAATGAATGAAAAATACTTTTGTTTCTTTATTGATATTGAATAAAATGGATTACATTGAAATGAAGTTTTATTTAGGGCATAAAACCCAACACAATATTCATCGTTTTAAATCCATATTTCATGAATGTAAATCATTACCATGGCTCTGAGGCCAGTTGTTGGGAATATTTTACCAGGATCTATATTTACTAACAAGTATGTTGATTAACATCCTAAATATGAATTCTCTAAAACAATGAAATAAACACATAAGGTTTAAGAAAACCTTACATTGATTGCAGTAGAATATAATGACTCCTCCCGTTCAAGATCTCTAGCCCTTGATTCCTTTCTGTAGCAGAGCATTATCAAGATCTGAACCTGAATCTCTTTCTCTCCTTCAGGTTTGGTTACTACCGTCTTACTCACTATGATTGAGTACTTGACTTGCTATGTGTGGGCATGTCACTCATTCACTTAAGGTTTGAATATGGAAGAATAACGAAGGAGGTGAAATCTCTATAGAAGGAACTCTCTCATCTAGGTTTGGTTGAATATTCAGGTTGACAAAAGTTTCAAGTCTAAATGAGATGAGAGTATCATGTTCCTTTTATATTATTTCAACTAGGGCTTATGGTTGAATTATATGGATTAAAAAATAATAAAATATTGGGAAAGAAACATATGTGGCCGCACACTTCAAAGGGACCCATGTCTAGTTACAATTTTGCCACTTTATTTCAACAACTTATTCTTCTTTTCAATAATACCATATTTTCCAATTCAACCTTATAAATGCCAAAACTATTTATTTAATAATTATAATTAATTACTAAACAAAGTTGTCATTTATGTAATTTATTAATTAGAGCATACAAAGTCTCTTAATTAACAAATTGACCCCAAAACCTCTTTTCTTCACAATTAAGCCCTTGCTTAGTGAAAATTCATAAATAACACATAGACTAATTTTAGAATTATAATTTATTAATTAAAATCAATTAACTGAGTCTGCAAGCTGTATTATCTCAACTAGGGGATCATGGGCCTATATAACCGAGCTTTAAGTAGATCTAGAATTCACCAAGTAAATTCTCAACTTATTAATTCCGCCTTGCTCCATTATAGATTTCGAATTAAATACACTCTCAGTTATATAGAACGCTCTATATGTACCACGATATAGATATGCTATGATTATCCATTGTTACAATCCTAATAGTCAAGGATCCTCTATAGACTATCTACACTGAATAGGGACAAATTTACCGTTCTACCCTTTAATGTATTTTATCCTTAAAACACTTAGCTACCTATAAATGATACTTCAGTAAACTAATATAATTACTGCAATGAGGCCTCAATCATTATTTATCTCTATTCAGCCAAGCTCGAAAGAGATCATCGTTGCACTTCTAAATACCTATAGAAGCTATAGATTCCCTATCTATGATTAGCGCTTACACTCAATTGTACTACCGTGTTCCCAAAATTTACGTATCACCCAGACCAAAAAGTAGGCTTAACTAACAAATCAAAGAACACAAATAACACTCTTGAGATCGAACCTAACCATGTCAGGATTAAGATCCATAGACCTAAGATCAATCATTGATATTGACTAAGAAAGATATAACGGTAAGTTTAGGATATCTTATCTAAGATCAATATCGGTTCCTTCCAATGTATACTCCATACATCCGATACTGATAAACTTTGCCAATGCCTTGGAAAGGACATAACACTTATCCAAGGTGTAATTATACCTATCGCTGATTATCATGCCAGTCTAAATCCAGTGAATTGGAAAATCAGGGAATTAAACTTTTGAGCATATAATCATGATTATATTCCACTGTGCTGACGACACTATAGTCATGAACAAATACATATGTTCTGGACTTAATAGAATTTATACATTAAACAATCATGAAATAAATCATGTGAGCCATGCAACATAAAATGCAGTTTCTGATCTTTATTAATTAGTAAATTTATTATATTAAAATGGGTTTTATTTAGGGGACAAAACCCAACAGTCTGTATTTAGTTTTAGCCTACCCAAAGGTGGGTTCAACCATTTAGAAGATGGTTGATTCGATTGTAAACCTGCCTGCTGGTGTGTTATTGCTTGCTGGTGTGGGTTCTTGGCCATACGGGTTGATTGAAACTCCTCCAGGTATGACATGGCTTTGAATAAAAACAATTCAATCAGATGGGGTTTAGTACCATGGCGTTCCTTGTTTCTTTCTGTCCAAAGGCTCCATAAAATGCAAGCAAATTGTTCCAATTGCAAAGTTGACCATATTGTAGAGACATGGATCATGAACTCTTCGAGTGAAACATGAGTTGAAAGGAGGCTATCAATAGAGAAATTAGATAACTTCCAAAATTTCCTTTGATGTTTGCACTGGAAGAGAGCATGAATAATTGTCTCCTTCTCACGGTGACATAAAGAACAAAGGCTATTAGTATCACTTATGTGCCTTGTATGCAAGACGTCCAAGACTAGCAAGCAGTCTTGTATTGCTCTCCAAAGGAAAATTTGAACCTTAGATGGAATTGATAGTGACCAAATTTTTTTCCACCAAGTAACTCCTGCTGTATTACTGGTGTTCGGTTGCTGTTCTTCTAAGAGCAGAGCCATATTGTAAGCGGATTTAATAGTATAGCATCCATTATTTTTATGGTGCCAAATGAGATGATCATTATGGTGAAATAGTATGAATCTTCTTAACATTTGAGTCCAGGAAAAGAGATTGAAGAAGAGGAGAATCCCATCGTCTATTGTCTGAAATCGGGTTCGAAACATTCATTTCTCTGTCACCTCCTTTGAAAAGAAGAGGTTTAAAGTAAGTGAAACCAGGTATCCATAGATCGGTTGCACAACAAATGTTGTGACCATCGCCAACCTCCCATCTCAGTCCTTGTGTCAGGAGCTCTTTTCCCCATATGATGCCTCTCCAAGTTAAGGATGGATAAGTTCCAATTTCAGCATCTAAAAAATTATTATGCTTGAAATATCTTGGCTTAGGAGAGAGGTTGGATTCTGAAAAATTCTCCAACCTTGCTTAGCGAGTAAAACTTGATTGAAATGAACGAAACTTTTAAAACCCATACCACCTTCCACTTTAGCTTGACATAAAGCTTTACAAGTTTTCCAATTGATACTAGTTCTTGAAGAATTGGAGCCCCACCAGAACTTATTCATCATGACCTCTATTTGATCGATGAGCGTATTAGAGAGTCAAAAACAACTCATGGCATAAGTCGGTATCCATTGTGCAACCGTCTTTAAAAGTACTTCTTTACCTCCAATAGAGAAAAGTTATTCTTGCCAAGAGGATAAAAATTTCCAAAGCTTATCATTTATATCAACAAACAATATTTCTTATCCCTTCCAGAGTATGATGGTAGTCCTAAGTATCGTTCATGGCATGGTTAAATAGGTATATCTAAAATCTATTGAAGATTCGATTGAACTTGTTTAGTTGTGTTTGATGAGAAAGAGAGGACTGATTTGCTGCATTAATATTAAACATTAATACATTTAAATTTTGTAATACAAATCTTATCATATTATGAAAATAATTATTTATAATTAATGATTTTAATTTTAGAATTATATAAATATATATTGATATAGATAGATCTTTTATAATTTTATATTTGATTTATAAATTATTTTTGCGTTTTACTTATTTTTTAACTAAAATGAACTTTAATTTCAAAAACTAATAAAATATTATATAAAATATAATCATATAATACTATTATAATTGATATTTTATGAAATATTTTTAACAAATTTTTAATTAAATTAAAATAATTGTGTAATACTAAGTTAATTAGTTTTAAAATTATATAGATATATAGATATTAGACTTTCTCCAAAGAAACATCACAAAAAGTAAAAATTCAATAATGATACAAATTAAAATATATATTAAGATATAGAATTATGATTTCTCTAAATGTCAAACATAGAAACATATCCAGAAAGAGAAAAGTGGTCCCTACTATAATTTTTTTTATATTTTTATTTGACTTATAAATTATTTTTGCATATATATATATAAAATTTACTTATTTTTCAATTAAAAAAATTAATTCTTAAAATTGATAAAATATTTTATAATAATATACAAAATATAATCATATAATCCTATTATAATTGATATTTAATGAAATATTTAAAAAAAAAAGAAAAAACTAAGATAATTAGGTAATATTAAGTTAATTAGTCCCTCATATAAGAGAACAAAAAAAAAAAATTAATACAAATAAAAGTGAATAATTACATGTGTTATTTATAATGTACAACATAACATATAACATACTAACTAATCAATATGTGACTTCTTTAAACATATATTATGGAGCATATCATCTAAAATTTGGAAACATATACAAAAGTGAGAAAAAAATAATATAAAAAGATAAAATCTCATAATACCACATCATCTCTCTTAGTTTTAGAATCATTTAGATGTATATGTAGTTATCTAACAGTTTTTGTTGGATTGATAAAATATTTTAAGAATATCATAATATTTCGTTAATTTAACGGTGTTAGTAGAGTTATTTTTATAAATATATATATATAAATATTAATATAATTTAGTTTAGATAAATTTAAATATATAAAAATATTAATATATTATTTGTTAACATTATTATTTTTTTTATTGTTATTTTAATATTGGAAGTATATTTATTTTTAATATTCTTAAAATTTATATTTATTTTTCTCAAATTTTTATCTTTAAATATCGAAAAAAAACAAAACTAAAACATTAACTTTCAGTAATTTATAAAATTTTAAAAATACACATAACAAAAATAAAAAATAAAAATATAAATAAGTATATGTGTATTGCACGTAATAATAACTTAATATAGATATATGTAAAATATCTGTTAGATGCCATATATTATTTACATGTACAACTAAATTAATGGTAGCATCCTAATACAAAAATAATACTTAATTACCCTCATGGAAAATGTGAACGTTCAACATTTCTAGTTCAACATGTGTCTTGGTCGAAAAAGTGTCCCTGAACAATATGTTGAATTGAAAGTGTCAAGCACTAGGGGAAATTTCAAAACAGCAAATAAAGCGATTGGAACAATGGCAAGCATAGAAATTAATAAAGGGACCCATTTAATCCCATGATCATAAGCTAATACAAAGGCAAAACTAAAGGCTACCATCATGGCTATCATTGAGAAAAAGAGTGATGTTAGTCCAATAATCAGCTTCAACGGTAACCGTTTGAGAAAGTCATATTCTGTGTAACGAGATATGAGGATTGACAAGAACATTACCATTGCAACTATTGAGTTCAATAATGCAATTCCATCTGACAAGACAAAGATTAGAAATGAGGTCTTTGCAAGATCATTTGGAGACCCTTTGTCATTGTTACCTCCTGGTAAACTGAATGCTGCTGCGAAAACTACAGTAGCAATTAAAGTTGCCACAAGCATGCATGATTGAGCTGTATGTTTCATCCATGTCTCTCCTTCTCTCACCAATCTCTTATGCTCCAAACAAAATAACTCTTCGGGGTTTTTACCTTTCTTATTTTTGGCCTTTTCGTAAGAAGGTTGCACAATCTTCTTCACCTCCTATTTTATAAAATAATATAAGACAATATATCATATGAATAAGTTAATCAAAAAATATATGTACATCAATTAAATATGTTTATTATTTTCCTAACGCAGTACATATATTTCTCACATTATTTTTACATCTAACGAATTAGGAAATGTTATAATTAATGATAAATTTCCCACGAAATTTTAAATGATTTATGGAGAAAAAAAGGAAATGTGGTGTATGTGGTAATCATGTGTGACATGTCCAAAGCATATGATCGCTTGGAATGACCATTCATTGAAAAACATTTGGGCTTTGGGATTCAGTATGAGTTTCATAAGGCTTATTATGTTTTGTATGAACTTTGTTATAAGCTTCCAAATCCTTTTGAAAGGAGGGCCTACTAAATCCTTTAGGCTTCGGAGAAGAATCCAGCAAGGATATCCCCTCTCATTATATATTTTCATTCTTTGTTCAGAAGTCCTTTCTCGACTCATTTATTACAAGGAGAGTATAAGAGAAATTATAGGGGTCAAAGCAGATATGAGAAATATCATGAAGTGTTTGGACAAGTATTGTCAATGTAGCCAAAAAATCAATATACACAAGTAAAATGTGTTTTTCTCCAGTAATTTTGATTAGAGAACTAAGGACGAAATCTTGAATTTTCTTTAGTTTTGTAGGTTATATTTTTGTATAGCAAATTATGCTGATTGATATTGTGTTAGCTGCATGTTCTGAACTGTTTCTTTCCTAGCTATTTAAGTTGATCATCTAATTCTTTTTTAGATGCATCTTTTTAGTTTGGCTTCAATTATCTTTTGTCAGGCCAGCTTTTAGTTTTTTGTATTTTTATTTTTTGGTTCAGCTCATTGCAAGCTGGATTGAGCTGATGCTTTGGTTAGTTAAGTTGGTGTTATTGGAGTGTTATTAAATAAGCTGATCTAGCTTTTTCTAACTAACTCTCCAATTTTGATAGAATCTTCTAGTGGTTGTTGCTCTGCTAAGGCAAAATACTTTTCTGTATTCTTCTTTGTTGTAGGTGTTGCAGATTGTAATTCATTGGATCTTCAAGGATTGAAGAAGGACTGTTGATCTGCAATGTCTGAAGCGAGTTCAGATTTATTTGTTGGAGGGGAGTTCAGCTTGATGGAAGCAAGGAGATCTTGTCTTCTTAGATCTAAAGGGACAAAGATCTTGGTACATGCTTGTAATCAAGTGTATCAGTAACTCTTGTATAAAATCATTTTAGTTTATGTTGTTGATTTGTAAATTGGAACTAGTGAATGTATTTTGAATGATTTTGTAGTGAATGGTACTTTATCCGGTTCTTGGGGACCCAAGCACTACTCGGTTGGAATGTGTTTTTAATGTTGGAGGGAGCTTGTAAATTCTTTGATTAGTGATTTATCATTTTAGACTTAATTCGCCAGATTCAAACCTAAAATCAATTACTTAGCTTTCAAATTAACTAGGACTTTCAATTGGTATCAAAGCTAACTTTTTCATGTAAAGAAATTGTGATCCTGTAGATAATTGATATCTGATTAGCTTTCAAATCAATTCTGCTTTAATTCTATTGTATTTCATCTTTGTCAAATTTCTCATTTTTTTTAGAAAACTAATCCACTCTGAGATTCATCTTGTAGTGCAACATAGTTTCTTTTTTTGTTGTACTCATAATAACAAGAAATGGAAATGTTCAAAGAAAGAGGATTTACATCTCATCCTCCAATATTAGAAGGATCCAATTACCCATATTGGAAGACTAAAATGACAGATTCTTGAAAGCTATGGATGAAAGTGTGTGGATGGTTGTTACCAAAGGTTGGTCTCCACCTTCAGTCATTGATGAAGATGAAGAAAAGATTAAGAAATCCTGTTAATGGTCTACAGAGGAGATGGAATGAACAAAATTTAATTTTAGAGCTCTACATGCTCTCTGTTGGGATTAAACTCACTTAATCTTTCAAAGACAGTATGTCCATCTATTCACTCATCAGAAGAATTTGAAGAAAGCTAATGTTAGTTATGACAGTGGGCTTTAATACCAACTTAAAGGGTGTCCCACCAAAAACTATAAATAGGAGTGTGTCTACTCTTGTAAGGGAATTATGATCTCTAATCTCTAAAGCTCATACTTTAGATTTATGATTCAAGTTTAGAGAGAGAGTCCAGGATCATAGTGAGTGTGTGTGGAAGGATGTAATGGGAGTATCACTCTTGAAGTGATTTCTCTCATTATAAGATATTTCTTTGTAATAGTTCATTGTGTTAAGTTGTATGCTTAGACTTATCTCATTTTGTACTACAGGCTATTCAATCAATAAAGATTTGTGATTCACTCACTCTCAAGCTAAGTTTATCCTTGTCTAAATTCAATTAATTTCTACTTTTGATTTTGTGATTAGTTTTTAGCTTTGTTTGTACATTCTTGAATATTGTTCTGCTATAAAAATAAGTTTTGAGGGTGATCATTCACCATAAATGGTATCAGAGCTCAGAGTTTAGAGTTCAAGAATCACATTCAACTAATCGAGATTCATCTTCAACATTTATGGCATGTTTACTAATAAGCAATGAGAATCAATAGTAAGGTAGTCATTCCATTATATTTGTTTATTTTATTTATTAAATTTAAGAAAGGGAGAACTTGATTAAATAAAGAAGAAAAGAAAGAGAGAACTCCCCCCACCAATTTTCTAAGGAATGTCATTAAGGCAATGCATTTTATTTTTATATTATTTTTTAATATTAAATTTATAATGTCAATTTTATCCTTTATTTAAGTCTTACAAAATAACTACCATATACTATAGTTTAATTCAAAAGGGTAATTTAGTCAATTTAAGCATTCCGATTACGTTTCCTAATAAAGTAAACAAGATAAATCAATATCATTCTGTTTCCAAAAAAATTAGTAAATAACATATTACAAATATTGATTCTCATTATTCTTCATTTATTCTGTTACATTTCTCTATTACTTTATTCCGATTCTGAATACTGTGTAGTAAACGTGCCATTAAAGAATCAAACTCGAACTTTCAAGAATCAAATTTTAGAAATCAAGAACCTGGTTTGAATGGCTACATCAAGGTTTGAGGTGGACAAGTTTAGTGGTTCCAATGATTTCATCCTATGGACAATGAAAATGAAAGCTTTTCTAGTTCACCAAGGGATCTATGAAGCACTTGATGCTGAAGCCATGGAATTGATTGAAGACAAGAAGAGGAAACTTGAAATTGAAGCCTAGGCACATAGTCCCATCGTCATCAATATTGGTGATGATGTTTTGAGGGACGTTTTTGATGAAGAAAAGGCCTTGGGTCTCTGGAACAAGTTGACTTCAATCTACATGAAGAAATCTCTTGCAAATAAGTTATATGTCAAGAAGAGGTTATACACACTTTGAACGGATGAGTCAAAAGAATTGAGAAAGCACCTAGATGATTATAACAAAATCATTCTTAATCTGAATAATCTTGGGGTGAAAATTGATGATGAAGACCAGGCTATAATCCAGTTGAGTTAACTTCCCAAGATGTATGAGCACTTTGTTGATACAATCTTGTATGGCAAGGAAACTCTGAACATGATAAAGGTTAAGGCTGCATTGAACTCTAAAGAAATTCAAAAGAAGAAAGATGAGAAAGAAGAGACCAATGGGAAACGATTACTCATTGTTAAGGGAAAATTTCCCAAGAGGGAATACAAGGGATATTAGAACTCAAATGGCTACAAAGGTAACCATTCAAGATCCAATTCTAGAAATTCCACAGGAGGGCCGAGCTCTAATGGAGTTGCAGGAAAGCAATGCAATTACTTTAAGAAGGAGGGCCACTTTAGATATGATTGTTTGGCTTTAAAGGCTAAATTGAAGAGAGAAAATCATCACAAGTCCAAAAGGCATGGAGTTATTGATGTTTTTGATGGCTCAGTCATCTGATACACTTGTAGTGTCATCTGATGCACTTGTGATGTCTAGATCAGATTCAGTTGGAGATTGGATTCTAGATTTAGGGTGTTCATTTCATAGGACACCAAACAAAGAATTGTTTAGGACTCTTTCAGAGAGTCATGGAGGTACAGTTCTTCTTGGGAACAACAATGATTTAGAGATCAAAGTTGTGGGAACAATCTTGTTAAAGAATCATGATAGAGTCATGAAAACCTTGCAGCTGGTCAGGTATGTTTCAGATGTCAAAAGAAATCTTCTCTCTATTGGTATGTTTGATAAACTGGGGTATGTTATCAAAGTTGAGGAAGGTGTAATGAAAATTGAACAAGGCACTGAAACTGTGATGAGAGGAACGTTGAGTAATTGATTGTATTTCCTAGATGGAAAGACAATAATAGGTAGTTCAACACCTATTATTAGCTTAAAAAAAAGATACAACCAAGCAAGGCTATGGCACCTCAGATTGGGGCATGTAAGTCAGAGGGTACTTGAGGAAATGAATAAGCAAGGACTATTCGAAGAGAAGCTAATAGAAGACTTGAATTCTATGATGAATGTGTTTTGGGGAAGGCTTTCCAATTGATGTTTAACAAGGCAGAACACACCACCATAGAGAGGTTAGATTATGTCCATTCTGACCTTTGGGGGTCATCTAGGATTCCAACAAAAGGTAGAGCACGCTATTTCACGTGTATAATTAATGATTATATCAAGAAAGTCTGGGTTTATTTGTTGAAAAGCAAAGATGAGGCTCGAGGAACCTTTGATACATGGAAGGGGCTTCTAGAAAACCAGACTGGAAAAAAACTTAAGGTCCTAAGAACTGATAATGGTCTTGAGTACTGCTCAAAAGATTTCAAGCGATTTTGTGCCAAAATGGGAATCCAGAAACATAGAACTGTGATCGAAACCCCTCAGAAAAATGGTGTTGCTGAGAGGATGAATAGAACATTGATTGAGAGAGTTGGGTGCATGTTACTTGGAGCTGGTTTAGACAGAACCTTTCAGGGAGAAGCTCTTAAAACATCCTCCTACATAATCAAAAGATCACCATCTGTGCCAAATATCTTCAAAACGCCAGAAGAGTTATGGATAGGTAAACCCCCGAACTTAGATCACTTAAAAGTGTTTGGATGTACTGCATTTGTGCATGTTAGACAAGATTATTACAACCTAGAGCTTTGAGATCCATGTTTCTTGGCTACCCTGAAGGGATTAAGGGGTATAGAATGTGGTTCTTATAACCTAGATTCAAGAAGTGCTTGATTAGTAGAGATGGTTTTTCCAAGGAAGATGAAATGGCCATGAAAACCAAGAGCACTTCCAAAGACAATGAAGTTGTATTAGATGAGAATGTCCATATTGAGGTGGAGCAGGTTGCTCTTACAGCACCAACTAATGTTTTTTAAGATTGAACTGAGGTAATAGAAGGAGAAGACATTGAAGATCAGTAGGAACTCAACAACTATCAATTAGCTAGAGATACAGAGAGAAGTCAGAGAAAGACCCCTGATCGTTTTAGTTATGCTGAATTCATTACATATGCACTTATGATTGCAGAACCCACTAGCTTTCAAGAAGCTATGAGAAGTATAGATGTTAAAGCATGGCTACAGGCCATCCAAGAAGAGATGTAGTCTCTTAAGAAGAATAAAACCTGGATCGTTGTGAAGAAACTAGAGTTTTACAAGCTGGTAGGATGTAAATGGCTTTTCAAGAATAAAAAAGGTTTAGGGAATGAACCTACCATATTCAAGGAAAGGTTAGTTGCCAAAGGGTTCACTCAAAAGGAAAGCATCGATTTCAATGAGATTTTCCCTCCAATTGTTAAGCAAGCTTCAATCAGAGACATGATGGTAAAGGCAACAAACATGGATCTAGAGATTGAACAGATGGATGTAAGGACAACTTTCTTAGATTGGGAATCAGAAGAGGAAATCTATATGCAACAGCCTGAGGGCTCTAAAAATGGGAACCCAGATGAGGTATGCCTACTAAAAAAATATCTTTATGGCCTCAAGCGGGCACCTAGGCAATGGAACTTAAGGTTTGAAACCTACATGCAGAATATCTGATACACTAAAAGCATGTATGACTCATGTGTGTATTTCAATAATCAAACATACTTACTACTCTTTGTTGATTATATACTGATCTTTAGCAAAGCAAAGTCAGTGATTGACAAGTTGAAAAGGAAACTCAGTGATGAGTTAGAGATGAAAGATCTAGGAAAAGCAACGAGAATTATTTGGATAGACATAAAGAGACCTACGTCTGGCATGATAATACTTTCTCAAGTTGCCTACCTACAGAAAGTATTAAACAAGCTTGGCATGGTCAAGTGCAAACTAGTTGCAACACCACTTGCTCAACACTTTAAGTTGTCTGCATCTCATTCACCAAAAAAAGATGTAGAAAGAGCCAAGATGAGCAAAGTTCCCTAGTCAAGTTGTTTTGGGCGTCTCATGTACTCCATGGTGTGTTCAAGATTTAACTCATGCTACGAGTGTGGTCAATAGGTACATTTCAAACGTTGGCCTTGAACATTGGGAAGCACTAAATGGAGAATGTGGTACCTGAAAGGTACTTTGGACACTGGTATTGTGTTCAGCAAAGAGATCCAGTACAAGGAAGAAATCACTTGTTTTTTGGACTTAGATTTTGTAGCAAACCTAGACACTAGAAGGAGCATAACCGAGTTTCTATTCACTGCTCTTAGGGGTTGCATTGGCTAGAAATCTAACCCATAGAAAGTAGTAGCCTTGTCATTAATAGAAGTTGAATACATGGCTGCTGCAGAAGCCATCAAAGAGGCTATATGGCTTAAGGGGTTAACAAAGGAGTTAGGTTTCAAATATGAGGATATCACAATTTACTATGAAAATCAAAGTGCTTTGCATCTCATGAAAAATCCAATGTTTATGAGAGGTCAAAGAAAATTGATATCAAGTTACACTTCATAAGAAATATGGTGCCATCCAAGCAAGTGCAAGGAAGACATGATAACCCTGCAGATATTTTAACTAAAAGTGTAACTAGAGAAATATTTCGGTACTGTCTAAACTTGTTGCGCATTGAGGACATTTGATGGCCTCACTCATTTCATTTGGATTATTGATTAAGTGAGTCTAATCAGGTAGAATAGTTGGGGTTAAACTCACTTAATCTGTTAAAGTCAGTAGGTCCATCTATTCACTCATCAGATGAATATGAAGAAAGTTGTTGTTAGTTATAACTGTTGGCTTTAATACCAACTTAAGGGGGGCCCCATCAAAGAGGCTATATGGATTTTCATTTGTAAAGGATTGTTCACACGGAAGAAGATTATAAGGAGGTTGACTTATTTCAATCCTTTACAATGAAAATCTTGTTCTTCTGGCCAAGAATTATGCTTGATTTCACAAGAAGAACTTCAAGAAAAACAATTTTGGGAACAGAGAGAATTCTACAAGCAAAAATTTCTCTAATCCCAACAAGCATCCTCAACAATATGAGAAAAAGAGCAAAGGAATTCAATGTCATGAATGTGCAGGTTTTGACCATATTCAAATAGAATGTGCAAACACTCTAAAGAAAAAAAAGAAACTTATTGTTACTTGGAGTGATGGTGAAGAGGAAGTAGTTAGCGATGACGCCAAAGAAGAATAATTAGTGATAGCTTTCATGGCTCAAGAAACTATGACAGAAGGATCTGATTAAGATGTGACTTCTTCTGATTCTGAATTTGTTGTTAAAGAAAAGAATAAAGCCTATGAAGAGATGTTTACACAATGGACTTATAAGGCTAAGAGAGTTAAAGAGCTTTAGGATCTGAAAAAGGTGCTTGATGAGAGTAAATATGTACTTGAGGATAAACTCAAGCAAATGACTTCAAAATTATGCTCCAAAGATAGTGAAATATACAAGTTAATTGCAAAACTTGTACGGGCCAAACAATCTCTCTCTCTCCCTCCTACCTCCAGGGACTATCGCATTAAATCAGGTTCTTTAGAGCCAGAAACCTTTGGGGTGATAGAACTTCAATTAGCTATAAATTGTTGTAAAAATAGGGTCAAGACCTGTCAATTTATGAAAATACTACTCCATATTCTAGTGGCAATATAAAGTTTATGTATGGTGCTGTAGAAATCAAGAAACAAGAGTCAAATAAGAACTTAGTTGAATCTAACATCGACATGGATAGAAGAAAATCTAATGGTGAGAAATAATGTTTTAGATAGACAGAACGATTTGTTCCTACATGTCATTTTTTTAAGAAAATAGGTCACATCAAACCTAGATATTACAAACTCAAAACCTATTAGACTAATATCATCAATAATCAAACTGCTCAAAGCAAGTTTCCTCTAGCTCCACAACATGTACAACTACGAAATGGAAACCGAAAGGTTTCAATCATTCTCTTATTGCTCATACTTCATTATCTTTCATGAAAAAGAACTATTGATATTTTTATAGTGGTTGCTCGTGACATATGACTGGTTCTTGTGAATCTTTGCATAACTTTCATGATTTAAAAGAAGTATTTGTGTTTTTTGGTGATGGGAATAAAGGGAAAATTATGGGGCAAGGAGATTTGAATCTCTTAGATGCATTTCCTTTGACTGGAGTTTTATTTGTAAAAGGGCTGAAAGCAAATTTGATTAGCATCAATCAACTATGTTATGCTAACTACGATGTTAGATTTACTAAATTCTAGTGTTTAGTCTCATATAATGGGAAGTCAGTCCTTACAGGTAACATAGTTGTTGGTCATTATTATGTCCTAAGCAACAAAATAAAATGTCATAGAGTTTTTCTAAACAGACCTAACCTATGGCATTATAGACTCGGTCACCTAAATTATAGAGATCTAAAAAAGATTGTGACTCTTAAATCAGTTCGTGGAGTTCTTGAACTTAAATTGGAAAGACATTGATTATGTGTACCATTTAAACAAGGGAAACAAATAAAATCTTCTCATCCTCCTACCAATGCCCTTCTTACTTTGAGGGTTCTGGAACTACTGCATATTGATCTAATGGGTTTTATGCAAATAGCTAGTATTTCTAGAAAATAATATGTCATGGTATGTGTTGATAACTTCTCAAGATTCACTAGGGTGAACTTTCTGAAAGAAAAGTTGGATACTTTTGCTGCCTTCTTAGTTGAAATTACAAACTGAGAAAGACGTTACAATTGCCAAAGTATATCGTTTCAGAAGTGATCACGGGAACGAATTTGAAAATGTAATTTTTGCTTGGTTTTGTGATAAAATGGGGATTAGTCATGATTTTTTAGCTCTTAAAATCGCTCAAAACAATGGGGTTATGGAACGAAAAAGCAGGACTCCTCAGGAGATGGCAAGAGTTATGCTTTGTGCAAAGGATGTTGTTGTACATTTTTTGGCTGATATAGTTAATACAACATGTTACATTTGTAATCGTCTTCATTTGAGGACGGGCACTACTTAAAGTGCATATGAGTTGTGGAAAGGAAAGACTCATAATTTGAGTCATTTGCACAATTTTGGTTGTGATTGCTATACTTTGATTGATCGAGATCATCTCAGAAAATTCGGTATTACAAGTGATGAAGGAGTTTTTCTCGGATTTTCGACAAATAGTCGTTCATGCTAAGTGTATTATAAAAGAACTTCCACGACGATGGAGTTAATGAATGTGAAAGTTGATGATCTAGAAGTCTTAGACTCTGCTAATGCTATGAAGATCCTCTTGGTCCACAAATACCAATGATGCATTCAATGTCTAACTTTCAAGAAGTTTCTGGATCATCAAGGCCTCTTTCATTTGAAGATGTGCCAGTGTCATCTAAGAATACTACAAGTGCTTCTACAGATGTTCTAGTTACTACAGACACTTGTGAGATTTCTTCGGACTATCAAGTGTCCAGTAGGCATCCTGATAGTTCTTATCATGCTCGACTGTATAAGAAAGGCCCTCCATCCTAGATACATAAAGCTCATGCACCTACAATAGTGATTGGGGATACTACTGCATTAATGGTGACTTGTTGAAATGTCCTAATTGTCATAGCATTTGCATGTTATGTCTCTTTAGTGGAACCTCAAAATGTCACTGAGGCTCTTCAAGATGAATTCTACAATAATGTTATGCAAGATGAGATGGGTCAGTTAAAGAGGAACAAAGTTTGGATCTTGGTTACTAAACCAAATGTAGTCAATATCATTGGGACAAAGTCAATTTTCAAGAAAAAATCAAATGAGTTTGGAACTGCTATAAGGAACAAGGCTTGGCTTGTGGCTTGGGGATATAATAAAGTTGACGGAGTGGATTTTGAGGAAACATTTGCATCAATTTCTCGGATTGAATTAATCTGATTATTACTTATCATGGCTTGTTTCTTGAAGTTTAAGTTGCACCAATGGATGTGTAAAGTGCTTTTCTTAATGGCTTTCTTCAAGAAGAAGTGTATGTGAATAAACCCCAAGGTTTTGACGATCCCAAGTATCCTTATCATATTTACAAACTTAAGAAGGCCTTGTATGGTCTCAAATAAGCTCTGAGAGCATGGTATGACAAGTTGAATTCTTTCCTCATTTCTCATGATTTTGTGAGAGGCACTACTAATAATACTCTATTTATCAAGCATTTGGAACAAGGAATTTCTATTGCTCATATCTACGTCAATGATATTATTTTTGGGTCTACATGTGATAAGAAGGCTGCCAAATTTGTTGATCTCATGACATTTGAATTTGAAATGAGTCTTATAGGAGATCTTAGTTTCTTTCTAGGATTGCAAGTCAAACAAATTGACCAGGGCATTTTCATTTCTAAGTCCAAATATATCAAAAAGATGCTTGAGAAGTTTGGCTTAGATCACACTAAACATGCTCCTACCCCTTTAAGCAGCACAACTAAGTTGAGTAAACATGAGTCTGGTGAGTCTGTCGATCCAATCTCTTATAGAGACATGATAGGGAATCTTCTTTACCTAACGTCAGTCGCCCTGATATTTTTTTTAGTATCAGATTATGTGGTCAGTGCCAAGCCAATCCCAAACAATCCCATTTTTCTAATGTAAACATTTATTCAAGTACATGTCTAGTACTTCTAAGTTTGGCTTATGATAGTCGAGAGATACAAACATGTCTATTGTTGGTTTTAGTGAATCTGATTGGGCTAGAAGTTTGAATCACCATAAAAGTACCATTGGAGGGTGTTTTTATCTTAGGAATAATCTTCTCTCGTGGTTGAGTAAGAAACAAATATTCATCTCACTTTCCACAACCGAAGTTGAGTCTATTGTAGTTGGGATTTATTGTACTCAACTCATTTTGCTAAAGAAAATGGTAACTGATTATGGTTTTCGACAAGATTCTTTAGTTCTTTTTTTTTTTTTTTTGTGTGATTGCACAAGTGCTATTAACATTTCAAAAAATCTAGTACAACACTCTCGTACCAAGCACATTAACATGCAATATCATTTAATTAGGCAAATGATGAGTGAGCTGTCTAGATTAATTTTTTGATGGCTCACATGAGGACACATCACACACTTATGTCGACATTACTATTTGCATCTCTAGTTGAATTCTTGTTCTGAGTTTATATGTGATCTTGACATCATGTTAGTCCAACCACAGTTGACTAATTTCTCTTGCTGATATGAAATTTGTTATGTTTGGTGTCTGTGTCTTTATTTGGATTAAGCTGAGCATTAGTGTCTCGTATCTGATGCACTTTGTATCTTTCAATGTTTTCAAGTTGATCACTTTGTGTTAATTTTCACTATAGGTAATACAAATTTAATTCCAATGTTTTTTTTACCGTGTGTTCATATGTTGTTCTTTTAGTGATGATTTTTTCTTGGTTTTTGATTGGTGTTAATGGGCTTGGGTTATCATTAATGGGTTGAAGGGTATTTCAGTCATTTTTTATCTACTTGAGGTTAATAAATATCTCATTTACCATTTTGATTTTCATTTCACATTTACGTTTTCCTTCCTCGTTAAGTAAAATTCTGAACCACTCCATGGTACTGTTCATCTTCCTTGTTTGTTCTCTTTTGTGTATTGTACTTAAAGATTCTGTTATGGGGAAGAAAGTGTGTCGCAAGGTCAAAAGGACTTCCTTTTCTGGTGGTGGACCATCACAATTGTCCAAAGTCGTGAGCCCTTGTTCCTCACATGTTGTGTCTGACTTGACTCATTCCACACCGGACCTAGGTATGTCCTTAGCCTTTTCTAGTTTGCCTAGGAGATTTACTCGTTCTATGTCTACTCCTTTTGTTCAACCACATTCCACAACCATCTCACTTGCTGAATCATCAATGGAACCTCTCGAGTCGTTACCATCCAATCCTCATGGCCCTAAGTCCTCAACTAAACGAAAAATAGTTCCATCTACTTCTCCTAGCATTCTTGCCCCTAATAAAACCAAATCTCCTCATCCTAGGTCATTCTCAAACCCTAATATGACGGAGCCAAACCAATGGGTGCATCATTTTATTTGAATGATAAGTTGCTTAGGTTTCAGGATAATGTGTATTTTCACCCTTTTTGGCCTGAATATTAAGTCAAACTTAAGTACTTTTCAAAAATTAGAGAGCTGATTGAAAAGAGAGGGTGGGTGTTGACTGTCACTTATCTTCAGTAGCCAAATGAAAATTTAGTAAGGTAATTTTATGATAATCTTGATGGTAGCATTTTGAACAAGAAAAGAAAGTTCCAATACTTAGCTTATATCTAAGGCAATCGATTTTGGTTTGCCTCTTCAACCATTAGCTATGTCTTGAAAATCAAAACCATTGCAAACCCTTTTTTTAATGAGGATTTTAAGCCTACTTTTAAAGAAATAGGGTCTGAGATCACTAGCAACTCTAAGTTTATCTAGAATGGAAAGGAGTTACATGTCACCGTGCTTACTGAGTTTTATAAAGTCCTTCATAAGATTGCATTATCCAATTGGTGGGCTGACTCACACATTTCTACCATCAATTATAACACTGGCAATTTTCTGTTTGCATTTGGAAGTGGTGTCAGTATTGATCTTCCATCCCTTATGTATGATCGGATTGTGAACTCTGCTACTGCCAAACAGGTGAAACACACACTTCCTTATCCCTATTTGATTAATCAAGTTGTGCAAAGGGGGTTTCTTACTGTGTTTTATTAAGGCAAGATTCTACCAGTCCCTAAACTTGGCAAGTCCTTCTCTCCTGTTTTTGGCAAGCCTTTGCCTTTATTTGTTAGGAATAATCCTGCCATTGGTGAGGCCTTAACCACTGATGTTCCATCAACCTCCACTATTCCTTCAGTGACTCTTAAAGGGTTCAGTCCTTCTACTTCGCAAGGTCAGCTATTCTCCTTGGTGCATAACTTAGCTGACTCTTATGCACGAGATCAACAATGTCAGTGTCATTTTGAGAAAGTTGTCGTTGATGTTTTGTCTTCTATGATTGTGGTTTTAAAGTTTTCTAAGGTTGGTCCTTTTGTTCCCACTGGTGGTGATTTTTTGAGTTCTTCAGATGGTGACGATGCCTTCTCTGAGCATTCACCGTGTTATCCACATTTGATCTGACTTATATTCCATCTCATGTTGTGGTTCATGGACCTTCTGTCCCTACTTTTGTTATTGAGCCTTCATCCGTGCCTATTGATCAAAGCCCAAATACTTGTGCTATTGTCCAGGGGGAACAAGTTCTTGCTTGGGTGTAGGGAAAGTCGGTTTTGGTTGATGGTCAAGGAGTTTCAACAACTGTTGGTGTCAGGGGGAGCCTTCAACTGATTTCCTCCCCTATGGTATTGATGTTGTTGATAATTTAGTGCATGTTCCTCTGGCTTCTCTTGTAGCCTATTCCAGCAGTGAATGATTATGATCACTGAGGGGGAGATAATGTGTTACATTTTTGTACAGTTATGCTAAACAATGTTCATATTTTGGGTTTAGGTTTTTTTTTGTTATTCTGTCTGTTGAACTTGACAATATCAATGGGTAAGTTGATTTGATAATATCGTTTGGGTTGTTTGTGCTTAGTTCTTCTTTTGTGTGTTTTTGTCTATATTGCTTGGTCGTTGATCATAATTTTCCAAGGAGGAGATTGCAAGTGCCATGTTTTTGTATGGAAAATAATGTTTCTTGATATTTTATTAGTTGTGTTCTGAATTATTTCTTTCCTGGCTATTTGAGTTGATCATCTAAGTCTTTTTATATGCATTTGTTTAGTCTGGCTCATTTATCTTTTGTCAGGTCAACTTTTAGTTTGTTTTATTTTTTGGTTCAGCTCATTGCCAGCTAGATTGAACTGGTGCTTTGGTTAGTTAAGTCACTGTTATCGAAGTGTTAGTTAAATAAGTTAATCTAGCTTTTTAAAACTAACTCACCATCATTGATAGAATCTTCTAGTGATTATTGCTCTGCTATGGCAAAATACTTTTCTATGTTTCTTCTTTATTGGTTGTATTGTCGATTGTAGTTCACTGGATTTTCAAGGATTGAAGAAGGAATGTTGATCTGCAATGTCTGAAGGGAGTTTAAACTGATCTACTGGAGGGAGTTCAACTTGATGGAATCAAGGGGATCTTATCTTATTAGATCTAAGGGGACTTAGATCTTGGTACTTGATTGTAATCAAATGTATTGGTAACTCTTGTATAAAATCATTTCAATTTATCTTCTAACATTTTTTAGCTCTAGAGTTTACCTCAACTAGGGGAGATGAATGTTATTGTCTCTATGGATTTTAGTAAGGTTGATGCATTGGAGTTTCTTTCAAAGATATATGAAGAGGACCAGATCATAAGCTTGTTTGCAAAGAAGAGCAAAGTTCCTAATTCTTTGGCAGGGGAATTGCAGGCTGTGATCAATGGGAGTCAGGTATCTTAATTAAGCCTTAAATCTTAGAGATTTTAAACTACTTATAGATTGTAAGATAATTTCATGTTCGATTCATACCTAAAAAGCTCTTAACAAGTCAACTGATTCTTCCTTCACTTTGATGCTTAGCCCTTGATGCCACTGATTTTCAGGTTTGTTTTATCCCTCGTAGAGCCAATAAAGAAGCTCAAGTTATGGCTAAGTGGAAAGTGGCTAAGCATTGTAATGGATTTCTTACCTTTTGGGAGGTGTATCCCTATTGGATCACAAAATTTTATTAGTTTAATAAATTTCTTTGAGGTTTTCGTAATAACATGTGGTTATTAATTTCATAACCCTCAATTAGTTAGATAAATATTTTTAGGCTATTACAAATGAATTGTGATATATTTTTAGGTTATATGTTCATATAGGATTCTTTCAAACTAGAAAATTAAGTTGTTACGCTTGTCCCACACTAATAGCTAATTAGTTTTGACAAAAAAAGTAATTGATAAATTTTGTACCTCAAATAATTTATTACTCAAAATCAGATAAATATATTAACACACATAATTAAAATAAACAAGATATTTGTACGTACCTCAAACCACAATAATTGTTGTTGCATTTGTAGAGCTGGCCCTGATACAATGTTTAGTCGTTCTGGAGGGGGTAATTTCGCAGCCAAATGCAATATATTATTCTCATCTGTATCTTCATAAGTAGCAAGAAGGTCTTTAATTGAACCAATCTCATGAATTAGATTGTAGATATTTGCATGACGATATAACACGGCAATATGAATTATACTTCTATTTTGTTTATCAGTTTCCCATATCAAATCTGGATAAGAACTGATAAGTGCTGCTAGAAATTCAAAATTTCCGAATTTTGTAGCATCAAACAGTAACTCTGATGGATAAATGATAAGATTCATAGCTTCCACATCCCCAAGATCTAAAACATGTTCCCACAAACATTTAACTAGCTCGAGGGCTTTAGATTGCTTCACGTTTCTTTCAAATCCAATGTTAAAACCTAATAAAAATTTCAAGAAAATACATCTTAATGTTATGTAGCTATTTTACATGTTATATATTCTCTTTGGTTGTGACAGTTATAACTAGTGAGACAATAAGAAAATACAATTAAAAAATTATTTACATGATTTCACGAGTTTGTTCCACCCAATAGGACTCCGGTTGTCAAAAGCAGAGGGAGATAAAGCAAGGAGATGCAAAGCAGTCTTATTATCCTTATCTCGAGCACTAGCTAGCCATGTCTCATCTTGAAGAATTTCAAGTGCCAAGCCTGAAAAATTATACTAACTTAAGATTGTTTTACTTTTTTACATGAATTATCACTACTACAAAAGACTCAATTTGCATCGGTCAACGTGTCTCACTAAAATGATTGATCGAGACAAAAAAAATAAGTGGAGATTTTATGCTTCAGAGTATAACTAAAGCTAAAAGATACTAATTAGCGTCAGCTGATACTCCGATGGTAAAAGAAAAACCGAGAAAAAAAGGAAATTTTCTAAAAATGATCTTTTACATTTTTCTTAGGTGGAAAAGTGATGCTAATTATTTTTGCTTCGATTGAAAATAAAGGTTAAACAATTTGCCATGGTTATCCACTGGAGCAAAATGATTTAAGTTTTGTAAAAACCTCAATTTTCACAAAAAGGATTTCATTTCGTCTCTTCCCCCCCCCCCCATTTTGAAACCCTAGCAGACAACCGCGCACCATAAGTTTTCCCCTTCTTACCTGTTTCAAAAAAGCCTTACCCGCCCACAGTCCCTCTTTATTTTGTCATCCACCTCCCCTCTCTGTTGCGTCGTCCACTACAATCCTTCCTCTCGGTAGCTCTCTCATTCTCTCGGCACGTAGCTCTCTCTCTCTCTCTCTCTCTCTCTCTCTCTCTCTCTCTCTCTCTCTCTCTCTCTCTCTCTCTCTCTCTCTCTTTCTCTCTCTCCCTCTCTCTCTCGTTTGTCTGAACAGAGCATCAAATTTTTCTTTGCTCATGGAGTCGATTGTTTGGCCTTGAGCTTGAATAGATCAAAAATTAGAGGCTCGGTCTCTATCAATTCGTTTTCCCTCTCTATTTTATTGTCATTATATTTCCTCCCTCATTTACATACGAGTCAACCATGGTGCAGCTCATCACTCATCCACACATGTTAAAAGGCTTATTTGGTAAGGATTGATATTAATTTTATGGAGTTTTGATTATATTAATTCATATGAGTTTAATTTATGTGGTGGATTTGAGGCAATAGAAGGATTCATTAAAGATATTGATGATGATGATTTTAGTGGTTTAGTAATTTTTTTATTATTTGCAAATTTTATGAATTTAAATGTGATCAAGGTTAATCAACCATTAGGGTGTATTTTATTATTTTTTGGTTCATGACTATTAGTGAGTATGAGAGAAAAACAGAGCAATTGGAATTGAATATTATTTTATTACTCAATATATTGCAGGAATACATGAGCTGAGTTTATATAGGCATAGAGAAACTCAGTTAGTTAGGATGAAAGACTAACTAACTTAACTAACTGACATTTACACCTAACAAATAACTTACCGACTAAACTATATTAACTAACTCTAATAGCCCCCTCAAGATGGAGTGTAAATGTTAATGACACCCATCATGGATACAATATTATTGAATTGGGAAGGGAGAAGAGCCTTTATGAATATGTCTGCTAAATTCTTCTGAGGGGAGACATGCATCAATTGTAAGGAGCCTTGTTGGACCTTTTCTCGAATGAAGTGACAATCGATTTCCACATGTTTTGTGCATTAATGGTAGACAAGATTCTCACTTATGTGGATTGCAACCGTGTTTTTACAGTACATCTTAGGTGGTGTGGAAACAGGAACACCCAAATCTTTGAGAATGGCAAAGATCCAAGTCAGTTCAGATGTAGCATTGACCATAGCTCGGTATTCAGCTTTAGCATAGGATCGAGATACAACTTGTTTCTTTGATTTCAATGAAATGAGGGATTTACCAAGGAAGGTGCAATACCCTGAAATCAATTTTCTTGTGTCTTCATGCTACCCCAATTAGCATCAGCAAAGAAGGAAAGCTGAACATCACTAGATGACAGGCTTGTTTCTGCAAAGGCAGTGATGTTGGGGACGTTGTTTGAAGGAAAAAAATGCCTTGGCCTGGAGTCTTCTTGAGATATTGTAAGACACTATGGGCGGCTTGAAGGTGATGCACCCGGGGACAAGATAGAAACTAGGTAAGATGATGACTGCGTAAGTGATATCGGGCCTTGTGATGGTTAGGTAAATTAGTTTGCTAATGAGGCTGCAATATGCAGTCGGGTCTGTGAGTGTTGCACCTTTATCTTTACTCAGTTTCAAGTTTATTTCCATAGGTGTGGAGGCTGGCTTGGCACCTATTTATCCTATATCAATGAGTAACTGTATGGTGAAAGGTCGTTGGGAGATAGAGATGACTCCCTTAGTTCGACCAATTTCAAGGCTAAGAAAGAAACGAAGTTTTCCAAGGTCTTTTAGTTTAAATTTTTGGTCAAGTGAGTTGTTAAGTTGTGTGATGTTGGAAACATTATTGCTGGCAATAATGATATCATCCACGTAAATAAGAATGGCTAAGAAATATGTTGGTGTTCGTTTGATGAACAATGAGTTATCAGATTTGGATTGATGAAAACCATAATGAATGAGAGTGGTACCGAGTTTAAAGTACCATTGTTTGAAGGCCTATTTCAGGCCATATATGTTCTAGTTTAGTTTGTAAACAGAGTTTGGTGGACCCTTGTATCTAGGGGGTATTTTCATGTAAACCTCTTTGTGGAGGTCCCCATGGAGAAAGGCATTATTACTGTCTAATTGGTGGATATGCCGATTGTACATTGATGTAAGTGCCAAGAATATTTTAAGTGTGTTGAACTTTGCAACAGGGCATAGGTTTGGGAGAATTCTATGCCTTGCCTTTGGTTGAAACCTTTGGCGACAATGCGAGCCTTAAACCTGTCAACATCCCCATGTTGGTTGTATTTTATTTTGTAGACCAATTTAAAGCCAATGGCTTTGCGGCCAGGAGAAAGTTTGGTGATAACCCAAGTCTTATTCTTTTCTAAAGCTTGGGTTTCAATGTCCATGGCTTGTAACCAATGCTGAAAGAGAGAAGCTTCAGCATAGTTTTTTGGTTCAATGTGGGAGTATGCTGCAAGAACAACAGCTTGAAATGGGGAATGTAGTTTTATGTAAGATAAGAAAGGTTCAATGGGATCTATGGTAGAGGCAGTATGGCATACATAGTCTTATAAGTACGCTGGTTTTTTACTGGTGCGACCAGTGGTTGATGGTGCAGCATGAAGTTGTTGTTTCTGGGGTGCAAATGTAGGTACAACAACTTTTGTTGGTGTAGTATCAGTGGAAAGTGGTACTGGTGTAATGGTGTTAGGTGCAACAGGGTTTTGTGGAATGATATGAGAACCATTTAGAACTGGTTTGGGTATGGGATTGGTGGGCATTGGCCTATTGATCTGCTGTACTTGTCTGACTGTGGGAAGCACAATTTGGGGAAACAAGTTGTTAGCCCTAGATGGAGATGTTGCAGAGAACAAAGGAAAGATTTGTTCATAAAAGACAACATTCCTAGAGATGTAAACTTGTTTGGTTTCAATATCCATAAGCATGTAAGCATTCATGCCTTGTGGATAGCCCATGAAAAAAAAGGCTTTACTTTGTGGTGTGAATTTATGTCTTTTGGAAAAAAAAGTGGACCCATAGGCTAAACAGCAAAAGCTTCTTAAGTGCTCATAGTGAGGAGCAGTGTTGTGTAGGGACTCATAAGAAGTGAGGCCTTTGAACAACTTGGAAGGTGTTTTATTAATGAGGTAAGTAGCAGTTTGCACAAGGGCCAATGTACTACAGGTAAATTGGATTGAAAACCAAGGGCTCAAGCAACATTTAAAATGTGTTGGTATTTTATTTCAACAACCAATTTTTGTTGTGGTCTTTCCACACATGAATGGTAATATATGATGCCTTTGGACGAATAAAAGGTTTGTAGGTTCAACTCCTTAGCATTATCTGATAGAATTGCCTTAATGTTGGTTGAAAATTAAGTGCAAACCATGTTAGAAATTAGGTATAACAGTTTGAACATCAAACATGTTTTTGAGCCTATATATCCAAGTAAAATGATATTTATCATTAACAATTATGAGAAAGTATTTGTAGCCTTCTACACTTGTGATGTGGAGAGGGCCCCAAATATCCATGTGCACTAAGTCGAATATGTTTTTGGCAAAGTTATAAAGTGGAAAGAAAAGGTAATCGGTTTTGTTTGGCCAATTCACAAATGTGACAGTGGTGATTGGCAAAATGGAGAGATTGATTGGAAATGTACATAGATGGATGACCAAAGTGATTGTGCCAATGATCTACATTTTTATTATCAAGATGAAAGGAAGTGGCATTAGCTACTGGTGCATCTTGTTGCAGCAAGTATATTTTTCCATATTTTTTAGTTGTCCCAATCACCACATTACAAGTAGGATCCTGAATAACACAAGTGTTTTTATGAAAAACAATGGAATTAGAATTATTATTAACAAATTCAGAGATGGAGATAAGATTGATGTTGAAACTTGGCACATATGACACATTATGGAGGGTTATATGAGTATTAATGTGAACTGTACCAGACCTGTGAACCAAAATTTTATGGCCAGTAGGAAGAATTACATGCTGAGGAAAATGATGATTGGAAAAGGAAGTGAAACATGTTATGTTAGCATATATGTGGTGGGTAGCAACACTATCCAAAATCTATGTGAATGGAGAGGAGAATTGATTTGTACCTGCAAGATTGGAAGCAGCAGGTGCCATGGCAGCAAGATCAACATGAGGTGTATTGTTGCTGAGCTACTGGATGAGGAGAGAAATCAAGTATTGACACTGGGTTGAAAGATCAGAGGGAATGGATTGACCATCTGCATCACTCTTGGAACTGCTGGCAAGATTGGTTTTCGCTTTCCCTTTTTCTTGTCGCCTTTTATCTCCATAACCAAGAGGGAAACCGTGTAAGAAGTAAGACTTGTCAACCGTGTGACCTGCTTTTCCACAATTGGAACAAGAGGGACGAGGTTTCTTGGCTCTTGTAGGATTTGTAGGCATGGAGCTTGTAGCAGCTGCCACTGGAACTGTTTCAGCAGAGCCAAGAGACAGTTGACGCTCTTCTTGAATGATCATGGCAAACACACGAGATAGGTTGGGAACCGGTTCATTGAGCAAGATTTGGGCTCGAACCGATGCTAAAGATTCACTGAGACCAATCAAGAATTGAAGTACTTGATTCTGGTTATAGTAATCTAAAAAGATTTTCATAACACCACAAGTGCAGGTGGTGATTGGTTGAAATTCCTTCAACTCATCCCAAAGGGATTTCATTTTAGTGAAGTATGATGAAACTGATTGTCACCTTGTTGTAAACGGGTGAGTTGGGTTTGTAATTTGAAAATTCGAGGGCCATTCCCGTCATTGAATATCTCATCAAGATCGTTCGACACGTCAATGGCTAAATCAAAATACATAATGCTTTGAGCGATTTCTTGAGAAACAGAATTGACTAACCATGACATAACCGTATTGTTGCATCTAAGCCAAGAATTGAGATAGAGATTACCAATTTCTAGATTTGGGAGAGAACCATCGATGAATGTAATCTCGTTCTTGGCAACGAGAGCCGTGGTGATTCCTTTTTTCCAAGTTTGATAGTTGCTGTCATTGAGGACGGTGGACATAAGCACAAGTCCAGGATGATCACCAGTGCTGAGTAAGAAAGGACTAGAATGACCATCATTGACAGGGCGATTGGCATGAAGAGTTTTGGTGTGGTGATCGTCGACAATGGTGGATTGATCTTGTGTTCTGCGATGGAGGCCTTGTAGTTTGATTTCTGCGAGGAACTGCTGAGGAATTTAGATTAGGACCGGCATGAGGATCAGACGTGATGTCAGATGCTGGTGGGTCGACCGTGGATGGAGGAGCACCATCTTAGAATCAAGTTGAAGGTCTGGCAATGGAAGCAATGGGCAGAGATACTTCTGATATCATATGAGAGAAAAATAGAGCAATTGGAATTGAATATTGTTTTATTACTCGATATACTGCTGGAATACATGAGCTGAGTTTATATAGGCATAGAGAAACTCAGTTAGTTAGGATGAAAGACTAACTAACTTAACTAATTGACATTTACACCTAACACCTATATTAGCTAACTCTATTAGTGAGAGTCTTAAAAGTTGTCCAGTTTCTCACCACTTGTATGTTTTCCCCACTCTGTAAAATTTACATGAAATATGGGATTTTACATTTTTTTTACTTAAATATGACAATTCTAAGTTTGATCATTTTTATGACTTTCTTTTATTATTGGGCTTTTATATGGGTTTGAATGTGCCATATTTAAGTAAACTCCTTTTTTAAATCCCATATTTTGTATTAATGAGTCTCTTCTCAAATCAACCCTAAACTTTCTCTCTCTAATGGCCGACACTAGCTCCTTCCTTTCGTCCTTGTCCTTTGTAGGTGTTGTAGGCTGCTCTAACCTCAATGCCGCGGCTACTCAATGGACCCGCCTGACTCTAACTCTAGATCTCCTTATGTGTTCCTTGCCATCAGCATAAGATATCGTTGAGCTCTGAGTTTAACGTTTAAATATCGTAACGTGACCACTGCAAATACCATTTATTACCTTTATAAAAGTATTTTTGAAAGCCTCATGCCCCTCCCCTCCCAATTTTCAATTTCACTCTTCTCTTTAGACTTTTTCATTTTTCAAAGTCTCTCTCTTTCTTCCCTCTCTCTGCAACTTTTGTCAGACCCATTTTAGAGCTGAACTCACTGGAGTTGCATGTTAATAAATTTAACCCATTACCAATGCATTGATCTCTCCCAGCTTTTGAAATCTTCTCACTTAACCTCTGCAAAAGTTTTGATCTTTTTGTAAAGTTTTCAACTTTTAAATTTAAATATACTTCTTTTTTTGGATGTTAACAAAAAAAGTTTCAGTTGTTAGAAGAAGAAAGTTAAGAGTGTTAGACATGAGAAGGAAAGACAAGCTTTTTGGTATCTGGGTAATTTTTTCATCCAGTTTTGGTGATTTTGGAAGGTGGGCTTTGAAGATTTTGGCTTAAAAAACTTTCACATATGATTGTTAGCTCATTTTAATGCAGGGACTAAATTTTTGGTGAGTTTGTTTTTCTTTTTCTTTTCTTTTTTTAAAGTCTTTGCCTTTTGTATTTATCTTTATTATTTTTTTTATTTTCTCCTTTCATCTCTGTTATTGTATATTTCTCGCGGTCACTGCTAGCTCTGGCGAAGCTATTCCTACAATTGAATGGACAAGGAGGACCATAGACAACACCCCCAAAGCTCTACGTGATGTTTTAATTCCTTCTCACCCTTTCTCTCGATCTTTTTGAGTGAAAGTGAATTAGAGAAACAATTAGAAGTTTTGACATTTGTTTAAATGACAATATAAGAAAATATGATATCTACTCTTATAATCTTAAGAAATTTAGGAAGGATAATTTTTGTTTGTTCTTTAAGAAAGAGAAAAGAAAATAAGTTTAGCTTTTGCAAATATCAATGTCTTTGGCTATTATTTTCTCCACTGGGTCCAAGCTAAGATAAAGACGATCTTTTTAAGAGCTGACCAACAATATTGAGGGAACCACCTATTTTTTAATATTATTATCTACATGAAATCATATTATTATTCTGTGATGTCTTTTTTAAGGGCCAGTTTGGCACAGCTGTGCTGTGGGAAAAAACAGCTGTAGTTGTGCTGTGAGGAAAAGTAGCTGTAGCAAAACTATGAGGAAAAGCAGCTGTAGCAAAGCTGTGGAAAAAAGCTGAGGTGAGTGTTTGGTAAATTATAAATTTCAAAGTACTGTGAGTTATTATAATGATAATGATAACGTTATAATCTTGTTTATTATAATCACAAATATGTAAAAACTTATTTTATGTAATATTTTATTTTTATATATTTTTTTTTAATTTTTTTTTTTCAAATATAAATTTGTATGCATTTGATAAAAATAATTTATATTATTTTTTTATTATGTTTTATCAAATGTAAAAAAAAAATAGAAACTAAAGTATATAAGAAAAATTCTAGGTTGATGTTGTTTGTTAATATTAAAATAAAATATAAATTAATTTTTTTAAAAAAAAAATAAGAGATTAAATAATTATTTATTTTATTATAAATAGTTTATTTTAATTTTTTTTAATATATAATAAAAGTAAATATGGTTTTAGTACAAAAACAATTATTATCAAAACAACTTTTTCTAAAAGTTAGGTTTGAGCAGCTTCAGCTTTTAGCTGTAGCTTCTCCAAAAATTCTTCAAAAAGCTGTTTTTTGATTGTTTACCAAATACATTTTTATCACAGCTTTTTCAAAATGTAGCTTTTAGCTTTTCCAAAAGCTGTGCCAAACGGGCCCTAAGTGCTAACTAAAAATCAAATCAAATCACTTAGACAACTTATTAAATTAGAGTATGAGTTATGTTTTTATAAAACTGGTTTTAATATTTTTTTTTTCTTTTTTTGTCAGCCATGTTAATGAGATTAATGAGTTGTGTTTCTTTTAAAGTTAAGGTGATACAATTTGATATTTTTTTGCTAATAACAATTTATTATTGTCCACATGAAAGTTTATAACAATGATTGAAATTTCATAATTTTTTTTATATTATTTTAAGTTATTACTGGTGACCTACTCATCATTATAAACAATGATTGCCAGTAACCTACTAATTATAGAGAAGTTATTACTGGTAAGCACATAAAGAAATGGATCAAAGCCATAAATTATGAGATGTGCTCACTTAGAAAGAATACAATATGGATTGTTGTCCCTTTACCAAAAGGACAGAGGGTAATAGGTTGCAAATAGATTTTCATGCACAAAGAAGGTTTTCAAGAAGAAGAGATGAGGTTCAAAGCTAGGTTGGTAGAAAAGGGGTTCAACCAGAGAAAGGCATTGATTATAATGACATTTCTCAGAAGTGGTAAAGCAAACTTCAATCAGGATAATGATTGCAAAAGTGTCAATGTTTGGTATGGAAGGGATAAAATGGATGTGAAGACTACTTTTTTGCATGGAAAACTTGAAGAAAAGATCTATATGGCGGAACCAGATGGACACAAAAGCAAGAAACTAGACTAAGTACGCTTTCGAAAAAAATCCCTCTATGGACTTAAATAAATTCCAAGATAATGGAACTTGAGGTTCCATGAATTCATGCTGCAAACTAGTTATACCAGGAGTGAATATGACTCACGTGTCTACTACAATAGTACACCATGTGGGCTACTACTGTATGTAGATGACAATCATTGGGAAGGAAAGAAAGACCATTAACATGTTGAAAGATTAGCTTAGTTCAGAATCCGAAATGAAAAAAATTGGAGTGGCTAAAAAAATACTAGGAATTGAATTCAAGATAGAAAGACTTGAGAAAGCGTTTCTACCAAAGAAGGGGTACATACAAAAAATTATTAATAAATTTGGTATGAGTGAAGCTAAGATGGTTTCCACACAATTAGCCTCACATTTCAAGTTGTCACAAGATCAAGCACTAACAAAAGAAGAGGATAAGATCAATATGGACACAGTGCCTTATGCTTCATGTGTAGGAAGCTTGATGTATTGCATGGTGTGCACAAGACAAGACTTGGCTTATGCATTGAGTATGGTAAGAAGGCTCATCTCTGATCTAGGCAAAGAACATTGGAATGCAGTTATGTGGATACTTAGGTACCTAACAGGAACTGCAAGTGCGAGATTGATGTACAAGAATAATGCAGTGTTTGACGCTTAAATTGCAGGGTGTGTTGACTCTGATTATGCAGGAACTATAAACACCAGAGGTCTATAACAGGGTATGCATTCACAACATTTGGTGGATGCATAAGTTGAAAGTTAAATTTATAAAAAGAAGTAGCTTTATCTACCACGTATAGCTGTGTAATCTATCTATTTATATGTAATTATTTAGTCAATAAAATAATTCAAGCCATTATTCAAAAATCTACATGGTATCAGAGCCGGTTAAAAATTTCTATGCCCTAATCGCTTAATTTTTTTTTTCTTTTCTTCTCTGCCCTAATCGCACCACCATCTTAGTCGCATTTTTTTTAACCAGCCTAAAATCGCACCAGCCCCTAAATTCGCACCAGCTCTTCTCATCTTTTCAACACATCACATTCTTCATGGCTACTGGAAAAGACAGCCTAAACTCAGATGCATGCTCCTATCCATCAACCCTCTCTAATCCACATGCATCAACAGGTTCTTCATCTCACAATGATGTTGTTTCTCTGGTCACCAGCCACAAGTTCAATGGCCATAATGATCTTCAATGGTCACAGTCAGTAATGATGTATATCGGTGGAAAGGGGAAGGAAGAATATCTCACTGGGGAGATTGAGACTCCAAAACTAGACGATCCAAAGTATAAAAATTGGAAAACAGATAACCACATGATCAAATCTTGGCTTGTTAGTTCAATGAATAATGATATAGGAGAAAATTTTCTCTTATATTCGACAGCTAAGGAACTTTGGGATGCTCTCAAAGATTCTTATTCTAGTTCTGATAATACATCAGAATTATTTGAGATTGATGCTGATCTTTATGATCTCCGCCAAGAAGATACTACAGTCACACAATATTTTAACACTCTTACTCATTTTTGGCATCAATTAGATTTGTTTGAAACTTATTCTTGGAAGTGTGCAGATGATACTGCTCTATACGTAAGTATTGTAGAGAAAAGAAGAACTTTCAAATTTCTTCATGGTCTCAACAAGGAACTTGATGCTGTCTGGAGTAGAATCATGAGTATCAAGCCACTTCCAACTGTCAAAGAAGCATTCTCAGAGGTTCGACATGAAGAAAGCAGAAAGAAGGTCATGATGGGCGCTTCTCTTTTTCCTACTCAAGAGGACAGCAGAAGGGTCGACCATGGTGTGATCACTGTCGTAAATCCGGGCATTTCAGAGATACTTGCTGGAAACTTCATGGAAAGCCTGCCGATTGGAAGCCGAAATCATGGAAAGGCAAAGAGAGTCACTAGAACGTCACTATCACTCTAAATACTGCTACTGTTGTAGGAAATGGGGACACATCTGATTCATCACCGTTCACTAAAGCGCAGTTAGAGGCACTTCAAAAACTCCTAAGTCAGTCACACATCGCTTCAAAGCCTGATACTACACCTGGTACAGAACATTTGGCCATGCAATGCAACCTTTCGGTAGCTTTTATTGTCAATAAAAGAACTACTAACCCTTGGATTCTTGATTCGGTGGCATCAGATCATATGACAGGAAATGCAAATTTTTTGTCTGAATTTCACACAAGTACAGAGCATCATACAGTGAAAATTGCAGATGACACGTTTTCTAAGGTTGAGGGTTTGGGTTCAGTCAACATAAATAAGAATCTAACTCTCACTTCTGTTCTCTATGTGCCTAAACTGGATTGTAATTTACTGTCAATTAGTAAATTTACTCGTGACCTAAATTGTGTGACTAAGTTTTACTCAAATTTGTGTGTGTTTCAGGAATTGGATTCGGGGAAGATGATTGGCAGTGCTAAGATGTGTTATGGGCTCTACATCCTACAAGATTACACTCCTTCCGTTAGGATAACTCCGAAATTCAGTTTTTTTTCTTTAAATAATCAATCTATTTCACATAAAAATAGTGATATTATGTTGTGGCACTATCGTCTTGTTCATCCAAATTTTCTATATTTGTCAAAATGTTTCCATCTTTATTTACTAATAAAAATCCAAAACTTTTTTGTTGTGAAATTTGTCAATTTGCGAAACACACTCGAAGTACCTATTCTAGAATACCATATAAATCTTCCAAACCTTTTTCATTGATCCATAGAGATGTGTGGGGTCCCTCACGCGTAAACAATATAACTGGACATAGATGGTTTGTATCTTTTATCGATGATCATACTAGATTAACTTGGGTGTTTCTCATGAAATCAAAATCAGAAGTAAGTGAAATTTTTAAAAACTTTCATTGTATGATTCAAACTCAATTTCTTACTAAAATTCAAATCCTTAAGACTGACAATGCCAAATATTTCTTCAATTCTATTCTCGATCCTTATCTCACACAACAAGGCATTCTACACTTAAGCTCATGTGTTGATACTCCCCAACCAAATGGGGTTGCTGAACGGAAAAATAGACATATTTTAGAAGTTTCTCGTTCTCTCATATTTTCTACTCAGGTCCTGAAACTTTTCTAGGGTGAAGCCGTTCTTACAGCCACCTATCTAATCAACAGAATGCCATCTCGAGTACTCAACTTTCAAACTCCATGTCACGCGGTTTTGAGAGAATTCCCTCATAAAAAATTCATTAGTCTTCTTGATACTAAGATCTTTGGCTGCACCGCCTTCGTTCATCTTCATTCTCAAAATCATAGTAAGCTAGACCCTAAATCTATCAAATGCATTTTTCTTGGTTATTCCTCTCATCAAAAGGGTTATAAATGTTATTCTCCTATAACTCGGAAAATGTATAACACTATGGATGTCACCTTTTTTGAAAATCATGCTTACTACAAAACTGAGATTTAGGGGGAGAATGCAGGTGAATCTCATCTTCGGGACACTATTCCGATTATTAATAATACTTCATCTCCTAGTGTTCACCATGAGAATTCTTCCGACTCTCAAGTCATAGAAAGTCAAGTCTCATCCTCCTCTAAACTCATGGATTCCCAAATCATTGAACATTGTCCAAGTCCACCCATTGCTCTTGCACCTTGTCAAAAACCAGAAATTCATGTCTATACGAGAAGGAAAATATCTGGTAAAGATATAGAGCACACAACACATCTGGAGGACCACCATGCAATGGAACCGGATCCTCATTCCCTAGAAACTCATTCAGGTTTAAGTAATTCTAACCATGATAAGGTTGTGCAACTAAATGATGATTTAGATTTGCCAATTGCATTGAGAAAGGGAGTTCGCGCATGTACAAAGCATCCTATTGGTAATTTTGTATCTTACAAAGCATTATCACCATCCTATTAGGCATTTGTCTCTATTATTGATAACATACTGATTCCTCAACTCCAAACGATTCCAACAAGAAAATGGGTTTAGGAAAGGACATGACATCAGTAGATAGGGGGAGATATCAAAGGTTAGTTGGACGCCTCATCTACCTATCTCATACCAGACCTGACATTGGTTTTTCAGTTAGTGTTGTCAGTCAATACATGAACAATCCCACTGAAGAACACATGGAAGTTGTTACTAGAATTTTAAGATACCTCAAGATGAATCCTAGGAAAGGTCTTCTATTTAAGAAAAGTGATAGCAGAGAGATCAAAGTCTACACTAATGCATACTGGGCAGGAGACGTAATAGATAGGAGGAGTACTTTAGGATATTGTTCTTATGTTTGGGGTAATCTAGTGACTTGGAGAAGTAAGAAACAATCAGTGGTTTCAAGAAGTTCAGCTGAAGCAGAATTTAGAGCTCTTGTTCTAGGTGTTTGTGAAGGGATTTGGCTAAAACGATTACTGAGTGAACTACGACTATTTGCAGGAGAGTCCATTAAAATGCTTTGCGATAGTTAGGCTGCTATTAGTATCGCTAAAAATCATGTTCATCATGACAGGACAAAACATATTGAGATAGATAGACATTTCATTACTGAGAAGATTAAAAATGCCACAATTCAAACTATCTATACTCCATCAAGACTGCAAAGAGACGATGTTCTTACCAAAGCCCTTCCCAGAACTGTCTTTGATGAATTAGTGTGCAAGTTGGGAATGTTTGATATACATTACCCAACTTGAGGGGGAGTGTAGATTTATGTAAATATTTTATATTTATTGTGTATCAATTATTTAGGAATTAGAATTATCTTATTCTTTAATATATATTGTATATCCCTGATTTTTAGGAGATTAGTTGACCTAAGTTATTTGTATAGCTTTGTAATCTATCTATTTATATGTAATTCTTTGGTGAATAAAATAATTCAAGCCATTATTCAAAAATCTACAATTATTATTATTATTATTATTATTATTATTATTATTATTATTATTTTGCATTTTAAGTTAGATTCTATTTTATTCCTATTTCTAATTTTATTATTCTTATTTATATGTTATCATTCTTTCTCACCAAATGCTATCTTAGAGAAAACTAGAGTAGGTGATATATTGGATGAACCAGTATAAAACCGGTTGCATTTTTTGAGGTATAGAGTTAGTTATTCTAGCCTTTTTCCTAACTTATTGTTCAGTTTGAATGGTCTTTGAGTATGTGTTGTAGAACTTCAATGAAATATGTTGACATCTAGGGAATTGATATACTTACCATAAAGGCCAGTGCAGATGCAACTAAAAAAAATTCCAATGCGGTCCTTCTCCTCAAGACTTTCCTTAGTTATGGGGTACAACCACGATGCCATTTCGGAGCGTCCAAACATGGTTGCCATATAGAGTGGCGTCACCTTATGATCATCCCCTCCACCTCTAATGGTTGCCAAATTTGGGTTCCTCCGGAGCATAATCATAGCCACTTGTACTTCCCCCGTCGCCACAGCAGAACAGAAAGCGGTGTTCCCTTTCTTGTCTGCGAGTTCTAACTCATCCTCTGTCATCATTTTCACCAGTGCCTCCACGAAGTGGACGTGCTTTGTTCCAGCAGCGAAGTGGAGAACAGTCTGGCCTCCTTTGCAGATACTTGCAGTTAAAAGTCTCGAATCTTTCATTAGAATCGCCTTTGCAGTTTCCCAATCACCTCTTAATGCGGCTTTGTAAAGTGGCACACCGAAATCCAAGTACATTTTTCTAGCTTCTTCTGCGTTTCCAGGGAAAAAGAAAAATCAATTTAGTTTAATGTGACTATTAATATTACTACAGTACTTGCTGATGTTATTTGAAATGGTATTTATGCTCTTTAATTTGAAAGGGAATATCTATATAATTGTATGTATCTTACTGCTGTTGATGAGCAAATGTTGAGAAGGGTAACGTGGTTGAGCTGAAGATATATTGTTGATGTGGATACCATTTGCATTAATATTTCCATCAATTGAAGCAACAGTATTAATTTGCTTTACCATTTCTGTTCCTTCAGCTCCATGAATACGAAGAACTGTACTCGTCGAATTCAACACATTGGTTCCTTCCATTATTACTATACGAAAAAACAATGATCATAATCACATCCGATAAAATAAAACTAACAATAATTTTTCAATAATATAAAAATGTCTTTATTGTAGGGTTTTTCGTTCCTATATTTATAGCTATAAGAGGTTATTTTTTTTTTCTCTGGGCAGGCCCGCCGCCTTTCCTAGCATAGTTGCGGCTTCATCAGGGTTATGTTTTGCCATTGCGATAGGATTTTTGCTGTGGTGAGTAGTCTTTTCCATGTGACATGATTTTGAGTGCTCGCCATCATATTGATATTAGCAGTTAGGAATATATAACAAGTTCTCTGTGACTGAAGTAGTTGTATGTAGTGCAGTTACGTACCTTGTACAAGAGTTGAGTACTCAAGTTACGAGGATGAATAAACCTACTCTAATAGTTTCTACTGTTGTGTCCTCTAAGCGGTAGATGAAACTGAATACAAGTGTTCTTAAAGTAAACTGTGATGCTGCAATCTTTTTAATATGATTTTATTTTTAAATTTTTTATCTGATGAGAATTAGTCTGCTGATTATTTAGTTCGTTTTTCTAATTTTAATCATGGTCATGTCTCCAATAGGAAAGATGTCCCGATTAGATTACAGACGATTATTTTAATAGATTGTGATTAATAAAATAGCATGATTTATTAAATAAAACAATAAAATGATATATTATTATATTTATACAAAAAAAAAAAATTACTTGAACACTTTGAGTTGTGCCACAACAATTGTAGAATTTTTTGGTATAAAATTAAAATAAAAAAATAAAAAAAATAGAATTTTTTATACATAATATTTATTTATTGAGCAATGTTATTAGCCACAATAGTGTCTAGCACTTCTAAATATACCGTGATTGGCTAACGCTACTTCTTAACAATTATTATATTAAACTATATTGGACTCGAAACTTAGTTGGACCAATAGAGATATTAGCACATATAAGGGTGCTAGACACTTTTAGCATTTTTTTTAGGAAATGTCACTTCCGCAATGACATTTTCATTGCTAGCTTTCAAAATTATTACGGAATATAAATCTATAAAATGCAATGGAATAATATTTATGTCTATAAATTTATCAACGCTATAAATTGTTAGTTGTGCAGTTTTAAAATTGGTTTTTATATCTATAATTTATTTTTTTTAGATTATTGTTGTGCATTGCATGTGTGTTGTTCTGATTATATTTGTTAGTATTTTTTTGTAATTTTTTATTTGGTTGACTGATGAAATTAGTTTAAGTTATTTTTATTGTATATCATTTATATTTTGTTTCATAATTTTCATTGTTGTTGTGTGACCAAAATAGTATTTATTTAGTTTCATAATGTTCGTTGTTGTTGTATGATGAAATTGCGATTTATTTTTTGTGTTTTTATTCAGATGGAATCTAACTCCTCTTGTAAAAATGTAATTGAAGATGTTGCTAAAGATTTTAAGTGTTCACTCGGAGGAGGAACTTCTTCCATACCAAGAAAAAAAAAAGTAAATTAATCCAAGTTTTAAGAATTCATCCTTGATACATTTTTGTTTTTTTTTTAAGTATGTTTTCTTTTTCAATTTATCTTCTTATAGTTTTATACGTTTATTTGAATTTTTTTTCTTAGGTGTCTTATGCCTATTCAATTTCTTAATTGTTTATTTATAATTTTTGAAACTAGTTTTTTTTAATAGGAAACAAGTTTGTTTATGTGTCTTATGTATGCTCAATTTTTTAGTTTGTTGTACTAAATAATTGGTGCCCGTGTTTAAATGTTAGTTTTTTTTTAAAAAAAAATGTAATTAGGTTTAGGTTTTTTTTTTTTGTTGTTATTTTAAGAAACTGATATCATTGGTGAGATTTCTAATTAGCTAATAAATGATTGTATTCTGTGAGATAGATTCCCACGTCTAACTCCAACGATTTTTTTAGTGATTTTTTCCGATGACGATACCGATTCCGACGACTTTTCTGGCTCAGCAACTCCAGTGACTTTCCGGCACCGTCAGCAAACTCCATCGACTTTTTTGGCATAGCAGTAACTCTAACGAATGGCTCGGTTGTCATGTCTCAAAGCCTCTAAGAAACTTGTAAAATTTATATGAGTTTTAGTATTTGTAACTGTTTTTTTTCATTAAGAAACTAGTTTTTGATTACATAGAATTAATTAGTTTATTAATTTATCGTCTAAATAAAATTGTTTTGCTATTGCTTCAGTTTTGTAAAAAAAAAAAAAAACTACTTCAGTTGACATTATTTTCTTAAAAAGAAAAAAAGAAATACAATTTCAAAGTTTTTTTTTTTAGTATTTCACCTCATATATAATAGTTTTTTCCATATTAATTTTTTTTTTTAAAAAAAAAAGATCATATTTTATACACTTTAGTTTTATATGCCATATATATCAAAGCTTATATGTTTTTTTCTCAATATTTTTGTAAATAACCCTAGTTCAAATGCCCCTCATCACCTATTAAGGATAACTTTACTATTTCATGTACATATTTTTTTTTATAGATATTGTCTAATATAAAATTGAACTCTTATAATGTAAAAAGAACAGAAATTACAAAAGATGAATAATATTAATGGAGTGTGTTTGATGTAAGAGTTTTACATGGTTAGTTTTTAATTCAGAGATATTGAGACTAAAAGAATCTCAAACTTAAGTGTTTAAAGAGTTTGAAATTACCTAAAAAATGAATAAATTGAAAGTTAAGACAACAAAAACATAAACTCTCCACTAAAACCATACCAAACATAGTTTGGTTGTACATTCCAATTTCCAATAACCTACTATATCAAACACCCTCTAGACATGGTTTAAAGAAGATGCTAAAAGGTACCATTAGTGTCTAGTATCTTCTTAAATATCATATCGTTATGGATGCAATTAACTATCAGGTCCTATATAATTTGATTTAATAACTTTTAGTGACAACTTTTTAATCACAACATAAATTTTTTGTAACTAAAGGTGACTTTTAAGGATAACAAAAAGTAACTTGTCACTAAAATATAGTATTTAGATACAATTATCACTAATATAGTTTTAGTCACAACAAGTATTGTGACTTAAAACACATTTAGTCACAACAAATTGATTTTTGTGACTAATATCTTTAGTCACAGACTTTTAATCACAACATAAGAATTATTATTTATAATTAGTCGCTGCTTTTTCACTTTTAGTTACAAATTTTATTGTGACTAAAAATGAGATTTTTTGTAGTGAATGTTCCATGATTTATATTTTAAGAAGTTAATTTGAGTGTATTATGAAGCTCAAGAGCAATGAAGCATAACAAGATAGAGTTTGATGCTTGCATAAAATGGAAGGAAGGACTTGAAGGACAAATCTTAAAGGAAACATCAAAGAAACAACACTAAAATCAAAATAGGTTCATTTCTATATATTCGTCTTGAATCCAGATCAAACTTTGCCTTAATGTTTCTCGAGAAAATAATTTATAAGAAAAACCATTTGGTAATCCAAATTTTGGTTGCGCAGAAAACCAGTAAAGTACTCTAATTTTGTCTAAATATTTAAAACATAAATCTGTTAAAATGAAACAAAGTTTGACATACCTTAAATAAATTCATGAACTATTTCAAAGTTCAATATAGTTCTACATTTGTTTGAAAATGAATTTTTAGTGAACTGAATAGAAAAAAAAAATGTTAGTTTAGTTACCAGAAACGGTAACATTTTTCGTAAACTAGAAAACCCCGTTTGTAACAACACCAATCGACTAGAGAATACATATACATTGTCATCAATGCAAAGTGTTAATAAATATTAATTGTTCTTAAACCTTATGAAGAACTTTTCAAAGCATCTTAAGCAAACTAAGTTCATATCATATACAGTGTATTGCTGTATTTTTTAATTTTCTTTTGTCTAAGAATTATTGTAGTAAATCTACAAGGAGAGTTTTATCACTTCTATATCATTTTGTAACGGTAAGGTTGACACTGATTTAACAGCCCATATCACTCTGAAGAACATAACAGCAATTAACAGACACAAAATTAATCAAAGAGTTTGTAAACAAAATTGTAAAGAAATCAAAATGAAAATTGATTTGTAAGCCATAATAAAAATGATCAGGAAGATTAAAAATAACATGTGAATAACTATGAGACTTTATTCATAATTGAGATCAGTACAAGACAGATTACTTTAAGTAGATTAGCATTTTAGAATTACACAATACCTTACCAATGAGGAAATTAAGATCTGATGCACGTATTTTTCTTAATATTTTTAAGTTAATATTGAAATTTAGGTGTGTAATTGGATTTCCAATTAAAAAATCAAAATTGGATTGGATCTTGAGGTCTAATTGGATTGGATCGGATGATGATTTTTAAATCCAATTACTAATTGGATTGGATCGGATGAGGAAAAAAAAGATTGGATTGGATTGGATGCCTACCCCTACTTGTTACAATCCTCATAGAGACAAGTATTTTCTCTTTCTTATTAAAATGATTGTGATAAAGTCTATTTATAGACATAGGACAGTTAAGTAAACCTGTCAGCTAAGCCTAATCAGGAAAGCTGTGAAAAGCTTGTTACACATCAGCAACAGACAACTCAAATGATTGATCTAAAATGCTACAAATCAACCTTAGAATAGTCATTTAAACTGGAACAAAGCTAATAAGTTGATGAACCAAGAAATGATTTTAAAATATTATCACTTGTGTATATTGAGTAGACATAGAGAGCGCTTGAACTTTGTCAAGCTCACACTCTTTGTTAACATGTCAGCTAGATTAATCTTAGGTTAAGTGAGCCTTTAAAGTACCTGAGTATCCATTTGACAGTTGACCTCTGATCACCTTTAAGATTAGCCATGAATGTACTCACAACACTTAAGACATGCGCCAGGTCTGAACTAGTACAGACCATGGCATACATTACGCTTCCACAATACTAATGTAAGTAACTTTTTCATGAGCTTTCTTTCTGCATTAGTTTGAGGATTCTAAGATTGAGACAATTTGAAATGTTGAGCTAGAGGTGTTGAAACAGCTTTAGAGTTATCCATTCCAAACATTGCTAACACTTTCTTTAAGTAGCTTGCTTGTGATAGTTTAATGACCCCTTGATGACCATTATCAATCTCTATTCTCGAATTTTTTTTGTCCTTGACAAGATCCTTCATCTCAAACTCCTCACTAAGCCTTTTCTTGATTTTTTTGATTTCACTCTTACACTTTCCAACAATTAGGGCATCATCAACATACAATAGTTAGTATATATGTTGATTGAAGTATTCACATAGATCATACGTACTCTTTTAGAAACCAATACTAGTGATAAAACTGTCAAACCTGATGTTTAATTGCCTTGGAGCCCGTTTTAGTCCAAATAAAGACCTCTTTAGAAGAAAAACTTCATTAGGATTTCCATTTTAATACCCTTGAGGTTGATCCATGTAGGTTTGTTCTCCTAGTTCACCATGAAGAAATATTGTTTTTCCATCCATTTGATCTACCTCAAGGTTATGTTTGGCTACTCTAACAAGTATGACGTGAAGTGAAGCCATTTTACAATAGGAGAGAAAATTTCATTAAAATCAACTCCATCCTATTGTGTAAAACCTTTCGCTACTAGCCTAGCCTTTAATCTTGCTCTTTCAACTTCTTATATTCCTTCCTTCAATTTTAAGATCTATTTGTAGCCTACAAGTCTTGTCTTTTTCTAGGTCGGTTAACTAAAATCCATGCTTTGCTTTTCTTTAATGACTCCATTTCATCATCCTTAGCCTATTTCCAGGCTTTCTCTTCAAATTTGCTGAGAGCCTCTTGGACAGTAATGGGATCTGAACTGATTTCTTATTTTGCAACACATAGGGCATATGTAATAAATTTGCATAGCCTAGACTTTTTGAGGCCTAGATCTCCCTTCTGTTTTTGTCCCTTGCTAACTGGTAATCACTCAACCCACTCGTTGTCTCATCTTGTTGAATGTGTTCAATTTGACCAGTTGTATTAATTTGTCGTTGAACATTTGCACCTTTGTGAACTTCTAGCTATGTTCTGGTTTCATTCACACTGTTGGCAGCACCTTTACTTATTTTAATTGGCATTTCTTCTTCTCTGAAAAGCACATATAAGTTAATGATGCACTTCTTGAAACCTTCTTCTAAGAACCACAACTTGTACCTTTTAACTCCATTGGTGTATCCAATGAACATGCTTTTCATAGCTTTAGGCCCAAGCATATCTGGTCTTATGTGTGCATATGTTGTGCATCCAAACACTTTTAAGTGTTAATAAATAGGTTTCTTACCATTCCAAACTTCTTGAGGAGTTTTGAAATTCAATGATACTGAGGGACATCTATTTATCAAGTATTTGGTTATTGTGAGAACTTCTCCCCAAAACATCCTCCTTAGGTCGACACCCTTTAAAATGCATTTCACACATTCTAAAAGAGCTATATTCATTCTCTTAATAACCCCAATTTTGAGGAATTTTCTAACAATATTATGCCTTGAAATTCCCACGCTACTACCATATTTATCAAATTCCTTAGAGCAAAATTAATATAAATCCTTACAGGTTGTTTGGCTGAATTGTGTGTTTTCAAAATTGAGAATAGATAACAATTTTTTGTCATTTTAAAAATTTAATGGTATTTGACTCAAGTTTTTCAAAAATAAGGTATCAATTTCTTTGATACTTATGCTCTACTTGCTACATTCATCACATTAATTGTTTGCTCTCGCTGCCATTAAAAATTGGTATTTACACCACATGCACATAAAGTATGCATTCCATGGTGATCTCGCAATGAGAATGTTTACATCAAACTACCTCAAGATTACACTCCAAAAGGAGTCATGCCACAAAATGATTTATGCAAATTAAATAAAAGCTTGTATAGTTAAAAACAAGCATCAAGATAGTGGTATGCTAAGCTTAGCTCCACTCTTCTCAAACAAGGTTTCCACCAATCTCAAAATTATCATTCACTCATCATACACGAGGTATCTTCCTAGCTCTTGTCATTTATGTTGATGACATAATAATTGCAACTAAAAACACTACTGCACTCATCAATTTCATACAAACTCTTGATGCTCAGTTTAAACTTAAAGATCTTGGTAGTTTGCATGTCTTTTAAGGACTTGAAATTTCTCGTCGTGACAAAGGCATATCCGTCACACAACAACCTTTCACAATCCAGTTACTACAAGATACAGGATGTCTTGGTTCCAAACATGTGTCCACAACAATGGAGCCAAACTTCAAGCTCAATAATGACTCAGGTGACTTGATGTCTAATCGCACTTTCTACGGGAGTCTCATTGGAAAGTTGACCTATCTCACAATAACTAGACTTGACATTAGCTATGTTGTTAAAAAGCTCAATCAGTATCTTCAGGCTCCTTTACAACCACATTAACAAGCTGGAATTAGAATTCTAAACTATTTCGAAGGCTCCCCTGAACAAGGATTACTTTTTTATGCAACAACTCCATAACCCCTGCAGCTCCAAGCTTTTGATGATGTTGCATTGGGGTACAGCTTGCCTTGACACTCAAAGATCCATCTTGGAATACTGTATATTCTTAGGACAGTCTCTCTTATTACGAAAATCAAAGAAATAGCCAATTGTTTCAAGATCATCCGCTAAAGCAGAGTATCGGTCTATGACCAATAATGCAACTTGTGAAGTCACTTGGCTAATCTCCATCCTGAGAGACTTCAATGTTTCCATCACTCTCTAGTCCAAACTTTACTGTGAAAATAGTGCCGCAATCCACATTGTTGAAAATCTCATTTATCATGAAAGAATCTAGCATGTGGAAATAGATTACCACATAGTTCGAGAGAAGATAAAAAATAGAACTCTCAAAATGAACCATATCTCCTCCAAGACAAACTTAGTGGATATCTTGACTAAATTCTACTCTTTCCTAATCATTTTCATAATATTGTATTCAAGATGGTTGTAAAAAACTTTTACACTCCACGGTGAAAGAGCCTATTAGAATTAGTAATATAATTAGTTGGTTAGTTAGGATAGTGACAAGTTAGTCACATAGTCTACTTTGTAATATAGCCTATATAATGGCAAATATTCCAGATTCAATACACTTTGTCAGTCTTTTGCTTCTTTCTTTAATATTAAGGATTGATGTTAGGGTTGGTTTGGCGGTGATAATAATGGTGGGGGTAAATAGCGGTATAAGTACCTAAAGTTTTAAGTTTGTAAGCGGCATAATCCTAATATTTATTTTTAGCGGCATAAGTACCCAATATTTGTAAAACTGTAAATTTTCTTCAGTTTTGCCAATACAGATTCCGTTTTAAATTTATCAAAGGAACATTTGGAAGTAACTAATACTACATGTTTTTGTTTAGACCTAATGATCAAGAATCTAGACCTTATATGTGGCCTGTTTAAGAAAATAACAGGGTTTGTACTGACGAAATTAAAGAAAAATTACAGTTTTACAAACATTAGGTACTTTTGCCGCTAAAAATAAACATTGAGATTATGCCACTTACAAACTTAAAAAGGGGGGAGAGAAAGATATATATGCGGCAGTAGAGTAGTGGTGGTTACTTTTGCCACTATTTACCCTAATGGTGGTGGTTATCGTGGTGCTGATGGATATAATATGGGGGTGTAGAGTAGTGGTAATGGTAATGGAATTTGAAAAAAAAAGGGGGGAGAGAAAGATATATATGCGGCAGTAGTAATTTAATTTGATTTAAAATTTTTAAACAATTATAACATTTTATTATGTTTTATTATTTGAAACTAAAGTTGTAATTATTAGAATATTTTATTTATGGAAATTATTTTCTAATTAAGAAAATAATTTTCTATTTAAGGAAATAAATAAATAATTGATTTTCTGTTAAATGAATATTTTATATTCATTAAATCTGGACAAAATCAATTATGTAATATTCTATATATGGTCAGATTTCTATATTCATTACCTGATTTGATTTCCTGAATTAATTATCAAAATATTCTGACAATTAATGTGGCGCAGATACTGATGGAGTATCTCACCTATAAATATAGGGTCTCGGTCCCCGAGCTCCTCACTCATTCTGTTCATAACAGCAAAATTCCATCTAAAGAGAGTTGAGAGAGCGAGGAAGCCCGATTACCCACATCAATCGGTTTCTTTTGCAGATCATGCTTATGTGGGACTAATGCTCAAAGAATCAATGGCTGGAGGTATTTCGATCCTTATATTCATATAGTGTATATGTTTATTTATTCCGCATGTTATATACACATACATATATTTTATATTATACATATAAATGTCTAACAGTTGGTATCAGAGCGGTTTATATCTCTGCCTTAATTTTAGTTTGAGTTTCATTTATATATATATACTCGTATATACAGTGTTTATATATATATATTTAATTCAGTGTTGATATATATATATTTATTTTCGTTCGTGTATATATTTATATATTCATATTCATTCAATCCCAATTATATATATACATATATATTTTCATACGTATATACTTATATATATTCAGTTTATATATATATTCATATTCAGTTCATATATATATATTTTCATATACATACATATATATCCATATGCATAAAAGTTGTTCATATATATATACATTTTTCATATATATATATTTATATATTTATGTATAATTATATATATTTTCATTATATATATTTCATATTGGATTGATAATTTTATGTGATATATATTGTATACGTATATATGTATATATACATAAAGTTTTAAGTTTCGTTCTTCGTTAAGAAAAAAAAAATATATATATATTTATATATATCTTTTTTGGGTGTATATTTTAAATCTTTATTGCAATATCACATTCATATAAAATTATAGAGTGATTTCGTGCATGAAAAAGATTTGAATAAACATCAAAATCTGGAAATTTTTTTTTGAAGAACACCTTTGGACCCAACTCATCTTCATTGGAATTAAAATCGACTTTTACGTGTTTTAGATGCATAAAATCCACATAGATCTCTTTATTTTTTCACTTGGATCATTTCGGGATTAAAAACACGTAATTTGGTCGTCAAAATTCTCTTCACCGATCGGGTTTGGGTCGGGTCCGTCGGACCCACGTGCAGAAAAACGGGTCAAAATGACCCGGGTTGGCTGAAGAAGACGACCCAAACGACGTGTCGTTTCTCGAAAACGACATGTCGTTTTTAAGTTTTTTTCTTTCGTCGTTTACTAAAACGACATGTCGTTTTTCCCTTGTGGAAAACGACGTGTCGTTTTTTCAAGTATTGTTGCTGCTGTCGTTTGTTTAAACGACATGTCGTTTTTCCCCTGTGGAAAACGACATGTCGTTTTTCGTCTTCTGAAGCAGTCTTCAGATTCATAAAACGACGTGTCGTTTTCCTTCTTGTGGAAAACGACGTGTCGTTTTTTCGTGTGAGCAGCCAGCCTTCATTTTAGTAAAAAACGACGTGTCGTTTTTCATATAGCTAAAAACGACGTGTCGTTTTTCAGGGCAGATTTTTTTTAAAAAAAAAAAAAGGAAAATTAAGAAAAATTTAAGAAAATTCCGAAATTTTATTATTTTGATTTATTTTTGGAATTTTATTTTATTTCCTTATTTTTATTGATTTAGTCAATTAAATTACATTTGTTTAAACTTTCCATTCTTATTTAACATATATCTTCATATATTATATGTTATTTAGTAATAAGTTATTATGGAAAGTTTTTAACTTGGTAAATTAATTACATACTTTATTTTTACATGTAATTACAATAATTGTGATATTTTAAGAATGTCAATATTTGATTATTCTACAATTAAGTGCGCAATTATTATATTTATTTACCAATTATGTAATTTACTGATTGAATTAATTGATAATCTGCCATTAAGTACATTCTTTAATTTTGCATTTAATTCATTTCATATAATTAATTGTACTAATTTGTATATTTACCTTATTTATACAAATTAATTATTAGTATAAATATTTAAGATATTATATGGTCATAAATGCATAATTAATTATATATTATGGAATTAAGCATTTAATTTCTTATCATACAATAATTGTACTAATTTGTATTTATTTGGCAAATTTATGTTTAATGCAATTAATTTAGATTTGTATGATTTAAATGCTATACATAAATTCTTTTTATAGTGCTAGATATATTTAGAAATATTCAAACATTAAGATAGGTTGAATATTTTATATAGCACATTAAGTTTCATAAAAATTCATAAAATTATTCATAAAATATTCATAAAACTTCCTAAAATGAATAAAATATGAATAAAATGTAAGTAATTTTATGGTTTGACATAAGAAAACATGAACTTGGGACAAATGCTCATATCTAGAACGGTTTTTAATGATCTTCGGACGACCACACTAGCTAGGAGCACTAATCTCAGTGATTGTCTACTATGTTAATAACGAAATTACTTTTAGGTAGAGCCCAATACCTAATGTCAAAGTGAAAATATAATTTTATATAATTAGGGAGTAGCCACAGCATCCTTATTTGTATAAAATTATATATTAATTAAAATTCACCTTAATGGACATAACTTGTAATTTATTATATAAGTATAATAATTTTACCCCACAGGGATTTTATTATATTTGTAGAATTAATTAGGATAATATGTTAAATTAAATTCTCTTAATTTACCCCACAGGGAGTTATGGGGATTTAATTTAATAGTGTTATCACAAATTTAATTAAAGATAGATAATAAACCTTCATTTTTCAAAACTAATTGTTTAATTAAATCTCATAAAGTTTATCTAATTTTATTAAATTTAAAATTTAGCCCACAGGCAATTTTAGATTTAGTATAATTTTAATCTTCAGTTTATACTTTGGTGTCTAGTGAACCACATAATTTTAAATAATTAGGGAGTAGCCACAGCATCCTTAATTATATAAAATTATATATATTAAGTGGATTAAGATCACATAATGGACATGAATTATGTGAACATAATAATCTTACCCTACAGGGATTTTATTATTTTTACATAATTAATATGTTAAATTAAATTCTCTTAATTTATCCCACAGGAAATTATGTAGATTTAATTTAATAATTTTATCATAAAGTATAAAATTTTGAAACATTTATAAATAATTAAGTGTTTCATACCTTTCATTGAGATAGAAATATTAAACTTTAAGTTTTTCATAAATTGTGTAAATCTATCATAATCTACATCTAAATCTAATCTTATTAAATTAAAAATTTAGCCCACAGGCATTTTTTGTTTAATAAGATTTCATATTTAAGCATGTTTATTCATTGGTAAAAACATGATTCATTTAAACCTCAAAACTATATATGTAATTTTATTACATCACTATTCATAAATTTCTTCTATACCAGTAGAAATTTCCAAAATTTATTCTGATAACTTCATCCAAAATGTACAGTTTTTACTGTATAATTAAGAAAAATAAATCACACTTTATTATCACCAATAAATTTTAATTTATTGTGTATGAATACATTCTAATATAGTTAATGTGATTATTAACACACAGTGGATTATTTTAGATTGTTATTCCACATTCATAATTTCTTGCAAGGTTTACAAATAAACCTGAGAAAGTCAGTAACTGTGAGCAAATCTTATCCACAGACAAGATAAGTTCTCACATTTAGAAGTTTAAGGAACAAGCAATATAGTAGTGACTTTGTTTTAAAATTGACAAAGACCTTTATGTTCCAAGATTCTTTTGAAACTTGATTTAGACACATTTAAAGGTCTTTACTACAAAATGATGTCACTCATAAAGATATGCAAGTTCAATCTGACAATAAAAATTGTGTTGTTAATAAGAATTCTTCTATATTATAGCACCAAAAATTATGGAACATATATCCATTAATAGAATAAATGTTAGTAAATGGTGGGGATATTCATTACACTGATTTTACTAACTTTATTTAGAACTTGTGTGAAATTCATTAAGAATATGTATTCCAACAAGTTAAAATCGGTGCATATTAGAATTCTATCATATTAGAAATCATACAAGTCAATTAATTTTGAAGACATGGACTCAAATTTTGCATCTCATTTTTAACGATTACTCACATAAATTATTTTTCTACAAAAGTATAGATTTATATGTTTCAAAGACATTTAAATCTTAAGTAGAGAAATAGTGCATTTTGCATATTAAGATAGTGAGATCAATTATAAAATGGAGAATACTACATTAAAATTCATGAGTATGGATAAACTCCCAGTCCATTTGCAAAGTTTCTTTAAAAGCATGGGTTCATTGCCCAATACATATGCCTGGTACACCTAAATCATAGTATGTGACAAATTTAAGAAACTAAGCATTTTTGGACATGGGGTGGAGCCTACATAGCAAACTCCAAACTTTCCTAAATCTTTCTCTATTGATACTCTTCAATGGGGTGTACATATCGAATCGTGTTCTAACCAAAGTTGTTTCTCAAACATATTTTGAGTTGTGATAAGGTTAAAAACCGACTTGATGACATGTACACATTTTATAAATACCCATATATAGTTAGAGTAAAATTGTCAAAGAAAAGATCTGGGCCCAAAACCATATATGAGCATATTTCATTTGAAAAGCTATAAGGTTTAAGGGCTACATATTTTATTATCCATCTCACAACACTAGAACTGTGGAATTAAGAATTGACTTGATCAGTGGGAGTGATCAATCTAGGAACCTAGTTTCTGAGAAAGATCATTCATATTTTCTCAAACTTTCACCTCAAGTGTTAGATTAATTATGATTCACAACAACCCTTAAGATTACTGGTTATTGAGAATTCATAACTAATCATTAATAATATACAAGTCATTGGTAAAATTCTAATAAGTTATGTTATTTAGTAATTGCTTACAATTTCTAAAATAACATGCTATTGAACCATTTGCTCTTTTAAGAGTTTGTTGGTCCATCCTTAAGATGACTTATTAGAACAGTAAGATCAATGTATTCTAGTGATCACATTTTGTACAATAAGAGTTCAACTACAATATTAATTTGAGACACAAATTAAATATAGAATGATAAAGAATTGAAGTTGTAGTACAATATGCCATGAATGAAGAAATGAATATCTTAAATAGCAATAAAGTTCATCTTTAGTAAAGTTGCCTAATGGGGTGGAGAACATTAATTAAGCATAAGTTTTTTCACCAATAATATTCATTAGGTAACATTGAGAAACATAAAGATATAAAAGAATATTCATTGCTAAGAAGTTCATTTTGAAATAAGAATCAATAACAAAGGAGATTTACATTCTCACTTGTTTTTATAAAATATTCTATTATAGACCTTGGCATTTGTTGCTTGTTTTAATTCATTAATCAATTCCAAATAGTGAACTAGAGGAGAAAGTATATAGACTGCCATAAAGATTTTCCTCTAATAGTGGTGAACATATGCAAGCTTAAGGTGTCTACCTATAGATTAAAACAAACATCTCACAAATTGGTATTATATCATCTTTTCATTTAGACTTGAAAAGAGAATTATGGAAATAATTATATACCAGAAGGTTAGTGGGAGTAATATTTGTTTTATACGTAGACAATATGTTACTTGCAAATGATGATAAAAGTTTTCTATATAAGTTGAAATAATTCATATCTCAAATTATTATTTTGAGATAAGGAATATAAATAATATATATAATTTTAATTAATTAGAGAGTAGCCACAGCATCTCTGATTAAATAAAATTATGTATTATTCATCAGATATAACTTTATCTTTAAGTGTGATAAATTCAACTCGAACCAGCATCTGAAAAATGATCTGGAGTGAGAATAAATTAAGAACATTCATTTGTTTCTATTTTAGAAGCCTAATGTATGCCTAAGAGTCTGAATAAGACTTTGCATTACATTTGTTTCAGGATCGTTAAGTAGTATCAGAATAATTAAAGTTAAGACCACTTTATTTTTCATACAAAGTGATGAGGTATCTTTAAGATACTAAAAATTATATTCATACATATTTTAAGATGAATTGACCATCTGGAAATATAGTTAACCAATTAGATTCTAACATACTTCACTGGTTGTATTGATTCACGTAAGTCAATATTTTATTACATCCTTAAGATTACCAGTAAGTTATATTGTAGAGAATCTTGATTGTTATTTCCACTATAGAAGTCAAATTCATTTATTGTTTTGAGGATACATCTCCTATGATGTATTATAGAGTTTCATAGTAGGCCTAGAGTTCAGAATTACAGTTTCATTAGGCCATTAAGAAAATTTTGCGATAAATTCAGCTACAATATTTATGGCTAATAACTCTAAGAGTACTAGTCGAAGCTAGCATATCGACATTAAGTATTTAGCCATAAAAAGGCGTGATAAGTGGTCATTAATCACGCAAACTGAATTGGGTGATCGCATAGATCCTTGACTAAAGGCATGCCGCAACACAAATTCAAGGATCATAAAGTAAATATGAGATTCAGTTAACCCATATGCAGTTTTTTTTTTTATTTGTACAATCAAAAATTATTTAATGAAACTCTAATTTCGATATTTTCTCATATTATGTGCACCTTAATTTCATCTGAGAAAATTATCGTAAGAGGACCTGAATAAACATAAGGGTTAGGGTTTATTCACTTAAGTACATTGCCACATAAAGTACATTGTTATATAATAAATATATCGTAATACATGGAAGATAATACTCGATTCATAATGAGGACATGTCGCTATGATTCGTATGTTTATTATATAATGAGGAACGTTAGGTTTGAATATTTTAGTTTAAATGCTGACCAAGTGGGAGAATATTAGAATATTTTATTTATGGAAATTATTTTCTAATTAAGGAAATGATTTTCTATTTAAGGAAATAAATAAATAATTGATTTTCTGTTAAATGAATATTTTATATTCATTAAATCTGGACAAAATCAATTATGTAATATTCTATATATGGTCAGATTTCTATATTCATTACCTGATTTGATTTCCTGAATTAATTATCAAAATATTCTGACAATTAATGTGGCGCAGATACTGATGGAGTATCTCACCTATAAATATAGGGTCTCGGTCCCCGAGCTCCTCAATCATTCTGTTCATAACAGCAAAATTCCATCTAAAGAGAGTTGAGAGAGCGAGGAAGCCCGATTACCCACATCAATCGGTTTCTTTTGCAGATCATGCTTATGTGGGACTAATGCTCAAAGAATCAATGGCTGGAGGTATTTCGATCCTTATATTCATATAGTGTATATGTTTATACACATACATATATTTTATATTATACATATAAATGTCTAACAGTAATCACGTGCATGCCATCTCATTGTATATCTATGGATGGTCACACTTATTCAGACCACTATAGACTTACCAAAAGATATAATATTATATTAGTGTATTGTGACAAAAAGGAACCCAAAACCTAAGAATAAATTTTTATTTATTTATTTATTTTAGTGATGCAGGAAAGATATAAACTCTCGTATATATATTCATGAAAAAAGAAAAGAAATAAAACTTGTTTTACAACACAAACATATATATATTCATTGATGGCCACGAGCTCACTATACATGTGAATCTCGTTTCAGACAATGAAAACAATCAATTAAGAAATTCTTCGAATAAACTAATAATTTTTATGGAACTTCAAAGTTGTCGAAATAACAGGTAAAACTATTAAGAAAAGCAAATGTTCCATTTTACCCAATTAATTGTTGTATCAAGTAATATTAATTATTAGTCAGTATGAACTTCATCTACACGCTTCAATCATCATCATCATGTAGGAGTAAATAAATTTAGAAAACTTGACATTAATTAATTAACTCAAAGTTAATTAATTTCAATAAAATAATAATATAACTTGCAAGAGAGACTATAATCTACTCTACATGGATAAAAAGTCAAGGAAATTGATAAATTAATAATGTACCTGAAATTTCTTTAGCAGCTTCTCTGTGTCTACTGCAACCTCATATATGCAAGTGAAAGGAGTTTGCGATGACTTTTCCTGCAATATTTCCGTCCTTAACAATGGAATATGGAAGCTACTGCCTCATGTAGTAGACCCAAAAAGGATAATTAGTCATTAATTTTTATTTTATTCTAAATTCCGGTAATCGTTGACGAAGACTTAAAAAGAAAAGTAAAAACAAAATGTAATAATAATAATAACTGTGACGAAGAAAGTTCCCCGAAATATAAATTAGTGAAAAAAACAGTGTTAGGTGTACCTCGCGCACCACAGTATCATGATTGAGGAGTCAATAATATTAGATTAATCAAAAGTTTATTCCATCATATTCCCATGATGGAATGGAAGAGGTACTCATTACTCAACAACATTATTGGCTGTCCCATTTATTCATTATTATATCTTCAACTTCTGTGGTGCTCGAATTATTTCGACATTTTGATACTAAAAAATAAATATCATGGCAACAGATAATTTAATATGCAGGTCTAAAGTAGTCAGTATAAATTTGACTCCACACTAATTTAGTCCTGTCAGCATCTTCGAGGCAGCTACAACGTTTTGTCCTTGTGCTCTTCAGAAAGTAAGAGGCGTGCTTGTGTAATACTTTTATTTTTTTTTTAATTTTTTGAAAAATAAAAATAAGATATGTAATCAGTTTTATTTTGTAATAAAATAAAAATGTGTTCTGTAAAATTCATTTTCATTTTTATTTTTTGATTTTATTTAAGTCGGGTCTAAGTTCAGGGTCGGATTTGGGTTCCTCTCAGAAGCTGGGTTCAGCATCAGGACCGTGGGAAAGGATTTGGGTCCAGGTCTAATCGGAGTTTAAAATATTGATCAAGAAAAAAAAATGTTCAAAAAATATTGAAAATGATTTTTTTTTTTTATTTTGTTTTTAAAATTTTGATTGTCAATTAAAAAAATAAAAAGAAAAAAAAGTTTTATAGAATATGTTTTTGAAAATTATTTTCACTTTTTCAAATTTAAAAACAGAAAACTAATTAAAAAAGTGTTACCAAATGTCACCTTTAAGTTATTCTTTTTACTCGGATCTCCTTATTGTTTTCTTCCAATAAACCCCAAATGAGATATATGATTTCCCAATACCATCCCTTGACATTACCCATATTTCTTTTCTTTTTTAATAATCTCTAATCCAATCAAATATTATCCCTAATTAAGTACATCACTAGAATTTCGAAGTGTTGAACAATATTTTGGGAGAACCAAACTACATAATATAAAGAGCAAATTACATTATAGACCCATTTTACTTTATTTATTTTAATTTTTAACTTCATTTTCATATTCTTTAAGATATACTCACTTTTATGGATGATGTTCTCATTATACCCTTTAGGTTAATATAAAATATGTGCTACACTTAAGTAGAGAGTGAGTGTATATTAGACAATCCATTCAAAAAAATGGGTATATTCTAATACAATATAATATGAAAGTATTTTGGATTAATGAATACAAAAAAAAAAGTATTCCTCAACTTATCTCTAATATAAATTATATGCATATGAATAATCTTACATGGATGCAACATGTAATCAAAAACCGCACCCACTCGACAAACCTAGCTGACGCAAACTTGAAAAACTCAAAAAAATTGGGTTTTAAAAAATAATGCATGGGTGGGTTCAGATGTTACCAAGTGCCGAATCGGGCCAGGTTCGATTTAAAAAATTCCACACTTCCAAAATTCGGGTTTCACCCAGACTCACCTGAAATACAAATATTTATTTATTTATTTAATTATATATCTATCTATATATATTCTGTTATGTTATCAGACACCCCTTAAAAAGAACCTAATTCTTAACGAAAACACCACGACGCCAAAACCCACCACCATCCCTCTTTCCTTCTCTCCTTCTTCTTCTATCGGCGACGGCAAAACCCCAGTCTGGTCGGGCAATGGCTGTTGGAAATTATTTTACTAGGATCTTAGATCTACTCACAAGTATGTTGTTTAACACCCTAAATATGAACTTTCTAAAACGATGAAATAAACACATATAAAGTTTAGGAAATCTTACATTGGGTGCAGCGGAATAATATGACTCCTTCCGTTCAGATATCTAGCCCTTGATTCCTTTCTGTAGCAGAGCATTATCAATATATGAACCTGGATCTCTTTCTCTGAATCTTTAGTGCTGAAACTCCTTCTTGCTGAAAGTCTTTCTTCACGATCTTCCTCACTATGGTTGAGGTATCACTTGCTGTGTGTGGGCACTACTCATACACTAAGAATTTCGAAATTTAAGAGGGAAGAAAGAGAGAGGGAGTGGTCGGCCAGATAGGGAGAGAGAAGGCTCAGGTTTTTCTGTGAATCAGAAGTGTAAGTTTCCTGAAGCCTTCACTATCTATTTATAGCATTCCACTAGGGTTAGGTTTGAATTATTTGGCATTAAAATAATGAAAATATCGGTTTAAATTCCCTACAAAAGTGGTCGGCCATACAAAGTGGATTTGGGCCTCACTTTTTGCAATTTTGCAGTTTTATCTTTTCTGCATCTGATTTTCTCAAAAACGCCAATTTTTTAATTCAACCTTTTAAATGTCAATTCTAACTATTTAATAATTATAAATAATTATTAAATAATATTGTCATTTATCATATTTATTAATTGAACCATACAAAATATCATAATTAACAAATATGCCCCTAAAAACTCTTTCTTTACAATTTCGCCCTTACTTAGTGAAAAATTCACAAATAGACATAGTCTAATTTGAGAATTATAATTGATTAATCAAAACCAATTGTATGAGTCTTACAAGCAATATTATCTCAACTAGTGCGGGGACCATGGGTCTATATAACCGAGCTTCCAATAAGTACATCAAGAATTTATCACTAAATTCACTAACTTATTAATTCTTTGTTGAATCCACGCATAGAACTTAGAATTGCACTCTCAGTATATAGAATGCTCTATATGTTCCACCATATAGACACATCATTAGTTATCCATTGTTATAATCCTAATTTGATCAATGATCCTCTATATGAATGATCTACACTGTAAAGGGATAAGATTATCGTTACACCCTACAATGTATTTAATCCTTAAAACACTTAACCCCGTATAAATGATATTTCAGCTTATGTGAAATGAGATCTCCACCATTTATTTTCGTTTAGTCAAGCTCGAAGGAGATCATCCTTTACTTACTATTCGCCAGATAGAAGCTATAGATTCCATGTTTATGTTAACGCTCCCACTCAATTGCACTACCGTGTTCCTAAAATGTACGTATCACCCTGACCTCAAAGTAGGCTTAACTAACAAATCAAAGAACACGAATAGCCTCTTGAGATTGAACCTAATCATAACAGGATTAAGATCATTTGATCTAGGATCAACTAGGCGATATTGACTTGAATAGATATTACAGTAAGTTTAATAAATCTAAGTCAAAGTTCAATATCGGTCCCTTCCCATGCATACTCCATGCATCCAACCTGAGCTTTACTTTAACCAATGCTCTGGAAAGAACATAGCACTTCTCCAAATGCAAGTAAACTCTGTTGTAGATTATCATATCAGTAAAACCCTATGTCTGATAAATCTAGGAATCTTTATTCACATAGTCATGTTTATTTTCCAATGTGTTGACAGCACAATAAACAGGATCAAGTATGTGAAAAGGGTTTCAGATGAATTTATACATTATGTACAGATAATCATGAAATAAATCATGTGAACCATGCAACATTAAATGTTATTTCTGATCTATATTAATAAGTAAATCTGATTATATTGAAATGAGTTTTATTTAAGGCATAAAACCCAACAAACTCCCACTTGCACTAATATAAAACAAAAAGTGTGTTTCAAATAATCTCAACACCTCGATATACAAATCAAGTGTAGTAGTAGTAAACTCCTCGTAATAGGATCTGAAAGGTTGAATTAAACACAACCTTTTCTCCACCATTACTCTTCCTTTAATCACAAAATCATTGATAATGTGAAATTCCTCTCTATATGTCTACTCTCTTGGGATACTGGATTCTATACTTTTAGCAACTACTTTTTGTTAATAGGGAAATAACACTAGTAGTTTAGGCAATTTGGAATGGTGCCAAAAATGTATAGAACTTTCCTTAGACTGAATAAGTACATTTCCTGCAACTTTAACATTCAGTCTCTTCCTGGTAGACCTAGAGCCTTCAGATAGGTTTTTACACTTCTCCAAAATCACTATTCCACCCCAGAGTAATCACCATCTTATCAGAATGATTTTCTAGTACAAAGGCAAATTTCGAAATTTGATGTGGTGTAGTCTAAGAGTTTTAAACACACTCTTATAGACTAACATATAGTTCCTCTTCTTTATCTTAAGATTTACTTGATTGTCTTCCAATGTTCTTCTCCTGGATTAATCTGATACCTACTCATTACTCCCACTCAACAACATGTGTCTGGTCTAAGGCATACTAAAGCATATCTGAGACCTCTCACTGTTGATATAAGAAATTCTTTCATGACTTTATCTTTTCTGGAATAGTTGAGACTTTTCCTTAGATAAATAAAATCTATGCCTAAGAAGTTGTGAAGCTTCTATAGATTGCCATTAGAAAGAAAATGCTTCAACATCTTACTAAAGTAAGTTGCTTGCATTAGAGTAAGTAATTACCAGGCATACCACAAGCCATAGGTTTAGATAAACTCAAACCTGTAATACTAGGAACATGAAGTTTTGTTAAGTCCATTGAATAGACTTATAAACAAAAATTTCCTTTTATGTCCTTGTAATAGAAAACTTAGGTTGCTCCTTGTGAATGGATTAAACCATAGTTCTATTGGCTTTTCTTCTTAGTTTCTTATCTTGACAATCCATTACTTGTTTAAACTTACAATGGATTTTAATCACTAGTGTCTCCCAAGTCATAAGAAGGTGAGTTCCTAGAAACTCTCCCACTACGACAAGGTACCGTGAATTATGTCTAAGAAAAAACTAAATGGTATTTATCTCTTTAGTTGTGACAAGACAACAGAGGCAGTGGGATCATCATATGTCATATAATATGATAGAACACTTTTGGAATCAAGAAAAATATCTCCTTTATTTGATACTTTATTTTCAGACTTAGTCATTATCTTAGAAAAGTAGTATTTGTTTGAACAAACACTTTCTTATCTATTGACAATGGGATGGTCCACCCCTTATCACTTAGAATAGCTAACAAACCATTGTTAACAGTTCTAGCTTTTCTTAAGATTTTGATTAGGTCATCCATGAATCTATTAATAATTTACATTAAGTATACAACCATTACATCATTCTGAAATTGTATTACCATAGAAGGATTTAAGCAACGACTAGTAACTAATCATCAATATGCAACTCAAAATTTCTGGGGAGGTAAGTTTGGATATAATTCAAAAATCAATTTAATGATCTTTAAACTGCATATCTACTAACTATTTCTCCACCCCTATCAGTTCGCAAGATCTTTAACCACTTACCTTAATGGTGTTTCACCATTGCTAGAAATTAATGAAATTTTTCAAACATTTCAAATTTCTTTGCTAAAAGGTATAATCTAGAGTTATTGTTTTATGAATACAACGAAAAACTCATATCCACCCCTGAATGTACATCCATCTGCGAATGAGATGAACTACTTTCAGTGGATATAGGCATATTAACTCTTTGCAGAGATTGATCTTGTCAAATCCACTATGAACAAGATACAAATGCCATAGATTAAAAAAATGTGGTAGTGTCTTTTGATGACTTAGGTTTAGTTACATCAAAGAATTCTTAAAATAGTGCAAGTGGATCCTGGTCACAGAATACCTCATATTCCATATAGTTTGAATCCATTAATAGAAGATGGATATTAAACACTTGAGAAAATGTAACTGCATTGTATTCTGGAATTAGAAATATAAGAAAATTTCTGTTTGGAATCTAAAATTAAAGTCAAAGACATAAATTTATACCAAATATAATGAGTAATTCTATCTTGGACCACCAATACTAATTTAACTCTAAGTCTAATTTTCCCATACAAGTAGGAGATTTCTAAGATTGAGGATTTATATCAATTGGGAATAGAATTTCAGGATTATAATCATATGCGTCATTTAATTTTTTAAGAGAAAATATAGAATGACATGATATGATATATAGACCATTCATCCAATGATATGTTATTGAGCTAATGCGAAATGAATAAGCTAAGAGGAATTAGGATAATTTTGTTTATAAATAAGAATCCAACGATGCTTCGATTAGCGAAAGTCAAAGTAATCTTATTTATGTATATAATCTTCTTGTTTTATATTGTAAAAATACTAGTCTAAGGTGTCATCAATTGATGAACAGCTAGATGTTGCATATACAATATTTATCTTTCGAGATCTAACACTATTATGTATGTCTAATGGTGAAAATCCACTAGGGATTTATCTCATTAGATAAACAAGCCAAGTTAGACCAACAATGAAGATTCGAGATTAAACTACAACTTAATAACAGAAAATAACATGGTTCAATATAAATTCATACACAATTCAGAAATTATAAAACATATAGCAAGTACGAATAACTAGTGAAAATACTAAAACATACAATCCTAAATAATTTCCAAGGTTTTCAACAAACTGATATCAGTGTCTCGTTTAGGCGAGAGCCAAAGCTACCATCCATTGAATAGAGTTGTCAGCTCATCTAAAATGTTAAACATTCTAGCAACCTTTTATTCGATCAAGATTGGAATTCAGCATTGTCTCGTTTAGGCGAGAGTCAAGGCAATTCTATCTTATGAGCTTCCACTATTGTTTCGAAATTTGCAAGTCAAATATGGTCGCCACCATTAGGGTGATCCATACCATATAAAACACTTACAAACTACTTATCTTTCGAGATTAAACAGTGCGAAATTGCTAATGAACGTTCCTCCTTTAGGGAGGATTACTCACTAGAACAAACGCGATGTAAAACCAACAATGGAGATCCAATATCTTAATAATAAAGCTCATTATTTAAAGAGAGTTGTATTTTCTTTGATTCTCTTTTAATCTATTTATTTTTAAATATATATTTATTTAATTAAAATTTCCAATTTAGAATTAAAAATTCTAAATATAAATTTTTGCTTAGATGGATATGAAAAGAACATGAATTATTTCCATCTTAGTAATAATTTCCAATAAATATTTAGAAAAATATTCAATTTAAGTTGTTACAAAATTAATTTACAACTCAAATTTAATTTTCTATAAATATATATTGCATTTCGAAAAATTAAAGTATTCAAGGATACAGTTTTCGAAAATGCATGTTAAAATAAAAAATAAATCCTGGAAAAATTATTCTAATTTAATGTTGGCCCAAAATTAATTAATAAAATTAATTTACAACAAAAAATATAATTTTCCTATTTAATTAAATATATATAAGAAAAATTTCAAATATTTAATTATGATGATGAAAATCAACTTAAATATTAATTATCTATTTAATTAAATACACTAGAAAAATACTTCTAGCAAAAATATCACCTATCTAGATTTTTCTTTGACTAATTAATTCAATTTCTAATAATATATGTTAATTCATTTATTTTAAATTAATCAATAAATGAAAAAATCATTGATCTAAGTTGGTCCAAAATTAAAATAAATAATTTACAACTTTAATCTATTTTTCAAATAAAATTCAAAATTCCAGCATTTAAGAAATGCAATTTCGAAATTTGATTAATAAAATAAAGAAAAAATATATTTTGAAAATTATTTAAATTTAGTTGAAAAAATAAATTTCAACTAAAAATAATTTTCTATTTAATTAAGTGTCATGAAAAAGAAATATTTAAGGATCATGATGAAAATCAACTTAGATATTTAATTTTCAAATTGATTAAATGTATTAAATTCAAGAAATAAATAATTAAGTGTAGAGAAGGCTTAATTATTAATTCTAGTTTAATACTAGAAAAAAATATACTTAAAATAAATTGTACTGAAATTAATTATTTAAATAATTAATTTCACAATGTATAATATTTTCCTATTTAATATTAGAAATAATAAGTAGTCTAGAAATAACTATCTAGAAAATATCTTATTTGACTAAGTATCTTTTCCACAAAATTTGAAAAAATATCTAATTTAAGTTGTATTAAAAAAGAACTTAAATATTTTCAAATTTAAATTTAATTAAATATCAAAAATTAAGTTGTAACCACTTAATTTGAAAATATTCTATTTTAAGTTAATATTTGAAAAGATATTAACTTAAAAAATATTTAAAATATTTCATTTTAAGTTAATATTCGAAAAGATATTAACTTAAAAAATATCTAAAGAATCTTAATAACCAATGCCTAAAATTCCTCAACTTAATTTTGAAATTTTAAATCCAAAAGATATTTAGATTTAAGTTGGTTAGTTATAGATAACTAAGTGTCAACTTAAATAGGAATATTTAATGAAAAATTTAAATTAAGCTTCAGAAAGAATCTAGATGGTTATAATTCTATATTTAATTAAATACAAGAAAATACATATAGTTTAGCTTAGAATAAAAAAATTCTTTAAACTATAATTTTCTTAAATTAATTTCAAAATAAATGAAATTAATTATGTTGCTAATCAATTTTATTAGGTTAAACTAGTTTAATTAACCTAGTACAGTTATTCAAATCAGGCAAATGGGCCTTCACAATTGGGGTGGTTCGTGTGAGGGGAGGCTGGGTTCAGTATGTCGTGCCCACTACTATGGCTCTCAACTCTTACACAAGGCCCAAAAGAGAGGAATTTAACCTTAAAATGAACAACTGTTATTAATTGAATAGGCCCAACAACTAAATGGGCCTAAATAAAATCTATCAAGAACTATGACATTTTATTTAGCAACAACAACCTATATGCATCTATAATGAAATTAAACACATAGGCTCACACAGGCACACTTTGGATGGGTCCTATCATGTTGCTAGGTCATACACAGATGAAAGAAGATTGTAAATATACCTGTTACAAATTATTGACTTGACCAAGGGAGCCATCAGATTATTAGATCTGGCAAAAAGTTAACCATGACTATTTGGAATCAAGCAATAATAGGTTTTGAAAACTTACAAACAAGCTAAAACACATACTCCTGCAACAAGGTTAGCTGGATAGTTGGATGTAGGATTTATTTAATTTTAAATAAATTATTTCGAAAAAATTAATTAAATAAAAATTATTTTCAAAAAATAATAAAATAAAATAAAATTTATGTATTTTCGAAATTAATATAATAATATTTAAAATTAAACCTACAATTTTGAAAAATTAGGTTTCAACCAACCTAAATATCATTTCAAAATTTGCTAACTACTTTTAAAAATTAAATGTTATTTTATAAATAAAAATTAAATAAAAAATTAAAAAAGATAAATGAATATCTTTTTCAGATTTTAAATGTAATTTAAATAAATAAAATAACAAAATTTAAAAGTTAGCAAAATATCTTACATCTATTTAAAATTACATGATTATAGTTATCTTATTTTAAATTTAAATAAGGTCAAATTATTTAAAAAAAAAAATTAATTTAAAAATTTAAAATCTGACCTTAAATTTAAAAATAAGATAAGATATAATCAAATTTAAAAATAAGATAGATAATTAAGCAAAAAAAGATAGATATTTACTATTTTCATATTCAAATTACACTAATATCATGAATTAAATTTAAAAAATATTAATAAATTTAATTATGATAATTAGAATTGAATTAGGAATAGTAAATGTATAAATACAGAACTACACAAAAAATCGGAAGTTAATTCCATGAAAAAGCATGAAAAAACGAAGAAAAACGAAAAAATTGCGAGCTGTACGGACAGTATGCATTGCATACTGTCCGCGCGCGCAACAGGGAGTGCATGGGCGAGATTTCTCGGCGCAGGAGGCTGCCAGCAGCCTCTCCGCGTGCGGAGCCCAGGATTTCAGACAAAAATCTTGTCTGCCCGCGTGCTGTCCGAGGGACAAGCCTCGTGCGCGCGCGCGTGAAGTTGCACGATTCCGGATTTTTTTCGAAACTTCAAAAAATCATAACTAATTCAAATTAAATCCAAATTGAGTTCTGTAAAAAAGTAACTTGCTTAATTTTTTCCATAATATCCAATAAAAATAATTTTAGAAATAGATATTCAATTATTTTTCACGAAAAATTCACAAACATCAATCAATCATCAAATCACACTCAATACAACATGATACCGTCCGAAACATCAAACAATCGTTCTAAAGTCCAAATTTCTTGCAAGCAAATCAATTACCATGACTCTGATACCAGTTGTTGGAAATTATTTTACCAGGATCTTAGATCTACTCACAAGTATGTTGTTTAACACCCTAAATATGAACTTTTTAAAACGATGAAATAAACACATATAAAGTTTAGGAAACCTTACATTGGGTACAGCGGAATAATATGACTCCTTCCGTCCAGATATCTAGCCCTTAATTCCTTTCTGTAGCAGAGCATTATCAATATCTGAACCTAGATCTCTTTCTCTGAATCTTTAGTGCTGAAACTCCTTCTTGCTGAAAGTCTTTCGTCACGATCTTCATCACTATGGTTGAGGTATCACTTGCTGTGTGTGGGCACTACTCATACACTAAGAATTTCGAAATTTAAGAGGGAAGAAAGACAGAGAGAGTGGTCGGCCAGATAGGGAGAGAGAAGGCTCAAGTTTTTCTGTGAATCAGAAGCGTAAGTTTCCTGAAGCCTTCACTATCTATTTATAACATTCCACTAGGGTTAGGTTTGAATTATTTGGCATTTAAATAATAAAAATATCAGTTTAAATTCCTTACAAAAGTGGCCGTCCATACAAAGTGGATTTGGGCCTCACTTTTTGCAATTTTACAGTTTTATCTTTTCTGCATCTGATTTTCTCAAAAACGCCAATTTTCTAATTCAACCATTTAAATGCCAATTCTAACTATTTAATAACTATAAATAATTATTAAATAATATTGTCATTTATCATATTTATTAATTGAACCATACAAAGTATCATAATTAACAAATATGCCCCTAAAAACTCTTTCTTTACAATTTCGCCCTTACTTTATGAAAAATTCACAAATAGACATAGTCTAATTTGAGAATTATAATTGATTAATCAAAACCAATTGTATGAGTCTTACAAGCAATATTATCTCAACTAGTGCGGGGCCCATGGGTCTATATAACTGAGCTTCCAATAAGTAGATCAAGAATTTATCACTAAAATTCACTAACTTATTAATTCTTTGTTGAATCCACGCATAGAACTTAGAATTGCACTCTCAGTATATAGAATGCTCTATATGTTCCACCATATAGACACATCATTAGTTATCCATTGTTATAATCCTAATTTGATCAATGATCCTCTATATGAATGATCTACACTGTAAAAGGATTAGATTACCGTTGCACCTGACAATGTATTTAATCCTTAAAACACTTAACCCCGTATAAATGATATTTTAGCTTATGTGAAATGAGATCTCCACCATTTATTTTCGTTGGGTCAAGCTCGAAGGAGATCATCCTTTACTTACTATTCGCCAGATAGAAGCTATAGATTCCATGTTTATGTTAGCGCTCCCACTCAATTGCACTACCGTGTTCCCAAAATATACGTATCACCCTGACCTAAAAGTAGGCTTAACTAACAAATCAAAGAACACGAATAGCCTCTTGAGATTGAACCTAATCATAACAAGATTAAGATCATTTGATCTAGGATCAACTAGGCGATATTGACTTGAATAGATATTACGGTAAGTTTAATAAATCTAAGTCAAAGTTCAATATCGGTCCCTTCCGATGCATACTCCATGCATCCAACCTGAGCTTTACTTTAACCAATGCTCTGGAAAGAACATAGCACTTCTCCAAATGCAAGTAAACTCTGTTGTAGATTATCATATCAGTAAAACCCTATGTCTGATAAATCTAGGAATCTTTATTCACATAGTCATGTTTATTTTCCAATGTGTTGACAGCACAATAAACAGGATCAAGTATGTGAAAGGGGTTTCAGATCAATTTATACATTATGTACATATAATCATGAAATAAATCATGTGAACGTAAATCTGATTATTTTGAAATGAGTTTTATTTAGGGCATAAAACCCAACAATGGCGACCCCCACCACCACCACGTCTTCTTCTTCTTCTTCATCTCTTTCATTTTATTCTTTTCAGACTTCTGTCTCTTTTTTTTTTTTTTTCTATTTTGGTTTGCCACCACCAGCTCTCTTGCCTTCTGACACCACCAACTTCGGTGTCAACTAAGCAGCAACCAGCCAGACCACCAGGTCTGGAGATGGCCGAGCAGCGGCCTACCTCTCAATGATATAGATATATATATATGTATATAATTATATATTTTTTTTTTAAGAAAAAAAATCAGATTGTGTGTAAAACGTAAATTGATTTATGATTGTTATTGTGTAATATGATTTGTGTATGTTGATGGTAAGAACTCATAAACTAAATTTTTGGCCGAAAAATCAAAATCTATACTTATAACTCATAAATTAGATGAAGTACAAATTCAAATAATAATGAGATTTTAGAGTAAGAGAGAAAAATTTCTTTCTATTGTTTTTAATATGTTGATTACAAGATTTTCCAATCCCTTCTCACATTTGAGAAGAGGGTATTTATTGGCTCTGATGGTCTGGTAGACAATAGTGGTCCCAAGCGACATGGCAATCTCCATGGTCTGTGAATTGCAGATTTCAGGAGGTGGTCTAGCACCTTGTACCTTTGTCTGGTGTCAAGTAGTTCATGGTAGCATGAGTGGTAGCTGTTGTGTACCAATGGTCAGACTGTCAGGCTTTCTAAGTGCGTTGCCTCCATTACTCGTACCTCCTTGCTTTCGGAGCTTGCATAAGGCGTGGTTGTACACATTTCACATGCACACCTTATCCTTGTAGTCGTACACTTGCCACCTTCCTTTTCCATACTTAGGAGGATTTCTCTAATTATAGCCAAGTTGTTGTAGGAGGGCATGTTGAGTGTTCATTTCCATGGCTGCAGAGTAATATTTGTGAGAAACATGGCCGAGTGACATTGAGCATGCATGTGCTAGAATTATTTTACCAGGATATTAGATTTACTAACAAGTATGTTATTTAACATCCTAAATATGAACTTCTAAAACGATATGAAATAAACACATATAAAGTATAAGAAACCTTATAGTGGTTGCAGCGGAATATAAATATATAAGACTATATTTAAAGTTTGGAGTTTTGAAACCTCACCTAAACGGTACACACTAACTATTAGTGGCAGTAGATATCGGTGTTCCGAAAACGTCGTCGAAAATAGGAGTAACATATATCAAAACTACCACCTCGACGAATAGATCACACCCATGTTAACCACTTATCGAATCGGTACACGTTATCGCCGGAAATTCGCCGAAAAGGGAGAGCTACAAAAACGTCACCAGAAAAAAGTAACGGGCTGGAAAAAATAGCTTAGTGTAGATTGTTCTCTTTGATGAATTGAGTCTAGTGGTAAAGACAGTTCGTCAAACAAACACTAGAGGTGGCCGAAAAATTCGTTCAAAGTTTGAATCTTCAAACTTTGACTTGCGATCTCAGGCTAACAGGGGAGAAAGGAGCGACACCATTTGGAGGTTGAGGTCGTCGTCGGGTGGGGAATCTAATGTTCCAGCACATGGTTAGAGAAAAAGAGAAAGCGAGTGATGGGAGGGAGCTGGGCTTCTCCTTTTATTTTATTTATTATTTTTTTTTTGTTTTGACTCAGTTTAACCGAATCTTTACCGAACCAGTATAATTTTCATTTATAAGTCTCTTGTAGTTGTCACGTTGTCTTTGAAATTGTGAAAACTACTTCAGTGAGAGAAGGGATCTGCACCACCTAATCCTTTTTATAGCTAAAAAAAATTATAAGTAGAATACCTTCTTTCATGTGCTCTCTGAAAGTAAACAGAGTGAGAGATCGAGAATGGAAGAAGTGAGCAATAAACAAGTGCTGCTGAAGAACTATGTTTCCGGTTATCCGAAAGAGTCGGATATGGTCTTAGCCACTTCCACCATCAAGCTTAAGCTTCCAGAAGGCTCCAATGGTGTTCTAGTAAAGAACCTTTATTTGTCATGCGATCCTTACATGGGACCCCGAATGAAGAACCTCAACAATGGCTTTTTCATAGAGCCCTTCAAACTTGGTTCTGTTAGTCACAAACATAATTCAACAAACTTTACACGTTTTTCTGTATATATATATATATATATATATATATGAGTTTAGCAATAAATTGTAATAATTGTTTGGAGTGTCTAACATTGATTTCCATATATGTAGCCTATCACTGGGAATGGAATTTGTAAGGTACTAAAATCTGGAAATCCAAACTTCAAGGAAGGAGATTTGGTCTCTGGAGTGACAGGGTGGGAGCAATACAGTGTTATTGAGTCCACGAAATATATGTCTAAAATTCAAAACACTGACGTGCCTCTGTCTTACTATACTGGATTACTAGGTAAGTTTTCTGCTTATAAGTTAATCATAATGAGTTTCATGTCAATTGACTATCAATAATTACTCAAATAAATTTCTAGAAAAATCTTATTGGCACGGCAAAAATCAATCAGATCAAATATGTTGTTAGAATCATAGAAAACGAAAAAAGAAGATGTTAGACTACTTTCATTTATTTTTATGCTTTTTTCTATGTTTGTTGGATGTTAGTAAGTTATTCTCTTATCATATTCTGTCTAAATAAGGAATGCCTGGTATGACTGCTTATGCTGGCTTCTTCGAGGTTTGCTCTCCGAAAAAGGGGGAATATGTGTTCATTTCTGCAGCATCAGGAGCAGTTGGTCAGCTTGTTGGGCAGTTCGCAAAGCTCTTGGGTTGTTATGTTGTTGGAAGTGCTGGAAGGAACGAAAAGGTTCCCAACTATTAACTAATATTAAACATATATTCTTATATTCCTCTTGTCTAGTACAAAATGCCTATGAACGTATATTGGGACATAAATGCAATTGGATATTTGTAGTAGATCTACAAGGGAAAGAAATACGTGTTACCTAATTAACTATGTTGTGATTATGGTTATCTTTTCCTTCCTTTTTTTCTAGTTACGATTTTATTTTACACTCCGTACATTTATACCAGAGTCAAGAGCACTATGAGCATGTGGCTAACATGGTCTTAATAATTCTTCATTTGAATATACCTCTCTTATGAAACATTTCATAACCACTACACAGGTTGATTTGTTGAAGAACAAGTTTGGCTTTGATGAGGCTTTCAACTATAAAGAAGAGCCTGACTTTGATGTAGCTTTAAAAAGGTCAGTCAATGTACATTGGTGGAATTCCAAATATTATGTTCTTGAGAAGCACTCATAATTCATTGTAATCCTTATTAGTTAAGGAAATGTTACAATGATAGAATAGAGATAATACATTTTTTTATTTTTGGACAGGTATTTTCCAGAAGGTATAGATATATACTTTGATAATGTTGGGGGAAAGCTGCTAGATGCTGTTCTACAAAACATGAGAAGCCATGCTCGAATTTCTGTTTGTGGAATGATCTCACAGTACAACCTTGAACAAACTGAAGGTGTACATAATCTGACGAATCTTGTGTGGAAAAGTGCTCGAATGGTTGGATTTTTGGTTGCTGACTATTACCACCTATACCCAAAATTTCTCGAATATGTTATGCCTTACTTAAAAGAAGGAAAAATTGTGTATGTTGAAGATATAGCTGAAGGGCTAGAGAGTGCCCCAAAAGCTTTGGTAGGGCTCTTCAAAGGATGCAACGTGGGAAAACAGGTGGTTCTAGTCTCTCCGGAATGACCTCTGCTTTGACAATAATTCTAATGGTCCTCTGTACTTTAAAATAACACAGAATGGTCTAAAATCACTGTCTTTATAAATCCTTCTGAATTGTTCTACTTTTCTTTCTTAAAAATATATAACTTGTTTGGTTTTGATTATCCCTAATCTATCTATATATAATATAAAGGAAACCACACAATAAGTTTAGGTGGCATCTTGAATTTTTTTATTCTATTTTTAAAATTTTGTGAATTTTTTTTATTTTGTTTAGAAAACAACTACAAAAACATATGGAACTAAATGTCTCACATTGTTTATAAATTATGTAGGCATATTATTCTTTTTGTGCCATATTAATTCATCCAAAAGTATTTCTATTTATGGGTAGTTGATTAATTTCTTACCTTATTAGTTTTTATTATTTTATTTTTAATGTCTTATAGTTTTTTATCTTTCTTCTCATATACATTTTATTATTTATATATTTTTAAAAGTAATTATTAAATAAATATTTGTTTTATAAGTTTTTTATTTAATTTTATTTTAAAATTTTATATTTTTATTAGCTTAAAAAAATATTCAAACTAAATTATTTTAAATGAAACTTAACATTATTTTTTTCTCAATATATAAAGAAAAATATAAATCAAATGAGATGTCAACATTTTTTTTTTGCTATTTATCTCTTAATATTTTATCTATTTTATAATATGTCTTCTAAGTAATATATATATATATATATATATATATATATATGGAACATTTCTTAATGAGTAATCAATGGGTATTAAAAAAAAGAATGATGTGGTAATATGTTGACTTCCTATAACAGGTTACCAACAAGTATTTTTTTTTTTAAAAAAAAAATTAATATATTTTTTATTTAATAATAGGGAATAATAATTCTAACCAATAGTAAGAGTGTAAGGTGCATTTGTTTTTATTAAGATTCAGACCTTTAAATTTGAATACACATCTGAATAATAAGATATTATATCTGAATTAGAATACTTAAATATATAGATTGTTTGTCGTTTTCATATCTGAATGTATTTTTCAGAGTTTTTAATTATATAATGTTAATAAATTTATTATATTATATCTAATTTTAAAAAAAAAAAGTATTTTAATATTCAAATACAAAATATAATTAATTTTAAAAAATTTAAAGTATCAATTGTTTCCTGTTTTTTGCATTAACTTTAGTGCAAGTTCATTTATCAAATTATTCATGAAATGTGCATTTTTTGCTCTCCAATTGGGTTTATTTGTTTCCTCCATAATTTATTCTTCTGATCTTTCCTTAAAAATTACTTGAGGTTGATCAAATTGATTGAATAATTCACCATTAATACGCTCCTTCATGATAAAATTGTTAATTGCAAAACATGCAATAACAACATCTCTTTGGACATAAAACTCATATGGAGCCATCTTATCTAGTATTGGAAATCTTACTTTCAAAACTCTAAATGAACGTTCGATCACATTTCTAAGTTTAGCGTGAGCATGAATAAACTTTTCCTCTTTCATTACAGCACGACTACGGCGATAATCTCCTAACCAACATCGAACATTGTGATAAGAAGATAAAAATCCCTGAGAGCATGGATATGCTGCATCACATAGGTAATTCGTATTTGAAATGTATACACATACAAATATTGAATTAGTTAAATTAAAGAATTAGTTTATCGCGATAAAATAAATTTCGTTAATCACTTACTTGGAGGAAGAAATAGAAAATAATTATTTAGCTTGGCTACTATCTCTTTTAGAACTCGTGGATCATGTGCTAGTCCTTCCCATCCTGCGTAAACATAAGTAAACACCATGTTGAAGTCACATATTGCTATAACATTTTTGTAACAGTTCCCCTTTTCTCTTTCTCTATAAGCAGTTTGTTTATCAAGTGGAATTATAGCATGCACTAGTGTTCTATCAAGTGTACCTATTGCCCCTACAATAAATTTATAATTTCAATATTTATGACACATATTTTACTTATACAATCATGATTTAAAAATACAATACCTTGAAAATTTTTCTAATATTTTTTTGAGCAATTAGAATATTGGAATCAAGATCAACTGTGGCTAATGTCATCTCTTTTGCAAAATACATCATTGCTTCAAGAACCTCATGAAAATACTTGTGAACAGCTTGTGAAGAGCGTTGAATTTTTCGCTTTATGTCAACAAATCGCTTATTATGTGCTATGAAGGTTAAAAATAATTCTATATTTTCTTCAACTGATACATGCTTACTATCTTTAATCCATTCTCTCTGTCTAAAATGATTGCACAAAAGAACAAATGCATCATAACATATCTAGATCCACTCTATGCATTGTCGATTTGAGCCGCATAGCAACTCCAAAGTGTATCTTGTACAAGATAGAGTTGAAGTATTATCTTTACCTCTAAGTAAATAGTTGCATTTACGATGTACATATCAATAGAAAATCATTAAGGGTAAAAGTTGATTCTCAAATTTCATATTAAATCTATTAAAAAAAATTATAGCCACTTTAGAAGGACAATACTAGGATTAAAAATGTAACATTTATAGATAACTATAATAAATCAATAAAGTTCGATACACAAAAGAAAAAATATATTCATGACATGATGTACCAAATAAAAGTTATCTAAGCATAATTATATCTTAAATAACTAAATAAAAAATATCCTAATTTTTTCTCCATTGCCTTAACCTAATTCTCCATTATGTTGACGTCATTCAAGTTCATCCATGCTTTTCTATAGCTATCATCTTCACATAGTATACCAATAGTTGCACTATACAAAGGCTCCCCCCATCCATGTTGACATCTTTCATGTTCATCCATGTTTTTCTATAGCTATCGCCTTCACAAAGTATACCAATAGTTGCACTATACAAAGGCTCCTCCCATCCAAGTCCATCCAATTTTTCCATGCAATCCTCAACTTCAGGACAACTATTCTTTTTAATTAACAACTCCAATGCAATAGACATCTTATCATCAATATTATGTTAAGATAAATGCTTTCTTTTCTTCTTTTGTCCTCCTAAAGGAGTTGAATATTGAGATAGAAAAGTTATCAACTTCATCAATTTGGTTACTAGGTGCACTTTCTTCAACATAAGCATCTGTCTAAATATTAGGAGATGTAGATGAGTTAATAGGTTGAGAAATTGTACAACTAGGACTCAAATTATAAAATTCGGTTGCAGTAGTACCATCAAATAGTGCTTTACCGAGATCTAAAAAGGGTAAAGGGGAACTTTTCAATGGTTTGCCTTTGGGTGATCCTATATCCAATACCAAAACACAATGTATTTTATTATGTGTAAATTAAATATCTAAATCATAAAATAGTTATATAGAGAAATAACCTTAATTTACTCATCTCGTTTGACATTGGACATAAGAATGGTATTAGTTGTAGAATCATAAATATTTCCTATTTTCATATAGTTATTGGCAACCAAGTTTGATATTTATCCTTTAGATAATCAAAATGATTCTTCAATTGCTTTTGTGTGGTTCAAAGAAAGAATTAGTAGTCCCTAAAAGTTGTCTAACTTTATTTCACAAATCTAGCTATAAACTACTTCAAAGCCTTCCATGTAAAGATACTTTTTGAATACAAGTCTCCAAAAATATTTTTACCACTTCAATATTCTTTCAACTTACTCTTTGATTTACACTAAATTGTTCCATCTAATAACATACAAATGATATCTATTGAAAAATATTCATATGCAAAAACAACGTTCGTGAAAAATATTTAGAATATATGAGTGACATATGGTTACTTCAATATTTTTTTTCTTATACTATTAAATAAAAAAAAAAGCACAATACTTAAAAATAAAATAAAATTAAACAATAGATATATAGTATAGTGTAGACAATATTACAATATAAATTGCCATCTTTCTATCTATATATATTTCTTTTTTAAAAAAAAATAAAACAATAATCATATATATACTGTACACAAAAGTTTATGTGATTGATTTTTTTTAATTTTTATTTATCCATATGTTTCAATAAATAAATACAATAATATATGGGAAATTTGATTTTTTATACTTAAAAAACTAAAATATTTTATTCTTAAACCAATACTTTTTAAACTAACAAAAATATGACACTTTTCTCAAAACCCCAAAAATACCCTCAAACTCTCACAACATCTCTCTTTCTCCCTCTATCTCGGCATCCACAGCCCAGGTCCGATGGTCGGACCACGGGGTCCGATGGTCGGACCACGGGGTCCGATGGTCGGACCCCATCGGACCCCATGGTCCGACCATCGGACCGGGCTTTTTTTTTTTTTTCTTCATTCGATTTGAGAGAGACGAAGAGAGAGGGGTCCGATGGTCGGACCATGGGGTCCGATGGGTCGGACCCCATGGTCCGACCATCGGACACAGGCTTTTTTTTTTTTTTTTTTTTTCGAACTGATGGATCTGGTCCCTTTGTCTACATATTATTTTGTTTTTTGTTCTTATAAGGTTTGAATAATTTAATTTAATAATAATATATAAATGAATGGTTTGAATTTATTTATGGGATTTCCCATGTATAATTATAATGTGTGAAAAGTTGCACAGTTCCCAATTGTAGTCATCTTTATTTAATTTAATAATAATATATAAATGAATGGTTTGGATTTATTTATGGGATTTCCCATGCATAATTATAATGTGTGAAAAGTTGCACAGTTCCCAATTGTAGTCATCTTTATTTAATTTAATAATAATAAATAAATGAATGGTTTTGATTTATTTATGAGATTTCCCATGCATAATTATAATGTGTGAAAAGTTGCACAATTCCCAATTGTAGTCATCTTTAGGCGTTACTTTTATTTTTATTTGTTCTTTCAAATGAGTCTCTTGGCACCACAAAGGGACCAGGTCATCAGTTCGAAAAAAAAAAGTCCTAGGTCTGATGGTCGGACCATGGTGTCCAACCAATCGGACCCCATCGACCCTCTCTCTTCGTCTCTCAAATCGAATGAAGAAAAAAAAAAAAAAAAAAAAAAAAAAAAAAAGCCCGGTCCGATGGTCGGACCATGGGGTCCGATGGGTCCGATTGGTCGAACCCCATCGGACCCCATGGTCCGACCAACGGACCTGGGGTGTGGGATGCCGAGATAGAGAGAGAAAGAGAGATGTTGTGAGAGTTTGAGGGTATTTTTGGGGTTTTGAGAAAATTGTCATATTTTTGTTAGTTTAAAAAGTATTGGTTTAAGAATAAAATATTTTAATTTTTAAAGTATAGAAAATCAAATTTCCCTAATATATTAGATATGATGGTGATAGTGATGGTGATGGTGTTCATATATATACATATTTATAAATATAATGATATGATCATATATATACATAATATCAAATCGTTATATATAATAAAGAAAAGATTGTGATATTTTTTTTGGATAAAGAAAGATGATTGTGATGTTGATGGTGACGTTGCGTCAGAAAAGAAAATGAGAAAAAAAAAAAAAAGATTGACCTAATGTGATGTTGCGGTAGAGATGGTGGAGGAAAGAAAAGAGTGAATACTTACTATGTAAAGTGAGAAAAAAGAATGAGAGATATATATTAAAAATACTAAGAGCCAATTATATATCTAGTTTGCTAAGAGGTATTAAATGACAAAAAAGTGATTAAAAAAATAAAAAAAAATAAACCCACTTAATTGTACAAGATCTAACAGAATCATATCATAGGGTCTATTAAGATCAAAGAAATGGGCCCAAACAATTAAAATAAATCAATAAATAAAATATTGAAACAGTATTAACAAACCATTTGCAATAATACATTTTACAATTAATTAAATGATATGTTTTAATTTTAGTGACAGAGAGGAAATTAGATAAAGAAACTTAACAAAGGATCCTATTCCATCTAAGATAAAGTTGATGTGATTAAGGCTATCAAAGCATTGCGTAGTTGCCATTGAGAGTGGGCAAAGGTAAAACAATATGAGTCGGGTCTGAAACATATTTCCACAACATAGAAATATGGAATATATCATGAACAACCGATAATGCTGGTGATAAGGCTAGCCGATATGCTACCTGCCCGACCTTCTCAAGTATCTGAAATGGCGCAATGAACCTAGGGCTGAACTTACCCTTCTTCCCGAAGTGTCTAATACCCTTCATTGGTGAAACCTGCAAGAAAACATGTTCCCCTGCCTGAAATGTGACATCTTTGCGCTTCAGATCAGCATAACTTTTCTGCTTTCTTTGAGAAGCAAGCATTCGAGCCTTGATCTTGTCAATAACTTCATTAGTCCTCTGAACTAATTTTAGACCCAAGTACTTCCTTTCTCCAGTTTGTTCCCAATGAATAGGGGAGCAACATTTCCTACCACATAGCATCTCATAGGGAGCCATCCCTATTGTACTCTGGTAGCTATTATTGTAGGAGAACTCAATTAGAGGCAAGTACTTACTCCATGAACCCTCAAAGTCATGACATAGGCTCGCAATATATCCTCAAGTATCTGAATTGTTCTTTCTAACTGACCATCAGTCTGAGGGTGAAAGGTTGTGCTAAATTTTAACTTGGTACCCATAGCCTTCTGAAGACTCACCCAAAACTATGATGTAAACTTTGGATCCCTGTCTGAAACAATGGATTTAGGAGCTCCATGGAGACGAACTATCTCCTTTACATAGAGTTCAGCATACTGATCCACTGAATATGTAACTTTCACTAGTAGAAAGTGAGCTGATTTTGTGAATCTGTCCATTGTAACCCATACCGAATCATACATTCTCGTGGTTCTAGGCAAACCGGTAACAAAATCGATTGCAATGTCCTCCCACTTCCACTCACGAAGGACTAAAGGTTGCAATAACCCTGCCGACCTTTGATGTTCATCCTTGATTTGCTGGCAGGTTAAGCATTTGGACACGTAGTCCACCACATCTCTTTTCATCCCATACCACCAGAAGTAGGGTTTTAAATCCTGATACATTTTTGTAGTTCCTGGATGCATTGAATAAGGCGTGGTATGAGCTTCATCAAGAATCTTTTTCTTAAGTTCATCAATAATAGGAACACACACTCAAGCTTTATACAACAACATCGAGACTGAAAAGTCTTTAGGCCGACTATCCATTACCTCATCTCGAATCTTGATTAGCTCGGGATCTTCTAATTGTGCCTTTCTGATTCTTTCTAACAGATCAGATTGAAGTGTCAAGTTGTGCAACTTTCCAGCTACAAACTCAATCCCTACACTAACCATTTGAGAAGCTAGTTGAGGGGCTATCAAAACTGTAGTGCAAACCTGCCCGAGACCTCTTCTACTTAGTGAATCAGCCACAACATTGGCTTTCCCGGGGTGATAAAGAATCTCGCAACCGTAACCCTTAACCAGTTCTAGTCACCTCCTCTATCTCATATTCAAGTCATTCTGGGTGAAAAAGTATTTAAGACTCTTATGATCGGTATAAATCTCATATTTTTTACCATAAAGATAATGTCACCATATCTTTAGAGAAAAAACCACAGCAATAAGCTCTAGGTCATGAGTTGGGTAGCGCTGCTCATAATCCTTCAGTTGATGAGAGGCATAACGTAACACCCTAACTAGCATAGGCGTATCACGTGATTTTAAAACATACTGTGCAGCTCGTTGCTAATCAACGAGGTTTATGGAAATCGTGATTAATTAAAATTTTTTCTTTTTAATTAAACTTATAAAATATTTATACAAAAATACTCGGGATCCCGATTACAAAACATTTACTAAAGTTCACTGATTATACAAAATACTTGTCGCCTAGCGACTAATTACAAAAATAGCCTTCCTGTCCCGACGATCGTACGCTCCAGGCCTAACCGCCCCGACATGTACAATCTTCACCGACTCGCTCTCACGGTCCTTCAGCCTTAGCCTTGCCCTTACCTACACATAAACATAGCACTGTGAGTCAACAGACTCAATAAGAAAAGCATAATCAAATATCATACATAAATCCCGAGTTATGATCAGACGCCAATACCCCTGACCATAACCCTAACTGTCGTGTCCCACACGATACTGAGCCCTGAACGTTCATAAGATGGTAGTATTGACAAGTAACAGCCTATACTCGGTACACTGGTCATACTCCAGCTACTAGTCATACTCTAGCCTGTACCGATGTGTTACAGTATCAGCCTATACTCAGTACACTGGTCATACTCCAGCTGCTAGTCATACTCTAGCACATGCGATGTGATACGTCAAATAGTACAGAACCACCAACCCTAGTATCCGGCTATACTCGGTACCTCGGTCATACTCCAGTGCTAGTCATACTCTAGCACATGCGATGTGATACGGTGTCAGCCTATACTCGGTACACTGGTCATACTTCAGTTGCTAGTCATACTCTAGCACATGTCGATGTGACACAGTCGGATGGTTCGAAGCCAACATACATATCTAATGTAATCTAACAGGCTTCCTACATGCACGCTAAACATGTAATATATATGCATACTGTTATACTAATCTTACCTCAATTCTGAATTCAGGTGTGCTGGTCAACTTGACTGGAACGAACTGCGCGGCGGTTTACAGGCTCCTAAACCATAACAATCACAACACTATAAGTGATACGCTAAATCACTTCCCGGGGACTTAAACTAGGAACTAAAAGTTTCCCTATCGATAAAAAGCATGGAAATACCCCAAATAACATAAAACCGAGGAAATCTAGGGTTCCTGAAAATCACCCAACCGGCAGACCGGTTGCCCAACCGGAATTCCAGTTTTGGGAATTTCAGAACCCCATCCGGAATTCTGAATGCACAACCGGAATTTCGGTTCCTTGCAGACAAAACTCAAAAATTCATAACTTCATCAAATCAAATCCAATTCACCCCAGACCTTCCAGACCTGTTCTAAATACCCCAAAGAACATTTCTAAAGCATCTACACAGTCCACAACACACAGATATCAAAAATGTCATTAAAGCTCCAAGCTTTGAGTTCAAAACTCAAACTTGGTTAAACAACCCTATCATGCATCAAACCTTGATTAAAACTACATATTCATGCATTTAGAAACTGCAGAAAACATACACAAACTCATTCAACAATCATAACAACCAATTTCTCAACTTTCACTTTGAAAACTAAACTTTTGAGCTAAAAATTCCACAACTCTAAACAACCTAACTATCATGCATCACAAGCAGCTTAATTATCCTCAATTAATCATGCTTAAACCTCTGCAAACAACAACAAAATCACAGCAACAACAACAACCTAAACTAAGCATGCAAACATCATCTTTTCATCAAAATTAAAGAAACTTAAAGAGTAAGATACAAGGGTCTTACCCAACACTTGAAGAACACTTAGATTGAAAGAAAAAGAGCTTGAAAATCAAAGGAATCCCAGCCCTAGTACACCATACCAGCCGAGAGAGAGAGAGAGAGAGAGAGAGAGAGAGAGAGAGAGAGAGAGAGAGAGAGAGAGAGAGAGAGAGAGAGAGAGAGAGAGAGAGAGAGAGAGAGAGAGAGAGAGAGAGAGAGAGAGAGAGAGAGAGAGAGAGAGGAAAAGAGCTTTGTAAATTTCTAATTTTTTCTAAGTTTTGAAATCTTGAGTAATGAGAGGAAGCATGCAAACAGAACACTTATTTCAGCCAACAATTAGCATAATAAAACACATATTTTCCAATTATTAAGTCCACTAAAGGACAAAATAACAATGGGGCAAAATGACCAATTTACCCCTCCATGCTAAAATAACATAAATAACACTAAAGGGGTATTTTGGGAGATTCTAAATTCCCGGCCAATCCCGACATTCCCAATGTCTAATAAACCGTCCCATAATACTAACATACTAAGTTGTGATTTTACTGAGCCAAACACCGAGTTCCATGTTACCGGGCACCGGAAATGCAAACTTATGAAAATCACTAAATGACATAAAATGCATTTCAGAAATCAATAATAACAGTATAAATAATTATTTAAATATCTATAAATAATTTTCATAATTAAACATGATTAACTGCTAATTTCTAAATTAAACTAAGCGGTCTTTACACATAAGCTATGACTCTGTCAGCTTGCATCAGAACACATCCCAGATCCTGTCTGGATGTATCACAATAAACAACGAATTTCTCTTCATTTGATGGCAAAGCTAACACCGGAGCTGTTATTAAACGTTGCTTCAACTCCTGAAAACTTGCTTCACATTTGTCTGACCACATGAATCGCTGATTTTTGTTACTCAACTCACTTAGGGACATAGAGATTTTACAAAATCCCTCGACGAATAGTCGTTAATACCCTGCTAAACCGAGAAAACTTCAAATTTCTGTCACTGATTTCAGCCTCGGCCAATTCTTTACTGACTCAATCTTACTAGGATCAACCATAATCCCATTCTTCCCTACAATATGTCCTAGAAAAGATACCTTTGACAACCAGAATTCACACTTTTTGAACTTTGCATACAACTTGTAATCCCTAAGTTGCTGCAATACCATTCGAAGATGATGCTCGTGCTCCTCTTCTGAGTAAGAGTATACAAGGATGTCATCGATAAACACTATGAAACAATTATCGAGGAAGTCCTTGAATACTCTATTGATGAGATCCATAAAGGCAACAGGAGCATTAGTCAATCCGAATGACATTACCAGAAACTCATAGTGCCCATATCTTGTTCGGAATGCAGTCTTTGGTATATCCTCTTCCTGAACTCTGAGTTGATGATAACCGGCTCATACGTCAATCTTCGAAAATACTGTCTTTGCCTAAAGTTGATCGAACAAACGTCAATTCTGGGTAACAGGTACTTATTCTTGATTGCCAACTTGTTTAGTTCCCAATAATCAATACACATTCTGAGGGAATCATCTTTCTTTCTCACAAACATAACCGGAGCTCCCCAAGGCGACACACTGGGTCGTGTAAACCCCATATTAAGCATCCCCTGAAGCTGTAATTTAAGCTCCTTGAGTTCTGCTGGAGCCATTCTATATGGAGCTTTAGAAACTGGTTCGGATCCAGGTGCCAAATCAATCACAAAGTCAATTTCTCGCTGCGGCAGTAATCTCGGCAACTCCTCGAGAAACACGTCAAGAAAATCTTTAACCACTCTGACTACCTCAGGCCCAAATGTTTCGGGTCTGCTGGAGTCAATCACCACTGCTAAACATCCTACACATCCACTGTGTAATAGATCCCTATCCTTACTACCGAAATAACCGAAATTGTGAGACCCCTGAACTGATCCAACATAAACAAATGGATCTTCACCCTCTAGCTGTAAAGTTAACATTTTCTGTTTAAAATCTATATGTTGGAATTATTTTACTGGGATCTTAGATCTACTCACAAGTATGTTATTTAACATCCTAAATATGAACTTCTAAAACGAAAAATAAACACATATAAAGTTAAGAAAACCTTACATTGGTTGTAGCGGAATAATATGTCTCCTTCCACTCAGATCTCTAACCCTTGTATCCTTTCTGTTGGAGAGTATTATCAAGATCCGAGTCTGAATGTCCTTCTCTTGGATTTGATCCTTCACAATCTTCCAAATTATGATTGAGGTACTGTTTGTTGTGTGTGGGGACTACTCTTTCACTAGGGTCATTCGAAATTGTATCTCTCTTGTTGAAGAAGAAGGAGATGGGCGACTATATATAGAGAAAAGGAAAAGGTCAACTTTCTGAAAGAGGCAGTTTCCTGAATTACTGAGTAATTGCTTAACTGACTTATTTGGTGTGAGCCATCACTTTCCTTTTATAGATAACTGCTAGGTTTAGGTTAGTAATTAATTGGAATTAAAATAATGAAAGTAATAATTGGAAAATGCATACACAAGTGGCGGGCCATGGGTGTTATTGGGCCTCACTTAGATTTTGCAGTTTCCACAATTTTATTTCTATTTTCCCAAAAATGCCAATTTTCCAATTCTAACCATTTAAATGCCAAAACTAATTATTTAATAACTAAAATAGATTATTGAATAATATTGTCATTTAATATAATTATTAATTAGACATATAGAGTCTCTTAATTAATAAATAAACCTAGAATCTCTTTTCTTTACAATTTCATCCTTGTTTAGTGAAAATTCACAAATTAGACATAGTCTAACTTTAGAATTATAATTGATTAATCATAAATCAATTATTGAGTCTTACAAACAGTATGGTCTCAACTAGAATGGGGACCATGGATCTATATTACTGAGTTTCCAATAAGCTGAACCGACTTTACCAAGTAAATTCCCTAACTTATTAATTCCTTGTTGAATCCACTCTTAGAACTTGGAATTGCTCTCTAAGACTTATACAGAGCATTCTATATGTTCCACGATATAGATATGCTATCTCATTTAACCATCGTTATAATCTTATTGTGATCAAAGATCCTCTATATAGATGATTTACATCGAGATGGGATAAAATTTACCGTTTTCACCCCTCAATGTATTTGGCCCCTTAAAAAGCTACCTGTAAATGATGTTTTAGTGATCTAAGATATAGTCACTGAAACAAGAGGTCATCCATTTACTTCTATTTAGCTAAGCTCGAAGGGAATCATCACTTGACTTATATACACCAGTAGAAGCTATAAATTCCATATTTATGTTCAGCGCTCCCACTCAGTCATACTATCATGTTTCCAAAATATACGTATCACCCTGACCCAAAAGTAGGCTTAACTAATAAATCAAACAACATGAATAGCACTCCTGAGATTGAGCCTAAGCATATTAGGATTTAGATTCTTTTAATCAAAGATCAACTAGTGATATTGACTTGGAAAGATACAACGGTAAGTTTATAATATCTTGTCTAAGTTCAATATCGGTCCACTCCAATGTATACTCCATACATTCGAAACCAGTGTACTTTACCAATGTCCTGGAAAGAACATAACACTTACTCCAAGTGTAAGTATACTTCATCGCTGATTATCACATCAGTGTAAATCCAAAACACTGATGAAATAGGGACTTAGTCTTTTGAATCATATAATCACAATCACATACCACTGTGTTGACAATACTTTAATTGTGAATAAATATATGTTCTGGACTTAACTAATTTTGTGCATATATTGAATATATATTAAACCATAAACATAAAAAATACATGTTAACATAAATCACTTCGAATCTCTTAAATTGATAACTAATCAGATTGTAATGGGTTTTATTTAGGGCACAAAACCCAACACTATAATGGCCTAATACTTGGACAGAAAATCCATCCCAAGTATGATGTCAAACTCTGTTAGTTTCAGTTCGATAAGGTCATCACTCAACTCCCTATCCTCGATCCTAACTAGCATAGACCGAATGTGCCTATTGGAGATAACCAAGTCCGCGCTAGGCATTAGGGTTCCAAACCCTCTTTTAAGAATATTGCAAGGCTGTTGGAAATATTTTACCAGGATCTAGATTTACCAACAAGTATGTTATTAACATCCTAAATATGAACTTCTAAAACGATATGAAATAAACACATATAAAGTATAAGAAACCTTACAGTGCTCGCAGCAAAATGTAATGTCTCCTTCCACTCAAATCTCTAACCCTTGTATCCTTTTTGTAGCAGAGTATCACCAAGATCAGAGTCTGAATCTCCTTCTCTTGAAACTGGATTCTTCACAGCCTTACACACTATGATTGAGTACTACTTGATGTGTGTGGGCACTCACTCTTTCACTATAGGCTTGGTTTAGAAGAGAGGAAGAGAGAGAGAGTGGTTTCGGCTAGGGTAGTGAAGGAGGCTTTGAAATTTTTTACTGAAGGAATGAGATGCATCATCGTTTCCCTTCAGCCATCACTACCTATTTATAGAAAACCACCTAGGGTTAGGTTACATTTATTTGGCATTAAAATAATGAAAAAAATAAATAGAAAATTTGCTATAGAGTGGCCGGCCATGAATGGATATTCGGCCCCACTTTTAAATTTTGCCATTTTTCTCATTTTCCTTCTTATTTTCTCAAAAATGCCAATTTTTTAATTTAACCATTTAATTGCCAATTTTAATTATTTAATAACTAAAAATTAATTATCAAATAATATTTTCATTTAATATATTTATTAGTTAGACTTATCAGAGTCTCTTAATTAACAAATTAACGTTAGAAACTCTTTCTTCACAATTAAGCCCTTGCTTAGTGAAAATTCATAAACTAAACATAGTCTAACTTTATAATTATAATTGATTAATCAAAATCAATTAACTGAGTCGTACAAGTAGTATTATCTCAACTAGTATGGGGACCATGGACCTATATATCTGAGCTTCCAATAAGTAGCTCTAGGATTTACCAAGTAAATTCACTAACTTATTAATTCCTTGTTGCATCCACCATAGAACTTGGAATTGCACTCTTAGTTATATAGAACGATCTATATGTTCCACGATATAGATACGCTATCAGTTATCTATTGTTATAATCCCAATAATCAATGATCCTCTATAGATGATCTACATTGTATAGGGATTAATTTACCATTACACCCTTCAATGCATTTTATCCTTAAAACACTCAGCCACCTATAAATGATATTTCAGTGAACTAACATAATCTCTGACATGAGTACTCAACCATCTATTTCTGTTTAGCCAAGCTCGAAGGAAATCATCATTTCACTTCTATGCCCTGATAGAAGCTATAGATTCCATCTCTATGTTTACCGCTCCCACTCAATTGCACTACCATGTTCCCACAATGTACGTATCATCCTGACCAAAAAGTAGGCTTAACTAACAAATCAAAGAACATGTATAATACTCTTGAGATCGAACCTAACCATGTCAGGATTAAGATCACTTGATCTTGGATCAACTAGGTGATATTGAACTGAATAGATATTACGGTAAACTTATCATATTTATACAAAGTTCAATATCAGTCCCTTAAGATGCATACTCCATGCATCCAACCCAAGCTTTACTTTAATCAATGCCCTGGAAAGGACATAGCACTTATCCAAGGTGCAAGTAAACTATGTTGTAGATTAGCATATCAGTTAAACTCTGTGTACTGATAAATCTAGGAATATATATATTTAATCACACAATCTTGATTACTTTCCATTGTGCTAACGACACACAATAACAAGAACATAAATGTGATAAGGATTTGGATGAATTTATAAATCAAATAAACAAATAAGTGATAACATGAACCAAATGACACAATGAGTGATGAAAATACTTCTATCTCCTTATTGATATTTAAATAATAGAGATTGTATTGAAATAGAGTTTTATTTAACGCGTAAACCCCAACAAACTCCCACTTGCACTAATATAAAACAATCAGTACATTTCAATTAATCGTAAATTCTGACGGTGCTTTTCAAATGTTGTTCCCGCCAAGACTTTGGTGAATGGATCAAATAGGTTGTGCTTTGTGTCCACTTTTGCCACCAGTACATCCTCTCTTGCCACTTACTCTCTGATGATATGGTATTTCCTTTCTATATGTTTGCTTCTCTTGTAGCTTCGAGGCTCTTTACTGTTGGCTATGGCTCTAGTGTTATCACAAAGCAAAACCAGTGGTTTTTCCATTCCAGGAACGACACCGAGTCATGAGAAGAACTTTCTAAGCCAGACAAGTTCTTTTGCAGCCTCAGCAACAACTATGTATTCTGCCTCCATGGTAGAGTCTAAAATTGTGGTTTGTTTAGCACTTCTCCAAACCACTGCTCCACCCCCAAGAGTAAACACCATCCTAGATGTAGATTTCCTGTCATCAAGACATGCCTAGAAATCTGAATTGGTATAGCCTACGGGATTCAAAGCACCACCCTTGTAGACTAACACGATTTGCCTTGTACTTTTCAAGTACTTTAAGATATGCTTAACAACATTCTAATGTTCCTGTCCTGGATTCGTCTGATACCTGCTCACAATTCCTACTGCATAACAGATGCCAGGTCTAGTGCATAACATTGCATACATTAGACTCCCAACTGCTGAAGCATAAGGAACCCTTCTCATGTCCACTATCTCTTGATGGTCATTGGGACACTATTCCTTAGATAGACGGATACCAAATCTAGAAGGAATTGTTGCCCCTTTGGTGTTGGTCATTTAAAATCTCTCTAAAACCTTATCTATGTAAGTTGTTTGAGAGAGCGCAAGGGATCTGTTCTTCCAGTTTGTGATAATCTGAATACCGAGAACATAGGCAGCTTCACCCAAATCTTTCATTTCGAATTGAGTGTCAAGCCATTCCTTGATGTCAGCCATTTTCTTGATATTGTTCCCAATAATCAAAATGTCATCAACATAAAGGACCAGGAATACTACCACTTGGTTTTCCTTGAGTTGGTAAACACAAGGTTCATCTTCATTCTAAAGAAAGTCGTAGGTCTTGATGATTTCATCAAACCTTTTGTTCCAGGAGCGAGAAGCTTGCTTAAGTCCACAAATGGACCTATTGAGTTTACAAACTTTCTTTTCCTGCCCTGGAAGAACATAGCCTTCTGGTTGCTCCATATAGATGGTCTCTTCAAGAATTCTATTAAGGCTGTCATGACATCCATTTGCCAGATTTCATAATCGAAAGAAGTAGTTATGGAGAGAAGAATTCGCATGGATTTGAGCATGGCGACCGGACTAAAAGTTTCCTCATAGTCCACGCCTTCTCTTGGGTGTAACCCTTGGCGACCAGTCTAGATTTAAAAGTTTCGACTTCGCCTCCATCGCCTCTTTTGGGTGGATTCAAATATACTACACTTGATCGGAAGATCAAGACATCAGATTGACCTACTTGCATACTTTGTTTTATATTAGTGCAAGTGGGAGTTTGTTGGGTTTTATGCCCTAAATAAAACACTTTACAATCTGATTAGTTATCAATACAAGAAATTTGAAGTGATTTAGGTTTTCATGAATTTTACATGCTAATGGTTTAATATGTTTATTACATTCACACACACAAAATCAGTTAAATCCAGATCATATGTTTATTAAAATTTACAGTATCGTCAACACAGTGGAATGTGATTGTGATCATATGAATCAAAAGACTTGGTCCCTGTTTCATCAGTGTTATTGGATTTACACTAATGTGATAATCAACGATGATGTATACTTACACTTGGAGTAAGTGTTATGTTCTTTCCAGGACATTAGTAAAGTATACTAGTTTCGAATGTATGGAGTATACATTGGACTGGACCGATATTGCAACTAAGTTAAGATATTACAAACTTACCATTATATATATCTTTCCAAGCCAATATCAGTAGTTGATCTTAAGATTAAAAGAATCTAAATCCTGATATGCTTAGGCTCAACTCAGGAGTGTTATTCATGTTCTTTGATTTATTAGTTAAGCCTACTTTTAGGTCAGGGTGATACGTATATTTTGGGAACATGATAGTATGATTGAGTGTGAGTGCTGAACATAAATATAGAATCTTTAGCTTCTACTGGTGTATAGAAGTCAAGTGATGATTCCCTTCGAGCTTAGCAAATAGAAGGAAATGGATGAGCTCTTGTTTAACTGACTAATTATTAGATCACTAAACACCATTTACAGGTAGCTAAGTGTTTTAAGGGGAAAAATACATTGAGGGGTGAGAATGGTAAAGAAATCCCATCTTGATGTAGATCATCTGTATAGAGGATCTTTAAATCACAATAAGATTATAAGAATGGTTAAATGAGATAGCATATTGATATCGTGAAACATATCATGTGCTCTATATAAGTCTGAGAGTGCAATTCTAAGTTCTAATAGTGGATTCAACGAAGAATTAATAAGTAGGAATTTACTTGGTAAATTTGGTTCACTTATTGGAAGCTCAACATATAGATCCATGGTCTCCATTCTAGTTGAGAACATTCTGCTTGTAAGACTCATTAATTGATTCGTGATTGATCAATTATAATTCTATAGTTAGACTATGTCTAATTTGTGAATTTTCACTAAGTAGGGGTGAAATTGTAAAGAAAAGAGATTCTAGGTTTATTTATTTATTAATGGACTTTATATGTCTAGTTTATAATTAAATTAAATGACAATATTATTTAATAATATATTTTAGTTATTAAATAATTAGGTTTGGCATTTAAATGGTTAGAATTGGAAAATTTGCGTTTTTGAGAAAATAGAAATAAAATTTGTTAAAACTGTAAAATCAAGTGGGGCCCATTATCACACCATGGCCGGCCACTATTTGTGGAAATTCAAATTAATATTTTCATTATTTCAATGCCAAATAATTCCTAACCTAAACCTAGTAGTTGCCTATAAATAGAAAGTGATGGCTCAGTCAAAACAACACAATTCATAAGTTATCTGACAGAAATTTCTCTCTTCAGAAAAACTGAGCCTTCCCTATTTTCTATACCTGGCCGAAAACCTCTTCTCTTTTCTCTCTTCATAAAATTTCGACCCTAGTGAAAGAGTGAGTGCCCACACACAGCAAGCAGTAAATCAATCATAGATTGGAAGACAGTGAAGGATCAAACTCAGAGAAGAAGGACATTCGGGCTCAGATCTTGATAATACTCTGCGACAGAAAGGATACAAGGGTTAGAGATCTGAGTGGAAGGAGACATTAATTCCGCTGCATCAATGTAAGGTTTTCTTAACTTTATATGTGTTTAATTTATCGTTTTAAAAAGTTCATATTTAGGGTGTTAAACAACATACTTGTGAGTAGATCTAAGATCCTGGTAAAATAATTTCCAACAGGAACAACATTTAAAATGTCGGTTGCCATCTGAATTGCATATCCCCAGAAGGACGTAGGTAGAGTTGAGTAGCTAAGCATGGACCTAACCATTTTCAAAAGCGTGCGATTTCTTCTTTCTACAACTCCATTTTGATGTGGAGTGCAAGGGGCAGTCAATTGGGATTCAATGCCAAGTTCAATCAAATGATCTTTGAACTGCATATCCATATATTCTCCACCCCTATCAGTTCGCAAGATCTTAAAGGTTTTACCCAATTGGTTTTGAGCCAACGCTAGAATTTCCTGAAACTTTTCAAACGTTTTAGATTTTTTATGCATAAGGTAAATATGACATTATCTAGAGTAATCGTCAATGAAAGTGATAAAGTACTCATAACCACCTCTAGCTTTGACATTCAGTGGTCTGCAAAGATCTGAATGTACTATGCCTAGTGGTTCCTTGGCACGCTCTCCCTTTGCCAAGAAAGAACATTTTGTCATTTTGCCTTCTAGGCAAGATTAACAATCTGGTAATTCACCTAAGGTGACATTTTTCAATGGACCACCTTTGGTTAATCTGTGAAGTCTATCATAGCCTATATGACCAAGACGTAAGTGCCATAGATATGTTTCGTCTTCATTATCGATCTTTTACTTTTTATGGTTTCTAGGTTTAGCTACCTTAAACAGTTCGTTATGAAGCGCAAATGGTTCGTCTGGTCTTAGAACATAAAGCCCATGTTCCATAGATACAACACAAATTTGAATGTCATTTCGAGAAATGGTAGAACCAGAACTCAAAAAATCTAATTTGTATTGTTGCAATCGTAAGCATGAAACAGAAATAAAGTTTCTACTGAAATTTTGAATGAATAAGACATTGTCTAATTCCAAAATCCTGTTTTGAAACTTGAGTTTGGCTTTTCCTCTAGCTCTAACCGATATTATTTTGCCATTACCAACTTTCAGTTTCAACTCTCCGGATTTTAAATAATTCCAGTTTTCAAGCAATTGCAATGAACAACTGACATGGTTGTAGATCCAGAATCAAGAATCTAGATGGATTTATCATTCTCTAAAACACATGATTCAAAAACTAATGCATCATTGCTTAACCATTTTTGGATTGTTCTTATTGCTGGTTCAATCTGTTAGGAAGTATAATCCGAGGAAGTGGAATCACTTTCTCTATTCTTTGCAACTGAGCTTGAAGTAGTACGATTATCAGAGCTATGAACTCTTTGCTCTTCAGATTGAACAATTCCCAGCTTAGCTGCTTTTTGGAATTTCATGTCCATCATGAGCAAGTGTGAAGTATTACTCTGACCAGGAGTTTTCTTCACACTTTCAAGTTCAATCCTAAAGGTACATTCTAGATGAGTGTTGGGATGTGGGTTGTACATTTTGGCACAATACAAATATCAATAAACAGAAGTAAATCATTTGGTTCAATAAATTCATACACAAGTTCAAAAAATAACAAATATAGCAAATATGTTTTCAAAAATACCAAAAACTAGACATATTCATTATTTTCCAAGGTTTCCAACATAATGAAATACAGTGTCCCGGTAGCGCGAGAGTCAAAGATAACATTAGTTGAATAGAGTGGTCAGCTCATCTAAAATGAAGACCATTTTAGAAACCTTTTATTCGATCAAAATGAGAATCCAACATTGTCCCGATAGGCGAGAGTCAAGGTTATTCTCATTTTATGAGCTTCCACCATTGTTTCATGTTCTGTAAGTTTATCTCTAAGTAGTCACCGTAGGGGAGAGTCTAATACAGACGAAAACTTACAAAACACTTATCAAATGAGATCTTATGGTGTTAAATGCTTTCAATGAATAACCATACATAAGGGGGACGAAGTCTAGCATCTCGAGGTTATATTGAAAACATTTAATTATTGTAAGACCAACAATGGAGATCGAATATCTCTTGATTAAAGCTCATTATTTAAAATAATATATTTTTAATTAATCATTTATTTTAACCATATATTTTTATAATGAAAAGTAATTAATTTAAAGTTGGTCCAAAATTAATTAAAAATTAATTTTCAACTTTAATTTAATTTTTAATATTTAATTTTCGAAAATCATTATATAAAAATATATAAAATTTTGAAAATTTAAAATACAATAAAATAAATACTTGAAAAATATCTAATTTAAGTTGTTCTAAAATAAAAAAATCAACTTAAATTATTTTTCAAATTTTAATTAAATAATAAATCAAGTTACTAACTACTTAATTCGAAAAATATTCCATTTTAAGTTGATCCAAAGTTTAACAAACTTTCAACTTAAAAAATATTCCAAGAATCTTCAATAACTAATTCCTTGAATTCCTCAACTTAATTTTGAAATTCAAAAATATTCAAATTTAAGTTAATAAAAAAATTAGTTAGAAATAACTAATTTACAACTTAAATAGGAATATTTAATGAAATAAAAAAAAAATAAGCTTCAGAAGGAATCTAACTAGTTATAATTCTATATTTAATTAAATACAAGAAAAATACATATAGTTTATCTTGAATTAATTTCATTAAACTAGGTGTGTTTTTCTTAAATTAATTTTAAAATATTCGAATGAAAAATTAATTTCATTTATTTTGAAATTAATTATGTTGCTAATAAATTTTTATTAGGTTAAACTAGTTTAATTAACCTAGTACAGTTATTCAAATCAGGCAAATGTGTCTTCACAGTTAGGGTTGTTCGTGTGAGGGAGGGCGGGGTTCAATATGTCGTACCCACTACTATGGCCCCCTAACTCTCACACAAGGCTCAAAAGAGAGGAATTTAACCATCAAATGAACCACTGTTATTAATTGAATAGGCCCAAATACTAATTGAGTCTAAATAAAATCTATCATGGTGTGACATTTTATTTAGCAACCTAGTCCATTTTAATTAAAATAAATGGGCTACCTATATGCATCTAGGCCCAAAGCAAACATATAGGCTCACACAGGCACACAGATTTGAATGGATCCTATCATGTTACTAGGTCATACACAAATGAAAGAAGAATGCAAAATTTACCTGTTACAAATTATTGGTTTGACCTATTGACAATTGAGCCATGGGTTAAAATCAGATCATTAGATCTGTCAACAAATTAACCATGACAATTTAGATCAAGCAATAATAGGTTTTATAAAACTTATTTTTATAATCAAATAATATAAAACATATACACCTGCAACAAATTAGATAGTTGGGTATAGGGTTTATTTGATTTTAAATTAATTTAATTTAATTTAAAAAAAAATCGAAAAAATAAATAAAAAAAAATATTTTTTTTTCTCAGAATAAATAAATAATAAATAGATAAATTAAAAAAAATTAAAATTAAATAAGAATCTTTTTCAAAAAAAAATGCTAATAACTTTTCAAATTTCATGTTATTTTAAAAAATTAAATATTCAATAAAATAAAATGATAATTTAATATCATTTTTCTGATTTTATAATTTAATTTAAATAAAAAAAAATAAAATTTAAAACTTAGCATAATATCCTATTTCTATTTAAAATATCATGATTAAACTAATCTTATTTTAAATTTAAATAAGGTCAATTTATTAAAAAAATTATTTTAAAAAAATATCTGACCTTAAATTTAAAAATAAGATAAAATAATCAAATTTTAAAAATAAGATAATTAATTAAGCAAAAAAAAAAAATAGTTTTTTACCTATTCTCAAATTCAAATTTCACTAATATCTTAAAAAGTATTTTTTTTAAAAGAAATGCTAATTAATTTAATTCTGATAATTAGATTTGAAATATGAAAAATAAAAATCTAAATACAAAATTACACAAAAAATTTGAAATTAATTCCATGAAAAAGCATGAAAAAATGACAAAAATTGGAAAAAGAAATTGCATTTGGTACAGATGGTATGTATTGCACACCATCTAGGCGCATGCACTCGGGCGGATGGGGCTGATAACACGCACAGGGATGCTGCCAGCAGCATTTTCGCACGCGCAGCCCACCTTCAAACAGAGACAGTGCCTTCAGATCGAGAATTCTCAGACATGTGCATGTCTGATGCGCGTGTACCCGAGAATTCTCAAGCATCCGCGCGCGTACATGTGGGTGATGTCACACCTGATATTTTCCGATTTTCAAAAATTCATAACTAATTCAAATAAAATCAAAATCAAGTTCTCTAAAAAAGTGAATTGCTTAATTTTTCCAAAACTATCCAACAAAAATGATTCCAGAACAAAAATTCAATTATTTTCATATAAAAAATTCACAAATATCAATCAATCATCAAATAACACAAAGATCAACATGAAACCATCCAAATCACACACAAATTGTTTTAAGTCCAAATTTCTTGAAACTAAATCAATTACCATGGCTCTGAGGCCAGTTGTTGAAATTATTGTACCAGGATCTAGATTTACTAACAAGTATGTTATTAACATACTAAATATGAACTTCTAAAACGATATGAAATAAACACATATAAAGTATAAGAAACCTTACAGTGGATGCAGAAGAATATAATGTCTCCTTCCACTCAAATCTCTAACCCTTGTATCCTTTCTGTAGAAAAGTATCACCAAGATCTGAGTCTGAAGCTTCTTCTCTTGAAACAGGATTCTTCACAGCCTTACACACTATGATTGAGTACTACTTGATGTGTGTGGGCACTCACTCTTTCACTATAGGCTCGGTTTAGAAGAGAGAGAGAGAGAGAGAGAGAGAGAGAGAGAGAGAGAGAGAGAGAGAGAGAGAGAGAGAGAGAGAGAGAGAGAGAGAGAGAGAGAGAGAGAGAGAGAGAGAGAGAGAGAGAGAGAGAGTGGTTTCGGCTAGGGTAGTGAAGGAGGCTTTAACTTTTTTACTGAAGGAATGAGATGCATCATCTTTTCCCTTAACCCATCACTACCTATTTATAGGAAACCACCTAGGGTTAGGTTAAATTTATTTGGTATTAAAATAATGAAAAAATAAATGGTAAATTTGCTATAGAGTGGCCGGGCATGAATGAAAATTAGGCCACACTTTGCAATTTTTTCATTTTTCTCATTTTCCTTCTTATTTTTTCAAAAAATGCTAATTTTCAAATCTAACAATTTAAATGCCAATTCTAATTATTTAATAACTAAAAATTAATTATCAAATAATATTGTCATTTAATATATTTATGAATTAGACTTATCAAAGTCTCTTAATTACCAAATTAACCCTAGAAACTCTTTCTTCACGATTAAGATCTTGCTTAGTGAAAATTCATAAACTAGTCATAGTCTAATTTTAGAAGGTTCTGAGGGAAAGGTCGATTGCTCGTTCTTTATCTCTTTCACATATCTTTTCAGGGCGTTGTTGCTTTCTTCTGCGATGTCCTCTTCTTCAATAGGAATAGGTTGTAACCCCTGGTTGTTTGGGTTATTGGGCAGATTGGGCTGGTTGTATCTCTGGCCCTATCTTTTTTAGTATTGTTTAAAATGGCCTCGAGCGATGAGACTTTCTATCTCATCTTTCAATTGGCAACATTCGTCGATTGAATGCCCGATATCCTTATAAAATTTACAATACTTTTTAGGATCTCTTTTGCTCCTTGAATTCCTTATGGGCTCGGGCTTGCCGAAGGCAACCTTTTCCTCATGTGCAAGGTAAATATTCTCCCGAGTTTCATTTAGCTCAGTATAAATAGTATACACTGGCACATACTTATCATGCTTCTTCTGTTTCTTTCTATCCTTCGCAGTTCCTTAATACCGTCATTTCTCTTTGAACCAGGAGCCCCCGAACCAGGAGCCCTCGAGTTGTCAACTCTCGTGGGAACAGTACCTGTTGAAACATTGCTGGGTTTGCCTCTCGAGCTGGTTTTTAAAAGATTCATTTCCTTTCGAGCTTCTTCCTTCTGAACGAACACCTGAGCCTTTTAGTTAAACTCAGTGATGCTTCTCACTGGACGTCCTTGTATGTCATCCCACAACTCGCCCCTACGGTTAATGGATCAGTAGAGATCCCCACCTGAAGGGTTGTAAGTTGCGTGTTGTCATCCAAATTCTTAACCCTAGCCCCACCCGTACTAAAACAACTTAAGTAGGTCTTAAGTGTCTCGTCGGGCTGTTGCTTTATATTGGTTAGCGAGGCTACTTTGGGTCGCCTATCCTTAGACCACTGGAATTGTTTTTGAAAATCCCTTGACAACTGCTCTCATAAAGTTATTGAATGATGAGTAAACTAGTTAAACCAGGCACTCGCTAATCCAACAAGCGAGGTGGGGAACAAAATACAGCGTAAATTGTTTGTCACATTCCTCGCTCGTATTATTGTGTTAAAGTTAGTCAAATGCGAGACCGAATCTGTGGTTTTGTCATATGACAAGACATGCAGGTTTTTGTATCCTGAATGAAAAGGGGCATTCATTATGTCTGGATGATACGGCTCAAGCTCTTCGTTAGAGTCGTATCGAGATAGTTTCCCTAATTACCCCACTTCATATCTCCTGAACTTTTCCTCTAGCTCGTTTATCCGTAATTGGATTGGAACCTCTTGCTTTTGACCAAGCTGTTGGCAAAGGTCAGGTTTCTTCTGATTCAAGTGCTCTCCCAGATCCAGTTGAGAGTAATTGCTGGCAGACTCGTCTTACTCACAGATCGCGTACTACTCATAGAATTTGTCTTTGAGTGGCTCGCGGATTTACTGGATCCCATGCTTTCTCGATCATTATCTCGTTGAGTTCTTTCTCCTCTTTGAGTTAATCGACTATGGGTTCTTGGCCGCCTCGAAGTCACACTTGCTTTTTCATGTTCTGTTCTTTCCTCCTCAGAGCGGTTTATCGTATTTCTCCCATTAGGGTCTGTACGAGTCCTCGCTCTATGGGTTTGGGAAGGATGTTGGTGATTTCTAACATGTGACCTCCGTTCTCCCAGTTGAGTCCCAAGATCCTCCTCATTCCGGTTGTCTCCCATCTGGCTGCTCATTCCTATTTTCAGGGCGTGTCTCATTTTCCCTGGGTTGTTCTTCTCGAGCATTTTCCTGTCTGCTGGTTCGTGAACCACGAGGTATGCCTCATGGTCTTCTCACTCTAGGTTCAGGTTGATTTTGAGCATTGGTCCCCTGTGCCGCCCTAGCCGAGGCTACATCACGTTCTAACTCAGCATTCGACGATGCGCCTCTTTCAGACGGCGTCTCAGGCGGCGGTATTCTGTTTCATAAGTACCTTCTCCCATAGACTGGGCACCTCCATGATTGAACTCTTCATCCCTCGTCCCAAGATTCTGACCAATTCACGTTGATTTCTCCTCGAGCGTGTTGTCCGCGTACTAGGACCAACGTCGGGTTGGGTTCTCTGTGAACGTGTGGTCTGCGCACTGGGGCCACCCTCAGGTTGAGTTCTCTTGGAACGGGTCGTCCTTCTGGATCGCTGGTTGATAGAAATTCTGGAGCCCATGGGCTCTTTCCCAGAATGATGATTAGTTTCCTCATGTGGGGTGTTAACATTTTCTGGATTTTCAGCCATGATGGAGGTGGCTTTTCATCAAAAGAAAGGAGGGTTTTTCTGAGCTTTTTCACAGAGGCTCCCAATGAAAGCACCAAATTGTTAATGCAGATTTTCGTTAACTAAATTTGAACCTAATAGTAATGATTTCACACAGAAAAAATAAAAGATATAGAAATAAAAATATATGAACATAGGCTTTTTTTACGTGGTTTTGTAGTTAAAATTTTGCGTAGTCCACGAGTCAATCTTATTCAGATTTCTGATTGTTTTTAAGGGCCTCCCCGTATGAGTTTTTTTTTTCCCTTTTCTGATCTTGTTTGTCACTATTTATAATTACATAGTGGAAAGTTAATTACAAATTTGACTGTAATATGTTTACAACAATCATCCCTAAAATCGTGGAATTTGATTACATATCACGTAGTGTAACTGTGCTTTATGATTTGAAAATCATGTAGCTGTGATTTTCTCGCTTTTACTGGGTCAAAACAATCGTGTATTAAACACGTCTTTAGTCGTTGTATCTGGAGATGTCTCGATAGAAACTTAGTTCTAGTGATCTCAATGGTGAGTTGGGGTCATTCTTCCTTCAGATGTCGACGATGTATGTCTGGTGTCGATCGCGATTGTTATTTATAAAGAATTCTTTGAGGCTAATTTGAATGTTATCTTCTGGCTTGCCAGGATTGTAAGCCTCGCTGACGCTAACAAGATGAAGTTATATGAAGTCTTCCCAAAACGAGACGTGCATCATGCTTACTTGTTCTTGAGCCAGTCTGAATTTTACACTTAGATTGTACTCTAAGGACTTTCGCAATCGATATATGTCGCTTTTGTCTTCCAATGTGTATTGTCGTTAATGTTAGGTTTTATGCCCTAAATAAAACTCCATTTTAATGTAATCTATTTTATTCAACATCAATAAAGAAACAGAAGTATTTTTCATTCATTTGTGTATGTTTTGGTTCACTTTATCAATAGCTTGTCTATTTGATTTATAAATTCATCTTAAACCCTTTTCACATACTTGATCATGTTTATTGTGCTGTCATCACATTGGAAAGTAAACATGACTATGTGAATAAAGTTTCCTAGATTTATCAGACACAGGGTTTTACTAATATGATAATCTACAACAAGAGTTTACTTGTATTTGGAGAAATACTATGTTCTTTCCAGAACATTGGTTAAAGTAAAGCTCAGGTTGGATGCATGGAGTATGCATCGGAAGGGACTGATATTGAACTTTGACTTAGATTTAATTAAACTTACCGTAAAATCTATTCAAGTCAATATCGCCAAGTTGATCCTAGATCAAATGATCTTAATCCTGTTATGATTAGGCTCAATCTTGAAAGGCTATTCGTGTTCTTTGATTTGTTAGTTAAGCCTACTTTTAGGTCAGGGTGATACGTACATTTTGGGAACACGGTAGTGCAATTGAGTGGGAGCACTAGCATAAACATGGAATCTATAGCTTCTATCTGGCGAATAGTAAGCAAAGGATGATCTCCTTCGAGCTTGACCAAACGAAAATAAATGGTGGAGATCTCATTTCACATAAGCTGAAATATCATTTATACGGGGTCAAGTGTTTTAAGGATAAAATACATAGTAGGGTGTTACGGTAATCTAATCCCTTTACTGTGTAGATCATTCATATAGAGGATCATTGATCACATTAGGATTATAACAATGGATAACTAATGATGTGTCTATATGGTGGAACATATAGAGCATTCTATAAACTGAGAGTGCAATTCTAAGTTCTATGCGTGGATTCAACGAAGAATTAATAAGTTAGTGAATTTTAGTGCTAAATTCTTGATCTATTTATTGGAAGCTCGTTTATATAGACCCATGGTCCCCTCACTAGTTGAGATAATATTGCTTGTAAGACTCATGTAATTGGTTTTGATTAATCAATTATAATTCACGAATTAGACTATGTCTATTTGTGAAATTTTCACTAAGTAAGGGCGAAATTGTAAAGAAAGAGTTAATAGGGGCATATTTGTTAATTATGATACTTTGTATGGTTCAATTAATAAATATGATAAATGACAATATTATTTAATAATTATTTGTAGTTATTAAATAGTTAGAATTGGCATTTAAATGATTGAATTAGGAAATTGGCATTTTTGAGAAAATCAGATACAAAAGGTGTTAAAATTGCAAAATTGCAAAAATCAAGACCCAGTCCACCTAGCCATGGCCGGCCACCTTTATAGGTATTTTAAGTTGATTTTTTCATTATTTTAATGCCATATAATTCAAATCTAACCCTAGTGGAATGCTATAAATAGATAGTGAAGGCTTCAGGAAAATTACACTTTCTGAATCAGAAAAACCTGAGCCTCCACTCTCTCTTCTCTAGCCGCCACTCTCTCTCTTGCTTCTTCCTTTGAATTTCGAAATTACCTTAGTGATTAGAGTAGTGCCCACACACATCAAGCAATACCTCAATCATAGTGAGGAAGATCGTGAAGAAAGATCATCAGCAAAGGAGATTCAGCATCAAGGATTCAGAGAAGAAGATCAAGGTTCAGATCTTGATAATACTCTGCTACAGAAAGGATTCAAGGGTTAGAGATCTGAACGGAAGGAGTCATTTAATTCCGCTGCACCCAATGTAAGGTTTCTTAAACTTTATATGTGTTTAATTTATCGTTTTAGAAAGTTCTTATTTAGGATGTTAATAAACATACTTGTGAGTAGATCTAAGATCCTGGTAAAATAATTTCCAACAACTGGCCTCGGAGCCATGGTAATTGATTTACTTGCAAGAAATTTGGACTTTAAAACGATTGTTTGTATGTTCTTTGGATGGTATCATGTTGTATTGAGTGTTATTTGATGATTGATTGATGTTTGTAAAATTTTCGTGAAAAATAATTGCGATTTTATCTCTGGAATTATTTTTATTGGATAGTATGGAAAAAATTAAGCAAGTTAGCCTTTTACAGAACTTAATTTGGATTTTATTTGAATTAGTTATGATTTTTTGAAGATTTGAAAAAATGGGGGCTGTACTGATATTTTCCTGCGATCGCAAATCTGTCCGTACAGTTTCGAATTTTTTTTGTTTTTCTTCGATTTTTCATGCTTTTTCATGGAATTAACTTCCGATTTTTGGTATAGTTTTGTATTTATACTATCACTATTCCTAATTCAATTCTAATTATCATTTTGAATTAATTTAATATTTTTTAAATTTAATTCAAGATATTAGTGTAATTTGAATTTGAATAGAATTAGTATCTATCTTCTTGCTTAAAATATCTATATTATTTTAAAATTTGATTATATCTTATCTTATTTTAAATTTAAAATAAGATATTTATAATCATGTAATTTTTAAATGATATAAGATATTTTGCTAAATTTTTAAATTTTTTTATTTTATTTATTTAAATTACATTTAAAATTTGAAAAAGATATTTATTTATCTTTTCTAATTTTTTATTTAATTTTATTTATAAAATAACATTTAAAATTTAAAAGTACTAGCAAATTTTTGAAATGATATTTAGGTTGGTTGAAACCTAATTTTTCAAAATTGTAGGTTTATTTTTTAAATTTTTTTCATTTAAAAATTTCGAATTTTTTTTAAATTTTTTCGAAATATTTTTTTTATTTAATTAATTATTTTCGAAATTAAATATTTAATTTAACAATTAAATAAATCCTACATCCAACTATCCAACTAACCTTGTTGCAGGAGTATGCGTTTTAACTTGTGTGTAAGTTTTCAAACCTATTATTACTTGATTGCAAATAGCCATGGTTACCTTTTGCCAGATCTAATGATCTGATGGCTCCCTTGGTCAAGATAATAATTTGTAACAGGTATAATTTACAATCTTCTTTCATCTGTGTATGACCTAGCAACATGATAGGACCCATCCAAAGTGTGCCTGTGTGAGCCTATGTGTTTAATTTTATTATAGATGCATATAGGTTGTTGTTGCTAAAATAAATTATCATAGTTCTTGATAGAATTTATTTAGGCCCATTTAGTTTTTGGGCCTATTCAATTAATAACAGTTGTTCTTATTAAGGTTAAATTCCTCTCTTTTGGGCCTTGTGTGAGAGTTGGGAGCCATAGAAGTGGGTACGACATACTGAACCCAGCACCCCCTCACACAAACCACCCCAATTGTGAAGGCCCATTTGCCTGATTTGAATGACTGTACTAGGTTAATTACAATAGTTTAACCTAATTAAAAATTGATTAGCAACATAATTAATTTCATTTATTTTGAAATTAATTTAGAAAATCATCGTTTAAAGAATTTTATATTCTAAGCTAAACTATATGTATTTTCTTGTATTTAATTAAATATAGAATAATAACCATCTAGATAGATTCTTTCTGAAGCTTAATTTAAATTTTTCATTAAACATTCTTATTTAAGTTGATATTTAGTTATCTACAACTAACCAACTTAAATCTGAATATCTTTTGAATTTAAAATTTCAAAATTAAGTTGAGGAATTTTAGGCATTGGTTATTAAGATTCTTTAGATATTTTTTAAGTTAATATCTTTTAGAATATTAACTTTAAATGGAATATTTTAGATATTTTTTAGGTTAATATCTTTTCGAATATTAACTTAAAATGGAATATCTTCAAATTAAGTGGTTACAACTTAATTTTATATTTAATTAAATCTGATTTGAAAGACATTTAAGTTGATTTTTTTTTAGATTCGTCTAAAACAACTTAAGTGAGATATTTTCAAATTTGTTCCATTTAAATATTCGAATTTATTTTTCGAATTTAATTAATAATTGAAAATTAATTAAAGTTGATTTTTTATTTAAATCAACTTTGATTTGTAATTTTTCATTATTATATTATGGAACTTGTTCGATATTTATTTGAATTTATTTTTCAAATTAAATAATAATTGAAAATTAATTAAAGTTGATTTTTTATTTAAACCAACTTTAATTTGTAATTTTTTTATTATTATAATATCGAATGTTATGATTATACAAAATACATATATATATTTTTTAAATAATGAGCTTTTAATCAAAAGATATTCGATCTCCATTGTTGGTCTTACAATAGTTAAACTTTTTCAATATAACCTCGAGACGCTAGACTTCGTCCCCCTATGGATGGTTATTCGTTGAACACTTTTAACACCGTAAGATTTCATTTGATAAGTGTTTTGTGAGTTTTCGTCTCTATTTAGACTCTCCCCTACGGTGACTACTTAGAGATAAACTCATAAAACATGAAACAATGGTGGAAGCTCATAAAATGAGAATAACCTTGACTCTCGCCTATCGGGACAACGTTGGATTCTCATTTTGATCGAATAAAATGTTGCTAAAATGTTTAATTTTAGATGAGCTGACAACTCTATTCAACTAATGTTATCTTTGACTCTCGCCTACCGGGACACTGTATTTCATTATGTTGGAAACCTTGGAAAATAAACTATGTTAGATTTAGTATTTCTATAACATATGTATGACTTGTTATTTTCTGAACTTGTGTATGAATTTTGAACCAAAACCTTACTTCTGTTTTATTGATGTGTTGTAGTGTCTATAATCCCCTTCTTATTCCACTCCTAGTTAATATCTTAGCAATTGAACTTGAAGTTATAAACTCCTTGTCAGAGTAATACTTCACATATGCTCATGATGGACTTAAATTCCAGAAAGCAGGTAAGCTGGGAATTGTTCACTCTGAAGAGCAAATAGTTCATAACTCCATAAATCCTACTATTTCAAGCTTAGTTGAGAAGATAAGAGAAAGTGATTCCACTTCCTCAAGTTATACTTCACAACAAAATGAACTAGCAAGAACAACAATTAACAAACGAATAAGCAGTAATGCTTTAGTCTTCGATTCATGTGTGTTAGAGAATGATAAATCCATTTGGATTCTTGATTCTGGGTCTACAAACCATGTAAGTTGTTCATTGCAATTGCTTGAGAATTGGAATTATTTGAAATCCGGAGAGTTGAAACTTAAAAGTTGGTAATGGCGAAATGGTTTCGGTTAGAGCTAGAGGAAAAGCCAAACTCAAGTTTCAAAACAGAATTTTGGAATTAGACAATGTCTTATACATTCCAAATTTCAGTAGAAACTTGGTTTCTGTTTCATGCTTACAATTGCAACAATACAAATTAGATTTTTCGGATTCTGGTTCTACCATTTCTCGAAATGACATTCAGATTTGTGTTGCATCCATGGAACAGGGGCTTTATGTTCTTAGACCAGAAACACTATTTGCCCTACATAACGAACTTTTTAAAGTAGCTAAACCTAGAAACCACAAAAAGCAAAAGATCGATGATGATAATGAAACATATCTATGGCATTTACGTTTAGGTCATATAGGCTTTGATAGACTCAATAGGCTAACCAAAGATGGTCCATTGAAAAATGTCGTCTTAGGTGAATTGCCAGTTTGCGAGTCCTGCCTGGAAGGAAAAATGACTAAACGTTCTTTCTCTGCAAAGGGAGAGCGTGCCAAAATCCCTCTAGGGTTAGTGCATTCCGATGTCTGCGGACCTTGGAATGTCAAAGCCCGAGGTGGTTATGAGTACTTTGTCACTTTCATTGACGATTACTCTAGATATGGACATATTTACCTTATGCATAAGAAATCTGAAACATTTGCAAAGTTTCAAGAATTTCATGCTTTGGCCCAAAACCAATTAGGTAAATCATTAAAGATCTTGCGAACTGATAGGGGTAGAGAATATATGGATATGCAGTTCAAAGATCATTTAATTGAACTTGGAATTGAATCCCAATTAACCGCCCCTAGCACTCTACAGCAAAATGGAGTTGCAGAAAGACGGAATCGCACGCTTTTGGAAGTTGTTAGGTCTATGCTTAGTTTTTCAACTCTACCTACGTCCTTCTAGGGATATGCAATTCAGATTGCAACTGACATTTTAAATGTTGTTCCATCAAAATCAATCCCTAAGACACCTTTAGAACTTTGGAATGGTCGTACACCTAGTTTATGCCATTACAGAATCTGGGGGTGCCCTGCTCATGTCTTAAGAAAGAAAGACGGCAAACTTGAGTCACGTACTGAAGTTTGCATGTTTGTCGGTAATTCTAAAGAGACTAGGGGTGGACTATTTTATAGTCGCAAGGATGATAAAGTGTTTGTTTCTACAAATGCCACTTTCCTTGAAGATGACTATATTAAGAATTTCAAATCACAAAGTAAAGTAGTGTTGGAGGAAATGCTTTCAGATATAAGTCCTTCCAATGTTCCGTTCTCTTCCACACGTGAAGAGCACAATCCCACTCCCTCAGTTGAACAAACTGAGAAATCTACTACTAAAGTTTCTGTTCAGAAGACAACTGTACCTCGTCGTAGTGGGAGGGTTTCAACAAAACCTGCTCGTTATGGCTTGGATGGTGAAATCAATATGGTCGTACGTAGGTGACGGTATTGATGACGATCCATTAACCTATAAACAGGCAATGGCTAGTCCGCAACGGAAACGATGGTCAGTCGGCATGGATTCAGAAATGGATTCCATGAAAAAGAACAAAGTCTGGGAATATGTAGACGCACCTCACGACTATCATCCGATAGGATGCAAGTGGGTTTACAAGAAGAAAAGAGGAGCTGGAGGCGAAGTCGAAACTTTTAAAGCTAGACTTGTAGCCAAGGGTTATACCCAAAGAGAAGGCGTGGACTATGAGGAAACTTTTAGTCATGTTGCCATGCTCAAATCCATCCGAATTCTTCTCTCCATAGCTGCTGCTTTCGATTATGAAATCTGGCAAATGGATGTCAAGACTGCCTTCCTTAATGGGGTACTTGAAGAAACCATCTATATGGAGCAACCAGAAGGTTATGTTCTTCACAGGCGGGGAAAAGAAAGTTTGCAAGTTAAACAGGTCTATCTATGGACTTAAGCAAGCTTCTCGCTCATGGAACAAAAGGTTTGATGAAATCATCAAGACCTACGGCTTTCTTCAGAATGAAGATGAACCTTGTGTTTACCAGCTCAAGGAAGACCAAATAGTAGTATTCCTGGTCCCTTATGTTGATGACATTTTGATCATTGGAAACAATGTCAAGAAAATGACTCACATCAAGGAATGGCTCAACACTCAATTCGATATGAAAGATTTGGGTGAAGCAGCCTATGTTCTTGGTATTCAGATTATCAGAAACCGGAAGAACAGATCTCTTGCTCTCTCTCAAACAACCTACATAGACAAAGTCTTAAAGAGATTCTCCATGAACAACACCAATGGGGCAAACATGCCTTCTAGATATGGTATTCGTCTATCTAAGGCACGATCCCGTGATCCTCAAGAGATAGAGGACATGGCGAGAATTCCCTATGCCTCTGCAGTTGGAAGTCTAATGTATGCAATGTTATGCACTAGACCTGACATCTGTTATGCTGTTGGAATCGTGAGCAGGTATCAGTCTAATCCAGGACAAGAACATTAGAATGCAGTTAAGTATATTTTGAAATACTTAAAGAGTATAAGGAATCTTGTGTTAGTCTACAAGGGTGGCGCTTTAAATCCCATAGGCTACACTGATTCAGATTTCCAGGCAAGTCTTGAAGACAGGAAATCTACATCTGGGATGGTGTTTACTCTTGGGGGTGGAGCAGTGGTTTGGAGAAGTGCTAAACAAACCGCGATATCGGACTCAACTATGGAAGCTGAATACATAGCGACGGCGAAGCTGCCAAAGAACTTGTCTGGCTAAGAAAGTTCTTCACCAGCATAGGAGTTGTTCCTGGAATGGAAAAGCCTCTGGTACTACTCTGTGATAACAATGGAGCAATAGAAAACAGTAAAGAACCTCGAAGCCACAAGAGAAGCAAACACATTGAAAGGAAGTATCACATTATCAGAGAATACGTGGCAAGAGGGGATGTACTAGTTGAGAAAGTTGACACAGAGGACAACCTAGCTGATCCATTTACAAAAGTCTTGGTCGTGACAGCCTTTGAAAAGCACCATCAGAATTTAGGATTAATTGATATGTACTAATTAGTTTTATATTAGTGCAAGTGGGAGTTTGTTAGGTTTTATGCCCTAAATAAAACTCCATTTCAATGTAATCTATTTTATTCAACATCAATAAATAAACAGAAGTATTTTTCATTCATTTGTGTATGTTTTGGTTCACTTTATCAATAGCTTGTCTATTTGATTTATAAATTCATCTTAAACCCTTTTCACATACTTGATCATGTTTATTGTGCTGTCATCACATTGGAAAGTAAACATGACTATGTGAATAAAGTTTCCTAGATTTATCAGACACAGGGTTTTACTGATATGATAATCTACAACAAGAGTTTACTTGTATTTGGAGAAATACTATGTTCTTTCCAGAACATTGGTTAAAGTAAAGCTCAGGTTGGATGCATGGAGTATGCATCGGAAGGGACCGATATTGAACTTTGACTTAGATTTAATTAAACTTACCGTAAATCTATTCAAGTCAATATCGCCAAGTTGATCCTAGATCAAATGATCTTAATCCTGTTATGATTAGGCTCAATCTTGAAAGGCTATTCGTGTTCTTTGATTTGTTAGTTAAGCCTACTTTTAGGTCAGGGTGATACGTACATTTTGGGAACACGGTAGTGCAATTGAGTGGGAGCGCTAGCATAAACATGGAATCTATAGCTTCTATCTGGCGAATAGTAAGCAAAGGATGATCTCCTTCGAGCTTGACCAAACGAAAATAAATGGTGGAGATCTCATTTCACATAAGCTGAAATATCATTTATACGGGGTCAAGTGTTTTAAGGATAAAATACAGAGTAGGGTGTTACGGTAATCTAATCCCTTTACTGTGTAGATCATTCATATAGAGGATCATTGATCACATTAGGATTATAACAATGGATAACTAATGATATGTCTATATGGTGGAACATATAGAGCATTCTATAAACTGAGAGTGCAATTCTAAGTTCTATGCGTGGATTCAACGAAGAATTAATAAGTTAGTGAATTTTAGTGCTAAATTCTTGATCTATTTATTGGAAGCTCGGTTATATAGACCCATGGTCCCCCCACTAGTTGAGATAATATTGCTTGTAAGACTCATGTAATTGGTTTTGATTAATCAATTATAATTCACGAATTAGACTATGTCTATTTGTGAAATTTTCACTAAGTAAGGGCGAAATTGTAAAGAAAGAGTTAATAGGGGCATATTTGTTAATTATGATACTTTGTATGGTTCAATTAATAAATATGATAAATGACAATATTATTTAATAATTATTTATAGTTATTAAATAGTTAGAATTGGCATTTAAATGATTGAATTAGGAAATTGGCATTTTTGAGAAAATCAGATACAAAAGGTGTTAAAATTGCAAAATTGCAAAAATCAAGGCCCAGTCCACCTAGCCATGGCCGGCCACCTTTATAGGTATTTTAAGTTGTTTTTTTCATTATTTTAATGCCATATAATTCAAATCTAACCCTAGTGGAATGCTATAAATAGATAGTGAAGGCTTCAGGAAAATTACACTTTCTGAATCAGAAAAACCTGAGCCTCCACTCTCTCTTCTCTAGCCGCCACTCTCTCTCTTGCTTCTTCCTTTGAATTTCGAAATTACCTTAGTGATTAGAGTAGTGCCCACACACATCAAGCAATACCTCAATCATAGTGAGGAAGATCGTGAAGAAAGATCATCAGCAAAGGAGATTCAACATCAAGGATTCAGAGAAGAAGATCAAGGTTCAGATCTTGATAATAATCTGCTACAGAAAGGATTCAAGGGTTAGAGATCTGAACGGAAGGAGTCATTTAATTCCGCTGCAGCCAATGTAAGGTTTCTTAAACTTTATATGTGTTTAATTTATCGTTTTAGAAAGTTCTTATTTAGGATGTTAATAAACATACTTGTGAGTAGATCTAAGATCCTGGTAAAATAATTTCCAACAGTTAATGTCCTCGCAATTCGTATTCAGCGACATATAATTTCTCGCCAATATAGTAATTAATGAGTTATTCCATTTAAGGCAACTGCATCGATTCATATTACCCTTATCATGACACATGTCCTCCAATGAGATGGCAGTTGAATTTCGGGTATAACAATCGTAACTTTTCAACATATTTATTTTTTAGAGCATTAGGTTGTAACTTTAATATCAACTTATTTCTAATTGTATGATTGTTTGGAATGGTTTACATATATTGATTAAAGATATTATCCTTTGGCATGGTTAATAAATTTGTTTAAAGGATGATACTGTTAAGGAGAATTGGTGAGTTGTCCATTTTCATTGCATGATTTAGCTTGTTGCTGACTGTTTTTGTTTTTAGCAGATGGTGAATGTTTTTATCCATGCATAATCATTAAATATCCATATTTTTATTGCTTACTTTCATTACAGGTATTCCCACTTTAAAAAGAAATACAGAAATTGTCACTACTCGAATTTAGGCCGTGTCAAATATGTAATATGTATAATTTGGGTAGTTAAAAGTCACACTTTGACCTTTGTAGGAAGATAATGCTTATAAATGATCTTTTAATTTATATTATAAAATACTTATTTAAAAATAATGGATTAACTTCTATAACTATAAGAAATATTAATAACATAATCAGGATCACTCCTCAATATAAAAGAATAATAATATCTCAACAATTGTTTAGTCACCGAGTAGATAGATTTAATAAATCAATAAAAGATGGAAATAATATCTAGCACTCATTATTCCTCATTTCTAAATAGTACATAGCTAATTTAAGTCATCTAGACCATCTATTCAATCTTAAATACAAAATTACTTTTCAATGGAAAGTTTGATAAATAGAATAAGACGAGACTACTAACACACGTTTCCTCAACGGTACCATTCTCATCTAATAGCATCAAACTCAGCTCCTGGAATAGAAGAAAATAAGGGTGAGCTTATAAAGCCCACAAGGAAAAAAAAAACTAATATCAAAGGACCCTTAGTTTAATAAAAATTCATCCATGGTTAGCTTTTAAAAATAAAACATCTCGTCACCATTATCAAAATGTATAAATAAAATAGAGAGACCACAAATAATCACAAACTCAAGTGTCAAATGCATATCACACCGTCCACTAGACCCCTACATCTCAATACCAATCATAAAAGAAAACGACATCCAAAACTGAGTAGTCACACTTGATAACTACCATAATCCCAGGGCTTAGATTCTATTCACTTCCTGTACAGATTCATGGTCTTCCACCTACAGGTGAGTGCACACTTGATCTAACTATGATGACAAAGAGACTAGGTTGCGAAAAAATAATTTGCACAAATCTTGATCAACATGGCTCTCATCAGTATAACCAAAAGCCGACAAATAATAATTACAAAAGAACAAATTCCCTGTTATTTTAAAAAATTCGACCGCATAACGACTACATTTTGAATAAACCCAAAAATATAATCTACACAAATATTTACACAAAAATATTTTTGGCACTCAATGTCGCAGAACACTCTAAAAAAATATATTGATTAAGTTTTCAATTTTTCAAACAATTTGTAAATTATAAAAATTGGAATATGTCTAATTCTATTCAATACATATAAGATCATGTCCAATAATCAAGTTGAGTCCCTACCTCTCCCAAGTTGTTGTCCAAAAAAGACGATCCTAAGCTCTCAAGTCTCGAGCTCCAATCGTTAAGTCTAATCTTAGATATCACTCCCATCTATACCATCTAATGGCTAGATAAATTATCATCGTTGCATATTACATCCAAAACTGAGTCCAGCGATATATTATAAGACTATATTTAAAAGTTTGGAGTTTTGAAACCTCACTTAAACGGTACACATTAACTATTAGTGGCAGTAGATATCGGTGTTCCGAAAACGTCGTAGAAAATAGGAGTAACATATATCAAAACTACCACCTCGACGAGTAGATCACACCCATGTCAACCATTTATCGAATCGGTACACGTTATTGTCGGAAATTCGCCGAAAAGGGAGAGCTACAAAAACGTCACCAGAAAAAGTAACGAGCTGGACAAAATGGCTTAGTGTAGATTGTTCTCTTTGATGAATTGAGTCTAGTGGTAAAGACAGTTCGTCAAACAAACACTAGAGGTGGCCGAAAAATCCGTTCAAAGTTTGAATCTTCAAACTTTGACTTGCGATCTCAGGCTAACAGGGGAGAAAGGAGCGACACCATTTGGAGGTTGAGGTCGCCGTCGGGTGGGGAATCTAATGTTCCAGCACATGGTTAGAGAAAAAGAGAAAGCGAGTGATGGGAGGGAGCTGGGCTTCTCCTTTTATTTTATTTATTATTTTTTTTTTGTTTTGACTCAGTTTAACCGAATCTTTACCGAACCAGTATAATTTTCATTTATAAGTCTCTTGTAGTTGTCACGTTGTCTTTGAAATTGTGAAAACTACTTCAGTGAGAGAAGGGATCTGCACCACCTAATCCTTTTTATAGCTAAAAAAAATTATAAGTAGAATACCTTCTTTCATGTGCTCTCTGAAAGTAAACAGAGTGAGAGATCGAGAATGGAAGAAGTGAGCAATAAACAACTGCTGCTGAAGAACTATGTTTCCGGTTATCCGAAAGAGTCGGATATGGTCTTAGCCACTTCCACCATCAAGCTTAAGCTTCCAGAAGGCTCCAATGGTGTTCTAGTAAAGAACCTTTATTTGTCATGCGATCCTTACATGGGACCCCGAATGAAGAACCTCAACAATGGCTTTTTCATAGAGCCCTTCAAACTTGGTTCTGTTAGTCACAAACATAATTCAACAAACTTTACACGTTTTTCTGTATATATATATATATATATATATATATATATATGAGTTTAGCAATAAATTGTAATAATTGTTTGGAGTGTCTAACATTGATTTCCATATATGTAGCCTATCACTGGGAATGGAATTTGTAAGGTACTAAAATCTGGAAATCCAAACTTCAAGGAAGGAGATTTGGTCTCTGGAGTGACAGGGTGGGAGCAATACAGTGTTATTGAGTCCACGAAATATATGTCTAAAATTCAAAACACTGACGTGCCTCTGTCTTACTATACTGGATTACTAGGTAAGTTTTCTGCTTATAAGTTAATCATAATGAGTTTCATGTCAATTGACTATCAATAATTACTCAAATAAATTTCTAGAAAAATCTTATTGGCACGGCAAAAATCAATCAGATCAAATATGTTGTTAGAATCATAGAAAACGAAAAAAGAAGATGTTAGACTACTTTGATTTATTTTTATGCTTTTTTCTATGTTTGTTGGATGTTAGTAAGTTATTCTCTTATCATATTCTGTCTAAATAAGGAATGCCTGGTATGACTGCTTATGCTGGCTTCTTCGAGGTTTGCTCTCCGAAAAAGGGGGAATATGTGTTCATTTCTGCAGCATCAGGAGCAGTTGGTCAGCTTGTTGGGCAGTTCGCAAAGCTCTTGGGTTGTTATGTTGTTGGAAGTGCTGGAAGGAACGAAAAGGTTCCCAACTATTAACTAATATTAAACATATATTCTTATATTCCTCTTGTCTAGTACAAAATGCCTATGAACGTATATTGGGACATAAATGCAATTGGATATTTGTAGTAGATCTACAAGGGAAAGAAATACGTGTTACCTAATTAACTATGTTGTGATTATGGTTATCTTTTCCTTCCTTTTTTTCTAGTTACGATTTTATTTTACACTCCGTACATTTATACCACAACATGTGCATGTGGCTAACATGGTCTTAATAATTTTTCATTTGTGTAAAGTCTTTTTTTGGCAAGTTAGTTGACAAAATAATTTTTCTATTTATGGTAAGATTGCTTTGCATTCATATTCGATTTCTTGCCTTATAAATTCGGATTGTAGTTGCCCTTTTCCTTGATTGGAAAGTTGCACTTTCAGCTGAACTTTCCTTTGTTGAAAACTTCTCAAAAGACAAGGAATTCTCTTTTGGAAAGTTGCCTTTTTTAGGGAAACTTTGATTATTGCCTTTTCCTTATTAATTTCGATTGTATCTTGATAAAATCAGAATATCTAATCTGTTTTTGGCAGGAATCAAGCATTAATAGAGGATCGAAGGCGATTATAGCAAGTTTCCCGTTTAAATTACGTCTGTTGCGTCGGCATCCGAGATACGATCTTTGAGATCGTATTTTCTTTGGAAAGTTTTTGTACAGCTGTAGATTCGAACTTGTGGTTGCCTCTTTGGTTTCTATGTTCTATAAATAGAGCTTAGAGAGCAACCATTCGAATTACCTCTTCCATTATTCATTTTTTGCATTTATCTTTTGAAAGAAGAGAGTCTTTCTTTGTTTTGTGAGAGCCTAGTTGTTCATCTAGGTTCTAGTTGTTCTATTTCTGTTCTTACTCTATCCTAGAGGTTGTGAAGAACTACTTGACTAAACAAGAGATTGGTCTTCGGGAGAAGACTTGATAAAGCCTTACTTCGGGAGGAAGTAAGCACTTGGTCTTCGGGAGAAGACTTGTTGAAGCCTTACTTCGGGAGGAAGTAAGTACTCACACTTCAAAGACGAAGGGAGTTCGGGCTTGAAGGTGTTTCAAGAAGTCAGATTCATAAAGTGGATTACAAAGGATTGCGGCAATTCTTTAGAGGGAGTCTAAACTTGTTTAAGTCAATTGTCTTTGTAATTTTGATACTTTATTAATTGATTTCATTCTCTGGGCGTGGCGCCGTGGACTAGGAGTGTTCGTGAGAACACTGATACCACGTATAAATCTCTTGTGTCAAGTTATTTATTTTTCTGCAAATATTTTATATTCTGCTTGTTCGATTTCTTTATGCGAGAATTGCTTCTATTTCTGCAAACGCTTACAGTTTTTATATTTTCTTATATACAACTAACATTTGCAAAAACACGGTTTTTCAATTTGAATATACCTCTCTTATGAAACATTTCATAACCACTACACAGGTTGATTTGTTGAAGAACAAATTTGGCTTTGATGAGGCTTTCAACTACAAAGAAGAGTCTGACTTTGATGTAGCTTTAAAAAGGTCAGTCAATGTACATTGGTGGAATTCCAAATATTATGTTCTTGAGAAGCACTCATAATTCATTGTAATCCTTATTAGTTTAAGAAATGTTACAATGATAGAATAGAGATAATACATTTTTATATTTTTGGACAGGTATTTTCCAGAAGGTATAGATATATACTTTGATAATGTTGGGGGAAAGCTGCTAGATGCTGTTCTACAAAACATGAGAAGCCATGCTCGAATTTCTGTTTGTGGAATGATCTCACAGTACAACCTTGAACAAACTGAAGGTGTACATAATCTGACGAATCTTGTGTGGAAAAGTGCTCGAATGGTTGGATTTCTGGTTGCTGACTATTACCACCTATACCCAAAATTTCTCGAATATGTTATGCCTTACTTAAAAGAAGGAAAAATTGTGTATGTTGAAGATATAGCTGAAGGGCTAAAGAGTGCCCCAAAAGCTTTGGTAGGGCTCTTCAATGGATGCAATGTGGGAAAACAGGTGGTTCTAGTCTCTTCGGAATGACCTCTGCTTTGACAATAATTCTAATGGTCCTCTGTACTCTAAAATAGCACAGAATGGTCTAAAATCACTGTCTTTATAAATCCTTCTGAATTGTTCTACTTTTCTTTCTTAAAAATATATAACTTGTTTGGTTTTGATTATCCCTAATCTATTTAGTGGCGGATTTTTTTATTCTATTTTTAAAATTTTTTGAATTTTTTCTATTTTGTTTAGAAAACAACTACAAAAATATATGAAACTAAATGTCTCACATTGTTTATAAATTATGTAGGCATATTATTCTTTTTATGCTATATTAATTCATCCAAAAGTATTTTTATTTATGGGGGTTGATTAATTTCTTACCTTATTAGTTTTTATTATTTTATTTTTAATGTCTTATAGTTTTTTTATCTTTCATCCCATATACATTTTATTATTTATATATTTTTAAAAGTAATTATTTAATAAATATTTGTTTTATAAGTTTTTTATTTAATTTTATTTTAAAATTTTATATTTTTATTAGCTTAAAAAAATATTCAAACTAAATTATTTTAAATGAAACTTAACATTATTTTTTTCTCAATATATAAAGAAAAATATAATCAAATGAGATGTCATCTTATGAACATTTTTTTCTTTTGCTATTTATCTCTTCATATTTTATCTATTTTATAATATGTCTTCTAAGTAATATATATATATATATTTATATATATATATATCTTTATATATTAAAAGTGTCTATCTAACTGCATTTCTTGGTTTAACAGAATATACCTTAAATAAAAGAATATTCTGTTAAATTTAACGATGTTAATACGTTTGATCGTTAACAAATAAACCCAATAATTAAACCTAAAAAATTAGACAATTTTTTTTTAAATTAAAAGAAAAAAAAAATCATCTTAGTCACATATCTCTAACAAACCGTAAAATATTTGAAACCCTAAATATCGTTGTAGATTCTGAATTTGTTTTCACATCTTTGCCCTCTTGAAGGTCAGTTTTGCTACGACTCTTGTATGTTTGAGTTGTTTTGTGGGATTATGGAAAGTAAGAAAGAAAATACGTATATTGGAAACTAACTAATTTTTCGTTTAGTTTCTGAGAAAGTAAGCTAGGAAATTAATGTGAATTTTTGTACTTTGACACCCTAAACGATTTTCCTTGTGAAAAGGTATTTGTGATAAATTTGTCTCTGAATTTAAAAATTGCAAAGAAAGTGTTATCAGATTGTGTACTTATTTCACTTCTGTAGTACTGTTGATGTGATCTTTGTATTTATAGGTTTGTGTTCTTATTATATTAATATATGTACATATATGAATGCGTTGAATCATATAATTGCATTATTACGTTCTGCAATCTATATTATTTATTTTTTTTTTTTTTTGAAATAACATTGTTGACATTTTTTCTCTTTCTGTTTTGTTTATTTCAATTTTTTCAGAGCTTCCGATCCGAACATCTTCATCAAAATGTCTGGGTAAGTTGGGTTCTTTTTTTTTTTTTTTTTTGTGGCAATTGATTATTGTATTGTATTGGCATCTCCTAAGCTCTTTATCATCGTAACTTTATCTTTTTTTTTTGTTTCTATTATCAATAATAGGCATTGTCTAAATGGGTTTAAATTCTAACTTTTGGCTTACTGTAAATTAGTATTTCTTTTATCATTAGAAAAAAATGCTATCCTATGTTCCTATTGAATTTAATCAAGCTGATTTGCAGGCATAACTATATTTATTTGTTCATATCATAAATTATAAATTATATTAGAAATGTTCTTTTATTATTTATTGATTTATAATTTACATAAATTTACATAATAATTTAAAATAAAATAAAAAATAAATATTTAAGTATGAATAAATCAGAACAAATAAATATTTAAGTATTTCAATAAATTCATAAACAAATAAATCAGAACAATTCAAAATCTCAAATCAAGAAAATTAAAAGTTTAGATTTATAATCTTTACAAATATGAAAAACTTAAATAGATCTATCTACCATTGTTGTTGCCGTTGCTTAGTTACTGAATTCTTAAACAAAAATCACTAGAACTAATATAAAACTAATATTTACGTGGCTCGCCACGTAACTCTCATCTAGTATATATATATGTATGGAACATTTCTTAATGAGTAATCAATGGGTATTAAAAAAAAAAAAAGAATGATGTGGTAATATGTTGACTTCCTATAGCAGGTTACCAATAAGTATTTTTTTTTAAAAAAAAATTAATATATTTTTTATTTAATAATAGGGAATAATAATTCTAACCAATAGTATTAAAGAATTAAAAGTTATTTTTAGAAACTTACTTATTTTGTTTAAATTACTACTTTATCCTTACACCAACAATAGAAATTTATTAAGTTATAAGGGTCATTGGTGATATTTCACTCTAACACTCTTGGATGAGTTTTTTTTTTTTAGAGTTAAGGAAAAAGAATTAAGTTATTTGATTTTATGGTTAGAAAAAGAAAAAAAAAATGAGTAGCTTTAGTTTTTCAGCTCTTTGTTCTTATTCTAAGAATTATTCTATTACATATTGTGCTTGAATTTTTTGTTTGGTGCTGGTAAGTAAACAGGTGATTAGTAAAATATTAAAACTAGAAAATGTTTTCTCCAATATTTAATTTTACAAATCCCACATAAATTTTTGTACTATGTTTACTTGTTTGCTTGTTGAGAGAGAAGAAGATCGAGATGTGTATTATTTTTTTGCTCCATTAGTTCATGCTCTCTAACTATATATGGACCAGGACAATAGAACAGTGTAACACCCTAACTAACATAGGCGTATTACGTGATTTTTAAACATGCTGTGCAGCTCGTTGCTAATCAACGAGGTTTATGGAAAAACGTGATTAATTAAAATTTTGCTTTTTAATTAAACTTATAAAATAATATTACAAAAGACTCGGGATCCCGATTATAAAATCATTTATAAAAGATTTAACTGATTAACTGATACATAAAATAAATGTCGTCTAACGACCAGTTGCAAAAATTAGCCTCGCTGTCCCGATGATCGTACGCTCCAGGCCTAACCTCCCCGACATGTACAATCTTCACAAGCTCGCTCACGGTCCATCAGCTTTAGCCTTGCCTTTACCTACACATAAACATAGAACTGTGAGTCGACAGACTCAGTAAGAAAAGCATAATAATACTCATACATAATCCCGGTTATGATCAGACGCCCATACCCCTGATCATAACCCTAACTGCCGTGTCCAACACGATACTGAGTCCCGCTACTGCCGTGTCCAACACGGTACTGAGCCACTACTGCCATGTCCAACATGGTGCCGAGTTACGAACGTTCATAGGGACGGTACTATTGACACGTAACAACACGATCGGTCGAGCCGGTCATACTCATTTCTTGGTCATACTCCAGCCTGTACCGACGTGTTACTATATCCTCCTGATCGGTCGAACCGGTCATACTCCGGCTGCTGGTCATACTCAAGCCTGTACCGATGGGATACGTCAATAGTACGGAACCACCCACCAAGTGTCAGCCTGATCGGTCGAACCGGTCATACTCCGGCTGCTGGTCATACTCCAGCCTGTACCGACGTGACAGGGCTGGATGGTTCGAAGCCAACATACATATCTAATGTAATCTAACAGGCTTCCTACATGCACGCTAAACATGTAATCTACATATGCATATTGTTATACTAATCTTACCTGGATTTCGAATTCAGGTGTGCCGGTCAACCTGACTGGAACTTTAGCTGAACGACGGATTACAGGCTCCTAAACCATAAAAATTACAACACTATAAGTGACACGCTAAATCACTTCCCGGGGACTTAAACTAGGAACTAAAAGTTTCCCTATCGATAAAAAGCATGGCAATACCCCCTAAAACATAAAAACGAGGAAAAACACGGGTTCTGAAAATTCCCCAACCGGCAGACCGGTTGCCCAACCGGAATTCCGGTTCTGGGAATTACTGGACCCTCATCCGGAATTCCGGTTCCTCGCAGGAATTTTTAAAAAAATTCCTAACTCAACCAAATCAAATCCAATTCATACCAAACCTTCCAGACCTGCTCTAAATACCCCCAAAGAACATTTTCAAAGCATCAAAATAGCCCAGAAACCACAGATACAAAATTTGCCATTAAAGCTCAAGCTTTGAGTTCTAAACTCAAACTTGAGCAAATCCCACAAACATGCATTCAAACCAGCTTAATTCTACTTAATCAAGCTTAAATAAGCTTCTGAAAACAAACAAAAACATTAACAACCATACAGCAACAAATTACACAATTTTCATCAAAATTCACATATTTGCATAGAAAAAGCTATAGCTTGCTCAACCTAATAATCATACTCCACAAGTAGCTTAATTAACATCTAAAAATCATGCTTTTTAACCTCAGAAAATAACCACAGAATACAGCAGCAACAACATCCAAATCAACATGTATTTACTCATTTTTTTATCAAAAACTCCAAGAAGACAAAGAAGGACAAGTTCAAGAACCTTACCAACAATTGAATTACACTTAAAATGGTTGAAAAATGTTTGAATTGCTGAGAAAATCCCCCAGCCCTAGCAGCTCACACCAAGCCGAGAGAGAGAGAGAGAGAGAGAGAGAGAGAGAGAGAGAGAGAGAGAGAGAGAGAGAGAGAGAGAGAGCTTTGAGTGAAAATCTTTCTAACTTTTCTAACTTTGATTTTTTTGATAAAATGAATAAAAGCTAAGTAATATAAATCAACTCCATTTCAGCCAAATATACAATGAAATAAACATTTAATTTTCAAATAATCAAGTCACTAAAACACAAAAAGTCATTGGGGCAAAAAGACCATTTTGCCCCTCCACACTAAAATCACATAAAAATCACTAAAGGGGTATTTTGGGAAATTCTAAATTCCCGGCCATTCCCGACATTCCCAATGTCTAATAAACCGTCCCAAACTAATAACATGCTAAGTTGTGATTTCTACTGAGCCAAACGCCGAGTTCCGAAATACCGGGCACTAGAAATGCAAAATATGAAAACTACTGAATAACATAACCATGCATTTCTGAATTCCATAAATAACAGTATAATAAATTATTTAAATAGCTATAAATAATTTCCATAATTAATCATAATTAACTGATAATTTCCAAATTACCTAAGCGGGCTTTACAACTATCCCCCCCCCTTAAAAGGATTTCGTCCCCGAAATCTAACCTGAATAACTCTGGATATTGAGCTCTCATATGTGACTCTAGCTCCCAGGTGGCTTCCTCCACCTTGCTGTTTCTCCAGAGAACCTTGACCAATGCTATGGTCTTATTCCGAAGGACTTTATCCTTTCTGTCCAGGATCTGCACTGGCTGTTCCTCATAAGTCATGTCTGGCTGTAGCTCAAGACTCTCATAACTGAGTATATGAGAGGGATCTGAAACGTACTTTCTCAACATCGAGACATGGAATACGTTGTGAACTGCTGATAAGGCTGGAGGCAATGCTAACCAATATGCCACTTGACCTATTTTCTCGAGAATCTCGAAAGGTCCTGTAAATCTAGGGCATAACTTGCCTCTTTTCCCGAAACGTTTAATCCCCTTCATCGGAGATACCCGTAAAAACACATGGTCCCCTACTTGGAACTCAACATCTCTGCGTTTCGGATCTGCGTAACTCTTACATGCCTTTCTGTGAGGCAAGCATTCTTGCTTTTATCTTTTCTATTGCCTCATTGGTCCGCCGCACCGACTGCGGACCTAGGTATTTCCTCTCCCTGTCTCATCCCGAGTGGATAGGGGATCTACATTTCCTACCGTATAACAGTTCATAGGGAGCCATCCCTATTGTACTCTGTAGCTTATTCTTTGTAAGAAAATTCTATCAACGGTAGATACTTATTCCATGAGCCTTCAAAGTCCATAACACAGGCTCTCAACATGCCCTCCAATATCTGAATTATCCTTTCGGACTGACCATCTGTCTGAGGATGGAATGCTGTACTGAATTTCAGCTTGGTACCCATTGCTCGTTGCAAACTTTGCCAAAATTTGGAGGTGAACTTCGGATCCCTGTCCGAAACTATAGACTTCGGTACTCCGTGAAGTCTCACTATCTCTCTGACATACAGTTCTGCCAACTGATCCACTGAAAATGTTGTTCTAACCGGCAGAAAATGAGCAGAATTTGTAAATCGATCCACCACTACCCAGATGGAATCAAATAAACCTGTGGTCCTAGGTAACCCGACCACAAAATCCATCGTAATATCCTCCCATTTCCATTCTGGTAGGGTTAGAGGCTGTAACAACCTGGGTCTCGATGTTCGGCCTTAATCTGTGGCAATTGAGGCATCTCGATACGAATTCTACCAAATTCTTCTTCATACCGCTCCACCAGAAGTACGGTTTCAAATCTTGGTACATCTTAGTGGTGCCGAGATGCAGAGAATACGGGGTAGAATGAGCCTCCTCAAAGATCTCATTCCTAAGTTCCACACTGTTCGGAACACAAACCCTGGCTTTATATAAAAGCATCCCACTGTCTGACACTGAAAAGTCCTTGGCTTGACCAGCCAATACCTCATCTCGGACTTTTACTAACTCTGGATCCGTCATCTGAGCGACTTTTATTCTTTCCAACAGATCAGATTGCAGCGTTAAGTTGTGAAGCTGACCTACCACAAACTCAATGCTGGATCTAACCATATCCTCTGCTAGCTGAGGTGAGATCTGAACCATACTAGCTACTTGCCCGGGACCCTTTCTACTCAGGGTATCGGCCACTACATTGGCTTTTCCGGGATGATAGAGGATCTCACAATCGTAATCCTTCACTAATTCCAACCAGCGCCTTTGTCTCATATTCAAATCCTTCTGAGTAAAGAAATACTTGAGACTTTTATGGCCGGTATAGATCTCACACTTCTCCCCGTAAAGGTAATGCCGCCAAATTTTCAATGCAAAAACCACAGCGGCCAACTCTAGATCATGAGTCGGGTATCGCTGTTCATAATCCTTTAACTGACGGGAGGCATAAGCGATGACCCGATCGGCTTGCATCAATACACACCCCAAACCCTGTTTGGATGCGTCGCAATAAACTACGAACTTTTCCTTGTCCGAAGGCAAAGCTAGCACTGGAGCGGTAATCAACCTCTGTTTTAGCTCTTGAAAACTAGCTTCGCACTTGTCTGACCAAATAAATCGCTGATTCTTCTTTGTAAGCTCGGTTAGGGGCATTGAAATCTTAGAGAAGCCTTTGACGAACCTACGGTAGTACCCAGCTAAACCCAAGAAGCTTCTGATCTCTGTCACTGTCTTCGGTCTCGGCCAATCCCTGACGGATTCAATCTTCCCGGGATCCACCTTGATCCCATCTTTGCTCACAATGTGCCCTAGGAAGGACACCTGAGATAACCAGAACTCACATTTCTTGAACTTGGCATAAAGCTTATGTTCTCGAAGCCGTTGCAGTACCATCTGAAGATGTAACTCATGCTCCTCTTCTGATTGAGAGTACACGAGGATGTCGTCGATAAACACAATCACACAGATATCGAGGAAATCCTTGAATACTCTATTCATCAGGTCCATGAATGCTGCAGGAGCATTGGTTAGTCCGAATGACATAACCAGAAACTCATAATGTCCATACCTAGTACGGAAAGCCGTCTTCGGAATGTCCTCCTCTCGGATTCTCAACTGATTATAACCCGAACGGAGATCAATCTTAGAAAAGACCGTCTTCCCCTGAAGCTGATCGAACAAATCATCGATCCTAGGTAATGGATATTTATTCTTCACTGTCAGCTTGTTCAACTCCCTGTAGTCGATGCACATCCTCATAGATCCATCCTTCTTCTTGACGAATAAAACTGGGGCTCCCCAGGGTGACACACTGCGCCGAATGAACCCTATGCCAAGCAACCCTTAGAGCTGAATCTTTAATTCCTTAAGTTCAGCTGGAGCCATTCTATACGGGGCTTTGGAAACCGGTTCCACCCCTGGTGCCAAGTCTATCACGAAATCAATCTCCCGCTGAGGGGGTAACCCTGAAAGTTCTTCGGGAAAAACGTCCAAAAATTCCTGAACCACTCTGATGTCCTCTGGCCGAATGGTATCTGGCCGAGTGGTGTCCACCACCACGGCCAGAAACCCTAAGCAACCACCGTGCAATAATTCTCTAGCTGACATAGCCGAGATCACCGGGATCCGAGATCCCTGAACTGAACCAACAAACACAAATGGTTCTTCACTTTTCTGTTGGAAGACCACCATCTTCCTTTTACAATCAATGCTCGCCGAATATTTAGATAGGAAATCCATTCCTAAAATAATATCGAATTCGACTAAACTCATCTCTATCAGATCAGCACTTAACTCTCTACCATCTATCCTGATCGGCATAGACCTAATCCACCTATTGGAGATAACCAATTCTCCGCCAGGTAACAGGGTTCCAAACCCTGATTCATATCTATCATACGGTCTACCCAATTTACTAAAGACTCTGGCCGCCACATAAGAATGTGTAGCCCCAGAATCAAACAACACTGAATATAGCGAGTTGTTAATAGAAAGGCGACTGTGACAGGCGATGGGTTGGCATCTGCATCAGCCTGCGTGATAGCAAACACCCTGGCTGGAGTGGGTATCGCTGGAGCTCTCGGTGCCTCTGATCGGAGCTGGGGACAGTCCCTCTTGAAGTGTCCGGGCATGCCACAGTGAAAGCATCCCTGACCTTTGCACTCACCCTGATGGTGCCTCTTGCAGCTAGGGCACTCGGGATAGGAGAAGCGGGTCTCAATACCACTAGGACGACTCCCTCTGTTCTGGTTCCCCCGGAACCTCTTGTTCTGACTCGAGCCACCGGAAGCAGTGGGTGCTCTCTTCCTCTGGTCAATGGCCGAACCGCTACTCCCCCTGCTAAAGCCTGATGCAGGAGGGATAGGAGCCCCGCCACTCACCGGAGTACTGGCTGATTCTGACATACACCCAACTGCGCCCTCAGCTCGCAGTGCCTTCTCCACCATCTGAGCATAGGTGGTGCTGTCGTCGGTGGTGATCATCAGATCATGCCTGATCTTGGCATTCAGCCCGTCAAGATACTTCTCCTTCTTGCTGAAGTCGGTCGGCACAATTCCCGAGGCTAACCTCGCCAACCGGTTAAACTAAGTAGTATACTCAGTGACGCTCATGTTCTCACGCTGGGTCAGGTGAGCGAACTCTTTCCTCTTGGCGCTTCTAACCGCCTCGTTGTAGTACTTTGCGTTGAAGAGTTCCTGGAACCTTTCCCAGGTCATGGTGGTGACGTCATGGATCTGAGACACCATGTCCCACCAGACCAGAGCGTCCTCACAGGCCCGAAATGTGGCGCACACCACTCTGTCGTTACCGGTGACACCCATAAAATTCAGTATCTTGGTGATCACCGTCAGCCACTGTTCGGCTTTCATCACGTCCGGACCTCCCAGGAAAACCGGAGGTGCTTGCTTCCGGAACCGCTCATACAGAGGTTCCAATCTATGGGCCGCCACCACTATCTCTGCACGGCGGCGGGGGCGGGTGCCACCGGAACTACGGGCCTTTGGGCTGCAGGAGCACCTGCTTGTCTCAACCTACGGATCTCGAGGTCTTGTTCTTCGATCCGGGCTTGCATTTCCGCAAACCGCAACTCCCGGTTCGGGGCTCCACGATCGGCCGGGGAGCACAGGCGGCTGTGGCGGGTTCTCATCACCCCGGCCACGAGCCCTGCCTCGGGGACCTCTACCTCGGCCCCTAACAGGTGGGGGAAACTGAGCTTCCTGTCCTTGATTCGACCCTACGGAGTTGCCCTGACTCCTGGTAGTCCGCCTGGCGTCCATCTGATTAGAACCGCCTGCGAAACCAAGAGTTGGCATATCAGGTCGTATTCAAGGAGAGCTTACTAATGCCGCTTAATTTGGAAATTAAAAACGAAACATGCGCCTATGCTACTATTAGGCTACTAACATGCTTCCTAGCAGGCTTTTCTTTTTCATAACTGAATAAAATAAACTACTAAAGCAATAAAGGCTTACTGAACCGTGAAACGAGCTAACTGCTGATGATGATTGTACATGTCGTGACGATCTTCGGAAGACAACCTGGCGGCTCTGATACCAAATTGTAACACCCTAACTAACATAGGCGTATTACGTGATTTTTAAACATGTTGTGCAGCTCGTTGCTAATCAACGAGGTTTATGGAAAAATGTGATTAATTAAAATTTTGCTTTTTAATTAAACTTATAAAATAATATTACAAAAGACTCGGGATCCCGATTATAAAATCATTTACAAAAGATTTAACTGATTAACTGATACATAAAATAAATGTCGTCTAACGACCAGTTACAAAAATCAGCCTCGCTGTCCCGATGATCATACGCTCCAGGCCTAACCGCCCCGACATGTACAATCTTCACAAGCTCGCTCACGGTCCATCAGCTTTAGCCTTGCCTTTACCTACACATAAACATAGAACTGTGAGTCGACAGACTCAGTAAGAAAAGCATAATAATACTCATACATAATCCAGGTTATGATCAGACGCCCATACCCCTGATCATAACCCTAACTGCCGTGTCCAACACGATACTGAGTCCCGCTACTGCCGTGTCCAACACGGTACTGAGCCACTACTGCCATGTCTAACATGGTACTGAGTTCTGAACGTTCATAGGGACGGTACTATTGACACGTAACAACCTGATCGGTCGAACTGGTCATACTCCGGCTGCTGGTGATACTCCAGCCTGTACCGACGTGTTACTATATCCTCCTGATCGGTCGAACCGGTCATACTCCAGCCTGTACCGACGGGATACGTCCATAGTACGGAACCACCAACCAGGTGTCAGCCTGATCGGTCGAACCGGTCATACTCCGGCTGCTGGTCATACTCCAGCCTGTACCGACGTGACAGTCTAATGTAATCTAACAGGCTTCCTACATGCACGCTAAACATGTAATCTACATATGCATACTGTTATACTAATCTTACCTGGATTCCGAATTCAGGTGTGCCGGTCAACCTGACTGGAACTTTAGCTGAGCGGCGGATTACGGTGCTCCTAAACCATAAAAATCACAACACTATAAGTGACACGCTAAATCACTTCCCGGGGACTTAAACTAGGAACTAAAAGTTTCCCTATCGATAAAAAGCATGGCAATACCCCCTAAAACATAAAAACGAGGAAAAACACGGGTTACGAAAATTCCCCAACCGGCGAATAGGTTGCCCAACCGGAATTCCGGTTCTGGGAATTACTGGACCCTCATCCGGAATTCCGGTTGCACAACCGGAATTCCGGTTCCTCGCAGAAATTTTTCAAAAAATTCCTAACTCAACCAAATCAAACCCAATTCATACCAAACCTTCCAGACCTGCTCTAAATACCCCAAAGAACATTTTCAAAGCATCAAAATAGCCCAGAAACCACAAATACAAAATTTGCCATTAAAGCTCAAGCTTTAAGTTCTAAACTCAAACTTGAGCAAATCCCACAAACATGCATTCAAACCAGCTTAATTCTACTTAATCAAGCTTAACTAAGCTTTTGAAAACAAACAAAAACATTAACAACCATACATCAACAGATTACACAATTTTCATCAAAATTCACATATTTGCATAGAAAAAGCTATAGCTTGCTCAACCTAATAATTATACTCCACAAGTAGCTTAATTAACATCTAAAAATCATGCTTTTTAACCTCAGAAAATAACCACAGAATACAGCAGCAACAACATCCAAATCAACATGTATTTACTCATTTTTTTATCAAAAATTCCAAGAAGACAAAGAAGGACAAGTTCAAGAACCTTACCAACAATTGAATTACACTTAAAATGGTTGAAAAATGTTTGAATTGCTGAGAAAATCCCCCAGCCCTAGCAGCTCACACCAAGCCGAGAGAGAGAGAGAGAGAGAGAGAGAGAGAGAGAGAGAGAGAGAGAGAGAGAGAGAGAGAGAGAGAGAGAGAGAGAGAGAGAGAGAGAGAGAGAGAGAGAGAGAGAGAGAGAGAGAGAGAGAGAGAGAGAGAGAGCTTTGAGTGAAAATCTTTCTAACTTTTCTAACTTTGATTTTTTTTTTATAAAATGAATAAAAGCTAAGTAATATAAATCAACTCCATTTCAGCCAAATATACAATGAAATAAACATTTAATTTTCAAATAATCAAGTCACTAAAAGACAAAAAGTCATTGGGGCAAAAAGACCATTTTGCCCCTCCACACTAAAATCACATAAAAATCACTAAAGGGGTATTTTGGGAAATTCTAAATTCCCGGCCATTCCCGACATTCCCAATGTCTAATAAACCGTCCCAAACTAATAACATGCTAAGTTGTGATTTCTACTGAGCCAAACGCCGAGTTCCAAAATACCGGGCACCGGAAATGCAAAATATGAAAACTACTGAATAACATAACCATGCATTTCTGAATTCCATAAATAACAGTATAATAAATTATTTAAATAGCTATAAATAATTTCCATAATTAATCATAATTAACTGATAATTTCCAAATTAACTAAGCGGGCTTTACAAACAGTGTGTATAAAATATGATCATTTTAAGAAAATAGAGAAATTGACATTAACTAGGTGGCATTTGGTAACATTTTTTTAATTAGTTTTCTGTTTTTAAAATTGAAAAAGTGAATATTTTTCAAAAACATGTTTAATAAAACTGTTTTCACTTTTAAATTTTTTAATTAGAAATCAAAATTTTAAAAGCAAAAAAAAAAAAATCACTTTCAATATTTTTTTAATCAGTTTTTTTTCTTAATCAATATTTTGGACTTCGACCAGACCCGGACCCAAATCCCGTCCCCACGGCTATGGTGCTGAACCCGCCTTCTGACCCGAACCCGAATCTGACCCCGGACGTAGACCCGATTAAAAAAAATAAAAAAATAAAAATGAAAATGAACTTTACAGAACACACTTTTGTTTTCTGTTTCTAAAATTTAAAAACAAAAGTGGTTACAGAACGCATTTTTGTTTTTCAAAAATAAAATTTTGAAAAACAAAAATTTTACTTTCATTTTGTGATTAAAAAATTAAAAAATAAAAGTGTTACCAAACGGCACCTAAAATAAGTAATTGTTATACTTTAGTATGACAACTATATTTTGAAGATTTCTTCTAGATAATATTATTACTTATTTTTTTATATTTTTGAAAGAATGATTAATTAATTGAAAGCTTAGATTTTTATTTTATTTAATTATGAATAATAACTAACTAAAGAAGGAAAGAAAGAAACATGAAAAAAGTAGGAATTAAAATTAAAAATTTCTCTTAAAATGTATGTAAAATTATAAACAGTAAAGAAAAATAATAATAATGAAATCATTTTATATTGATATAAATATTTATTTTTAAAGAATGTACACTAAATAATTTTTAATATTTACTTAAAATTTACTAATCAATAGCACATTATATATAAAGATTTAATTTTTAAAAAGTAAACTAGTTATACAAAGTGGAGATTTAGTTTGTCATTAATCGTACTGTAATAGAAAACATATTATTATATTTAAAAAAGAATTAATTGTGGTAAAAATACCAAATGTTTAAAGGTAGTTGAACATTAGTATTTAGGATAAATAACGGTGTGAGTACCTAAAATTTTAAGTTTGTAAGTGGCATAAACTCAATATTTATTTTTAGCGGCATAAGTACCAAATGTTTATAAAACTGTAATTTTTCTCTAATTTTGTCTGTACAAATTCTGTTATTGTCTTAAATATGGCATATATAAGGCCTAGATTCTTAATCATTGGGTCTAGACAGAAATATGTAGTAACTAATTTCAAAACAAAGTCTGTACTGACGAAACTAGAGAAAAATTACAGTTTTACAAACGTTGGGTGCTTATGCCGCGAAAATAAAATGGTATATTTAGTACACCTAAAAATTTTCTTTAAAGTTTTTTTTTTTACAAAAAAAAAAAAAAACCTCAGAGAATAAGAAGACTTCCCACGATTTACTCCTCTGCATTTAGTTATTTTATGAAAAATGATGCATTACATATATTGCGTTATCAAAAAAAAATTAAAAAAAAAACGACAAATGGATAAAGATCTAGTGACAATATCCAGCATATTATATATTATAAATCATTAATTTTTTTTTTTTGATTTAAGTATAATGTAAACATAAACATAAATAATAGGAATAGATGGAACAATTTTTCAAAAGTATTATTTTTATATTTGATAATTATTTTGAAATTTCAAAATTATCCATTGATGAACGATTTTATAGTTTAAAAGTTTTCAACTAATAATTTTTTTTCTTAAAAAAACTGATTAGTTTTTTTAGTAGTGGAGTAGAAATAATTATTTTAGTTATTTTACTAAAGTTTAAATATGTAAATATATTATTGGGGTGTAGTTATTATATTTACATCCCATAAAATTCTAACTATACCCCATTACTAAATTGACCCTTTTTATTTAATTTAAATTTTACTTTTTATAATCACACCCCGTCCCATTTACCAAAAAAGTATTTTCTTAGTACACCCCAAAACTTTCAAGTAATACAATGAAGTTGTTAAAAAAAAAAAAGATTAAGAATAGCACCAGTCCTTGTTATTCTTTTTTAATTATAATTGCTACTGTCACTACAAATTTTTTTACTTTTAGTCACAACAAAACTTGTGACTAAAAGTAAAAAAGTTGTGACTAATTATAAATCATGATTCTTATGTTGTGACTAAAAAGTCTGTGGCTAAAAGTATTAGTCACAAAAATTACAATTTGTTGTGACTAAATGTATTTTTAGTTACAATATTTGTTATGACTAAAACTAAATTAGTGACAACTTGTAACTAAATGCTATGTTTTAGTCACAACAAATGTTGTAACTAAAAGTTACATTTAGTAAAAAAAATGTTATGACTAAAAAGTTATCACTAAAAGTAACTTTTTTTATAGTGTGTAAATATTAACGAGCATTGCTATTAGGCACCAGTGGTGCCTAGCACCTTCTCGACATGTCACGTTGCGATTGGTTAGCGATACTTCCTAAAAACTATTATATTAAATTATGTGGGACCCGATACTTAGTTAGACCAATAGCGATACTGACATATAAGAGGGTGCTCGGCATCACTACTGATGCCCTTTAGCATTTCTCATATTACAAAGGCATCTCCATCTATCCCCAAATAATCACAATATAAATGATCCTCATAACACCTTAATTAACATCTACTGAAACTCACCTATGCAAATTGTATTTCTTGGAAACTACAATTCACACTTTGTTTATTAATTGAATATCATCTTCATATCAATTACATTTATCAATATAAATGGTTAATTAGGAAAATCCAAAAGACATATCATCATAGTATTTTATAAAGATACTCTTTACATTGATTGATGGAATCTCAAAACCTTTTTCATTGATTAATAATGTTAGGGTTGAAAAATACTCTTTACAATCAGTTTTTAATTTTAGAATTATATTGAATATAAAGTAGTTGGTGTGTTTATTAAAAAAAACGTAAATGAGGATGTATTTTGTTAAGAAAAAATTGATAACTTACATGGTCTAGTTTGGTCATTTCACACAAAATTAAATATGTAATTATTTCTTTTAAAATTTTGGGGTGCTGTCAAAAATGATTGGGAAATAAATATAACTCCCCTTATTTTATTGTGTGTAATTATAATTTCCTATATATATATATATATATAGAATGAGATGAAAATAGAAATAATGGATAAAAAATGACTTTCATATCATCAAGTAGTAGGTTAAAATAAGAAATATTAAATTTAAAAATTTAATAATAGTTATAAATATCAACCATTAGATTTGATCGAATGGCTAATAATAGAATACCCATTCATAGGTAATACCCATTAAGAGTATACTCATATATATATGGTTGTACTCTTAATGGGTATTACCCATAAATGGGTAATATTAGAAAAAATTGAGTTTTTATGATAAATTTTTTATTTAATTAGAATTTTTTTTTATTTTTACGTTATATGGACTGAGGTTGTTCCATCAGCTAAAAAAAATAATTAAGAAAATGTTTTTCGGCAAAAAAATGATAAAAGAAGTTGAGTTTGACTTAAATATTTTTCATCTAAATGTATTTTTGATATAGTGTAAAAATAAGTATATTTTGATATTTTCTTTAATTAAATAGCTAAATCAAGCATAGAAAGTCAAATTTCTTTTTAACTATTCGCTATCGGACTAAAATTTAAAGGTTTAATATTTTTAAAATTAATATTTATAGTTAAATTTGTTTAGTTACCATCAATGGGTAATACTCATTAAGAAGTGTTCCATATATATATTAGGGTTGTACAAAAAAAATCGTAAACCGCCCAAACCGAATAACCCGCCCAAACAAAACCAAAAAAATCAATAAAAATTACAAACCGAAATAACTCAAAAAAAAAAATTACAAACTGCCCAATCTGTTAATTGGGCAGGTTGAAAATAGGTCCAACCCGCCCAATTAAACCGACCAACCCGATTTTGGATTTTAACTTTGTTTTTTAACTTTTTAGTTTTTATTAAAGATAACATAAATGATTTAAATATATAATAACATAAAATTATATACTTAATTGTTAGTTTTAAAGTCATATATATTGTGTTGTACTTTGGTGGAATGTGATATTTTTAATTTATTTTTCTAATTTTTATTGATTTTGACTTTGAAACTAAAAAAAAAAAAGAAAAAAGTTTGGTCGGTTTGGGCAGGTTAACCCAACAAAACTGCCCAAACCGTTGGTCAGTTTACAGATTTTTTTTTTTTTAAATTAGGCGGGTTGCAGTTAAATTTTAGCAACCCGAACTTTAGATTAGGTTAGAAAATATATATGATAAACCGACTGATATACAACCCTAATATATATATATATTTTGTTAGAGTCTCACATTGTTTACAAACTATGTGAGTATTATGCTTACTAACTACAAGTAAACACAACATATACACTATATTTCATTAAAAAAAATACTACAAGTAAAATATTTCTTCATTCACACCGATTTGTCCAAAAATTAATATTGTTTCTCTTTGTATGGGCAATTAAATAGCTTACACAATTAATTTTATATATTATATATAAATATATATTCAATTGATTACTTTATATAAATATCTAAAAATTAATATTTTTTCTATACATTTGATTATTTTTTTTCCATTTACTTATAATATTTATAATTTTATTATTTCATAATTACTTTCAATATACATCTTAATTGAGTTTAAAAAATATGACACTAGAAAGGAGAAGAGAGAAAAAATATTCATCAATTAAAATAATAATATTAGTCTAACTTAAAAAATCGATACAAACAATTAATATTATAAACAATAATATTAATAAAAAAGATAACAAATCATGATTCATTAATTTAATGAATTGTTGCAATAAAAAATTAAAAAATAATATTTTAGAATATCTACCTCTCATTCAATAAAAAGGTTAAAAATTTACAATGTTTAAATTATTAATACTTAAATTAATATTTTTATATAAATAAAAAAACTATAAAAAATACTTAATTTAAATATATATGAGCAAAAAATTAAGTTTTGTTGTAAATGAATAAATAAAAAATTTATACCATTATAATATCTGATTCATTTTTAAAAAAAAAAAATTATATTTTTAATAGCTTTTAATTATTATAAATAACTGACACTACTAAAAAACCCCAAATTCCCGTCGGTTTTACACTGTTGGCCAAAGAATTCCCGACAGTCCATAAAACCGTCGCCTATACGAGCGTCGCGGATACTGGGTAGAATAGACGATGGTCGAAAACTGTCGAGAAAATAGTATGGGCCACAGTTTAAAACCGTCGCCTATAGTGTTCACTATAGGCGACGGTTTTCAACCGTGGACTATAGTATAGGCTACATTTTAAAACCGTAGCCTATAGTATAGGCCACAGTTTAAAACTGTCACCTATAGTGTTTTAGGCACAGTGTTAAACCGTAGCCTATACTATAGGCCACGGTTTTAAACCGTAGCCTATAATATTGTACTCAAATACAACTTTTAGGCAAGAATGAATGCATGCATGTGATTTAGTGAGTTTAAACTTAATTAATTAAATAAATAATTAATTAGTACATGCTGATTCTCCAATAGGACTTGGCCATATATACAACAAGATGGGCAGTAACAAATCTACAACAAAATATTTATGACGAACACTCTTGAAAGTTTACCCAGTCACACTCAAAAATTATTTAGGCTTTGCAAAGTCATTAGCTATATTGGATTTTTTATTTGAGTTTACAATTTTAATAAACAATACACATATGAATATTGGATTTACAGAAAAGATCCGTGTGAATATTACAGGAGCTTGTCAAATTAATGAAATTGAAAAAAGTCAATGCATTAATGTTCATCATCAACATAAAAGGTTCAAAATAACACACACACATATATATATATTAAGAAGACAGTAACTAAAAAACTAGGTCAAAGGCACCCTGAAGTTATAATCACTAAGTTTAGGAGTGAACTCAGTTCTTGTCAATCCTCTTGAAAGGGTTAATGTTTAGATCCACAAGAGAGTACCAAAAAGATTCTTTAAGTCTCTTCCAAAAAGATGGACACATACCATGAATTAACAAGCTAGTTCTAAAGCTTTGTCCACGCCTGTTGACTTGTAAGAAGCAATACTAGAAGCTTTCAAAAGAGAGCTCAACAAATCATTTTCAATGCATTCGTACCTACAAGTAATCCACATATACACAAGTTACAAAACCATATGCAATCGTATATATACATGCATGTTGATTCTTAAATATATTATTCTTTTTCTTTTAAGAGAGGGAATTATTATTAGTATTCTTCAAAGCAAGTAAATAAAGAAAATAAACAAGAATTAACTTAATCAAAAGAACAACCAGAAATAGGTACACTAGTTCACTAGCTAAGAAAATATTAAAAATGTAAGCAAAAACAAAACTCTTATAAAAAAAGGGTCATTACTAAGAATCCTTTTTAAAGACAACTCTCAAATACTAAACCAAACATAATAATCATCATAAAATCAAAAACAAATAACCGAAAACAAAAACCTAACTTCTAATCACTTGGAAGGGGTTTGGTTTTGTTGGATTGTGCAGAAACTTAAAGAAACATTGTGAGAGGAAGTATTTGAAGGTATAAAATATATTAAGTATTTGAAGGTTAGTAACTACTTTTATATATGGCTTGTTTGAAATAATCTTACATATATGTGTGTATATAACTGCAGAGTGCCTGGAGCTAGCTATTGGAAATTTGAATGCAATGATGAAAATTAAAATTTTTAATGATTTTAGCAAAGAATACGAGGTGATGAAGTTACAATATATATTACAAATAATAATGAGTTTCCTATATCAAAAGATACTGTTGACAAGACACCGCATAAATAAATGATAGAACCACAAACACAATTTCAGAACATCTCTTTCTCATGTTCACACAAGCACAATGTTTATTGATCTTTACTTTATGGGTTACCATTAAAAGAAAATGATAGCTAGGAGCACAACAAATACAATTGCAGAAACTTATAGGCAGGCAAGAAAAAAGAAACAATGGGAACGAAAATCATAAAGTCATTAAATATACTATACACTTAAAACGCCTATTACATGGGATCAGAATATATAACAAGGATATATAAATGTAAGTGAGATGGGTTTTGTGAACAATTGCAAAAACTTATCTACAATTGTAATCCCCATAATCAAATAAAATGAATATTATATATTCTCAGTTCCAACAAAATAAGCGCAATTAGGTGTTAGCTTAAAGTTGGGATATATAGTAAAAGAGCTACTGTGTTGGTGTATCAGAACATATCACTATGGATTCTTCAATTTACTTACAAATACAAGCTATTAGCTATCAAAAACACCACCACCATATCACCATAGATATCTTTATCAACGACTTTAGACACCACTTCTGTGAGATAACGAAGGGCTAGTGTTGATCACATGTTGATATCTTTAATGTTTTCAGTAGGGAGTTCTTCCTTAAATAATAGAACCTGTAATGGGAAATTGACTTATAACTACTCACCTAACCACATGGAAGCTGAGGAGAAGAGGTGAGCAAGTGAACATGTAAAATTCCTAAGTTTAGGAAGACCAACTCTAGGCTAGCTTTTAAACTTATATTGAATCATAATTTTATTTTGGAAGTTTCAGAATGACCTAAAAATCATTATTGAATGTATTGATGGTCTTATAAAGAATGGCAAAGAGAAGAGTAGAAAAATGACATTGTAAGCTATTAACAAGGAAAAAACAGCTACTGGCCCTTCGTTATCTCAACTTCATTTTCTTACAAAACATTTACAATAATATTAATTACCATCTTTCAAACGAACAACTAACAACTAAGTATGCTCACACTGCCAGACAGAAAAGAAATATATATATATACACTGAGGATATACAGGCAGAGAGAACCTCATAAGATGGGGGTTTTGGGATTCTGAGGCTGGGAAATCCCGTGGTGCATGTCGATCGGACCGTCGAGGACCAGAGCTGGCCTAGATGGATGGAGCAGTGACGCCAAGTAGTTGAGAGGGAAACTAGAGATAGGGGGCTCGCGGTTAGGGCAACGACAAAGGCAGCTTGTTGCTCGCGGTTGGATCTCGTCGATGATGAACACACAATTACATCTGAAATCAAATGAAAAATACAATAAATACATATTCAAACATATACAATAATTTACATATTCAAAAAACTTACGACTCTGCCTCTAGCTGGAATTGGAAGGAGTGCCAATGGTGGTGGTGGCTCCGCCTCCGGCTGTGTTTTGGGTTAAAGATGGTGGAAGGTGGATCGATAGAGATAGGAGCTGATAGAGATGGAGGGTTAAGGGCGAAGATGGAGGGTTAGCGTGTCTGAATGTGTTGATGAGAGAGGAGTTTTTTTATTTTAGGATCCCCTTCCCCGACAGTTTTGAACCGTCAGTCAAAGTATGGGCCACAAGTTTAAACTGTGGCTAATACTTTCACCAATAGTTCTAAACTGTCGAGAATAATGCATTAATTTTTTTTAAAATTTTTTCCCTACATTTATTAACCGTCGCCTAATTTATACGAGGGTTAAAAACTGTGGCCTATAGTATATTATAAGCGACGGTTTTTAACACTCTGATAATTTTTTTAGCGACAGTCCCTTAAAAAAAGCGTTTTTGGGACTGTCGCGAATTCTGCCTATTGTAGTAGTGTGAAATGTGCTTTTATTTTTATTGTACTATGATTAATATTTGTGCTAATAAAAAACAAAAGAAATTTTACATAAATATATTATATAATTTTATATTATTCATAAGAAATATAAAATAGTATTAAACTTGAAATTTTATTCGTAACTAAAAATTAATTTCATTATTGTAAAATTTTAAAAAAATATTAAAATTCGTGCGGATCTATTCCCTAGTGTATCAATAGATTTAATACACTTTTTTTAATTTTTATTACCCCTATAATGTGTTCGGAATAAGGGGAATCTTTTCAGAATTTTTGTCCCTTTTAAAGCAACGGATGATATATTAAAACATAAATAAATAGTAGGGTCAATTTGCGGCATAACCTAAGTGACCAGGTTTTTGCAACTAACCCCTAATTCTAAAATTTTGGTGGTAAAACCTCCTAAACCTAAGTTCTGTTAGCACTTAGCCCTTTCAATCCATTTTTGGTTGTTAACTGCCATTGTGGAATGTCTACGTGTGCACAGTGTACACGTGGCACAATTTTATTGGTCCACGTAAATAAATATTTAAAAAAATAAAAAATTAATTATTTTAAAAGTAAAAAAATAAAAAATTTCTTTTTCTTTAAAAATTAAAAATTAAAAAAACAATTTTAAAAAAATAAAAATTTAAAAAAAAAACCCTAATTCCCTCTTTCTCTTCTTCTATTCTCGTTCTCTCTCTCTCTCTCTCTCTCTCTCTCTCTCTCTCTCTCTCTCTCTCTCTCTCTCTCTCTCTCTCTCTCTCTCTCTCTCTCTCTCTCTCTCTCTCATTGCCCTACCTGTCGTCCCCTCCTCCTCCTCCTTCTTCTTCTTCTTCATGCTCAAACATCGGCGAAATAGTAACCTGTTTCAGCCCTTGAATCCTAGTAAGTAGCTCCGACCTCGATTCATTCAGTTCCTGATTCAAGAAAAATTGATTCATCAAAAAAAAAAAAACCATGGGTATATTGATAATAATCACAGCCCTAATTTGACCATATATATTAAAAATAGGGATTACTGTGACGCCGCGTCACCTTCATTTGCTACAACCTTATTCACCACCATGGGTATGGGCGGGAAGACCTTAATCATCCCTATCACCAATAAGCTTCTACTAATCATAACCTCTCTCTTTCTCTTCGTCTTACTCTCTCTTCATCTCTCTGGCCACCATTTCTTAGTAACCACTCACCTTGATTTTCCCTATACTACCACCTCGAAACTCACTGTAGCTGCCACCCCCAAATACATCGCCGCGGCCAAAGAAGAAGAAGATGAATCTCAACCCATCCTCCAAAACGTCAGTTCACCGCTTCATCACCAATAATTTGCACACTGAATTTTTGAGGTGTAAACTGTAAACTCAAACTCTTGTGTTGTTTTGTTTGTTTGTGTTTGGGTGGGATTAATAGACCTGTAATTGCATTTTTGTAGTGTAGTTGTGGAAGGACATTAAAAGATTGACTGTGGGGTCAATGGCTGAATTTCTAGATTGAGCAAATTGATTCATTAAGCTCAAAAAAGTTGTTCGGCATGTGGATACTGTTAGACAAAAGAAAATCCACCAACATGCAATATTGACAGGGACATCTGCTTAGAATCCACAATACCCAAGCAGCTCAAATTCAAATGGGAAGAGGTCTAATAACAGCAACAGGTAGGGTGATGGAAAGAAAGCAAATTTGCTGGCCATGCCGAGCAGTACCCCTAAGAAAATGCCTCAAAATTTACTGCTTTCTCAGTCCTAACAGATGACTTAGAGACAATCTATGCGATGGCTCAGTCTATGGTGTCGTACAAGAAACCATCCCCATGAAGAAGGATGTAAGTAAGAGAGATACATCCAAGTTTTGTCATTTTCATGCGGACTATGGCCACGACACAAACGAATGTAATAATTTGAAGAGGGAAATTGAGTTTTTGATCAGAATGAATAACCCGCATTTACAGAAGTATGTCAAGGCCGACCAAAATCAAAGAGCCGCCTAAGCAGACAATAATCAGAACAAATTAATGCCTCCACCAGTGGATGGGCATTTACAGGCCATTATTGGGGGTTCACATCTTGCTAGAGATTCAGGCAAAGCTCGAGAAAAGTATGTCTGAGCCTTGCAGTATGAACAAAATGAAATAATTTTAGACGTGGAAGAAAGAAAACCAAAAATACTACGGGTAGGGGAGCCAGCGATAACATTCACTGATGCAGATGCCAGCCACGTCCACTTCCCACACAACAACCCCCTAGTCGTGGAAGTGCAAATTGCAAATAAGACAGTGGCACAGACTATGATAGACAATGGAGCTTTCTCGAATATACTATTGAAGACAACTTATGAGAAAATGGGACTCCAACTTAAAGACTTGATCCCCTGCACCCAACTTGTATATAGTTTCTCTGGCCAGAGTGTTGCATCTCTGGGACAAATCCACTTACCTCTCACTGTTGGACAAGCTTCGAGGAGCATAACTGTAACACCCTAACTAACATAGGCGTATTACGTGATTTTTAAACATGTTGTGCAGCTCGTTGCTAATCAACGAGGTTTATGGAAAACGTGATTAATTAAAATTTTTGCTTTTTAATTAAACTTGTAAAATATAATTACAAAAAGACTCGGGATCCCGATTACAAAATCATTTACAAAAGTTAACTGTTTATACAAAATAAATGTCGCCTAGCGACTAGTTACAAAATCAGCCTCGCTGTCCCGAGGATCGTACTCTCCAGGCCTAACCGCCCCGACATGTACAATCTTTACAAGCTCGTTCACGGTCCATCAGCTTTAGCCTTGCCTTTACCTACACATAAACGTAGAACTGTGAGTTGACAGACTCAGTAAGAAAAGCATAATAATACTCATACATAAATTCCGGTCATGATCAGACGCCCATACCCCTGATCATAACCCTAACTGTTGTGTCCAACACGATACTGAGTCCCACTACTGCCGTGTCCAACACGGTACTGAGTCACTACTGCCGTGTCCAACACGGTACTGAGTTCTGAACGTTCATAGGGACGGTACTATTGACACGTAACAGCCTGATCGGTCAAACCGGTCATACTCACATTCTTGGTCATACTCCGGCTGTACCGACGATGTTCTTGTATCCACGATCGGTCGAGCCGGTCATACTCCGAGCTGGTCATACTCCGGCTGTACCGACGGGATACGTCAATAGTACGGAACCACCAACCAAGTGTCATCCTGATTGGTCGAACCGGTCATACTCATTGCTTGGTCATACTCCGGCTGTCACAGACGTGACAGGATTGGATGGTTCGAAGCCAACATACATAACTAATGTAATCTAACAGGCTTCCTACATGCACGCTAAACATGTAATCTACATATGCATCGTTATACTAATCTTACCCGGATTCCGAATTCGGGTGTGCGGTCAACTTTATTTGGAACTTTAAGCTAACGCGGCGGATTACAGGCTCCTAAACCATAAAAATCACAACACTATAAGTGACACGCTAAATCACTTCCCGGAGACTTAAACTAGGAACTAAAAGTTTCCATATCGATAAAAAGCATGGCAATACCCCCTAAAACATAAAATCGAGAAAATCTAGGGTTTTAGAATTTTCCCCAAGCGCGGTAGGTTGCCCAACCGGAATTCCGGTTCTGGGAAAATTCAGAACCCCATCCGGAATTCCGGATGCACAACCGGAATTCCGGTTCCTCGCAGGCAGCAACATCAAAAATTCATATCTTGCACAAATCGACTCCAAATCAATGCAAACCTTCCAGACCTACTCCATATGACCCAAAGAACATTTCTAAGGCACCAAAACCACCCAGATTGCACCCAATCAAAAATCACCATTAAAGCTAAAGCTTTGAGTTCTAAACTCAAACTTGAGCAAACCTAGCTAACATGCAATCAAACCAACTCAAATCCCCTTAAACAAGCATAACTAAGCCTCTGGAAACAATTAAAAACATCAACAATATCACAGCAACAAATTCAAATCATTTCTCTTTGAAAACCATATTTTTGAGCTAAAAATTCCCAACTTGAAGCAAAGCAATTAACATGCATTACTAACAACCTAAATAACTTCAAATTAACAAGCTTAAATCACAGAATCTTACAACAAAACACAGCAGCAACATTATCAAAAATTCATGCATGCATCAACTATTTTCATCATTTTTTTCCAAGAAAATAAAGGAAGAAAAGTAGGGAACACATACCACAACAAGAGATCACTAGAGTTTGCAAATTAGGGCTTGAATCACCAAAGAAAAGGGCTGGTTCTTGAAGCTCCAAGAGAGCCGAAAAAGAGAGAGAGAATGAGAGCTTTTCTTGAAAATTTTCTATCTTTTTTTCTAACTTGTGATTTTTGAAATGAGAAAAGTGAAAATAAAAGACACCTAATCCTATTTACTTCAGCCAATATTAAAAATCAAATAACATTTATTTTTCCAATTAATAAGTCACAAAAAGACAAAATATCATTGGGGCAAAAAGACCATTTTGCCCCTCCACACCAAAATCACATAAATCACACTAAAGGGGTATTTTTGGGAAATTCTAAATTCCCGGCCATTCCCGACATTCCCAATGTCTACTAACCCGTCCCAAACTACTAACATACTAAGTTGTGATTTCTACTGAGCCAAACACCGGGTTCCAAAATACCGGGCACCGGAATGCAAAATTATGCAAACTACTACATGACATAAAAATGCATCTCTGAATTCAATAAATAACAATATAATAAATTATTTAAATGGCTATAAATAATTTTCATAATTAATCATAATTAACTGCTAATTTCCAAATTAAACTAAGCGGTCTTTACAATAACTATAATGGCACAATTCTTAATAATTGATGTCCCTTCAGCTTTTAATGTCATGCTAGGCCGACCAGCCCTATATGACTTAAAATGTGTTACATCAATTTTTTATCTGTGCGTCAAGTTCTCAAAAAAAAAAAAAAAAGTGGAGTGGGGTGTCTCAAAGGAAACCAAAGAATTGCATGGGAATGCTACAACATTGCTCTAACTAAGGTCACGAAGGAAAATAAATCTAGCCAGAGTTCAGGCAAGGGAAAGAGCATTGCCCAATAAGAAGTTGCCCTAGGCGGGGACAAAGACATGGATCCCTGACTTGGGGAGACAAACACAAATGTTGGGCCAATTGAAGAGCTGGAACAGGTGGAAATCGACCTAAATATCCTGGCCAAGAAACTCAAAATTGGTATGGGTTGGTTACTCGAAATAAAATTAGCTTTAATAAAATTTCTGAGAGTAAACCTAGAAATTTTTGCATGGTCACATGAGGATATGGTTGATATTGACCCCAACGTGATGTCTCATGCCCTAAACATGACCTAAACTTTTGTCTCGTCCAGCAAAAGAGAAGACTACTAGACAAAGACCGGGCGCAAGCACTGAAAGAAAAGTTATAGAGACTGCGCGAGAATAAGTTCATCATTGAAGCTTTCTACCCATCTTGGGTGGTTAACCCTGTGATGGTGCCCAAGCCAAATAAAAAATGGCGAGTATGTATTGATTTCACTGACCTCAACAAGGCGTGCCCTAAGGACTGTTTTGCACTTCCAAGAATTGATCAGCTCATGGATGCAATAGCCGGACATGAAATTCTGAGCTTTATGGATGCCTATTCGGGGTATAATCAAATCAGAATGCATCCACTGAACCAAGAACATACAAGTTTTTGAAAAGATATGGGTCTATACAGTTATAAAGTAATGTCGTTTGGTCTGAAAAATGTTGGAGCTACCCACCAGAGGCTAGTAAACAAAATGTTTAAAAACCAGATCGGACGAAACATGGAACTATATGTGGATGAAATGCTCGTCAAAACTAGGAAGGCTGGGGGGCATAAAGAAGACCTTGATGAATGCTTCAAAATCCTTCAAAAATACAACATGAAACTCAATCCCTCAAAGTGTTCCTTCGGGGTCAGCTCAGGTAAGTTTCTTGGGTTTATTGTCAATGCTCGGGGAATAGAAGCTAATCCAGAGAAAATACAAGCTCCTGGATATGAAATCACCAACAAAAACAAAGAAAGTCCAAAGCTTAACTAGTCGGATAGCCGCACTCAGTAGATTCGTCTCAAAATCAATAGACAAGTGTGTTTCCTTCTTCAACATCCTCTGAGGTAATAAAAAGTTTGAATGAAAGTAAGAATGCGAGAACGCTTTCCAAGAATTAAGAAGATAACTTGCAAAGCCTCTCGTACTCTCAAACCTCCTAGACAGAGAAGAATTAGGAATATACTTAGCTGTCACCGAATACACTGTAAGCGCCATGATGATTAGAGAAGAAAACAACATCCAACATTCAGTCTACTATATCAGCAAACGACTCATTGAGGCCGAAGGTCGGTATCCAGTCTACTATATTATTTCTTAACTAATTAAATCTCACCTATCTCATTCTCATTCCATTAAATATATATACATGCATATATATATATATATATTACTTAGAATATAAACAGGACAATTACAAAATTTACATAAATAATATACAGAATGTATTTACACACAATACATATATATAAACATATATTCAACAGAACACAAAATATATACATATATATTATATATCAAGTTAATAAATATTTACCTTATAAGCGCAATTCGGCGACCAATTACGACAAAAATGTGGCAACTATGCACACACACTAACATAATATTAATAAAATTAAAAAAACCCCAAAAATATTTATAAAAACAAAAATAAAGCAATTTAGATAGTGTTTGGTAATACTTTTTTAATCAATTTTTTGTTTTAAAAATAGAAAAAGTGAAAACATTTTTCAAAAACATGTTCTATAAAACTGTTTTCACTTTTCAATTTTTTAATTCAGAATCAAAATTTTAAAAACAAAAAAAGTCACTTTTAATATTTTTGTAAATATTTTTTTTCTTAATCAATATTTTGGACTCTAACCATACCCAGACCCAAATACCCCCACGGTCCTAGCACTGAAGCCGACCTCTGACCCGAGTTAGATAAAATCAAAAAATAAAAATGAAAATAAATTTTACAAAACACACTTTTATTTTTTATTGTTGATATCTAAAAACAAAAGTTGTTACAGAACGTATTTTTATTTTTCAAAAATAAAATTTTTAAAAATAAAAATTTTACTTTCATTTTGTGATTAAAAAATTAGAAAACAAAAGTATTACCAAACGACACATTAATAAAATGAATAGAAATCATATGTACACCTTAATGGACGTTGAGATTCAACGTTTTTTTCACCAAAATCGGTGGCCGGAGTTCTACCACCATATTTTTTTAATGGGTTCGGTTACAGTGATAGAGGATAAAAAACCAAACTTTTTTACAGTATAGTTTAAGGTATTGAAAATAGAAGATTTTAAAAGAAAATTGGGTAAAATGGTGTAAAAATGAGGGAGATATAGGAATTTTTAGTGGTGGTTGGTGAGGGTTTCGTGGGTTTCTTTGGTTCTGCTATGGTGGATGCTTATCATGCTGAAGGAAGGAAGAAAACGAAGTGGGGAAGATGAAGTTTGAATGTTGTAAATACTCTATGGCGTCGGTTATTAGGAAATAACCGACACTATAGGTGTAATAAATATGCTAAAAAAATTTCAACCCCCAACCGACGCTAAAGGGTATAGTTAATTTCTATACCTATGGTTTTTACCAAAAAACTGCCTCTAAATGTCAATTTCAAAGAAGGTGGGTATTATCACAACATTTAGCTTCTCTTTTTATAAATTGGGTTGAAAAAACAGCCTCTAAAGGCCCATATTGTAGTAGTGTACCTTGATATGTTAATCTGATGGGAACTGAATCATGCATGTTGAGCATGTACTTATGTGCATCTATTATACTAATCTTACCTTTACTTCGTAATCAAGTGTGTCAGTCCACCTGAGTGGAATATGTTTTCGAACGATAAGTGGTCTTAAGTCACATTTGCATAAAATTTGTAAGTGTGTCGCTAACACAATTTTGGGGACTTAAACTCAAAACTAGAAATTTTCCTATCAATAAATAGTGTAGAAATGACCTAAATATCGAGAAAACACAAAAGTTAAGGTACCTGAAAACCACCCCATCCAGTCCACTGAATCCCTTAACGGTTAACCGTTTCTATTGAAACGGTTAGCTTAGACCTAGTAGAAATCACAAACCTCAACTTTTCTCAATCAACCCCAAATCTAAAAATATCTTACAAAACACATATTAGCACCATAATAAACATAATTCAACAGAAAATTGCATCATTAAAGGTCAAAAAATAAAAATACCATTGTTAAGTTAAGCTTAAGCTTAAAAACTCAAACTATATTACAGCCATCAAAACTTCTCAAAATCAACACCAACAAACATATCTTAGACCCCAAAACCTAATTTTAAAAACATCAAACCTTAACAGAACAGAAATCATGAACTCACTCACCAAAACCATGTTTTAACCTAAAAATCAGAGGGGGATAAATTGATCAGTACCCGTTTTAATAGCACATTAACTAAAAGTACCTGCAAAATAAATTTAGTTGAAATATACCTTCTTTTGTAATTGAATTACCCTATATACCCTCACCTATCTATCAAATTCTTTTCAGTCCCTAATGCAGCCACTTCAGATTCAACCCTAGCAACTAAACGCATGCAATCTGTAGTCTGCCATAGCCAACATCGATCAACCTCCTCTGCCATCTTCAGCGTCCCTTAACCTCCAGCACAAAAACACTACACCTTCGCAACCGTAACCGCAAAAGCTAAAGTCCTTAACTATTTGAAGGTATGTAACTTTCTCTTTCCATTTTGAATTAGTATTAGTTTCTTTCTCCAAATCTTGTTTCTTCCTCTTTCAATCTTTTATTATATTCTGGTTTGTAAGACCTATGTTCATATGTATAAGTTTATGTGTATTCGGTTTGATCATTTTATGAAAATATAGTACTTTTTAAGTGTTTGTTGAAATAACTAATAGAAGTTATAAAATTGTGTAAGAAATCTAGGCTCGCTCATCATTGTGAGATGACTTCTTTTATTTATCATTGCATTCATAAAAGTTTAATTAAGTACTCTTCTATATATATCCACTAATTTTGTTGTCATACATACTCTTGGGGTTATTGTAGTAACTTTTGTTTAGTGAAAATGGTTCCATTCATCTTTAAATAAATTTTTCTAAAATACTTTATCTTTCCTTTTCTCTCAAAAATATTTAATCACACCAACAAATCCAATAGCTTGTTTATTAGTTAAAGTCAAAAATATTTTTGAAAAAAAAAAGACTAAATTTGGAAGCCCCTCTCCATCCATTATCTTGTTCTTCTTCTGCTGCAATCAATTTTAGCTTTCACTAATGACCCACCAAACTTTTCTGCCACTAAAGTTTCATCTCATGAATAATAAACAACACATACTTACTAATGGTTTAGAAAATTTCATTACAAAAAAAATAGTCAAACTTATAGAATTGATAAATGGTTAAATACTTTAGTGAACTTGAGCTTAGTACACAACTTCACATTTACTCACCTTGAATTTAGCAAAAAAGCAACAACTTCCTCAAGTGAGGTTTTTCTTTCTTCTGTAAATTCCAAATATCATTAGCATATAGATAATTTTATTTCAAATAAATTAAACAAGTTGGTTAAATTTAAGAGATAGATCAAGTCTTTGAGGCATGAGAGAGGTTGGTTTCCTCAACTAGAACCTTTCTCGTCTTAGGAGAATTGAGAACAAGTAACTCAACAGACTGCAGTTCTCCAAACACTTGCAGCTCTTAGACATAATAACCATAGCTGAACTAGTAAACCCTTTGGAGCATTTTTATCAAGCAATTGTAAAATATCTTTCAATCACAGAGTTCTATGTTGACTATGCTAATTTAGATTGTAGCTTTTTTGAAGAGGATTTGAAAAGTACTATGTTGAATTGAATGAAATGATTAGTCATTTGTGTGCTCTAGTAATTAGTATTTTTCTTATTTTGGTTTCACTTTTATTGTATCCAATGTGTTTTTATTTATCTGCTTGTTATTAATTCCTTAACCTCAGATCTTTTATATTGTGTTTAACACATTAAAGTACTCAATATACTTTTTGTATGTTTGACATTGTTCTTCCTTCAATGAGAACAAAATAATATTATAAGAGTTGTTGGCATGTTTGTGTGGTATTTATCTAATTTGTTTTTTAGTACTATGATGTCCTACGAAAAGAAGAATACCATCAATTGGAGAATCTTCTAAGCAATGTCAACGTCGAATGATCAAGTGTAAAAATTATGGAATATTGGGTCATATTTTAAAAGAGCTGCACAAACTAATCAATTCTATATTCTCATGCTGCTAGCTGCTAGCTAACATTTATATTTTTTTTTTGCTTTAGAGATCTATATTTAACAACGCATTGGAAATTGTATAAACAAAATTATTTTAATATTTATAACAAGAAGTTTATGTTTTGTATTCTTTCATAAGTGTACCTTTTGAATTAATTTTTCTTTTGATAAAGAAAATTTAAAATTATAACGATTTACATTTTAAGCATTCGGATTTACTTTTTCGATTAAGGTGTTTACTTTTTTGAGGTCATTAGTTTGCTTATTTAAGGACATGATGAATCATGATAAAAATAAAATGTTTTAATTAATTTTGAATGTTTGTAAACCTAGAAGCTTATAATTTTGTATAGTAAATTGTTGACCCCTAAAAAAATACTTAATATAATATTTTGGAGTCATTAGTGTTATGTCGAAAGTTTCTCAAGGGGAGCTCCATGCGCCTGCGTCTCTCCTCGCGCCCGCGCTCCTCCGCGCACCCGTGCCCCTTCGCGCTCCCACGCACCTCTGCGTGCTTGCACTCGCGCCCTCCGCACGCCTACGCTTCCCTCCGTGCGAGTGCGAACCCCGCTCTGCCCGTGCCTAGCCTCCTGCACCCCGTTGATCTTATTTGCACTCCTGACCCCAACAGTGTAAGAAAGGAGTATTTGACGAGATAACGACAGCACAATGAGTAACGATAATGGAGGCAAAGTTCATTTCATCCATGATACAAAATGTGTTGGATTTTATGCCCTAAATAAAATTCTATTTCAATGTAATCTCTATTATTCGATATCAATAAAGAAACAGAAGTATTTTTCATTCATTTGTGTATTATTTGGTTCACATTGTCAAATTCTTGTCTATTTGATTTATAAATTCATCCAAACCATTTTCACACTTATGTTCTTGTTTATTGTGTCAGCACAGTGGAAAGAAATCAAGACTATGTGATTAAAGATTCCTAGATTTATCCGAACACAGGGTTTTACTGATGTGACAATCTACAACATAGTTTACTTGCATCTTGGATAAATGCTATGTTCTTTCCAGAGAATTGATTAAAGTAAAGCTTGGGTTGGATGCATGGAGTATGCATCGGAAGGGACCGATATTGAACTTTGATGTAGATTTATTAAACTTACCGTAATATCTATTCAATTCAATATCATCTAATTGATCCTAGATCAAATGATCTTAATCCTGATATGATTAGGTTCAATCTCAAGAGTGTTATTCATGTTCTTTGATTTGTTAGTTAAACCTACTTTTGGTTCAGGGTGATACGTACATTTTGGGAACACGGTAGTGCAATTGAGTGGGAGCGCTAAACATAAATATGGAATCTATAGCTTCTATCTGGCAAATAGAAAGTAAATGATGATTTCCTTCGAGCTTGGCTAAATAGAGATAAATGGTTGAGTACTCATTTCACTTCGCTGAAATATCATTTATACAGGGCTAAGTGTTTTAAGGATAAAATACATTGTAGGGTGTTACGGTAATTTAATCCCTATACAATGTAGATCATCTATATAGAGGATCATTGATCAAATTACGATTATAACAATGGATAATTAATATAGTGTCTATATGGTGGAGCATATAGAGTGTTCTATATAGCTGAGAGTGCAATTCTAAGTTGTATGCGTGGATTCAACAAAGAATTAATAAGTCAGTGAATTTACATGGTAAGTTCTTGTTCTGCTTATTGGAAGCTCGGATATATAGGCTTATGGTCCCCACACTAGTTAAGACAATACTACTTGTAAATCTCATTTGATTGGTTTTGATTAATTAATTATAATTCTAAATTAGACTATGTCTAGTTTTTGAATTTTTCACTAAGCAAGGGCAAAACTGCAAAGAAAGAGTTTGTAGGGTATATTTGTTAATCAAGAGATTTTGATTAGTCTAATTAATAAATATATTAAATGATAATATTATTTAATAATTAAATTTAGTTATTAAATAGTTGAAATTGGCATTTAAATGGTTGAATTTGAAAATTGGCGTTTTTGAGAAAATGAGATGTAGAAATGATAAAACAGAAAATTGCAAAAGTTGGGCCCATATCCATAAGCCTTGGCCGGCCACTTATGTAGGATTTATCATTTAATATTCATTATTTTAATGCCAAATAATCAAACCTAACCCTAGGTGGCATACTATAAATAGGTAGTGATGGCTTCAGGAAAAGATGATACATCTTATTCCTTTCAGAGAAAAACCTGAGCCTTCTACCTAACTTAGCCGCCACCTCTCTTTCCCTCTTCTTCATAGTTGATTCGAAACCCTTGAGTGATAAAGTAGTGCCCATACACAGCAAGTGGTACCTCAATCATAGTGCGGAAGATCGTGAAGAATCCAGATTCAATAGAAGGACATTCAGACTCAGATCTTGGTGATACTCTGTGACAGAAAGGATACAAGGGTTAGAGATCTGAGTGGAAGGAGACATATTATTTTGCTGAACCCAATGTAAGGTTTTTCATACTTTATATGTGTTTATTTATAATCGTTTTAGAAGTTCATATTTAGGATGTTAAATAACATACTTGTGAGTAGATCTAAGATCCTGGTAAAATAATTCCAACAAAATAACAGGGGTATTTTTAGTGTAACTTAGAAAGTCAGGTACATCAAACCACCTAAGACACAATATTATTAGGTGTGAAAGTGACTTTACATCATATGGGTTGGGATCTGGTTAAATTGTAAAGTGTCAAGGGTTCATTATAAATAGAGCCCTTGAATTCATTGTAAAGGGAGGTATTTTCTTTGAATGAAAAAAACAGTAACTTCTCAGAATAGAAAAGCCTTTAAAATTTCTACTCTAAACATTCTTCCATTAAGTTTTTTTTTTTTAAAAAGATAGTTCTAAATCTTAATTAAATCATTGACGAGTTCTAACTGTAAACATAAACACTTAACTCTTTATAGAGTTAATATCTTTAATTGAATCAAGTCTTGAAAAAATATTATATTTAAAAAAAAAATCATTTACTTATAAAAAAGACATATTTTAAGGTATGACTTTATATGATAAGGCTTACTTTTTTAATAATAATATATGATTTACTTTAAGGCACTAATCTTATTCATATGACTTTATAAGATGTGGTTTACCTTATTTAAGGTTAGTAGTTCACTTAAGGCGTGTTATTTACTTTATCTTAAGATAATAGTTTACATGTTGTTTACCTTATTAAGGCATAAAATTTACCTTAATTAACACATGAAATTTACCTAAAAATCATGTTGTTTACTTAATTTAAAGTAGTTATTTATCACGATGTTTGCCTAATAAGGCGTGTTGTTTAACTTATTTAAAGGTAATTTGTTTACATTTTTATTGATAAATTATGTTTTGTTTTACCTTATTTAAGGTACAGAGTTTACCTAAATAAGACATGTCGTTTACCTTATTTAAGACACGAAGTTTGTCTAATAAAGTGTGTCGTTTACCTTTTTTTAAGGTAGCTATTGACCTTTTCAATGATAAATTATATTTAGTTTACCTTATTTGAGTCACGTACTTTATATAAATAAGGCATGTCATTTACCTTATTTAAGGCACGGAGTTTACCTGATAAGATATGTTTACCTAATAAGGCATGTTGTTTACCTTATTTAGGGTAAGGGGTTCACCTAATAAGGTGTGTCGTTTACTTTATTTTAGGAACATAGTTTAATTAACAAGGTATATCGTTTACCTTTATTTAGGGTAATATGTTTACTTAATAAGGTGTGTCGTTTATCTTATTTTAAGCATATAGTTTACCTAATAAAGCATGTCGTTTACCTTATTTAGGGTAAGGAGTTTACCTAATAAAGTGTGTTGTTTACCTTATTTTAGTTACGAGATTCGCTTAATAAGGTCTGTCATTTACCTTATTTTAATGATAAATTATTTTTTAGTTTACCTTATCTAAGGATAATGCTTTACCTAATAAGGTGCGTCATTTACTTTAGTTAGGGTAAGGAGTTTACCTAATAAGACGTGTCGTTTACTTTATTTTAAGCATGTAGTCTACCTAATAAGGCATGTTGTTTACCTTATTTAGGGAAATGTGTTTACCTAATAAGGTGTGGTGTTTACCTTATTTAGGGTAAGGAGTTTACCTAATAAAGTGTGTTGTTTACCTTATTTTAGTTACGAGATTCGCTTAATAAGGTCTGTCATTTACCTTATTTTAATGATAAATTATTTTTTAGTTGACCTTATCTAAGGATAATGCTTTACCTAATAAGGTGCGTCATTTACTTTAGTTAGGGTAAGGAGTTTACCTAATAAGACGTGGCGTTTACCTTATTTTAAGCATGTAGTCTACCTAATAAGGCATGTTGTTTACCTTATTTAGGGAAATGTGTTTACCTAATAAGGTGTGGCGTTTACCTTTTTTTAGACACGTAGTTTACCTAATAAGACTTGTTATTTACCTTATTTCTCACTTCCCTAATAAAGTGAGTTGTTTACGTTATTTAATGCACAAAATTAACTTAATAAGGTGTGTAGTTTATCTTATTTTAAGGTAGACATTTTTAGTGGTATATTATTTTTTGTTTACCTTATTTAAGGATAGTGATTTACTTACTAAGGTGTGTTGTTTATCTTATTTAGGGCAATGTATTTATTAGTGTGACATTTACCTTATTTTGGGCACGTAGTTTACTTAATAAGACATGTTATTTATCATATTTAGGGCAAGGAGTTTACCTAATAAGGTGTGTTATTTACCTTATTTAAGGCACAAAGCTTGGTTAATAAGGTGTGTAGTTTAACTTGTTTTAAGGTAGACATTTTTAATGATATATTATTTTTTTTTGTTACCTTATTTAAAGATAGTGATTTATTTAATAAGGCGTTTTGTTTACATTATTTAGGGTAGGTAGTTTACTTAATAAGGTGTGTTGTTTACCTTATTTTAGGCATGTAGTTTACCTATTAAAGCATGTCGTTTATCTTATTTAGCGCAATGTATTTACCTAATAAGGTGTGTTTTTTACTTTCTTCTAGGCACGTAGTTTACCGAATGAGGCATGTCATTTACCTTATTTAAGACATAATTTATCTTTAAAAGAGTAAAACACTACTTTTAAATAAGGTAAACAACATGCTGTCAATTCTGTACACTAAACAAAATAAACTAAAACATAATTTATATCATTAACGTTTTTTATTTTTTACTTATTTATTTTTCCAGCGCTATGATCAATTAGGAATGAAAAAAATTAAATATGTAGTAATCAACACTTTGATTTTAAAATTAAACCTAAAACCTTAAAATTTAAACAATTATAATAATAGTTTTTTCTTAACTATCCCTATACATAATAACAATAATAATAATAAAATCATTCCCCTAATTCTACAATTAAATTACCTGGTATATATATAATTCTCAAAGATTTCTACTTAAATTAAAAATTTAAGCTTACTATTCATATTATGCACAGACACAATTTATATTATGACAATGACACTAAAACCATTAGTAGTACTTGCTAAGTAGCTTGTGATGTTCATAAGTGAAATCAAGCTCAGGCAGTCTCTAAGATAGCAAGGCAGTAATCTCGGTGTGGCTATAGAGCTGCGCACACCGCTTTCTCTTAAGTCTCTTAGTGCATTTGCCCTGCAACAAACCCAGAGGCATAAATAGTGGCGCCAAGGCTTTGTGTGCTTCCAATCTCATTCACCAAGAGTCTTGTAGCCTATCCTCTGCCTCCCTTAAAGACTGTCAAGCTTTCTCTTGCAATTTCTTTGCCACGCGGCTTGTATGAAACAAGCTTCCCACGTTCTCCATTGTAAAGAATATAATCTCAATAGTACACAAAAAACTACCACATTAGTATTTTGTTTTCACCATAAAAATAAACATATGTGGCTTGGTCTTTATTCGGAATCTACTTATTAATATTAACACTAATCCATTAAAATAGTTATAATAAAAAGGACACTTAATCCACAAACAATATTGAGCATGTTACCATTGAACACATAGCAGTTAAGCAAGAACCACTTAAAAAGTTTTGTGAAACATTTGATCAGGTTAAAAATTTTGGTTGTAGCATGGTTTTGTTTTTATGTACGAGAGATAAAAAAATCAAAAATAAAGGTCAAAATACATACCTCAACTTCATCAAGACTATCAAATGTGTCAAATGTTACATTTGAAAGAAGCAAAGATAATGCTCTCGTAAATTATTTCTATAATCGAGTTTCCACCAAATCTGTCAATTAGAAGAGAAAATCAGTACATGACCAAATTTGGGCAGATCAACAACTGGCTATTTATTCTTATACTAACTACAGTTAGACAAACTACAATCAAAGCAAGATTCATGGATAGTTGCTTTTGAAATGCACCATTTTTGAATTCCTAATTCTTTTGTTAACTAAATTTTATCAAAAAATTACTATGTGTAAACTTAAATTTCATAACAGACTTGACATGCCATTTTAAGATATGCAACAAAGAAAAACTATTTTGAGAGTAATTAATCTGCAACTTCTTTTCTTCCTATTAGTGGTTGAGGTATAAATAGTAATTGTATATCAAATTCTTCAGAGTTTTCTCTTTCTTTTTTTTTATTATTTGTTTAACTATTTAGATATGGGACATTAATAAATATTACATATGCTAAATTTCGAAGTCTTCTCTATCCACATTCAATCACTAACCAAATAGATGTTGTAAGTCAAATATTAAAAATACAATGTAAAATATTAATTATCCTTTGAAGACCAAACTGAAATGCCTCCAAGCATCTCTCCTCTTTGTTCAATGGCTTATTACTTGGTTGATTTTTTATTTTTATTTTTTAAAATATTTTACATTCTGGTGTAAAATTCTTGTCTAGTTTCTTTTCTACTGTCATAAAAATAATGGTACAATATTGCATATTGAAGATTGGTAAAGACAAAAAAAAAAAGTTATATACGTAAGTAGTGTCAATCAAGGAATCATTATTGATTATAACATTGTAAAGATTATTTATCCAACAAAAGTGTTTGTCTTGAGATTTTTGCTTAGGCAACTGCTAAAGAGAAGAAGTAAAATGAGTTTTTATGGCAATCACTTTCTTAAACAAAGAAGACTCATATGAATTGTAAGGAATGATCAACTTAAGATTTCGTAGTCCCCACCAAAGACAGTAAAAAATTTAGAAGAAAGATCTGTGCTTTCAGCCATACTAGATCATAAATAATGAGTGCAAATATAGTATGTTATTATTAATACTAAAGACTAATTTGATCTATGAATCCAATTCAACCAAATACATTTTGATTGAATCAGCAAAAAGTGATGAAATCAAGAAAAGTTCACTACCTACATTAGTCCCTACAAAAATTCAGCAATTAAATTAAGTATATGACGAATTATCTATTTTGTATATGTATATATATATATATATATAGCGAGAGAGAGAGAGAGGGGGGGAGAGAAATAAATAAGAAAATAAAATATTTTTTCTTCTTTCTATTTTCACATCTATAGCAACTTCTATAACATATAAAATACAATAAGCAGCCTTTTAGTATGTAATTATTATTTAATTACTATACTTAATTAGTTTCATTGGCAGCACCTAAAAGAATAAGAAAATGAGCCCAAATAACAAAAATATTGTAGAAAATGATCATTAGAAAGATATAATCAATAGTTCTAACTACAAACCATTTTTAGGCAATCTCAGAAAGTGAGTGCTCATTTTAGACAAGTCTAGGTAGATCAGTTGCATAAACACAAAATTTTATTGAGTTTCTATAATATACTCAATTAGTGGTACCATTAACATACTTGTTGTAAGCCAAATTATCATGTTGATACAGCTGAGAATCATCAACATTTGCAGGACTTGAAGGATTTGGATCAATTAGAAGTTCCTGCAAAAAAAAAAAATGAATTAGCAAAAAGCACGTGATCAAAGTCAAAATGCAGTGAAAAAATCGAGATTGGTTAGAAGCAGTAATTTGGATTTTTTTCAACTCCAGGCAAGTGCTTCAAAATAGAAATGGGAAAGAAACCTATAATCGTATGTAGCTGTATCAAACTAATGTCTATTCAAGCTATATAAAATCTAAGTCATATATAAAAGGGCATATAATTTGTGGTTATAACTGTAATGAAATTCATATGGTGGCACATAAACTATGTGGTTCAGCTTGACTCAGTCAGATGCTATCATGATGTCGCCCAATTAGTTACACTGTGGTCGCGGTAGTAAACAGGCTATGTCGTATCCACAGGGAGGTAAATTACTACTAAAGATTAGTATAAATAGAAAAAGATAAAAATTGGAATGAATTAAAAATGATGAGGTGAGAAAGTTGATCAGATAAAGAGTTTGGTAAGGTAGAAATGTAGTTATACAAATCTTATTCTAATACCGATATTAATTCGAACGCAGTTGCAATTCTATACCATTAATTACAACTGCAAGATATATATGTTAAAAGCACAAATTAATTAATCTTGCATAAATTGAATCTTACTTCTAATCTCACAGCATATCATATTATATATCATAAATCGACAAAATACCACTATTGGCAGAATGCACAAACGACATACAATATAATAAATATACCAAAACATTAATAGTCTAACTTACATAAGAAAAACATGACTGAACTTATATAAAAGATACCATTAATTTTGGAAGAAAAATTAGATATGGAGATGAAGCACAAAAGAATCAATATCAATAATAGAAATAAGAATTCCAAAAACTACACTCTAACCTCACAAATATTACTATTTTAATACACTCATTCTTGTCACTAAAATAAGTATAGATTAAATAATAATAAGAGAGAAAAATAAAATGACAAAATAATTTTTACTCTCTCTAAAATCTGATACTTTTCTTTGTTGCCTAAGCTTTATTTTATAGTGTAACTTATTTTCCATTTTTGTAATATTTGTGAAAAGAGCAATGGAGATAGTGGCATAAAAAGCTGAGTAAGTCACTTCCAAATAAGATCATGTATAAATTATTATTCTTGTTGGTGTGATATACTTGGGGACGTGGAACATGTATTGCTGATAAGATCATGTCATTTCCTGAACGTGTGTGCCACTGCCGAATCCCTTTCATTATTGTGTTGGTTGATTTTTCAATAAATAGGGGTAGTGGACAAAGTTGAGAGAAGTAGCCCAACTAATTAATTTCATAAAGAACAATAGATGAAAATGCAAGAGAATCTCCCAATTTTGTGTCATGTAAGACAAAAGAAACAATGGGTCATTCGGCCTTAGTGAGTCTTGAGGCCCATTCGAAGAATGGAAAAGTGAGAAAGAATTGGGCTTGTCATCTTCTTTCTATTTCATCAATTTGTACACCAAATATGAAAAATAGCACATAAATTTTTTATAAATTAAATATTTCCATTTAAAATAATTTTATAATTAAAATCATGAAAATAATTAATTAAATTAATTTTATGCCTACAATTAAAGACTTAAAATGTATAAATTTGAACCTAATCATATCAAAAGGGGCTTCACATGGAACATGGTTATACAAAACTAGTATCAATACGATCCTGAGTATGACACTTTAAATGAATATTAACATGATGAGTTTTTGAAAATTAGAAGGCATCTTAAATTCCTATAATCTAATTATAATAAGAAAAAAAAAAGTAAGCAAATTCAAGCATTAAGAAAAATATAATTCTTACTATCAGAATCAATTTTCTTATCTTTGTCATCTCCAATCAACATCACATTACATGCTTTATGCTTATCTATTACCACATCCTCCAAATAAGTACCCTGCTTCACTTTTATAACTAATATGGAGAAACTCTACTTTGGGCACCTTATCGACCGTACATGGAGGACTGAGTTGAGTCGTCGACTAAGGGATGAGCGTGAAAATGTGCGCCCACAAAAGACGAAAGGCTGGGCCAGAATCGTCGACTATTCGAAAAAGGAAGGAAGGTGGCAGAGGTTATCGTGTTATTTGGAGATGTAATTGAATTCTATTTCTTTTCATTAATCTAAGGGTATAACGGGAACAAAATTTAGAAAAGTGAGTATAAATTAAAGACTACTAAAAGAAAGGTAAAAATTAAAATAGGTACAATAAAGGGGCCTTTAAAAAGATCTCTAATGGTAGGAATACTAGTATTTGGAGAGATCCTTAGATTCCTTATTGTAAAGGTTTTGTCCTGAAACCGAATGGTGCTGTTGTAACGGATCACAATAGTGTAGCTGATCTCTTGTTATCAAGTGGAGGGTGGGATGTCCATAAGTTAAACAGTCTTTTTGATCATGAGACTGTTTCTGCAATCTTAAAAGGTGGCCAAGGTAAAGATAGATGGATTTGGACATTGGAAAGCAACGAACAGTTCTCGTGCAAATCAGCTTACCTGACACAGGCTTTGGAAAGAGCCCCTCACTGTGAGGTTGCTCCGTCACTTTGGAATAGAAAATTTTTGGAGCATCATAAGGTCCTTTGGTGGTGCATCCTGTCTAATGCGCTCCCTGTTAGATCTGAGAGTAGGAGACGATTTCAGATTGAGGATACAAGTTGTCCTTTGTGTGGGCTGAGGGATGAATCTATTGAACATTTGTTTCTTTCTCGTGAGGTGGCGCTACATTTATGGCGATCTTCACCTTAGGGGATCTACTTTGTTTGTGATACTGGTATTCGTGTTTGGGACTGGGTGAAATTTATTTGGGATCTTAGAAATAGGGAGATCAAAGTTGAGGACGTCTTTCTTTATGCTTTAAATGTTGTTGACACCATATGAAGGACGCGCAATGAAAGGGTTCAGAATAATTCTCCTCCTGATGTGTTGAAATGTATTGACAATATTTGTACTTCTTTTGTAGAGTTACATGATTCTCTCTTGCCCAATCCTACGCCGATCTTGAGGGAGACCTGGTCTCCACCTCCTCAAGATTGGATAAAAAATAAATTGTGTTGTTAGAGTGGGTGTAACGCCCTAATGCTAAGGCACGCTACAGTGCTTTTTCAATTATTGTGCAATCTTTGCTAATCAAAGAAATTTCTCGAAAAACGTGTCAAATTAAAACTTTTGCATTAAATACTAAACTTTGTAATTTAATAAAATATTTACAAATGCTGGGATCCCGTTTTTTTTTTAAACTTTATAAAATTTACTTTTCAAGCATACATTCCAAAATATACAGATTTACAGGTCGCACAACGACTTTCAAAATACAACTCCCAGATGTCCCGAGACCCAACACTCCAGGTCGCGCTGCTTGACATGTACAATCTCACCCGAGCTCAGGTTCACTCCTGTTCAACCTTCGCCTTTCCTTTACCTACACATGGAAGCAGAAACTGTGAGTCAACAGACTCAGTAAGAAATGCATATAACATATCATATAATTTCCGACCTGTAAATAGGCGCCCATACACCTATTTACAGGGCTTAACAGATGAGTATGAACGTTCTAACTAGGAAACGACCATGTACCATGTACCACATGCACTCAGTATACCTTCGTACTAGTGTAGGTAGGGTATGACCGCACCTTGAGTACTATCTAGTGTTGTACCACAGACACCTTGTACCTTCCCGTACAAGTGCTGGTAACACCATGACGTACTTTCAAACATCTTACACCTTACCAATGCACTTTGCACCGCAACCATACAAGTGTTGGTAGTGTAAGAATCACAACAAATGAGCATGTATACATATTAACACATACATACATTCAGATAATCACATCATACATTATACACAGTTCTTACCTGTTTTCCGAATTCAAGTGTGGCCAGGCACGAACGGAATTCTCGTGCTAGATGGATGCCCTAATCACATTTTGAAACCGGGTAAGTCACATGATTAAAACCCTAATCCCGGGGAACCCAAAACCAAAACCCTAGGTTCTGCTATACTCTAAAGGGGTCATTCTAACTCTGGAAATGGGGAAACACCCAACCGAGGCACTGAAATGGACAAAAATTGAGAAAACGAAGTGCTCGGGATTTTTGCCAAAACCGGCTAGCCGGTTTTTGTGGCATTACAAACTGGCTAGCCGGTTTGCACCAGTAATCCCAAAACACCTCCTCCATTGCTCAATTTTCCACCAAATGTTACCAAACTTTCCAGAGCTCCTAAACAATGCATATACAATAAAACTCAGCCAGTATTTCACAGAAAAACACACCAAATCAATTTATGCCATTAAAGCTCAAAGCTTTGAATTCAAAGCTCAAAATGGAAACATTAACACCAATTAAAACCAGCTGCAAGGAGTTAAAATCAACTTAAAAGGACCCTAAAATTCGAACCCTAAACCTAACTAAACCTAACAGCCCATCAATTTCAAAATCACCATTTGAACCTGTTGCTCCAGAATTCGCCCAAAACATGTGGACCAGTCGAGAGGGGACACGTGGATCAGATAACTTGTAAACATGTACTAAGTCTTTGTGCGCCACAAGGAAGCGTTGTTAGCATGGGTCCCGGAGGAGGCACCCGGAGTACAAGGTACTCCAGGAAGCTAGTATAGCGTGAAGGCTCTCCGGGATATGTCAGGTCTCTCCCGAGCAATCAAGTCGCATTTAATGCTGCATGGGAGGAAGGGTGTTGAGACTGTAACACGCAATAAAGTCTGACGGCACAACCCCCGAACAGCAGCGCTATAGTAATGATCATTTAAGTCTAGCGACGGCTACTCTGCGAAGAGTCACGTCAATCACAAAGCAAAAAGGACATTCTTCATAAAAGCCCTATAGCACCTAGGGATTTGACCATGCATCACCCATGGTATATTCATTGGAAATGCCCAACTTTATGGATACTTACAGATACATGTGTAAGAAAAATTCTAGGGATTACCCCACCAAAACACTATAAATACCCCCTCAAAGCTCATTTAATGGGGTCGAGAATCTTGGTTTGCAAAAGAGCAAGAAGAGAAAATACTCACCAAGAACATTCTCTGTATTTAAGAGAAAAACATTCTCTCAAGTGTAGAATCTGTATTAAATACATCCATTAATAACAGAGGCTCGTGGACTAAGGCTCATTAACGCCCCAACCACGTAAAAAATCTTCATCTCACTTTCTTACAGCTCTTTATTATAATCATATTTTAATAGTTGCCGAAAACCTCGGTCAACATTTTGGTGCTTTCATTGAGAGCTGAGGAAAGCTGCTACATAACAAGCATTTGACTTCACAACAATGGTGGAGACAAGAGCTACACGTCATCCTCGCCCTCTAGAAGACGCTCAAGATCCCAATGAGGAAGATGTAGCCTCAAGGGCAGCAGAGGAGTCCGAGGAAGAAGAAGAAGAAATAGTTCCCGACGAGAACTACGAGGAACACCTCGACGAGTATGCCTATGACGGAGGAAGTTACTCGGAGTTGGTACTCCTTAGACAAAAAGCTATCGATCATGAAACTGAGATCGAAGCTCAGAAAGTGCAAAATCAAAAAATGCAGGAAGTGATGCTAGCCATGCAGAAAGCCATGGAGGCAGCTGGTATTCACGTGCATCCCAAGGCGATGGCAGCTGGGCTCGACGGGGAGCCAGCGACGTCTTCGCCTAACTCCCAGCAGCAAAGACCTAGGGAACCTAGCCCTATAAGGCACCCTGCTGAGGAAAACCAAACAAAAAACCCTACTTCTACCCCTGGGCGAAAGAAAAAGGTGCAGGATCCGCGAAGGGTCCGCTCAGATTTCCCTAAAGGGAAAGGTCCGCAGAGGGGCAAGCCCCAAAGAGGGAGTCTTGGCCCTCAGGATCGAGGGGACCGGAAAAGCGTTTCCGTGCACCAGGAACCGGGGTAGAGGAAGAAGAGGACAGAGATGTCCTCCCATTGATCTGAGAAATCAAATCAATGGGAATCAAGGTGACCTCCGGGATCACCTTGACCAAAAAAGATACAGGCCCGTGGTCTCCTCGGGTACTGTAAACGAAGGGATTATGGCGGAACTTGCCATACTTCGAAAAGATATTGCTCGAGTCTCCCGGAGGCAGAAGGGAGACGACTCTGACTCGGACAGTGAGGATCGGGAGCCTTGTGCCAAACATATCCTGGAGGCGGAGCTCCCTAAAAACTTCAAGATGCCCGAAATGGCGGCATATACTGGGAACTCCGACCCCAGTGATCACTTGTCACGGTTCAACCGTGTCATGACAGTCATGCGGGTCAGCAATGACGCCAAATGCTTGTGCTTCCCCCTCACTCTGAGCGGATCAGCAGAGGAATGGTTCAAAAAATTGGAACCAGGATCGGTGGGTTGCTGGAACAAACTCCAAACTAACTTCCGGAGACAATTTGTTGCTGCCAGGAAGGTCAACTTGGAGGTTAGTGCCTTGACTAACATCAAGCAACTGCCCACCGAGACCTTGAAGAATTACATCAAGAGGTTCCGAGAGGAAGCCTCGAAGACCAAGAAGGTCGACGACGGACAACAACTTGCGCTTCTCCAAGCAGGAATCCGCACTGGGACTCCCTTCTGGAACGAGTTGCAGCAAGAAGGCGCTGCTAGCCTTCAGGACTTCCAGAAGTGAGTCCAAAAATATATTAACCTCGAAGAAGCCCAGATCGTGGCTTACGGAGGCTACTATCCCACCGGGATAGCAGGATACATGCCAGGAGTGTCGCCCTCGGGTACTGTCCCGACCGCAACTCCACCAGTAAGTGGCATACAGTTCTCCGCTACTCCCGGATACAGCCAGGGTCAAGCTTTGGCACCGGCATCTTCCCATTACGGCAACCCGTCCGGGGTGAATGGACGAACTCCTTCACAGGCCGCCCCGACTGCTAGCTTAGCAGGCCCTACCCAGGGGTCAAGGAGCAAAAGGTCCTCCAAGGGCAGCACCCGAACGGGAGAGAAGCGCCAAAAGAAGGGGTACACACCCCAATATACTCAGTACACAGAGCTCACGGACTCTCAGGAACGTGTATATTTTGCCACTAGGCAAAATACGCACTACCGGAGGCCCCAGCCGTTGTACAAAGATAGCTCCCGGAGAGATCCGAGTAAAAGATGCGAGTACCACAACGACATTGGTCATAGCACCAATGAGTGTAAAAATCTCAAAGACGAGATTGAAAATTTGATCCGTTTGGGCCACCTCTATGAGTGGATCAAAAATAGGTTGCCCCACCTTAATCCAGGGCAGGTGGCCGGGGGTATGCCTCCGGGAACGCCAGGGGGTACAGCAGGAGTATTGCCTCCAGCTGCTCCCGCAGGTGACACCCAGCATATCCCCGGACTACCGCCCCGGCCTAATGGACGGGTAGCCATGATCTCCGGAGGTCCCCATATCGGAGGAAACACTCGCAAGGAGCAAAAAAGATATGCCGAGGCCGCAAGACACAGTGAGGTGTGGGAGGTTACTCAACTCCCGGCTCAAAGGCCCCGGCTAATGGACCAGCCCATAACGTTCACAGAGGAAGACGCCAAGACGGTGCGTTTTCCTCACCACGACCCGCTGGTCATAGAGACCCCCATCGCAAATAAGGTGGTGGCTAGGGTCCTGATTGACAATGGGAGTTCCGTGAACTTGCTCTTCAAAGAAGCCTTCACTGCGATAGGGTTGACCGACCGGGACCTCTCGCCTAGTGGATCACAGCTCACAGGGTTTAACGGGACGACGCTAATCCCGATGGGAAAAGTCAGGCTCCCAGTTACCCTATGCCGGATACCCAGAGCACATTTAAGTATTGCACCTTCGTGGTGGTAGACTGTCCAACAGCCTACAACGCAATCCTAGGCCGACCGGCCCTCGTCGACTTTGGTGCAATTACTTCAATCCGACATCTATGCCTAAAATTCCCTACCCAGGAAGCCGAAGTCGGAACGGTGAGGGGAAATCAGGGAGAGGCCAGGCAATGTTACAATGTTGCCACCCACTTACCAGTACTCATGGTCCGGGGGCCCCCTGAGATAGAGAAGGCTGAAGAGGATGAGTTGGATCCTCGCATAGGGTCCGAAAGGGTCGTGGAACCAATGGAGGACGTCGAAGAAATACCAGTGTGCGCCGACGACTCCACCAAAGTACTCCGGATAGGGAAGAGCCTGGATCCGGAGGAAAAAGATAAAATAATAAAAACACTGAAGGGCGCCATCGACATCTTTGCATGGCACCAAGAAGACATGACCGGCATCAGCCCTCATGTCATCACCCATGTACTCAATGTCAACCCGGACATGCCCCCTATACAGCAAAAGAGACGCCCGCTCGACTCGGTGAAAGCCGAGGCCTTAGAGAAAGAGGTGGACAAACTCTTGTCCAATGGCATGATCCGCGACGTGTATTATCCGGAATGGCTGGCCAATCCGGTCCTGGTGCCCAAGCCGAACGGGACTTGGCGGGTGTGTATAGATTTCACAGATCTAAACAAAGCCTGCCCAAAGGAGTGCTTTCCGCTGCCCAGGATCGACAAGATGGTAGACGCCACGTCCGGATTTAAGCTGCTGTCTTTCATGGATGACTATGCTGGGTACAACCAAATAAAAATGCATACGGCAGACCAGGAGTGCACTAGCTTCAGGACCGATAAGGGGGTATACTGTTACCTAGTCATGCCTTTCGGACTGAAAAATGCCGGAGCAACCTATCAAAGAATGGTTAACCGGATGTTTAAAAGCCTCCTGGGACGAAACATGGAGGTATATGTAGACGACATGCTCGTCAAATCCAAAGCATGCAACAGCCATGCAAGCGACTTAGAAGAATGTTTCGAAGTCGTCCGGAGATACGGCATGAAGCTCAATCCGAAAAAATGCACCTTCGGGGTCAAGTCGGGAAAATTCCTGGGCTTCATAGTCAGCCAAAGGGGGATCGAAGAGAACCCGGAGAAAATCCAAGCTCTCCTGGACATGCCATCCCCCAAGAATCATAAGGACGTGCAGAGCTTGACCGGAAAGGTAGCCGCACTGAGCCGCTTTATCTCACGGTCCACGGACAAGTGCATACCCTTCTTCAACATAGTGAAGAAATGCCAAAAGTTCGAATGGTCAGATGAATGCGAGGAGGCATTCAAAAGGTTAAAAGACCACATGGCCAAACCTCCTATCCTATCAAAACCCGTCCTTGGAGAAGACTTGTTCCTTTACTTGGCCGTCTCCGAGCATGCGGTCAGCGCTGCACTGGTCCGGGAGGAAGAAAAAATTCAGCACCCCGTGTACTATGTTAGTAAGCGCATGGTAGGGGCCGAGACAAGGTACCCGGTCATTGAAAAATTAGTATTACGCCTCCCCGATGGCATCAAGGAAGTTGAGACCATACTTCCAAGCCCATCCGATCAGAATCTTGACCAATCATCCGCTCCGGCAAGTTCTCCAGAAGCCTGAAGCATCCGGAAGACTCCTCAAGTGGGCGATGGAGCTGAGTCAATTCGACTTACATTACGTGCCCCGGATTTCCATAAAAGGCCAAGCCTTGGCAGACTTCATCACCGAATGCAATGAAGCCGAGGCAACAGCCAATACACCGGAGCCACCAATCCCCACTTGGAGAGTATTTGTGGACGGAGCTTCTAATGAGAACGGTTCAGGAGCCGGAGTGGCTATGATATCACCTACTGGATTGCGGCTCCAGGCGGCACTCCGATTCAACTTCACAGCTTCGAATAATGAAGCCGAATATGAGGCCCTAATAGTAGGGCTAAAATTGGCTAAAGCTGTAGGAGCCAAGAGAGTGGAAGTCTACAGTGATTCTCAGCTGGTCGTAAACCAAGTTTCTGGAGAATACCAAACTCGCGGCGAGTGGATGGCCGCGTACGTAGCAATAGTCCGAGAACTGCTCCACGAGTTCACGGACTACAAAGTAGAAAGAATCCCCCGAGAGAAGAATGCTCATGCGGACTGTCTGGCTAAGTTAGCCTCGCACAGTGAAATCGAAGAACTGGGGGTAGTACCAGTGGAACGCTTGGCAGAGCCAAGCATCAAAATAAAAGAGACCACACAAACGGTTGGGCAAGAACCCGGCTGGATGGTCCCCATCATAAAGTACATAACCACAGGTGAGTTGCCCCAAGAGAGGGCACTGTCTCGAAAGATTCAGTATCAAGCTCATCGTTATGTAATGATGGACCACATTCTCTACCGGAGAGGACTCAGCATGCCTTATTTAAGGTGTGTATCGGACCCTGAAGCTAGACAAATCATGCTAGAGGTCCATGAAGGGTTCTGTGGAGATCATACGGGAGGACCCAGCCTCTCAAAGAAAATATTGAGGCAAGGGTACTTCTGGCCAACAATGAAAAAAGATTGTATAGACTATGTCCAAAAGTGTGACTCGTGCCAAAGGTACGCGAACATACCGAGAGCCCCTCCAAATGAGATCACTTTGATGACCAGCCCCTGGCCCTTCGCGGTCTTGGGAATAGATCTCATTGGGTCTCTACCTACGGGAAAAGGAGGGGTAAAGTATGCAATAGTGGCAGTGGACTACTTCACCAAGTGGACAGAGGCTGAGCCTATGAAGACAATAACTGCTAAGAAGGCATTGGACTTTGTTATCAAAAACATAGTGTGTCGATACGGCTTGCCTCACAAAATAGTCTCAGACAATGGAAAGCAATTTGATTGCGAGGAATTTACTGACTTTTGCAACCGACACGGAGTAGTAAAAAGCTTCTCCGCGGTAGCCCGGCCTCAAACAAACGGCCAGGCGGAAGCAGTCAATAAAATCCTAAAGGTCACCTTGAAAAAGAAGCTACTGGCCTGTAAAAATAACTGGCCTGAAGAATTGCCAAGGGTATTGTGGGCCTACTGGACGACCCCCAGAACCACAACCGGTCACTCGCCGTTCTCAATGGCGTACGGTTGTGAAGCAATGGTCCCGGTGGAAACATTATTCCCATCCCACAGGAGGACGACTTATGATCCGGCCACCAATCAGGCACTGCTCCAAGAGGCTTTGGATCAAGTCGAAGAACTCCAGGATGAGTCTCAAATACGGATGGCTGCTTATCAAAAGAAGGTGACCAAGTATTTTAACTCCAAGGTTAAAAGCAGGAAATTCGCTATTGGGGATATGGTCCTAAGAAGGGTTTTTCCAGCCACCCAAGAACCCGGAGTGGGGGTACTTGGACCAAATTGGGAAGGACCATATGAGATCGAGGACGAAATCGGTTCCGGCACTTACAAACTAAAAAGAATGGACGGAACCACCGTCCCAAGAGCCTGGAACGCCGATCACCTCAGAAAATATTACCAGTAGCGAATTAAACTTAGATTTTGTTCAAAGGGTTTGTACCGTCCAAATGTATACCTCCTCTATATTAAATAAAACTGAGTGCCTTAAAAACAAAGTTTCTATGCCACTCAGGGGGGTACTAGGGTATACCGCACGGACAAACAAAAACAAACTAAGTAAAATATCCTGACCCAAAGGGCAGGTCAAAAAGTATGCACAAAAATAAAAAGCATAAGTATAAAAACCCTGAGCCAAAGGACAGGTTAAAATATATAAGTGTGACGAATAAAGATCGCATAAAAAAATCCTGGCCCAAAGGGCAGGTCATATACATATAAATGGCCCGGGGACAGGCCTTAAAATATAATTGTCTCCCCTTCAAATAAAAGCTGCCGCCTACATGTAAATTGTTCTAAGGTAGCAGCAAATATGTACAAACAAAGAAAAAAAGAGTTATAAAAGAAATGGGTAGAATCTGGGTCAATAATACGGCAGCTCAGTCAGCCCGCGGAGGAAGACGAGGTCCAATCCGTGCCTCAAGCGCAGCATCAAGCTTCTTCTTCTTTTCCCGAAATCTGGCAATCATCTCCTCGGGTTTGGGATAAAAAGTAAGCTTGATACTCTGATCATTGGTGGCCCAAGCCATATAGACACCATCATCAAAGCGCTTCGCGCACCGGGCGCAGGAAACAGGAGAAAGGAGCTCGGCCCTCTTGGCCTTCCTGGTGGACTGTTCTTTGAAATCCCTAAGCTCCTTCAACTCCGCAGCTAGAGCGGCCTTGGATTCAATGTCCGACTGGTGAGTCTCCTCTAGAGATCTCACCTTGGCGACCATTTCATCCAAAGCCTCCCTGGCCTCCCGGAGATCTCGCCTGGCTTTCTCAGCAGCCTCGGTTTGAGCCCTTAGTTCCGCCTGGTGCTGGGCCTCCATCCTGTCTCTCCGCTGAGCCTCGTCCCGGATCATGGCCTCCGCCTGAGCCTCCCTCCGTTTGGCCTCCTCTTCCTTGGCCTTGGCCGCTGCCTCCTGGCGCTCAGCAGCCTCCTGGTAGATCTGCCTCTCCGCTGTAAGGTCTTGGAGGACCTTCCTGACGTCATTCATGTCCCCAAAGTCGGATAGAGTGAAGCCATGGTTTATGATGTTCCTGGAGAGGCGGCCAGCCTCAGCATTAAGCTGAGCCATAACAAAGTATAAGAAAAAATTTCTCAAAGGAGGAAAACAAAATACAAATAACAAAAGGAAACGCAAAAATTGCAAAGTACTTACCACCGTGAGAGAATGGCTGAGGTCCTGGACCTGGAAGATGGAGTTCAGGGAAGCGCAAGTGGCAAACCGCTTGGGCGCGCAACGTGTGAGCTGAGAAGCGAACTCGCCGGTCATCTCCGCGGCAAAGGGAGCCAAGGTAGGCCCTAGGAAGGGACGGAACCAGTCCGATAAGGGGTCCAGATTAAGGTTCCACGGATCCTGGTATTCCGGGTGGTTGATGCTCGCCTCAACCTCAGCTCGCAGAATCCTCCTAAGGGCCTCCACTTCGGCATACCCCCGGGAGTACTCATCCATAGCATAGTTGTGTTTGGCTATGCGAAGCTCCTGCCTCACCTCGTCCCCCGGAATCGGGGTAAGCTCGATGTGGGGGGGAGCAGGATTTTCCTCCATCGGGGAGACCCCGCCGTCTAGGCCATGGGCAGGAGTGTCGGCTCTCCGAGGCCTCTTCGGCTCATCCTGGGCAACCATCTTGCCCTTACGCTTGCGAATCAGAGCCACTTCAGGCTCCTCCTCGTCCTCCTCTGCTACCTCCGGAAGGGCTTGAGGCTCTCCTGCACCCTCAACGGCTTCCTCCGAGAAGTCCCACCCTTTCCCTTGGCCTTCTCCCGGAAGCACCTCCTCATCATCCACTAAGTCAATAGTGTCGGGGGGAGCGCTAGAAGAAACCTTCAAGGAAGGGGCTGGGGGAGAAGAGGTGAAGGCCGGAGGAGCCACGGGAGTATGAACCCCGGCAAGCTGTTCCAGGATGGCATCCATGGAGATATCTGTTCCAAAAAAAAATAAGCAAGTGTTAGAAGTCCGCAAGAAACCGCTTATACAAGATACAGCAAATAAGCTACTCCTACCCGAACTTCCTAATTCGGCCCTAGCAAAGTCCTGTACTTTAATGCTGGCGGCGTCATCTCCGAGATAACTCTCCGAGGGCCGAAACCAGCTGGACGTTATGTAAGCTGATGGACCTAAGGGAATAGGTTCCGGAGGGCCGGAGCCCATCCGGGACCGACCTAGGTAATCTCCTAAGTTCGAAAAGTAAAACTCCTTCAAATGATCCCCCCACCGGGTCAACGGCATCTTAAATCTACGAAGACGCTCGTCGAACCCTACGGGCCTATGACTGGTGTATTCATCAACGGAAGGAACATAGCGAATTATCAAGGGAGACTTACCGCCGGCACCGGAGGTGCTAGCACCGGGAGCACCCGAGTTTGGTTCGGGGGCCGAAGGCTGTGGCCGGGAAGTTTGCTTCTCGGAAGAATCTTCAATACGAAGGGGCCGCACAGCGAACGATCCCCAATCTCTTCTTGAAGTATCTTGTCAAAAAATTTAGCTTCGGACTTCCCAGCAATGGCTTGGCTCCTTCGCTCCACCGGACTCCCCACGCGAAGTCCTCTCCCAGAGGCAGCCTGGGCCTTAGAGTACGCTTTCTCCTGGGCCTTCCGGTAGAGATAATCTTGGTACTTCTTCTCTGCCGTGGCAATGAGCTCGTCCCGGAAGGCCTTCTCCGCAACCGGCGCCCTCACATTGGGGCAAATGACCCGTGAGAGGTTGGAGTCATCCACGGATTGATGAGAAAGGATAAGTTTGGCCTTTCTGCAATTCTCCGTGGTAACCAGGCCCCCGACATCAAGATCGGCGTGGTCGTAGGAGGCAAAGGCTTGGGCCCTTCGAAGGAAAGCCTGAGTGGGAAGCGTTCGCTGGTAAGGTGGGATCCGCACCCACTCCGTGAGAAGCTCCGGGTGGTCCACGGCCCTGAACCCGGAAGAAAAGAAAAAGCGGTGGCGGTACTCCTTAACGTGAGTACGCTTTATTATACGGAACCACCCCCTCGTTAGCGGGGGTGGATCCGGAACCCATAAAAACCATCCTTAAGTTTGTCCCCTTTCTTGGGGACGGATACAAGTTCATAAAAATATAAAATTTCCGCCGGGCTGGGAGACCCCCAGCCACGGGCGGTGTAAAAAATAAATAAGCCTGAGAGCAGGCGGTAAGCTTGAGGAATAAGTTGGTATGGCGCAAGGCCGACAAATACAAGAAAATTAACAAAGTAATCTTGGAGCGGGAGCATGACACCGGTCATCAAATGGGTCTGACTCCAAGCCCCGAAGCCGTCATAGTTATGATTAGGCGTCTCCGAGTCACGAGGAGGCCGGTGAAAGGTCCCTGAGGTGGAGGGTTTGATCCCAGCCACATTAATAATGTTCTCCAGCTGGTGAGGACAAGTCAGGGTTGATCGAAGCTCGGCCGCTTCCCAACCGGTTGTGCGGGATTTATACCCCTCCTGGGCAACGGGTCCCAGAGAAACCTCCTCCAGCGTGGCCATACCTTTCCCTTTCTTCTTCAAAGATTTTGAGCCAGAAGCAGACATTTTGTGTTCTGAGAAAAACAAAAAGGGAAAAAGAAAAGTCCAGCAGTTAGGTCCCATACCAAACCCTAAATCAAGAAAAAGGGAGTGGGGGTCCCCTAACCGCTGGAAAGAGGCCCCCTCCGGACACGTGTCACATGAGAAACTCTGGAGAGAATCCCTGAACAAGTGTCGGGTGCAGTGAAATCGCAGAAAGTGGTTTTGCAAAAAGAAAAAGAAAAGAGAAAAGCCATCCTATGCCCTAAGCAACTGTTAAACGAAGAATGCATGGCCCTCTTCGAACAAAGCTGTATGACTACAACAGGGGCATGATAATGGCGATTCTACAACTAACGCAGTAAACATAAGGCAAAACTCGAAGAACTTAAACACTCACACACCCAGAAGCCTCTAAGTACGAACCCAAAAAACGAACGAAGTAAATATAAGCATGTTATTATCTAAGGATGCAAGAAACTTACAGTAGATCGTTGAACTGGGGGTACTGAATGTGGTTGAGTGAAAGTTGAGGAGAACTGGCGAAGTCAAACACTGGAAAACTGAATGAAGTGTCTAAGTATTAAGACAGTTCGTGCTACTTTGAGGAATTTTCTCTCTGGGAAATTCGAGCAGAAATGGCAAGGAATGGAAAGTAACCGAAATGAAGGAAAGGTGGTGGCTTTTATAGGCAAAAATGCATGAGGAACAGGCGTCATCACCTACCAATCGCACGGTGGGGGAAACGCACGATTCGAATTCCCGAAAATCAACGGATCAGATCAATCTACCATTAAGGCGGTGGAAGCGTTTGAGTATCCGTCTGACCCCATTAATGCGCCGCATCAATCATGGGGCGTGAAACGAATCGACCTCTGCAAAAGCGAATCGCTGCATTTAATGCCATTATCAGACGCACCTCCACGCGCCCCGAGTTCGCATCAGAAGACCGAGGAGGCGGCTGGAGACATTCCTGCAAAAAGCAAATCGCTGCATTAAATGACATCATTTAATTTGCCCCCACGCGCTCGAGGCTTGAGCTAGGGAAACGAGGAGTCGACCGGAGACACTTGAACAAGCCTTGGTTTATTTTTACTAAGTAAACAAGGCTTGGGGGGTAAATGTTGCTCCAGAATTCGCCCCAAAACACGTGGACCAGTCGAGAGGGGACACGTGGATCAGATAACTTGTAAACATGTACTAAGTCTTTGTGCGCCACAAGGAAGCGTTGTTAGCATGGGTCCCGGAGGAGGCACCCGGAGTACAAGGTACTCCAGGAAGCTAGTATAGCGTGAAGGCTCTCCGGGATATGTCAGGTCTCTCCCGAGCAATCAAGTCGCATTTAATGCTGCATGGGAGGAAGCGTGTTGAGACTGTAACACGCAATAAAGTCTGACGGCACAACCCCCGAACTGCAGCGCTACAGTAATGATCATTTAAGTCTAGCGACGGCTACTCTGCGAAGATTCACGTCAATCACAAAGCAAAAAGGACATTCTTCATAAAAGCCCTATAGCACCTAGGGATTTGACCATGCATTACCCATGGTATATTCATTGGAAATGCCCAACTTTATGGATACTTACAGATACATGTGTAAGAACAATTCTAGGGATTACCCCACCAAAACACTATAAATACCCCCTCAAAGCTCATTTAATGGGGTCGAGAATCTTGGTTTGCAAAAGAGCAAGAAGAGAAAATACTCACCAAGAACATTCTCTGTATTTAAGAGAAAAACATTCTCTCAAGTGTAGAATCTGTATTAAATACATCCATTAATAACAGAGGCTCGTGGACTAAGGCTCATTAACGCCCCAACCACGTAAAAAATCTTCATCTCACTTTCTTACAGCTCTTTATTATAATCATATTTTAATAGTTGCCGAAAACCTCGGTCAACAGAACCTAACTAAAAAGCTTGAAACTAAGAAGGGTTTCATTGAAACTTACCTTAGTTTGATTTCTCCTTTTGGATTCCTTGCTGAAACTCAAAAATCAACAGCAAACCCCCTTGGTTTGTCCCAACCGAAAGCAAGAGAGAGAGAGGTTCAAGAGAAAACTAAAATTCCAATTTTTTTCTTTTTCTTGATTTTTCTTCAAATGAGACAAAAGGATTTTTAATTAATCCTTTGCTGAAAACCAACTTGCAAGGTGTCATTCACTAAGGCAGCCACCTATCCTTCACCAAATAAAAATGACTAAAAGGCCCTTAAGGTTAAAACTTGGTTAATTCTAAAGCTAGGGGTAAAATGGTCAATTCCATAACCCCGCTCAATCCCGATATTATAATTCCTCAAAAATATTTCCCACTATGAAATAAGGTTCTAAACTTACCCATGTGATCAATCTAGCCATCCATCGCATTTTCCGTTGTCGCCGAACAAAAATTACAAAAATAACATATTACACATATAAGCTAGATAATACCCCTAGAGTTTAATAAAATCTCCGGAATTGAGAAATTATAACTCTAATATTTATTTCTAAATATTGGGGTCCACAATTAAATTAATTCATAAATAATAATAAAATAATAAAAATTAGTGCTAATTGCCTTTACTAATCCATATACTAGAGCGGTCATTACAATTATCCACCCGTTAATAGGATTTCGTCCCCGAAATCTAACCTGAATAGCTCTGGATGCTGAGTCCTCATATCCGACTCCAACTCCCAGGTGGCTTCTTCCACCTTACTGTTCCTCCAGAGCACCTTAACCAGTGCAGTAGTCTTGTTTCGAAGAACTTTTTCTTTTCTATCCAAAATCTGAACAGGTTGCTCTTCATAGGATAAGTCTGGTTGAAGTTCAAGGGCTTCATAACTCAAGACATGAGTCGGGTCTGACACGTATTTCCTTAACATAGAAATGTGAAATACGTCATGAACAGCCGATAGTGCTGGTGGTAAGGCTAGCTGATACGCTACCTTCCCGACCTTCTCAAGTATCTGAAATGGCCCAATGAACCTAGGGCTTAACTTACCCTTCTTCCCGAAGCGTCTAATACCCTTCATTGGTGAAACCCGCAGGAAAACATGTCCTCCTGCCTGAAATGTAACATCTCTACGCTTCGGATCAGCATAACTTTTCTGCCTGCTTTGAGAAGCAAGCATCCGAGCCTTGATCTTATCAATAGCTTCATTGGTCCTCTGCACTAACTCTGGACCCAGGTACTTCCTTTCTCCTGTCTCGTCCCAATGAATAGGAGAACGACATTTTCTACCATATAACATTTCATACGGAGCCATCCCTATTGTACTTTGGTAGCTGTTGTTGTAGGAGAATTCAATTAAAGGCAAGTACTTACTCCATGAACCCTCAAAGTCGATGACACAGGCTCGCAGTAGGTCTTCTAAAATTTGGATAGTTCTTTCTGACTGGCCATCAGTTTGAGGGTGAAAGGCTGTACTAAACTTTAACTTGGTACCCATAGCCTTCTGAAGACTCACCCAAAACTTCGATGTGAACTTTGGATCCCTATCTGATACAATAGATTTAGGGGCTCCATGGAGACGAACTATCTCCTTCACATACAATTCAGCATACTGATCCACTGAATAGGTAACTTTCACTGGTAGAAAGTGAGTCGACTTTGTGAATCTGTCCACGATGACCCATACTGAATCATACATCCCCGTAGTTCTAGGCAAACCAGTTACAAAGTCCATTGCAATGTCCTCCCACTTCCATTCTGGAAGGACTAAAGGTTGCAATAATCCTGCCGGCCTCTGATGTTCAGCCTTAATCTGCTGGCAGGTTAAACACTTGGACACATAGTCCACCACATCTCTTTTCATCCCATACCACCAGAAGAAGGGTTTCAAATCCTGATACATCTTGGTGGTTCCCGGATTCAACGAATAAGGCGTGGTGTGAGCTTCATCAAGTATCTCTTTCTTAAGCTCATCAACACTAGGAACACAAACTCGAGCTTTATATAACAACATTCCACTGCTCGAGACTGAAAAGCCTGTAGGCCGACCAGCCACTACTTCGTCTCGAACTTTAACTAGCTCGGGATCTTCCAGTTGTGCCTTTCTGATTCTCTCCAACAGATCAGATTGGAGTGTTAAATTATGTAACTTCCCGACCACGAACTCAATTCCTGCACTAACCATTTCCGAGGTTAGTTGAGGGGCTATCATAACCGTAGTACACACTTGTCCGGGACCTTTTCTACTTAGAGCATCGGCCACAACATTGGCTTTCCCGGGGTGATACAATATTTCACAATCGTAATCTTTAACTAACTCCAACCACCTTCTCTGCCTCATATTCAGATCTTTCTGGGTGAAAAAGTATTTAAGACTCTTATGATCAGTATAAATCTCACACTTTTCACCGTAAAGATAATGTCGCCAAATCTTTAAAGCAAAAACCACAGCAGCGAGCTCTAAATCATGAGTTGGGTAACGCTGCTCATAATCCTTCAGTTGATGAGAGGCATAGGCTATGACTCTGTCAGCTTGCATCAGAACACATCCCAGACCCTGTCTGGAGGCATCACAATAAACCACAAATTTTTCTTGATCTGATGGCAAAGCTAACACCGGAGCTGTTATCAAACGTTGCTTCAGCTCCTGAAAACTTGTTTCACACTTATCTGACCATACAAATCTCTGATTTTTCTTAGTCAATTCGGTTAGGGGCATAGAGAGTTTAGAAAATCCTTCGACGAAACGTCGATAATACCCTGCTAACCCGAGAAAACTTCGAATTTTCGTCACAGACTTGGGCCTCGGCCAATTCTTCACTGATTCCACCTTGTTTGGATCGACCATAATTCCATTCTTCCCAACAATATGACCCAGAAAGGACACCTCGGACAACCAGAATTCACACTTTTTGAACTTGGCGTACAGCTTGTGATCCCTAAGTAGTTGTAACACCATTCGAAGATGATGCTCGTGCTCCTCTTATGACTGAGAGTATACAAGAATGTCATCGATAAACACTATAACGCAATTATCGAGGAAATCCTTGAACACCCTATTCATGAGATCCATAAAGGCCGCAGGAGCATTAGTCAATACGAATGACATTACCAGAAACTCATAGTGCCCATATCTGGTTCTAAAAGCAGTCTTCGGTATGTCCTCCTCCCGAATTCTGAGTTGATGGTAACCAGACCGTAAATCAATCTTCGAAAACACTGTCTTTCCTTGAAGCTGATCGAACAAATCATCGATCCTAGGCAACGGGTACTTGTTCTTAATCGTCAGCTTGTTTAGTTCTCGATAATCAATACACATTCTGAGGGAACCATCTTTCTTTTTCACAAAAAGAACCGGACCTCCCCAGGGCGACACACTGGGTCGAATAAACCCAATATCAAGCATCCCCTGAAGTTGTAGCTTAAGCTCCTTGAGTTCCGCTGGAGCCATCCTATATGGAGCTTTAGAAACAGGTTCGACTCCAGGTGCCAAATCAATTACAAAGTCAATCTCTCGCTGTGGCGGCAATCCCGGCAACTCCTCGGGAAACACATCAAGAAAATCTTTCACTACCCGGACTACCTCAGGCCCAAATGTTTCAGGTCTGCTGGAGTCAAATACCACCGCTAGAAATCCTACACAACCATTGCATAGTAAATCCCTAGCTCTCAGCACAGAAATAACCGGGATCCGAGACCCCTGAACCGATCCAACATAAACAAATGGATCTTCACCTTCCGGCTGAAAAGTCACCATTTTACGCCTACAATCTATACTGGCCGAATACTTGGATAAGAAATCCATTCCCAGTATAATATCAAACTCAGTTAGTTTCAATTCTATGAGATCAGTACTCAATTCCCTATCTTCGATCCTAATTGGCATAGACCTAATGCGCCTATTAGAGATAATTAATTCCCCGCTAGGCATTAGGGTTCCAAACCCTCTTTCTAAAACATCACAAGGCCTACCCAAAAGATCAATCACTCTTGTAGCCACATATGAACGTGTAGCTCCAGAGTCAAATAATACTGTAAATAACAAGTTGTTGACGGGAAGCTGACCTGTCACAACAGAAGGACTGGCTGCAGCATCAGCTTGGGTAATGGCAAACACACGAGCAGGAACCGGTTTCACCTCAGCTTTCGGCTCCTCTTTCTTTGCCTGGGGGCAATCTTTCTTGAAATGCCCCACCATGCCACACAGGAAGCATGTCTTCCGGTTACATTCTCCCGGATGATGTTTCTTGCACCTTGGACACTCAGGATAAGAGTAACCCTGACGTCCTCCTCTGCCTTGGTTCCCACGGAACCGCTTGTTTTGCCCCGAGCCACCAGAAGCTGGAACAACTTTTCTTTTCTGCTCGGTGGTGGAGTCACCACCATCCCTACCATAAACAGGAGTAGGAATAGTGGGGGTTCCACCAACACTCGGAGTCACCTGGGGCTCCTGAAGGAATTTCACCGCACCCTCGGCTCTCAAAGCCTTTTCAACCATCTCCGCATAAGTGGTTGCCTCAGTAGTAGTAATAACCAGATCATGTCTAATCTTTGCACTCAAACCCGCCAAGTATTTCTCTTTCTTACTGAAGTCGGTTGGGACAATTCCTGCTGCAAGCTTGGCCAAACGGTCAAACTTTGTCGTATACTCTGTAACCGACATCCCCTCAGTCTGAACTAGATCAGTGAACTCTTTCCGCTTTGCACTGCGGACTGCTTCGTTGTAATACTTGGAGTTAAATAACTCCTTAAATTCTTCCCAAGTCATCAGCGTGACGTCTCGAGTAAGGGTTATTAACTCCCACCACACGAGAGCGTCTTCCTGAAACTGAAAAGTGGCACAGGTTACCCGGTCATTTCCAACCACTCCCATAAAATTAAGGATGCGTTCAATCACTGAAAGCCACTGCTCGGCCTTCATCACATCAGGGCCTCCCAGAAACACTGGAGGTGCATGTTTCCAGAATCTTTGATACAACGGCTCCATACGGTTGCCAACAACAGGTTGTTCTGCTGGCACCGCTGGAACTGCAACAGCCTGAACCACTTGAGGAGGCACGGCAGGAGGACCCTGCTTCCTTAATCTTTGGATCTCTTCATCTTGCTGGCGGATTCTATCTTGCATCTCAGCGAATCTTTGCTCCCAATCAGGAGGAGCTTGAGGTGGATTTACAGGGCGACACCCTGAGCTCTGCCACGGCCACGGCCGCGACCACGAGGATTTTGAGGATTCCCCTGACCGCCTCCAGTCTCAACCATGCCACCCTGACTTCTTGTATTTCGCGGGGCGTCCATTTAATAGGACTTAGCCTGCGAATCCATAAGCCAGGCAGGTTAGACAGCGATCAAGATTAACACCGCTCTTAATAACTTAAAGGCAACACGCTTTCTTTTCTTTTTAAGAAAATATATTTAATTTAAATATAATATGCTTCCTAACATGCTTTCACATTCACATTTATTTAAGGTACTAACAAGTACAGGCTTACTGAACCGTGAACCGAGCTTTCTCTGGTGAAGATTGTACATGTCATAGCAAGCTTCGGTAGACAAACCTGGCGGCTCTGATACCAAAATTGTAATGCCCTAATGCTAAGGCACGCTACAGTGCTTTTTCAATTATTGTGCAATCTTTGCTAATCAAAGAAATTTCTCGAAAAACGTGTCAAATTAAAACTTTTGCATTAAATACTAAACTTTTTAATTTAATAAAATATTTACAAATGCCGGGATCCCCTTTTTTTTTTAAAACTTTATAAAATTTACTTTTCTAGCATACATTCCAAAATATACAGATTTACAGGTCGCACAGCGACTTTCAAAATACAACTCCCAGATGTCCCGAGACCCAACACTCCAGGTCGCGCTGCTTGACATGTACAATCTCACCCGAGCTCAGGTTCACTCCTGTTCAGCCTTCGCCTTTCCTTTACCTACACATGGAAGCAGAAACTGTGAGTCAACAGACTCAGTAAGAAATGCATATAACATATCATATAATTTCCGACCTGTAAATAGGCGCCCATACACCTATTTACAGGGCTTAACAGATCAGTATGAACGTTCTAACTAGGAAACGACCATGTAACATGTACCACATGCACTCAGTATACCTTCGTACTAGTGTAGATAGGGTATGACCACACCTTGAGTACTATCTAGTGTTGTACCACAGACACCTTGTACCTTCCCGTACAAGTGCTGGTAACACCATGACGTACTTTCAAACATCCTACACCTTACCAATGCACTTTGCACCGCAACCATACAAGTGTTGGTAGTGTAAGAATCACAACAAATGAGCATGTATACATATTAACACATACATACATTCAGATAATCACATCATACATTATACACAGTTCTTACCTGTTTTCCGAATTCAAGTGTCCTGGCCGACCTGAACGGAATTCTCGTGCTAGATGGATGCCCTAATCACATTTTGAAACCGGGTAAGTCACATGATTAAAACCCTAATCCCGGGGAACCCAAAACCAAAACCCTAGGTTCTGCTATACTCTAAAGGGGTTATTCTAACTCTGGAAATGGGGAAACACCCAACCGAGGCACTGAAATGGACAAAAATTGAGAAAACGAAGTGCTCGGGATTCCTGCCAAAACCGGCTAGCCGGTTTTTGTGGCATTGCAAACCGGCTAGCCGGTTTGCACCAGTAATCCCAAAACACCTCCTCCATTGCTCAATTTTCCACCAAATGTTACCAAACTTTCCAGAGCTCCTAAACAATGCATATACAATAAAACCCAGCCAGTATTTCACAAAAAAACACACCAAATCAATTTATGCCATTAAAGCTCAAAGCTTTGAATTCAAAGCTCAAAATTGCATAGAACCATTAACACCAATTAAAACCAGCTGCAAGGAGTTAAAATCAACTTAAAAGGACCCTAAAATTCGAACCCTAAACCTAACTAAACCTAACAGCCCATCAATTTCAAAATCACCATTTGAACCTAACTAAAAAGCTTGAAACTAAGAAGGGTTTCATTGAAACTTACCTTAGTTTGATTTCTCCCTTTGGATTCGTTGCTGAAACTCAAAAATCAACAGCAAACCCCCTTGGTTTGTCCCAGCCGAAAGCAAGAGAGAGAGAGGTTCAAGAGAAAACTAAAATTCCAATTTTTTCTTTTTCTTGATTTTTCTTCAAATGAGACAAAAGGATTTTTAATTAATCCTTTACTGAAAACCAACTTGCAAGGTGTCATTCACTAAGGCAGCCACCTATCCTTCACCAAATAAAAATGACTAAAAGGCCCTTAAGGTTAAAACTTGGTTAATTCTAAAGCTAGGGGTAAAATGGTCAATTCCATAACCCCGCTTAATCCCGATATTATAATTCCTCAAAAATATTTCCCACTATGAAATAAGGTTCTAAACTTACCCATGTGATCAATCTAGCCATCCATCGCATTTTCCGTTATCGCCGAACAAAAATTACAAAAATAACATATTACACATATAAGCTAGATAATACCCCTAGAGTTTAATAAAATCTCCGGAATTGAGAAATTATAACTCTAATATTTATTTCTAAACATTGGGGTCCACAATTATATTAATTCATAAATTAAATAAAACAATAAAAATTAGTGCTAATTGCCTTTACTAATCCATATACTAGAGCGGTCATTACAGTGGGCTTAGAGAGTATGTGCACAGCTGTTGTAGTAAGGAATCATCTGGGTAGGGTGATTTGGGTTCACACGACTTGGTTGGATTTCTCAGATGTGTTATGCGAAGAAGCTGTGGCCTGCTGTTTGGCTATCTCGCTGGCTATGGAGTTATGGTATAAGTATGTTATTGTAGAGAGTGACTCGAGACTAGCAATCAATGCTCTCAATGGGAAGGTGTTCCATTGGGCTCTTGATAACTATGTCTCCTTTTGTATTAAGTCATCTTCCTCTTTTATTAGTTGTAATTTTTCTAATATTAGTAGGACTTGTAATTTTGTTGCCTATAATGTGGCTAAGTGGGCTTTCACCCACTAGTTATACGGCTCTATTTTGATCCTCCTTACCGGAGGAACTATTTTGTAATGACCGAGAGATCTAACTGTTGTTTTATTTAATGAATGAATACGCTTATTTTTTATTTTTATTTTTTTTTTAAAAAAAAAAAGTAATAAAACTAGGGTTACCCAAGCTAAGCACTGAGCTAAAGCGGGCTAGGCACATGCCTAGGGTCCACCCAAACTTAGGGCGCAAATATCTAATGCAAATTATACATGTATGAACTCTTATTGAGAAAAAAGAGCAATTTTTGTGTATTTTGTGATAGGGCCAAAATATAATACCTTAGCTCACCTATTTTTCAGCCCTGTTGATCAATAAAATAAAACTAATTTTATAATATATTATAATTTTATGTATTAAAAACTTGTAAACGGTAAGTACAAAAAAAAAAAAAAAAGTGGCAGGAAGCTATTAGTAATGGCAAGGGCCTATTATTTTGTAGGAAAATTTACATCTAAATACTTTTTATTATAAATAATTACTAATATATTATGCATAGTTTAATGTACCCATTTTTTCATATTAAATAACTTAAATAACCACAATTAAAATTTAATTACTATATTATTGGACACATTTATTTAGGAATATGTTGTATTTACATATAAATATTGTAAAACAATTACTTTTTGGTATCCAACTAAAATAAAAATAATACCATATAATTTTTATATAAAAAATATTAATCTATACTTAATAGTATCTAAACTAAAATAATAATTTGTTTAAAAAAAGTAAAATACGCTTAGCTAACCTACTATTTTTTTAAGGAGGTAACATACTAATTGGTATCTAAATGTATATATATTATATGTATATTATGCTAAAAAATGCATGTAAGAAATTAAATTTAATATAAATTGTAAGTAATGTAATAATTGAATGAAAAAAAAAATGTTAGATTTCAATGAAACATAATAAAAATAAAACTATGATTAATAAAAAATTGTTATAAAATAATATAAAATAATATAAAATAGATGAGAAGAAAGAAGAAGAAGATGAAGAGAGAAAGAGAAAGTGAATGAGAATTTCTGAGTTGTTTATTCCAATGGGGTGAACCCCTATTTATACAAATACAAGAGTGAGATATTAAGAAACTAAGAAAAAAGGAAATTAAGGAAAAGAGGAATGTTGATTACAATTCATGGTAATAAATAAAAGATTTGGACATCCACATAATTATTAATATTTATAACACTCCCCCTTAGATGTCCATAATAACTGCCTTATTAAAAATCTTGCTGAAAACTTGATCAAAGGAAAAAGAGTATAGTGTAAACTAACTCCCCCTCATTTAGGGATTTGTGGAGATCTTCTAATCGACGAATTTCAATCTTGTCTGCCGTCTTCTCAAATGTTGATGTTGGTAATAACTTTGTGAATAAGTTTGTAAGATTGACACTTGATTGAATATGTTGAACACCAATATGCATTTTCTTGAAGCGTATAAAGAAGAATTTTGTGAAATGTGTTCTAACTCTATCTCCTTCAATGTACCATTCTTTTAGTTGAGCGATGCAAGCAGTATTATCCATAGAGAATTGCTTGGGTTGATACTTCTTTATTGAGTGCAATTCATATGTTTCCCAAATATTCTATGTCAATGATCTCACTCACACACATTCTCTACTTGCTTCATAAAATGCAAGTATGTTAACATGATTTATAGTTGCCTCGTTAAAAACCTTGCCAGAAAAACCCAGTGGGACAAAATCTGAGCTAGGGAAAAAGAGTACAATGTATATTTCATATTCATAATTATTTGCAAGTTGCCTCGTTAAAAACCTTGCCAAGAAAACCCAGTGGGACAAAACCTGAGCTAAGGGAAAAAGAGTGCAACATGAATATGTCTCCCCCTCATGC